>NC_053025.1:21283151-21892342 GCF_003073215.2 Triticum urartu
GCCGTGAACAGTAACCTTGCCGGGAAAGCTTGCTGCCGTGAACAGTAGAAACTGTCAAGGCCAATCCGACCAGATGCTGAAGATGGGCTCAAATACTTATCTAGATGGCTTCAGATGAAGAAGCATTCAACATAGGAGTTGTTCGTAACGTCGAAACGGTCAACTTTGCTTTTGGAGTCATCATCATCCGACGTAGTATACGACCTGCAGAGACGCTGCGAGAGTCGGACGGTCCAGTCAGCTACATGAACGAGTCTGACTCGAAATTAGAGATGACCCCGTGGAGTATTCAAGATGGCCTTATTTGGAAAAGTGATCAACATACGGATTGTTGGCCTCGTCGAAGCACACATAATTGATATTTGAACCGTCTCCATCGGAAGTCATATGCAGATTCCACAGCCCACGCAAGGAGCAAGACAGAAGATTGGACCAGATTCGGGCTGAATCCGAGTGGGACCAGAACTAGGATTCTAGGACGTGAATTGATGTAATTTTCTTGTAAGGAAAGCCTAGATAAATCCTTTGCTTCTACAGGAAGTCCAGCCGCCTCTTATATATGTTGGGGGTGACGGCCGATTGAACAACACACAATCGAACAAACACATCTACTACTTTTTCGTGTTCATCTACTTTTTATCTCTCCCTTGTATCTTTCTTCTCGTTCTTCGCTAGTTCTTCATGCTGGAGGGCTGCGGATCCACGAGGCTCTAGGGGCGAGCGAATCGACCTAGGGCAGCCCATAGCCACCGCAATCCCTGACGGGGTCCCTCCCGGGTGCGCGGGGTTTCGGGTCTGCAAAAGCGCCCGCCGACTGTCTTGCGTATCGCGCTGTCGGTCGGGTCTCCTTCGACGTGAGCTGCGGTGCATCACCCCCGGCGTCGAGGGTACACGTGACGTGTTCGTGTGTCAACAGAAGGGATGATGCAACACAACTACGATAGGTATTTCCCTCAGTTATGAAACCAAGGTTATCGAACCAGTAGGAGAACCAAGCAACACTATGTAAATGGTACCTACACACAAATAACAAATACTTGCAACTCGACGTGTAAGAGGGGTTGTCAATCCCTCTCGGGTAAAAGATAGATTGGTTTGTATGATTTTGGATAAATAGATCTCGCGATAAAACAAAATAAAATAAAGAAAGAAAAAGTGCAGCAAGGTACTTTTGGGTTTTTAGAATAATAGATCTGAAAACAAAAGCAAATAAAAATAGATCTCAAAGCAAATATGATAAAGAATAGACCCGGGGCCATAGATTTCACTAGTGGCTTCTCTCGAGAAAAATAGCATACGACGGTAAACAAATTACTATTGGGCAATTGATAGAACTTCAAATAATTATGATGATATCCACGCAATGATCATTATATAGGCATCACATCCAAGATTAGTAGACCGACTCCTGCCTGCATCTACTACTATTACTCCACACATCGACCGCTATCCAGCATGCATCTAGTGTATTAAGTTCATGGAGAAACGGAGTAATGCAATAAGAATGGTGACATGATGTAGACAAGATATATTCATGTAGGAATAGACCCCATCTTGTTCTCCTTAATAGCAACAATCGGTACATGTTTTGCTGTCCCTTCTGTCATTGGGAAAGAACACCGCACGATCGAACCCATCACAAAGCACCTCTTCCCATGGCAAGAAAAATTGATCTAGTCGGCCTAACTAAACCAAAGATTCGAAGAAGAAATACGAGGCTATAAATAATCATGCATATAAGAGATCAAAACTCAAATAACTTTCATGGATAAAATAGATCTGATCATAAACTCAAAGTTCATCGGATCCCAACAAACACACCGCAAAAGAGTTACATTAAGTAGATCTCGAAGAGACCATTGTATTGAGAATCAAAAAGAGAGAAGAATCCATCTAGCTACTACCTATGGACCCGTAGGTATACAATGAACTACTCACGCATCATTGGAGAGGCACCAGTGAGGATGATGAACCCCTCCATGATGGTGTCTAGATTGGATCTCGTGGTTCTGGAACTTGCGGCGGCCGGAATTGTGTTTTGTTGACTCCCCTAGGGTTTCTAGATTTTTTTGGGTATTTATAGAGCAAAGAGGCGGTGCGGGGGGCCACAGAGGTGGGTATAACCCACCAAGGTGCACCTGGTGGGTTGCCCCCCTCGGGGCACCCCTTTGGTACTTCTTTGCCCCATCTTGTGTCTTCTGGTCCAGAAAAAATCTCCAAAAAGTTTTGTTGTGTTTCAACTCTGTTTGGTATTGATTTTCTACGAAGTAAAAAAAGCAAAAAATAGCAACTACCACTGGGCACTATGTCAATAGGTTAGTCCCAAAAAATTATATAAAGTTGTTATGAATGATTGTAAAATGATAATATAACAACATGGAACAATAAAAAATTATAGATACGTTGGGTACGTATCAGACCTCCATGTTCAGCACACGTTCAGCTCGATGACGTCTTCGCCTTCTTGATCCAGAAAGAGGGGTGAAGTAGTAGATGAGTTCTAGCAGCACGACGACATGATGACGGTGGTGGTGAAGAACAATCTCCGCAGGGCTTTGCCAAGCACAACGGAAACTATGATAGAGGATAAACTAGTGGGGGCGGGGTTGCCGACACATGGCTTGGTGAATCTTGATGTATTTTGGGTGCTAGCCCTGCCCCTCTATTTATATGTTGAGCCCTGGGATCATTTCTTGGAGAAAGAGCCTCCTCAAAGTCGGTTTGGCACGCAAGGAAAGAGTCCTTCTCAGACTCTAGGACCAGACGCCAAGGTCCCTAGTGTCTGGCTCCCTGGTCTCCGCAAAACTCCTTTTGCACCTTCCTAAAGCCTCATGGGCTTTACCCCTTGGCCCAACTAAAGTGTTCTTGTACTCGAACATTTCAGGAAACATCTGAAACCCCTTCCGGTGAATTTCAGAACCCTTCTGGAGACCAAACACTATTATCCCGTATATCAATCTTAACCTCTTGACCATTTTGGAGCTCCTCGTCCTGTCCGTGATCTTATCCGGGACTACGAACAACATTCGGTCACCAACATACATAACTCATATAATACTATATCATCAATGAACGTTAAGCGTGCGGACCCTACGGTTTCAAGAATGTAGACATGACCGAGACGCTTCTCTAGTTAATAACCAATACTAGGACCTGGATGCCCATATTGGTTCCTACATATTCTATGAAGATCTTTATCGGTCAAACCTTTATGACAACATACGTAGTTCCCTTTGTCCATCGGTATGTTACTTGCCCGAGATTCGATCGATGATATCTCCATACCTAGTTCAATCTCGTTACCGGCAAGTCTCTTTACTTGCTCGGTAATACATCATCTCGTAACTAACTCAATAGTCACTTTGCTTGCAAGCTTCTTGTGATGCCGTATTACCGAGAGGGCCCAGAGAAGCCTCTCCATTACACGGAGTGACAAATCCCAATCTCGATCCATGCCAACTCAGCAGACACCTTCAGAGATACCCGTAGAGCATCTTTATGATCACCCAGTTACGTTGTGACGTTTGATAGCACACAAGGTATTCCTCCGGTATCCGGGAGTTGAAGGAAATATGCCCTAGAGGCAATAATAAAGTTATTATTTATTTCCTTATTTGTTTATTATTCATGCTAGAATTGTATTAACCGGAAACATAATACATGTGTGAATACATAGACAAACAGAGTGTCACTAGTATGCCTCTACTTGACTAGCTCGTTAATCAAAGATGGTTATGTTTCCTAACCATAGACATGAGATGTCATTTGATAAACGGGATCACATCATTAGGAGAATGATGTGATCGACTTGACCAATTCCATTAGCTTAGCACTTGATCGTTTTAGTTTACTGCTATTGCTTTCTTCATAACGTATACATGTTCCTATGACTATGAGATTATGCAACTCCCAATTACCGGAGGAACACTTTGTGTGCTACCAAATGTCACAAGGTAATTGGGTGATTATAAAGGTGCTCTACAGGTGTCCCCGATGGTACTTGTTGAGTTGGCATAGATCGAGACTAGGATTTGTCACTCCGATTATCGGAGAGGTATCTCTGGGCCCTCTCGGTAATGCACATCACTATAAGCCTTGCAAGCAATGCAACTAATGAGTTAGTTGAGGGATAGTGCATTACAGAATGAGTAAAGAGCTTTGCCAGTAATGAGATTGAATTAGGTATTGAGATACCGACGATCGAATCTCGAGCAAGTAACATACTAATGACAAAGGGAACAACGTATGTTGTTATGTGGTTTGGCCGATAAAGATCTTCGTAGAATATATAGGAGCCAATATGAACATCCAGGTTCCGCTATTGGTTATTGACTGGAGACGTGTCTCGGTCATGTCTACATAGTTCTCGAACCCGTAGGGTCCGCACGCTTAACATTCGGTGACGATCGGTATTATGAGTTTATGTGATTTGATGTACTGAAGGTAGTTCGGAGTCACGGATGAGATCGGGGACATGACGAGGAGTCTCGAAATGGTCGAGATGTAAAGATCGATATATTGGACGACTATATTCGGACATCGTAAAGGTTCCGAGTGATTCGGGTATTTTTCGGAGTACCAGGGAGTTACGGGAATACGGGGAAGAAGTATTGGGCCTTATGGGCCAAGTGGTGGAAGAGAGGAGGCAGGGCGCGCGCCCCCTAGCCCAAACCGAATTGGACTAGGGGGCCGGCCCCCCTTTCCTCCTTTCCTCCCTCTCCTTCCTTCTCCCCTTCCCACTTCCTTTCCTCCTCCTAGTAGGAGTAGGGGGAGAGTAGGGGGAGTCCTACTCCTACTAGGAGGAGGACTCCTCCTCCTGGCGCGCCCTCGGAGGGCCGGCCGGCCTCCCCTTGCTCCTTTATATACGGGGGCAGGGGGGCACCCTAGAACACACAAGTTGATCATTGATCCCTTAGCCGTGTGCGGTGCCCCCTTTCACCATAATCCACCTCGATCATATCGTAGCGGTGCTTAGGTGAAACCCTGCGTCGGCAGCAACATCATCACCATCATCACGTTGTCGTGCTGACGGAACTCTCCCGTGAAACTCTGCTGGATCGGAGTTCATGGGACGTCATCCAGCTGAACGTGTGCTGAACTCGGAGGTGCCGTGCGTTCGGTACTTGGATCGGTTGGATCGTGAAGACGTTCAACTACATCAACCGCATTCTCATAACGCTGCCGCTTACGGTCTACAATGGTACGTGGGCGATACTCTTCCCTCTCGTTGCTATGCATCACCATGATCTTGCGTGTGTGTAGGAATTTTTTTGAAATTATTGCGTTCCCCAACAGTGGCATCAGAGCCAGGTTTATGCGTGGATGTTATATGCATGGGTAGAACACAAGTGAGTTGTGGACGATACAAGTCATACAGCTTACCAGCATGTCATACTTTGGTTTGGCGGTATTGTTGGATGAAGCGGCCCGGACCGACATTACGCGTACGCTTACGCGAGACTGGTTCTACCGACGTGCTTCGCACACAGGTGGCTGGCGGGTGTCAATTTCTCCAACTTTAGTTGAACCAAGTGTGACTACGCCCGGTCCTTGTTGAAGGTTAAAACAACACTAACTTGACGAAATATCGTTGCCGTTTTGATGCGTAGGTAAGAACTGTTCTTGCTCAGCCCGTAGCAGCCATGTAAAACTTGCAACAACAAAGTAGAGGACGTCTAATTTGTTTTTGCAGGGCATGTTGTGTTGTGATATGGCCAAGGCATGATGCTATATTTTATTGTATGAGATGATCATGTTTTGTAACGGAGTTATCGGGAACTGGCAGGAGCCATATGGTTGTCGCTTTATTGTATATAGTGCAATCACCCTGTAATTGCTTTACTTTATCACTAAGCGGTAGCGATAGTCATGGAGGCAATAGTTGGTGTGACGACAATGATGCTTCGATGGAGATCAAGGTGTTAAGCCGGTGACGATGGTGATCATGACGGTGCTTTGGAGATGGAGATCACAGGCACAAGATGATGATGGCCATATCATATCACTTATATTGATTGCATGTGATGTTTATCCTTTATGCATCTTATTCTGCTTGATTGACGGTAGCATTATAAGATGATCTCTCACTAAATTTCAAGATACAAGTGTTCTCCCTGAGTATGAACCATTGCCAAAGTTCGTCGTGCCAAGACACCACGTGATGATCGGGTGTGATAAGCTCTACGTTCACATACAACGGGTGCAAGCCAGTGTTGCACACACGGAAATACTCGGGTTAAACTTGACGAGCCTAGCATATGCAGATATGGCCTCGGAACACTGAGACCGAAAGGTCGAGCGTGAATCATATAGTAGATATGATCAACATAGTGATGTTCACCATTGAAAACTACCCCATTTCACGTGAAGATCAGTCATGGTTTAGTTGATATGGATCACGTGATCACTTAGATGATTAGAGGGATGTCTATCTAAGTGGGAGTTCTTAAATATGATTAATTGAACTTTAATTTATCATGAACTTAGTACCTGATAGTATTTTGCTTATCTATGTTGTCGTAGATAGATGGCCCGTGTTGTTGTTCCGTTAAATTTTAATGCGTTCCTTGAGAAAGCAAAGTTGAAAGATGATGGTAGCAATTACACGGACTGGGTCCGTAACTTGAGGATTATCCTCATTGCTGCACAGAAGAATTACGTCCTGGAAGCACCGTTGAGTGCCAAACCCGCTGCAGGAGCAACACCAGATGTTATGAACGTCTGGTAGAGCAAAGCTGATGACTACTCGATAGTTCAGTGTGCCATGCTTTACGGCTTAGAACCGGAACTTCAACGACGTTTTGAATGTCATGGAGCATATGAGATGTTCCAGGAGTTGAAGTTAATATTTGAAGCAAATGCCCAGATTGAGAGATATGCAGTCTCCAATAAGTTCTACAGCTGCAAGATGGAGGAGAATAGTTCTGTCAGTGAACATATACTCAGAATGTCTGGGTACCATAACCACTTGACTCAACTAGGAGTTAATTTTCCTGTTGATAGTGTCATTGACAGAGTTCTTCAATCACTATCACCAAGCTCCAAGAGCTTCGTGATGAACTATAATATGCAAGCGATGGAGAAGATGATTCCCGAGCTCTTCGCAATGCTAAAAGCTGCGGAGGTAGAAATCAAGAAGGAGCGTCAAGTGTTGATGGTCAATAAGACCACCAGTTTCAATAAAAAGGGTAAAGGGAAGAAGAAAGGGAACTTCAAGAAGAACAACAAACAAGTTGCTGCTTAAGAGAAGAAATCCAAGTCTGGACCTAAGCCTGAGACTGAGTGCTTCTACTGCAAAGGGACTAGTCACTGGAAGCGGAACTGCCCCAAGTATTTGGCGGATAAAAAGGATGGCAAGGTGAACAAAGGTATATGTGATATACATGTTATTGATGTGTACCTTACTAAAGCTCGCAGTAGCACCTGGGTATTTGATACTAGTTCTATTGCTAATATTTGCAACTCGAAACAGGGACTACAGATTAAGCGAAGATTGGCTAAGGACAAGGTGACGATGCGCGTGGGAAATGGTTCCAAAGTCGATGTGATCGCCGTCGACACGCTACCTCTACATCTACCTTCGGGATTAGTTTTAGACCTGAATAATTGTTATTTGGTGCTAGCGTTAAGCATGAACATTTTATGTGGATCTTGTTTAATGCGAGATGGTTATTCATTTAAATCAGAGAATAATGGTTGTTCTATTTATATGAATAATATCTTTTATGGTCATGCACCCTTAAAGACGGGTCTATTTTTGATGAATCTTGATAGTAGTGATACACATATTCATAATGTTGAAGCCAAAAGATGCAGAGTTGATAATGATTGTGCAACTTATTTGTGGCACTGCCGTTTAGGTCATATTGGTGTAAAGCGCATGAAGAAACTCCATTCTGATGGACTTTTGGAATCACTTGGTACTTGCGAACCATGCCTCATGGGCAAGATGACTAAAACATCGTTCTCCGGAACTATGGAGCGAGCAACAAATTTGTTGGAAATCATACATACTGATGTATGTGGTCCGATGAATATTGAGGATCGCGGCGGGTATCGTTATTTTCTCACATTCACAGATGATTTGAGCAGATACGGGTATATCTACTTGATGAAACATAAGTCTAAAACATTTGAAAAGTTTAAAGAATTTCAGAGTGAAGTGGAAAATCATCGTAACAAGAAAATAAAGTTTCTACGATCTGATCGTGGAGGAGAATATTTGACTTACGAGTTTGGTCTTCATTTGAAACAATGCGGAATAGTTTCGCAACTCACGCCACCCGGAACACCACAGCGTAATGGCGTGTCCGAACGTCGTAATTGTACTTTACTAGCTATGGTGCGATCTATGATGTCTCTTACTGATTTACCACTATCATTTTGGGGTTACGTTTTAGAGACAGCTGCATTCACGTTAAATAGGGCACCATCTAAATCCGTTGAGATGACACCATATTCGTAGAATATGTAGGAGCCAATATGAACATCCAGGTTCCACTATTGGTTATTGACCGGAGACGTGTCTCGGTCATGTCTACATAGTTCTCGAACCCGTAGGGTCTGCACGCTTAACGTTCGATGACGATCGGTATTATGAGTTTATGTGATTTGATGTACCGAAGGTGGTTCGGAGACCCAGATGAGATCGGGGACATGACGAGGAGTCTCGAAATGGTCGAGACGTAAAGATCGATATATTGGATAACTATATCCGGACATCGGAAAGGTTCCGAGTGATTCGGGTATTTTTCGGAGTACCAGGGAGTTACGAGAATACGGGGAAGAAGTATTGGGCCTCATGGGCCAAGTGGTGGAAGAGAGTAGGCAGGGCGCGCGGCCCCCTAGCCCAAACCGAATTGGACTAGGGGGCCACCCCCCTTTCCTCCTTTCCTCCCTCTCCTTCCTTCTCCCCTTCCCACTTCCTTTCCTCCTCCTAGTAGGAGTTGGAAAGGGGAGTCCTACTCCTACTAGGAGGAGGACTCCTCCTCCTGACACGCCCTAGGAGGGCCGGTCAGCCTCCCCCCTTGCTCCTTTATATATGGGGGCAGGGAGGCACCCTAGAACACACAAGTTGATCATTGATCCCTTAGCCGTGTGCGGTGCCCCCCTCCACCATAATCCACCTCGATCATATCGTAGCCGTGATTAGGCGAAGCCCTGCGTCGGTAGCAACATCATCACCGTCATCACACCGTCGTGCTGACGGAACTCTCCCGTGAAACTCTGCTGGATCGGAGTTCATGGGACGTCATCGAGGAACGTGTGCTGAACTCGGAGGTGCCGTGCGTTCGGTACTTGGATCAGTCGGATCGTGAAGACATTCGACTACATCAACCGCGTTCTCATAACGCTTCCGCTTACGGTCTACGAGGGTACATGGACAATACTCTTCCCTCTCATTGCTATGCATCACCATGATCTTGCGTGTGCGTAGGAATTTTTTGAAATTACTGCGTTCCCCAACAGGAGTTGCATGATATCAAGGTCAAAGGAATATGTATTTGACATTAAGAAAGCAGTAGCAATAAACTGAACGATCATATGCTATGCTAACGGATGGGTCTTGTCCATTACATCATTCTCCTAATGATGTGATCCCGTTATCAAATGACAACTCATGTCTATGGTTAGGAAACCTTAACCATCTTTTGATCAACGAGCTAGTCTAGTAGAGGCTCCACTTGGGACTCGGTATTTTTTTATGTATTCAGACATGTATTTAAGTTTCCGGTCTATACAATTCTAGCATGAATAATAAAACTTTATCATGAATAAGGAAATATGATAATAACCAATTTATTATTGCCTCTAGGGCATATTTCCAAAAATCTCCTACCAGCACTAGAGTCAATAATCTAGTTCACACCACCATGTGATTAACACCCAATGAGTTCTAAGGTGTGATCATGTTTTGCTTGTGAGAGAGATTTTAGTCAATGTGTCCGCAATATTCAGATTCGTGCGTACTTTGCAAATATCTATGTCTACAATGCTCTGCATGAAGCTACTCTAGCTAATTGCTCCCATGTTCAATACATATCCAGATTGAGACTCCGAGTCATCCGGATCGATGTCAAAGCTTGCATCGATGTAACCCTTTACGACGAACTCTTTATTACCTCTATAACCGAGAAACATTTCCTTAGTCCTCTTTAGGTACCTAAGGATAATTTTGACCATTGTCTAGTGATCCACTCCTGGATCACTATTGTACCCCCTTATCAGACTCATGGCAAGGTACACATCAGGTCTCGTACACAGCATGGCATACATTATAGAGCCTATGGCTGAGGCATAGGGAATGACTTTCATCCTTTCTCTTTCTTCTGCCATGGTTGAGCTTTGAGTCTTACTCAACTTCATAGCTTGCAATACAAGCAAGAACCCTTTCTTTGACTAATCCATTTTGAACTTCTTCAAAACTTTGTCAAGGTATGTGCTTTGTGGAAGTCCTATCAAGGCTCTTGATCTATCTCTATAGATTTTGATGCCCAATATGTAAGCAGCTTCACCGAGGTCTTCCATAGAAAAATTCTTATTCAAATAACCTTTTATGCTCCAGAAATTCTATATCATTTCCAATTAGCAATATGTCATCCACATATAATATTAGAAATGCTACAGAGGTTCCACTCACTTTCTTGTAAATGCAGGCTTCACCGTAAGTCTGTATAAAACCAAATGCTTTGATCATCTCATCAAAAGCGTATATTCCAACTCCGAGATGCTTGCACCAGTCCATAGATGGATCTCTGGAGCTTGCACACTTTGTTAGCACCCATAGGATCGACAAAACCTTCTCGTTGCATCATATACAACTCTTCTCTAAGAAATCCACTAAGGAATGCAGTTTTGACGTCCATTTGCCAGATTTCATACTCATAAAATGTGACAATTGCTAACATGATTCTGACAGACTTAAGCATCGCTACAGGTGAGAAATTTTCATCGCAGTAAACCCCTTGAAATTGTCGAAAATATTTCGCGACAAGTCGAGCTTTGTGGATTGTAGTGACCCGACCTTAAACGGTCAAGCCTCTGTGTATCTGTGCCATCCTTGTATCAGTATGCTGGCACGCACAATACATCGGTGTATATATCAAAGTGAAATCACATGTATAAATAACGTAAAACTAATATATACCTCATAAGTCTCAACGGAAACAATCAAACAGGTGTGGAGTCCCATTAACGCCAACGACAAGTTGAGTGTAGACCGTAACCCTACAACGTAACTCTTACTCGTCGTAGAAAATTCCTGCAACATAAGACGTTGCAGCCGTGTAGGTCAGTACATTGAATGTACTGGCAAGTCACATCATGAGTATAATGAACCTATTTGTAAATGCAATTTGGTTGGTGGAAAGCTCTAAGTTTAGTTTTTGCATAAAGCTAGTTTTTCCCTATTGCAAAAGATATTCTTCTACTGCTACAAAATTGCATAGGATGAGTTGGCAAACCCAACATAATACATTTCCAAATTTTCATTTAAACCCAACTGATTTAATTAAGGGTGATGAGATATCCCGACATTTCCACTACTAAAAGCTCAAATTGTTCATAACCAGGGACACGGCTAATCGATTAGGTTGACACTCTGCAGAGGTTGCACACTTTTCCCCACAAGACTCGACCACCTCCATGATCGAAAGATTGAGACATAGTCTTACAAAAGTGTTCCCCCATAAACCATGGATAGGCCGCTACACCTACCATAATCTACATCTGCTAGCCTATCCCGGGAGAGGTCACACTAACTACTCAACTAAGCCAGAGCCCATATTCGCTTATGGCGACACACGTAAGCTTCTAGACATGAAAATACATGCGATCCCTTTGATCCTGAGCGGACGGACCACTAGTGGTGCACCACCATGGATTTCCCATGCATGCCTGATGTCGGCTAGGACTACGTCGGTATTTCCCCAAAGAGGAAGGGATGATGCAGCACAGCGACGGTAGGTATTTCCCTCAGTGATGAAATCAAGGTTATCGAACCAGCAGGAGAACCAAGCAACACAGCGTAAACAACCCCTGCACACAAGTAACGACCACTCGCAACCCGACGTGTTAAAGGGGTTGCCAATCCCTTTCGGGTAACGGCGCCAGAAATTGGTGCGTGGATGGGAGAAAGTTGTAATAGATTGAATAAATAGATCACAAATAAAATAAAGTACAACAAAGTATTTTTGTATTTTTGGTTCAATAGATCTGAAAATAAATGCAAAGGAAAAGTATATCGCAAAGGTTAATATATGATAAAGAGACACAGGTGCCGTAGGTTTCACTAGTGGCTTCTCTCGAGAAAATAGCAAACGGTGGGTGAAAAAATTACTGTTGGGCAATTGATAGAACTTCAAATAATCATGAAAACATCCAGGCAATGATCATTGCATAGGCATCACATCCAAGATTAGTAGACCGACTCCTGCCTGCATCTACTACTATTACTCCACACATCGACCGCTATCTAGCATGCATCTAGTGTATTAAGTTCATGGAGAAATGGAGTAATGCAATAAGAACGATGACATGATGTAGACAAGATCTATCTATGTAGAGATAGACCCCGTCGTTTTATTCTTAGTAGCAACGATACATACGTGTCGGATCCCCTTCTGTCACTGGGATCAAGCACCGTAAGATCGAACCCACTACAAAGCACCTCTTCCCATTGTAGGATAAATAGATCAAGTTGGCCAAACAAAACCCAAATATCAGAGAAGAAATACGAGGCTATAAGAGATCATGCATAAAAGAGATCAAAGAAACTCAAATACTTTAATGGATATAAAAAGATATAACTGATCGTAAACTCAAAGTTCATCAGATCCCGACAAACACACCGCAAAAAGAGTTCCATCATATGGATCTCCAAGAGACCATTGTATTGAGAATTCAGCGAGAGAGAGAGGAAGCCATCTAGCTACTAACTACGGACCCGAAGGTCTACAAAGAACTACTCACGCATCATTGGAGAGGCACCAATGGAGGTGGTGAACCCCATCTGAGGTGGTGTCTAGATTGGATCTAGTGGTTCTGGACTCTGCGACGGCTGGATCAATATTTCTCGACTCCCCTAGGGTTTTGGGAATTTTGGGGTATTTATAGAGCAAAGAGGTGGTCCGGGGGCACCCGAGGTGGGCACAACCCACCAGGGCGCACCTAGGCCTCCTGGCGCGCCCTGGTGGGTTGTGCTCTCCTCGGAGCACCCCCAGGCACAGCCAGGGCCCATTACGTGTCTTCTGGTCCGTAAAAAATCTCCGTAAAGTTTTGTGGCATTTGGACTCCGTTTGGTATTGATTTTCTGCGATGTAAAAAACATGCAAAAAACAACAACTGGCACCTGGCACTATGTCAATAGGTTAGTACCAAAAAATGATATAAAATGACTATAAAACATCCAAGATTGATAATATAACAGCATGTAACAATAAAAAATTATAGATACGTTGGAGACGTATCAATGCCCCACTGTACTTCGCCACCATTCAAACCACTTTTCGCTATATTAAATAAATAATTGTGATTGCTTGTTTGATTGATTGTGTGAAATTGAGTGGAATTGAAACTTTTTGAAAGCTGAATGAGAGGGAATAAAAGGACTTTCCAAAAACTTTCATCTTGCATTTCGATCTCCGTGAATTCAAATTCATCACAAAACCCTAGAGTGAAGATAATATGACTTCTTCCATTAAAGAAATGAAAAGGGGGTTGAGAAATTTGAATTCCATTTAAGAATATTTCAACTCACAAGCTTTTTGCCACTCAAGGATTTTCATGAGGCAAGATAACATGTTTTCTTCAAAATTTATGAAATAGAGTGGGAAGTGATGAGGAGCACTTTCGAATTTCATTTGGTTCACTTTTGAAAAGTTTTCCATTTTGAGTTTCAAAATCATTTCCATGTATTTTAATAAAATAAAGAGGGAAGGAATATGAATCCTTCAAATATCAGAAAGAAAATGTGCAAATGGATTTTGAAACCAATAGAAGTTATTCTAAAAATATGTGAAAACATTTGGATATCATGATTATTCTATTTTGGAGTTTTTTGAAATATTCAAATAATATTTTCCACATAAGAAAAACAAATGAGAGGGGATGAGATGACTTCCTCTAATAATAACAGAGATGGAAATTTCATTTGAATATTAGTTTGAGTTTTTAGATTTTATTGGGTATTTATTTTTTTGCCCAAAAGTGCATTAATTGCATTAGGAAAACATTTTCATTTTTTTAGGAGAACAAAATGTTCATTATGCTCTATATGTTATGTAATGTTTTTAGAAATTATCGTGATATTTTTACAAACTAGCTTGGTATTGTTTTGGGACCTCAAAAAGGTTTTCTATAAAAAAACACAGCACCACATGGACAGAAACTTGGTTTGGCCCAGGTGCGCGCTAGCTAGCCACTAGCCATTTAGGCCCAAGGCCAGCGCGCGCACCTCACCCGCCTCGCTCGCCCGCCGCCATCTCTCTCACGCCCCCAACCTGTAGGATCGAAAGTATGTCTAGAGGGGGGGTGATTACACTACTTGACCAAATAAAAAATCTAGCCTTTTCCCAATTTTTAGTCTTGGCAGATTTTAGCAACTTAGCACAAGTCAAGCAATCAACCTACACATGCAAGTCTAAGAGTATAGCAGAGAAATGTAAAACATTTGCATATGAAGGTAAAGGGAGGAGTTTGGAGGGAGCAAACGCAATGTAGACACATATATTTTTGGTGTGGTTCCGATAGGTGGTGCTATCATACATCCATGTTGATGGAGACTTCAACCCATGAAAGGGAAATGGTTGCGCGAGTCCACGGAGGGCTCCACCCACGAAGGGTCCATGAAGAAGCAACCTTGTCTATCCCACCATGGCCATCGCCCACGAAGGACTTGCCTCACTCGGGTAGATCTTCACGAAGTAGGCGATCTCCTTGCCCGTACAAACTCCTTGGTTCAACTCCATAATCTTGATAGAGGCTCCCAAGTGACACCTAACCAATCTAGGAGACACCACTCTCTAAAAGGTAATAGACGGTGTGTTGATGATGAACTCCTTGCTTTTGCGCTTCAAATGATAGTCTCCCCAACACTCAACTCTCTCTCATAGATTTGGATTTGGTGGAAAGATGATTTGAGTGGAAAGCAACTTGGAGAAGGCTAGAGATCAAGATTCATATGGTTGGAATGGAATATCTTGGTCTCAGCACATGAGTAGGTGGTTCTCTCTCAGAAAATGTATGCTAGAAGTGCAGGCACATTCTGATGGCTCTCCTTACTAATGAAGGAAGGGTGGAGGGGTATATATAGCCTCCACACAAAATCTATCCGTTACACACAATTTACCAAACTCAGTGGGAACGAATCATAAAACTCGGTCAGACCGATTCAGTTCAAAATGTGAATGTTGGGCTTTTTGGTGGGACTGATATGTCAACTCGGTGGGACCAATTTCATTAGGGTTAAGGCATAATGTAATCTCGGTGAGACCGATTACACAACCTAGGTAGGACCGATTTTGATAATAATCTAACCAGAGTTGGTCAGGCAAACTCGATGAGACCGATTCGCTCATTTCGGTGAGACCGAAACATTACGGAAGGCAAACAGAGAGTTTGCATTGCAATCTTGGTGGGATTGATTGCTCATCTCGGTTGGACCGAAATGTTACGAAGGGAAACAGAGAGTTTGCAATCCCATCTCGGTGAGTCCGAGATCCCTATCAGTGAGAGCGAAGTGACTCGGGTTTCTGGCAGTGGCTATGTTAAGTGAACTCGGCGGCGCCGGATAGAACATTTTGGTGGGGCCGAGTTTGACTTTTGGTTTGGGACATATGTGGATATGAGAAAGTGGTTGAGGGTTTTTGGAGCATATCACTAAGCATTTTACTCAAGTAAGCCATTAAGCAACACCTCATGCCCTTTTAATAGTATTGGCTTTTCCTATGGACTCAATGTGATCTTGGATCACTAAAATGAAAATGTAGAGTCTTGAGCTTGAGCCAATGTGTGTCCTTAGCATTTTGAGGGGTCCACATTCCTAATCCATGCCAATCATTGAACTTTCTGAAATGATCATCTTGAAATAGTATTAGTTCAATGAGCTATATGTTGTTAGTAATTACCAAAACCACCCAGGGATAGTTGCACTTTCAATCTCCCCCTTTTTGGTAATTGATGACAACATATAGATCAAAGCTTCGACAAATGATGATAAGATTTAAATACATCATTGCTTTGAGAAGTATGTGATAAGCAAGAGCTCCCCCTAAATTTGTGCATTATTTAAAATTTGCTTTTGAATGTGAATGCACAATCGATTAGGATCATGGGTTACTCTTCCATGTCACATACATCTTGGTGGAGCGCTCAAAATGATAGGAATTAAAACATGCACTCATCACCAAGCAAAGTGAATGATCATATAGGGATATAAAAGTTAATATCATCCAAGCAAACATTAAAGTATGATATGATCAAACACATGATCATACAAGTATCTCACACACAGACATAAGGTATCAAGCGAGCACACACAAAAGTTCAACCAAATAGCAAGAGAGACAAAGAAGCAAAACACTCTCTCTCGAAGCCTATGATCTATACATTTGTCCCCCTTTGGCAACAAGTTACCAAAAAGTTTGAAAATGCATAGTGCTATGCATCTCTTAGGCTTGGTCTTCGGGAGGTGGTGTAGAGAGAACTCCAAGGACGAAGGCATCAGTAGATGTTGTTGGAGCTGGTGGAGTAGTTGCTAGAGGTGGCACTGAAGCTGTTGCAGATGAAGTAGCTCTTGTATCTGGCACTGGCACTGTAGCTGACCTCTGACCTCTTGGCACTCACTGAAAAGCATCCGTAGTTGCCTTCCCTTTCTTCACCTCGGCTTCCTCCTGGAGCTGCTCGACTGAAGTCTATATCTCAGTCACTTTCAGATCAAGATCATAAAACTTGGTCTCAACGATCCTCTCCAAGCTCTCCTGATTCTGAGTCAGGGTGGCCAAGCCCTTCTCAATCCTCAAGGTTGCCTGAATCAGATAAGCTAGCTGATCTTGCTTGCTCTTCAAGAATACCTGAGATGCCTCCTGAACACTTGGCATCCTTGCAGCCTTTTCTGCATTTGCCTTTGCTCTCCTCTCTTCTGCTTGCACTGGTGAAGGATCATCCTCATTCATCACAACTGTGTTATCCTCAAATTCTGGGTGCAAGGGTAAATTCTCCTTGTCCAACAAGTAAGTGCATGTGCCCATCTTGGAGTTGATGAGCACCTGAATGTGTGGAGCATACCCACAAGATCTTTTCTGATATGCAGCAGTCCTCTTGATTGTCTCAACAATCAGACTCATGACCATGAATTTTTGAGGAACATCAAATATCTGCAGCAAGTTGATTGAATGTCCTCTTATCATCTTGTGATCTCCAGATTTGGGTAACAGAGTATGCCTCAAGATTGTGTTGATTGTAGGCAGACCAGACAACAAATAATGCACAGATCCAAGCTTGTGTGTCTCCAAAGCTTTGTCTGGGATCTCCTTGTACATGTTTGCCATAGAGTTGTGGTCTTTCTTTTTCTTGGCATACACACCCAAATCATCCTCATGCTCTTCTAGGGCATTGATGAACTTGGCCCACTCATCAACAGGTGAATGTTACCTTGTACCCTCAGACATCCAAACAATTCTACCATCTGGATAGAAATGAGCTGTAGAATAGAACTGCATAATGAGCTCATCACTCAATTTGGTAAGCTTTTCTGTTCCACAAACTCATCAACTCCACAAGCTTTGAAGCTTTCATGCACTCCTGGGAAATAGTCTTCATTCTCATCATTGAATTCCTAATCAACCCACTTCATATCACAGACTATAGGCTTCTTATCAACCAAAATAGTCTCATAGAAGTCTTGTTGTTCTTTGGTGTGGAACCTATAGTCCACTGCAGTCTTTCTCCTCACAACATATGGATCAGACTGTCTCCAAAGTCTCAATATTGCATCCTTTCTGATGTTCATATCCTCAACGACTGGATGAGTGTCATTGTGTTCTGGAATCTTTGGTTTCAGTTTCCTCAACACTTGGGCTTCTGCATCTTCTTCTTCAACTTCAGGCACTGGGGCCTTGTTCTTCTCTTCAGCTGGGATGTTCCTGGTGCTTCTCTTGGGCTTAGAAGGCTTCTGAGCTTGAGCAGCAGCCTTGGGGGCAGTCTTGGGCTTTGAAGTGGCAGCCCCTAACTTAATGGCATCCCCCATAAGCTTCTGGGACTTGGGTGCTGGTGCAGCATCCTCTTCCTCTTCATCTTCTTCTGGATATCTCATTATAGAGGATCTACCAATGACTCTGGCAGTGGTCTTCTTGACCCTCTCTTTCCTTTTCTTTCCCTCTCCAGCAGCCTCTTTAGTTGGCTTAGAAGTTTTAGCAGTTGAGGCCCTGGCCTTTAAGGTTGGCACCCTCTTGGTAGGGATCTTCTTATGCAATCTAGGCTTTGTTGTTGCAGCAGTACCATACTCTTTCTTCAGCACTTCCTTTTTGGATCTAACTTCCTCCTCTGTAGCCACATAGTCCTCATCCTCATAATCTAAGTTTTTCTTCTTCCTAGATCTGGTGGCTGCCTTAGGCAAATTACTAGGAGTGCTCCTGCTGCCCTCATCATAGCTGCTTGAGGGACTAGTGCCCTCACTCATTTGCACTTGCTCCTCTGACTTGTTCTGACTATCACTCTGGTCAGACATTCTGGTAAGCAAACTGACAGCAAACCCTGTGAATAGATATAGATGAGGTAGAATGGATGAGCATCACAAAGTGTAGAGTTTCTACAAAACAAATGAGTCAAAAACTTAGTTTTAGTTCTTGACAGAAATCATTTCGGAGTTGTCAATTTGTTAAACTCGGTGATATCGAAGCAACTGTTGGAGTCTAAACTAGTGAACTCGGTCAGACCGAGTCATAGTTCGGTGGCTCTGAGATTGCTAGGGTTTCACAGAGAGTCAAATTCGGTCGCACCGATTTGCAATTTTCGGTCAGACCAAAAAGCGCATGTGCAATGGCCTAAGCCAAATTGGTGAAACCGATTTCTACAACTCGGTCGGTCCGAGATGAGTTCGGCTGAATCTAACCCTAAATTTTCGAATCAATCCTAACCTAAAGGAAGTTTTCTCTGGACAGGTTGATTTCATACATGGTAATCATCATCGCAAAGCAATGTGCTAGGAATCAGAGTAAGAAATTAGCACACAAGATCAAACTCATACCCTAGTTCGGCGGGAGTTCGCTATGGTGACAACGGCGGGGCAGAATCCCGTTGACAGCGACGGAAACCAGCAGCGGGAGGTCGTTGGCGACGAGGAGACGATCTGGAGACCTGAGGCGGCAGAGCAGGATACGCGCGGGATGGATTGTTTTGAAGAAATTTCCAAAATATCACCCATGGGTATATATATATATATATCCTGACCCTGTCGGTGTGACCGAGTGGAACAACTTGCTGTCACCGAGATGCAGAATCGCAAGCGGTTACTGCAACTCGGTGTGACCGAAAGTTCAAATCGGTTGCACCGAGATTGAAAACCTAGATCAACTCAGTGAACTCGGTGTGACCGAGTGGATGGATCGGTCAGACCAAAATGCATAGTGAGGTTTTGGAAGTTTAAGTCTATGATGAATCAGGGACTCCGAGTGCTCCTCACATAGAGTGGTTCGAATCTGAGTTGATCAAACTTTGTGATGTAGCATGAATAGAGTTTGAGACGAGAAAAGCATAGATAGCTAGAGGGAGTTCTTAGGCATTCTTGTCCATCCATTTGGCAAAAGAGAAAAACCAAACAATCAAAGAAACAAATGGATTTCCTCGAATGATTAAAATATGCAATCAACATGCTCATGCAATAAACTGGCAAATGAAATATGTGGCAAAGCATGCACAGACACTCTAGCATCTATCAAGCAATTGGCGATGACTAGGTCATCTATATATGAGTATATTGACTTAGGAGTTAAATGAGAACATTTGATCATAGGTCATACTCATCGTTTAGGCACAAGTGGGGTTGCCACTTTTACATAAAGCATTGTTGTGTTCACACCATTCGAGTTGCTTTAGCTCAATTGATTAGAGTAGAGCTCCCCCTAGATGTGATATCCCCCCTAAGAGGGATGAACTAACCTTGGGTTTTGTCGATGATGACTTCATGTAGGTGTTGAAGATGTGGATGCTCAATGTTGATGTAGATCATTTGGAGCAATCCATTGGAGTGAGTTGCACTTTCAATACCTACATGGGTTAGTCTCACAAGGAACAAATAAGGATATCCATAGACATAGAGTGATGTTCACACAAGATGATGTCCATGAAGGCAATAGGTTACCTTGTCCCTTGTCTTACCAACAAGAGGGTTTGTGACTCCTTGAACTAGTGCAAGATGTGGAAGTTGTTTGCACTTGTCCTCGCCAAAATGATATGAGTGAAGTATGTTGGCGGAGTCACCCTCAAGAACTCTCTAGTTCTTCTTCTTTGGGATCCACATCATCTTGATGGGAATCCTTGGAGTTGTAGTCGTACTTGATGAAGTAGAACTTGATGTAGTCTTGGGAACCCACTTGACCAAGGCCTTAGGAGCTTCTTCAAATGCATCAATCTCCTCTTGAAGCTTGTCCTTGCCTTTTTGCTCGTGGTCTTGTGGTGGAAGATCATCTTGAGCTTGTGTCCCTTGGAAATAAGTAGGATCATACTTCTCTTGTTGAGGAACAAACTTCATCTTGGGGTATTGATCTTCTTCCCACTCAACTCCATTGGCATTGAACTTTCGTTCAAAACCAACACCTTGATTTTTCCGGTGCCTTCCTTGCTTGCGTACAATTTCCTGAAATTGCTTACTCCCGGCAAGGCTCTTGTAAACACCTTCCTCTATAATTCCCTTCAATAAGCTATTTTCTTGCTCAAGTGTAACTTGGCTAAGAGAATCATTAGTGGAATCAAGAGAACTACTAGAAGCAACAACATTGGATTTAACATGATTATTGTTACTACTAGAAGAAGAATCTTTCTTACTCTTGTTGCTAGATTTAACTTGTGGCATGTAATTAGACAAGAGTAAATGCTTGGCAATGTAAGAAGAACTTTTCTTGCGAAGATTATCATTGATTGCTTTTAAGAACCCATGCTCTTGCTCAAGGTTGAGATTTTCAAAGCGTAACTTCTCATGAGTCTTTAAAAGTTCTCGATGATCTTCCAAGGTAGTTTCATGAGCTAACTTAAGAGTTTTTAGCTCTTTAGTTAGATGCTCAATCTCCTTCTTATCATCATCATTCGTTTTACCTTGATTAGCATGATTAATAGCAAGTCCATCGTAGTTTTCATCACTAGAGTTGTCAACAAGTAAATCATCATCACCTAGCAAATCATCTTCATCACTATTGAAATCAACATACTCGGGGTGTGATATCTTCGGGCCTTTAGCCATGAAGCATCTTCCAATTCCTTCATTTGGTGAGTCAAATATGTCGTAGGAGTTGGTTGACACAAGTGCTAGAACAGCAACACCTTCATCTTGAGTATATTCAGAGTTGGAGTGATAACTTCTCTTGGAGTGATTGTCGGAGTCGGAGCCGGATACCCATTCACCAACATGAGCTTGATGTCTTCGTTTTGTCTAGCTCCTTGATGACTTGTCCTTCCTTTCCGAATCCTTGCTTCTCCATGATGTTCTTCGTTCATAACGATCATCTCTACTCCTTATCTCTCTTGGTGGTGATTCTTCTCTTCTACTTCTCCTTTTGGGTGAATCTTCTCTTCTTTTGTAGGGGGTCGTACACTCATTGGAGTAGTGTCCGGGTCTTCCACAATTGTAGCAATTTCGTTCACGACTCGAAGATCTTTTGTCATTGTAGGAACTTGACTTGGAACTTCTTTCCTTGCTTCTACTCTTGTAGAACTTGTTGAAGTTCTTCACCTTTAGGCCCAGTTCTTCATTGAAGGCTTGTTTCTCCCTTGATGATGTAGGAGCATCACATGAGGCTTTGTAAGCACCACTTGACTTGTTGTGAAGCTCTTCCTTATCATTGAGTGACATCTCATGAGCAACAATTCTTCCAATGACTTCCGTTGGCTTGAGATCTTTGGAGTTGGGCATCATTTGGATCAAGTTGCACACGGTATCATATTTTCCATCCAAGGCTCTTAGGATCTTCTTGATGATGAATCCATCGGTCACTCTTCACTTCCTAAGCCGACAATCTCATTTGTGATGAGAGAAAGCCTAGATTACATTTCAGCGACACCTTCACCATCCTTCATTTTGAACTTGTCAAGTTGACTTTGAAGCACATCCAATTTGGATTCCTTGACGGAGTCGGTACCTGATATGTCTCCAATGTATCTATAATTTTTGATTGTTCCATGCTATTATATTATCAACCTTGGATGTTTTATATGCTATTTTATATGATTTTTGGGACTAACCTATTAACCTAGAGCCCAGTGCCAGTTTCTGTTTTTTCCTTGTTTTAGAGTATCACAGAAAAGGAAAATCAAACGGAGTCCAATTGACCTGAAACTTCACGGAACTTATTTCTGGAAGGAAAGCAACCCGGGAGACTTGGAGTCCACATAAGGGAAGCAACGAGGAAGCCACGGGGCAGGGGGCGCGCCCTCCACCCTCGTGGGCCCCTCGTGGCTCCCCTGACGTACTTCTTCCGCCTATATATCTCCATATACCCTAAAACGATCAGGGAGCATAATAGATCGGGAGTTCCGCTGCCAGAAGCCTCCTTAGCCACCGAAAACCAATCTAGACCCGTTCCAGCACCCTTCCGGAGGGGGAAATCCCTCTCCGGTGGCCATCCTCATCATCCTAGTGCTCTCCATGACGAGGAGGAAGTAGTTCTCCCTCGGGGCTGAGGGTATGTACCAGTAGCTATGTGTTTGATCTCTCTCTCTCTCTCGTGTTCTTGTTTTGGAACGATCTTGATGTATCGCGAGCTTTGCTATTATAGTTGGATCTTATGTTTCTTCTCCCCCTCTACTCTCTTGTAATGGATTGAGTTTCCCCTTCGAAGTTATCTTATCGGATCGAGTCTTTAAAGATTTGAGAACACTTGATGTATGTCTTGCCGTGCGTATCTGTGGTGACAATGGGATATCACGTGATTCACTTGATGTATGTTTTGGTGATCAACTTGGGGGTTCCGCCCATGAACCTATGCATAGGGGTTGGCACACGTTTTTGTCATGATTCTCTGGTAGAAACTTTGGGGCACTCTTTGAGGTTCTATGTGTTGGTTGAATAGATGAATCTGAGATTGTGTGATGCATATCGTATAATCATACCCACGGATACTTGAGGTGACATTGGAGTATCTAGGTGACATTAGGGTTTTGGTTGATTTGTGTCTTAAGGTGTTATTCTAGTACGAACTCTAGGGATGTTTGTGACACTTATAGGAATAGCCCAATGGATTGATTGGAAAGAATAACTTTGAGGTGGTTTCGTACCCTACCATAATCTCTTCGTTTGTTCTCCGCTATTAGTGACTTTGGAGTGACTCTTTGTTGCATGTTGAGGGATAGTTATATGATCCAATTATGTTATTATTGTTGAGAGGACTTGAACTAGTGAAAGTATGAACCCTAGGCCTTGTTTCAACATATTGCAATACCGTTTACGCTCACTTTTATCATTCGTTACCTTGCTGTTTTTATATTTTCAGATTACAAAAACTATTATCTACCATCCATATACCACTTGTATCACCATCTCTTTGCCGAATTAGTGCACCTATACAATTTACCATTGTATACGGTGTGTTGGGGACACAAGAGACTCTTTATTATTTGGTTGCAGGGTTGCTTGATAGAGACCATCTTCATCCTACGCCTCCTACGGATTGATAAACCTTAGGTCATCCACTTGAGGGAAATTTGCTACTGTCCTACAAACCTCTGCACTTGGAGGCCCAACAACGTCTACAAGAAGAAGGTTGTGTAGTAGAAATCAAGCTCTTTTCTGGCGCCATTGCCGGGGAGGTGAGTGCTTGAAGGTATATCTTTAGATCTTGCAATCGAGTCTTTTAGTGTCTTGTTTTATCACTAGTTTAGTTTATAAAAGAAAACTATAAAAATATGGAATTGAGTTTGCCTCATATGCTTCGTCTTTTTAATATCTTTCGTGAGTATGATGGAAAGGAAAATTTTGCCAAAATGTTAGAAGAAGAATGCATTAGAATGTTTGGCACTAAATATTTGTATGATGAGCATGATTGCAATGTTGTTAGTATGAATTCCTTGAATATCTATGATGCTAATGATATGCAAAGCCACAAGCTTGGGGATGCTATGTTTGATGAATATGATGTTTTTAGTCCCCCAAGTTTTGATGTGCAAATTTATTATGATGATAGCATGCCTCCTATTTATGATGATTATGTTGATGAAAGTGGTTTCGGAGAGGTCATGACTTTATTTTGTGATGAATCCACTATTTCGGAAGAGGTTCCAATTGATTATGAGAACAAAGTTGCTATCTAAGATGATTATTGTGATGACTTGTATGCTATAAAGAATAATGATATCCATGAATCTTGTCATCATGATGTTAGTTTTCAATTGGATTATGCCTCACATGATAATTATTTTGTTGAGTTTGCTCCCACTATTATTCATGAGAAGAATTTTGCTTGTGTGGAGAGTAGTAAATTTTCTATGCTTGTAGATCATGAAAATAATGCTTATGTGATGGTTATATTGTTGAATTCATTCATGATGCTACTGAAAATTATTATGAGGGAGGAATATATGCTTGTAGGAATTGCAATAATATCAAGTTTCCTCTCTATGTGCTTAAAGTTTTGAAGTTATGCTTGTTTTACCTTCCTATGCTAGTTGATTATTGTTCCCACGAGTTGTTTGCTCACAAAATCTCTATGCATAGGAAGTGAGTTAGACTTAAATGTGTTAGTCATATTCTTCATGATGCTCTCTTTATGTTTCAATCCTTATCTTTTATGTGAGCATCATTGAAATCATCATGCCTAGCTAGGGGCGTTAATGATAGCGCTTGTTGGGAGGCAACCAAATTTTATTTTTGTTCTTTACTTTTTGCTCCTGTTTAGTAATAAATAATTCATCTAGACTCTGTTTAGATGTGGTTTTATGTTTTAATTAGTGTTTGTGCCAAGTAGAACCGTTGGGAAGACTTGGGGAAAGTCTTGTTGATCTTGCTGTAAAAAACAGAAACTTTAGCGCTCACGAGAATTGCTGACAGTTTTTATTGGAGAGTTCTATTTAGTTAATTCTTTTTGCATATGATTAATAGATAAATTCCTCACGTCCAGAAATTTATTTTAGAATTTTTGGGTTTCCATAAGTTTGCGTTAGCTACATATTACTACAGACTGTTATGTTTTTGACAGATTCTGTTTTTCGTGTGTTGTTTGCTTATTTTGATGAATTTATGGCTAGTAAAATAGTTTATAAACCATAGAGAAGTTGGAATAAATTAGGTTTAACACCAATATAAATAAATAATGAGTTCATTACAGTACCTTGAAGTGGTGATCTATTTTCTTATACTAACGGAGCTTACGAGTTTTCTGTTAAGTTTTGTGTTGTGAAGTTTCCATGTTTTGGGTAAGGATTCGATGTACTATGGAATAAGGAGTGGCAAGAGACTAAGCTTGGGGATGCCCAAGGCACCCCAAGGTAATATTCAAGGACAACCAAGAGCCTAAGCTTGGGGATGCCCTGGAAGGCATCCCCTCTTTCGTCTTCGTTCATCGGTAACTTTACTTGGAGCTATATTTTTATTTACCACATGATATGTGTTTTGCTTGGAGCGTCATTTTATTTTGATTTAGTTTTGCTTGCTGTTTGAATAGAATACCAAGATCTTAAATTCTTAAATGTTAGAGAGTCTTCACATAGTTGCATAATTATCCAACTACTCATTGATCTTCACTTATATCTTTCGGACTAGTTTGTTGTTTGCTCTAGTACTTCACTTATATCTTTTAGAGCATGGTGGTAGTTTTATTTTGAAGAAATAGATGAACTCTCATGCTTCACTTATATTATTTTGAGAGTCCTAAACAACATGGTAATTTTCTTTGGTTATGAAACTAGTCCTAATATGATGGGCATCCAAGAGGGATATAATAAAAACTTTCATATAGAGTGCATTGAATACTATGAGAAGTTTGATACTTGATGATTGTTTTGAGATATGGAGGTAATAATATCAAAGTAGTGCTAGTTGAGTAGTTGTGAATTTGGGGAATATTTGTGTTGAAGTTTGCAAGTCCCTAAGCATGCACATATGGTAAATATTGTGTAACAAATTCGAAACATGAGGTGTTATTTGATTGTCTTCCTTATGAGTGGCGGTCGGGGACGAGCGATGGTCTTTTCCTACCAATCTATCCCCCTAGGAGCATGCGCATAGTGCCGAGGTTTTTGATGACTTGTAGATTTTTGCAATAAGTATGTGAGTTCTTTATGACTAATGTTGAGTCCATGGATTATACGCACTCTCACCCTTCCATCATTGCTAGCCTCTTCGGTACCGTGCATTGCCCTTTCTCACATTGAGAGTTGGTGAAAACTTCGCCGGTGCATCCAAACCCCATGATATGATATGCTCTTTCACACATAAACCTCCTTATATCTTCCTCAAAACAGCCACCATACCTACCTATTATGACATTTCCATAGCCATTCCGAGATATATTGCCATGCAACTTTCCACCATTCCGTTTATCATGACACATTCATCATTGTCATATTGCTTAGCATGATCATGTAGTTGACATAGTATTTGTGGCAAAGCCACCGTTCATAATTATTTGATACATGTCACTCTTGGTTCATTGCATATCCCGGTACACCGCCGGAGGCATTCATATAGAGTCATCTTTTGTTCTAGCATCGAGTTGTAATCATTGAGTTGTAAATAAATAGAAGTGTGATGATCATCATTTTCTAGAGCATTGTCCCAAGTGAGGAAATAAATAAATAAATAAATAATGCCATAAAAAAGGAGAAGGCCCAAAAAAGGGGAGAAAGGCCATAAAAAAAGAGAGAAGACCCCAAAAAAATGAGAGAAAAAGAGAGAAGGGACAATGCTACTATCCTTTGCCACACTTGTGCTTCAAAGTAGCACCATAATCCTCATGATAGAGAGTCTCTTGTTTTGTCACTTTCATATACTAGTGGGAATTTTTCATTATAGAACTTGGCTTGTATATTCCAACAATGGGCCTCCTCAAGTGCCCTAGGTCTTCGTGAGCAAGCAAGTTGGATGCACATCCACTTAGTTTCTTTTGTTGAGCTTTCATACATTTATAGCTCTAGTGCATCCGTTGCATGGCAATCCCTACTCCTTGCATTGACATCAATTGATGGGCATCTCCCTAGCCCATTGATTAGCCGTGTCAATGTGAGACTTTCTCCTTTTTGTCTTCTCCACATAACCCCCTCATTATATTCTATTCCATCCATAGTGCTATGTCCATGGCTCGCGCTCATGTATTGCGTGAAGGTTTATGAGTTTGAGATTACTAAAGTATGAAACAATTGCTTGGCTTGTCATCGGGGTTGTGCATGATGAGAGCATTATTGTGTGACGAAAATGGAGCATGACCAAACTATATGATTTTGTAGGGATGAACTTTCTTTGGCCATGTTATTTTGAGAAGACATGATTGCTAAGTTAGTATGCTTGAAGTATTATTATTTTTATGTCAATATTAAAATTTTGTCTTGAATCTTATGGATCTGAACATTCATGCCAAAATAAAGAAGAATTACTTAGAGAAATATGTTAGGTAGCATTCCACATCAAAAATTCTGTTTTTATCATTTACCTACTCGAGGACGAGCAGGAATTAAGCTTGGGGATGCTGATACGTCTCCAACGTATCTATAATTTTTGATTGTTCCATGCTATTATATTATCAACCTTGGATGTTTTATATGCATTTATATGCTATTTTATATGATTTTTGGGACTAACCTATTAACCTAGAGCCTAGTGCTAGTTTCTGTTTTTCCTTGTTTTAGAGTATCGCAGAAAAGGAAAATCAAACGGAGTCCAATTGACCTGAAACTTCACGGAACTTATTTCTGGAAGGAAAGCAACCCGGGAGACTTGGAGTCCACGTAAGGGAAGCAACAAGGAAGCCACGAGGCAGGAGGCGCGCCCACCCCCCTGAGCGCGCCCTCCACCCTCGTGGCTCCCCTGACGTACTTCTTCCGCCTATATATCTCCATATACCCTAAAACGATCATGGAGCAGAATAGATCGGGAGTTCCGCCGCCAGAAGCCTCTATAGCCACCGAAAACTAATCTAGACTCGTTCCGGCACCCTGCCGGAGGGGGCAATCCCTCTCCGGTGGCCATCTTCATCATCCCAGTGCTCTCCATGATGAGGAGGGAGTAGTTCTCCCTCGGGGCTGAGGGTATGTACCAGTAACTATGTGTTTGATCTCTCTCTCTCTCTCTCTCGTGTTCTTGATTTGGCACGATCTTGATGTATCGCGAGCTTTGCTATTATAGTTGGATCTTATGTTTCTTCTGCCCCTCTACTCTCTTGTAATGGATTGTGTCGGTGTTAAAACCAGCGGATCTCGGGTAGGGGGTCCCGAACTGCGTGTCTAAGGCGGATGGTAACAGGAGGCAGGGAACACGATGTTTTACCCAGGTTCGGGCCCTCTTGATGGAGGTAAAACCCTACGTCCTGCTTGATTTATTCTTGATGATATGAGTATTACAAGAGTTTGATCTACCACGAGATCGGAGAGGCTAAACCCTAGAAGCTAGCCTATGGTATGATTGTATGTTGTCCTATGGACTAAAACCCTCCGGTTTATATAGACACCGGAGGGGGCTAGGGTTACACAAGGTCGGTTACAAAGGAGGAGATATACATATCCGTATTGCCTAGCTTGCCTTCCACGCCAAGTAGAGTCCCATCCGGACACGAGACGAAGTCTTCAATCTTGTATCTTCATAGTCCAACAGTCCGGCCAAAGGATATAGTCCTGTTGTCCGGAGACCCCCTAATCCAGGACTCCCTCATTAGCCCTTGAACCAGGCTTCAATGACGATGAGTCTGGCGCGCAGTGTTGTCTTCGGCATTGCAAGGCGGGTTCTTCTCCAATTTTCGAGTGTTCGTAAAGCAGTGTCCGGTCCCATAAATGTTGGACCTCTTGGCTTCTGTGCCCAATAAGGGCTATCTCCCACGCGTTGAATGAATACGAGGCACCAGGGCATTTTTACATTCGCCCCCCTAGCCAGACAAATAAATTGTCTATTAAAGGGATGAGGATTCTTAGATCCGATCCATACCATCCTCCCCCAGCGAGAATCCATTAGAGCGCAATTCGGAAGGATCCATTCCAGCATGGCCGACCTCCGCAGCTCCTCCTCCCGCCCCCATAGCCCTAAGCCCGACGATTGGGAGAGGTGTTCAGTCCCACACAGTCGATTGGTCGAACTGCAGACCAAGGGATTTCTCCCTCCGGTGTATATCGTGCCCGTCCGAGCCGGGCTCGCCACCTACAATGGCGGGGAGCAAGCGGAGAGCTTCCCCAGTCCCTCTATTGGGGAGCGGGTATGCCTTGTCCCATATCTATTGAGGGGACTCAGATTTCCAATTCATCCATTCCTCCGCGGGCTCCTGGAGTTCTACGGCCTCCAATTACACAATTTCACCCCTGCCTCCATTCTACATATCGCCGGCTATGTCGCTCTCTGTGAGTTGTTCCTGGGCTGCGAGGCTCACTTTGAGCTGTGGAAAAGGCTATTTTGCCTCGTCCCTCGCACACAGAGGGGATCACTTTATCAAGTGGGTGGAGCCGACATATGGCGCATCGCTGGTACCGGATACCTATCCGGTACCCCGAAGAAGTCGTCCGAAGACTGGCCTTTGGAATGGTTTTATATGGAGGACGTTCCCCTTCCGGACCCTGTTCGGCGGGGTCTTCCTGAGTTCAACAATGCTCCTTTGAAGAAACGCCGAAGTTGGCGCCCACGGAGCCCCCAGGTGGAAGACAATGGAGAAGTCCTCTACCTGATGAACCAGATTAAAGCACTGGATCAATCAGGATTGACAGTAATCGAAGTTATGTCGATTTTCATAATGCGGGGAGTGCAACCACTTCAATATCGTGGGCACCCCTTGTGGTGTTTTAACGGGGCGGATGATGCCACCCGCTGCGGGCGTAAGGGTCCGGACAATGCTGCCGCTTTAGCAAAAATTCTGTCCGAATTGTTCAAGGGAGAGGAAGAGGAGTTCACCCGCATCAAGCCACGGGATGGATTCTCCATGTACAATCCTCCAAGCTGGGTAAGTTATATCTCCTTACTCCCATTTTTCCCGCATTATTTGTCGTAAGTATTCACCTTGCCACTTTGCGGCAGGAACTGCGAAAAGCCATAAAAGAGGCCAACAGCCCTTCTCCACAACCAGAGGACCCTGACCGGGCCCTCGACTCCGGACTTGAAGAAGATCCGGTTATATTCGTGGAGCTGATAGACCGACAGTTCTATCAGTTAAGCTGTGATGATGCCATGGTGGACATTACGGCCGACTATCTCGGACTGCTTCCTGCCTCGCACGTAAGAAAACTAAAAAAATCCCAACTCCAAAAACTAGGATCCCCTTTTAGACACTTCACCTACCATATACATATGGCGTTTTTACAGGGAAGGCATTCAGGACGCCCTGCCGAACCCGCAGCCACTCGCCAACAAGAGGTACCGAGGCCGGGCAGGCCAAAAAGGAAGGCGGTCAGGACGGAGACACCGACGCGAAGGTATAACAAAAACCCCGCTCCATGGTTGTCGTCTTTCTGAAAATGTAATGGCGCCCGTGAGGGAGTCCTGGATTAGGGGGTGTTCAGATAGCTAGACTATACCTTCAGCCGGACTCCTGGACTATGAAGATACAATATCGAAGACTCCGTCCCGTGTCCGGAAGGGACTTTCCTTGGCGTGGAAGGCAAGCGTGGCGATGCGGATATGAAGATCTCCTACCATTGTAACCGACTTTGTGTAACCCTAACCCTCTCCGTTGTCTATATAAACCGGAGGGTTTTTAGTCTGTAGGACAACGTACACATCAACAATCATACCATAGGCTAGCTTCTAGGGTTTAGCCTCCTCGATCTCGTGGTAGATCTACTCTTGTACTACCCATATCATCAATATTAATCAAGCAGGACGTAGGGTTTTACCTCCATTGAGAGGGCCCGAACCTGGGTAAAACTTCGTGTCCCTTGTCTCCTGTTACCATCCGGCCTAGACGCACAGTTCGGGACCCCCTACCCGAGATCCGCCGGTTTTGACACCGACATTGGTGCTTTCATTGAGAGTTCCTATGTGTCGTCGCCATCAGGCTCGATGGCTCCTACGATCATCAATAGCGATGCAGTCCAGGGTGAGACCTTCCTCCCTGGACAGATCTTCGTCTTCGGCGGCTTCGCACTGCGGGCCAATTCGCTTGGCCGTCTGGAGCAGATCGAAAGCTACGCCCCGGCCGTCAGGTCAGATTTGGAAGTTTAAACTACACGGCTGACATCCGTGGGGACTTGATCTTCGACGGGTTCGAGCCACTGCCGAGCGCGCCGCACTATCACGACGAGCATGATCTAGCCCTGCCACCGAACAGTGCCCCGGAGACCGCACCCGCATCGGCTTCGACTCTTAATTCGGAGCCAACCGCGCCGATCGAGGATGGGTGGTTGGATGCCGCCTCGGGGGCTGCGATCCCAACGGTGATTGAGCCGAACACCAGCCCCGCACTCCGCGAGACTCATGATTCCAAGGAGTCGGACTCCTCTCTGGACTCTGAACCTTTCGCGCCTCTGCCAATCGAATCCGATTGGGCGCCGATCATGGAGTTTACTGCCACAGACATCTTTCAGCACTCGCCCTTTGGCGATATTATAAAATCACTAAAATCTCTCTCTTTATCAGGAGAGCCCTGGCCGAACTACGGTCAGCGATATTGGGATGCAGACGATGAAGAAATTCAAAGCCCACCCACCACCCACTTTGTAGCCACTATTGACGATTTAACCGACATGCTCAACTTCGACTCCGAAGACATCGACGATATGGACGCCGATGAAGGAGACAATGAAGAACCAGCGCCTATTGGGCCCTAGAACGCCACCTCATCATATGACGTATACATGGTGGACGCACCAAAAGATGACGACGAGGAGCGGAAGGACGCACCGAAGGCTTGTTCCCTCGAAAAGCAGTCAAAGCGGCGACGCAAGCGCCGCCCAAATCCCGCCTCGATAGAAATAGCGATCACTCAGACCCAGCGCTGGAGCAGGGCGAACCGCTGCCGGACAACGGCAATCCGGATAATCAAACCGAACAAACAAACCCTATCAAGGATAATGGCCCGGACGACATAACGCCGGACAAACACCCGGAGCAACAGACTGCCTGTAAAAGGCTTGTTGCCACCGCGAGGAGCCTGAAAAAGCAGAAACAAAGGCTCAAGGCCGCGCAAGACACACTCCAATTCAGATGGAGAAAATACTCAGCACTGCAGCAAGGTACGGCGACAATCGCCCCTCCAAAAGCTACCCAAAGCGGAAGCTGCTACCCAAATTCGATGAGGAGGCCTCAGAACCCCCACAACCAAATATCAAAGCAGCCACCTGGCCGGATAGACGACCCCTCTACCAACACAGAGCGGCATACAATGCCGCTCACAATATAATATGCGACCCATGCGAGGGCTCGCACCCAAAGGACAGCGCAACCAGATCCATCTATGGACCACGCAAGCGCGCCCCAGCATACAATGCAACACAACAAGCATCCGAACAACGCGGTACACCCAGCTACGGGGGTGCCACACACCCCCTATGTTTCACCGATGAGGTGCTGGACCACAAATTTCCAGAGGGATTCAAGCCCGTAAACATAGAGGCATACGACGGAACAACAGACCCTGGGGTCTGGATTGAGGACTACATCCTTCATATCCATATGGCTCGAGGAGATGATCTCCACGCCATCAAGTACCTACCCCTCAAGCTCAAAGGGCCAGCTTGTCACTGGCTCAAAGGCCTCCTCGAAAGCTCCATTGGAAGTTGGGAAGAGCTCGAAGACGCTTTTTGGGCAAATTTTCAAGGGACATATGTCCGACTCCGGATGCGGACGATTTGAGTCATATAACTCAACAGCCCGGAGAGTCAGCCCGAAAGCTTTGGAACAAGTTTCTTATTAAAAAGAACCAGATTGTCGACTGTCCGGACGCCGAAGCCTTAGCAGCTTTCAAGCATAGCGTCCGTGATGAATGGCTCGCCAGACACCTCGGCCAAAATAAGCCGAGAACGATGGCCGCATTAACAAACCTCATGACCCGCTTCTGCGCGGGGGAGGACAACTGGTTAGCCAGATGCAGCACCAGCGACCCCAGTACATCTGAAGTTAGAGATGGAAACGGGAAATCACGACGCAACAACAATAACAAACGCCGGAATAAAGAAGACAGCACGAAGGGCACAACACTAAATGCTGGATTCAAAAGCTCTCGGCCTGGTCAAAAGCCGCCCCCTAAAGGCACCAGGGACGAACTGTCCATCCTCAATAAAATTCTGGACCAAGTATGTAAGATTCATAGTACCCCTGGTAAACCTGCTAATCATACCCACAGAGAATGTTGGGTCTTCAAGCAGTCCGGCAAGCTCAACGCCGTACACAAGGGGGAGGATACACCAAGTGAAGATGAGGACGAGCCCCCCAAGCAAGACACGGGGGAACAAAAGCAATTTCCACCAGAAGTCAAAACAGTAAACGTGTTACACGTAATCAAGGAAAAAACAAGGCGGCACTCCCAGGAAAGTATACCCAAGTGCCTATCACCACGAAGTCCTGCCACTGGACATCTCAACCGATCACTTTCGACCATCGCGATTACTCAGCAGGTATCCGACACGCAGGATGGGCTGCCCTGGTATTAGACCCAGTAATTGGCGGATATCACTTCACAAGGGTCTTGATGGACGGCGGCAGTAGCCTAAACCTAATATATCAGGATACAATCCACGGGATGGGGCTAGACCCAACACAAATTCGCTATAGCAATACTACCTTTAAAGGAGTAACGCCAGACCCAGGGGCTCGTTGTACGGGCTCCCTCCTCCTACAAGTTACATTCGGCTCCCCCGATAACTTCCGTCGCGAGCATTTAACTTTCCACATCGCTCCGTTTCAAAGTGGCTACCAAGCACTGCTCGGACGCGAAGCTTTCGCTCGCTTTAATGCAATACCACACTACGCCTCCCTCACACTCAAGATGCCCGGTCCACGTGGCATCATTACAGTGCACGAAAATATCAAGCGATCTCTGCGCGCCGAAGAGAGTGAGGCTGCCTTGGCCGCCGCACACTAAAGACGCCCAGACAAACGAAAGCATCCAATAGGTCGTCAAGACCTCAGATACAACTAATCAAGTCCGGCGCCGCTATTTATACGGAAATAAGTGGTCACACCCCTATTTGTCAATACAAGGGGCTCAACGCGCGCAGACAACTGGCAATTTCTTATCATCTTGAACTATACATGGTTTCTTTAAAAATTATCCTTTTGCACAACAACTTTTTCACTTAACTTCCTCTCTTTTACAGACGATCATCGTGCTACACCCGTCCAGGATACGGCACAACGGAGACACAGGCGCAGACGTGCAGCAGGGACCCGCTCCAAGGATTCTTTTTAGATTAAGACCCTGCGTAAACCTTTTTTACTGTCTCTTGTTGATACATATCCATCATTGAGAAGGATGCTGACGTCTTGGCATGTGGCCACGCCAGAACAATGCACATACCTGGACACACGGGGCTTCTTACAAAGGCCACTATTCAGGCCCGGTTTATACCACAAAGACCGAATACCTTAGGGAGTATTCGGCGTCGCGAGTTTGGCCCTATATGCATCAGCTCCGAATCATTGTCTTTGGTCAAATGTTGGGTTTGCCCGGCTCCTGTGTTTTGGTGCCTTACGTTCCGCCTTGCCGGCTAAGGTAGCACCAGGAGAACTACTGCGATTGTGCCCTGGTTCATCCGGACGAGCACCTCAGTAGAGAAAGCCGAAAACTGTCTGTCATGATATAGCGTGAGACTGGTCAACCACTCGATGACCTGTGGGAATGTTAGAATTCCTCCGCCTTAACGAAGGGCCGTTTCCCGGCCAGGCATGTACGCACCCCGATATCGGGAGAGTGCGGAGCCACCAGGGGCAATATAGTAGCCCCACTGTCAAACTCCTATGGCTAAGTGAAAGTGCTAAAGCATTATAGTCCGGTTGCCTCACTCGCTCCTCTATCACCTCCTTAATAGGACCAAGACATTGGGTTAAGTGTGAATGCGTGTTTTTGCAAGCACCTCCGCATAATATGCGTGAGGGTTGAAGCCGACGGCTGCAATCTTTCAAGTTATACACATGTATACATAAACGGCCGCCCAGGAGGCATCATATTACTTTCAGGCAAAAGTATAAAAATAGCCTTATAAAAATTTATAAAAGCATTTCGCTTACAATGAGATTACATATCACTCAAACATAATATTTTTTGAGCACTGGGTCTCTATCAAACGGGCACCCTCAAGAACTTCTTCAAAGTAGTGCTCGGCAGCCTTTCGACCTATAGCCGAATCCCGCGTTGCAACATTGGTAGCATCCATCTCCGTCCAATATGCCTTAACACGGGCAAAGGCCATTCGTGCGCCCTCTATGCACGCCGACCTCCTCATCGCATCAATGCGCGGCACCACATCAAGGACCTGCTGCACCAAGCTGAAATAGCTATTCTATTTTGACCTTCCCGGCCACAGCTGATCCACAACAGACCTCATAGAGAGTCCGGACAACTTGTTTAGTTCGGCCCATTCGGCTAATTGGTCGGTCAATGAAAGTGGACGCTCGGGAGAATGGAATTGTCTCCAAAACAGCCGGTCTACTCCACGATCTGTCTGACCCTGGAAGTACTTGGCCGCATCGGCAGCGCTCGCCGCCAAATCCATATACACATCCTCCGAACTCCACAGCCGATCCAGAGGGGCATACCGTGGATCTCCGAAATTCCTCCGCAACATAAAGGATTTCCCAGCTACAATATCCCCGGCTTCCCGCAGCTCCTCCTTTGCCCTCATAGCAGAGCGGAGATCCTTTTTCGTCGCAACAGCCTTTTCAAGGTCCGATGCCTTCGCTTGGTTTTCTTTTTCAAGAACCCGGCAACGGTCGGCGGCGGATTTTAATTCTATAGCCATCTTGGCCATCTTGTCTCGGGTCTCGCCATGCGCGGCCTTCTCGGCTTGCAACTATTCGGCCGCCTTCACAGCAGCCGCATTGCCCAACCTCGCTTGTTCCTTGGCTCGGGCAAGTTCTGCCCGCAAGGCTTCAACAGTGGCAGCTCCATCTGCAGTCACAATATATTAAAGATACTAGCATCATGCTGCTCTTCCTATTGTGGCATCTACCAAATAATGACACTTACCCTGTGCCTCGTCAAGCCTTTTGTTAACAAGCTCGATGTCGGCGTCTGCCGCATCCAACTGCCGTTCTAAATGGGCAAACTCGCTAGTCCGGCTAGCCACCAGAGCTTCCATCACCTGCACATAGAGGCAGTATGGTTATTACCTGGGAATATGATCCTTTGTTCGTCGTTGTTTCCGACAACAACCAGAGTCTCAGGGGCTACTATCTACACATGGCACACCTAGCATGTGCAGGACTATCATACATTCTTTTACGTACCTCAAAGCCTGTCAGTAGACTCGTAAAAGCTTCATGCAATCCGCTTTCGGCGGACGATATTCTCTCCATCACCGTATTCATTAGCACACGGTGTTCATTTGAGATGGCCGCTCGCCCCACCAACTCCCTCAGAACATCCGATCGCACACTAGATGGTGCCGGACTCTTTTGTCTGCTCTCTTCGGGAACCGGACATTGGGAGCTTCGAGGGTCAATGGGATTATCTTCTGGCCTCACCAGACTCGGAGAGGCCCTCCGCGACGACACTTCAGGGTCACCCGCTTCCAGAGCAGAGGAGTCCGGAGGAGGCATTTCGCTCTCCATCATCTCTGGAAGAAGATCCCCCGAAGATGAGCTCATTTGAGAGGGGCTAAGGCCCGAACTGCGAAAATATATGCGGTGGTTATCTTCTCAGAAGAAAAAGATGGCATATCTGTACTATTAAAGTATTTCAGGTCACTTACGACTCGCGGGAGAATTGATCCCCCCGCGGACTTTGTGCGGCAACGGCGCCCCCCAAAGTAGGACCCTCTGTGGGAGACTTCTTCTCCCGTTTGGAAGCTTCGGCTTCCGAATCCCCGGGCGCAGTCCTTTTCCTCTTCTGGTCGCCTTCCCTCATGGAGACGCTCGCTCCCTCGGCTAGAATGGGCAGTGTTGGGGGCCCGCGTCCGCCCGCATTATCCTCCACAGTATCTTCCTTCAAGGGCTCCGGGCAAGGTGCGGTCTGGAGCATCTTTTCCAATACCGGATTTTCCAAACCCTTAGGGAGGGGGGCCGAACACCGAATCAACTTCGCCTTTGTTAGCCAGTCCTGGTCAAAAAGCGAATTCTCGGAAATAACTTCGTAACAAAGGAGAGATAGTATGTTCGGCCGGAAGATGCCTTACCTGTTCGGCGGCGTGGTTACTACTTAGGCCCACGTCCTTGGAGATTTCCGGACACTCCACCTGAGGTCCGAAGAATGACTTGTACATCTCCTTGTGCGTCTGTCCGAGAAAATTTTGAATGACGCGCGGTCCCTCGGGATTGAACTCCCATAGGCGAAGAGGCCGGCGTTTGCAAGGCTGGACTTGACGAACCAGCATAACTTGTATTACCGCGACCAAACTGAAATATCCATTGAAGAGATCTCGAATGCGGCTTTGTGGTATAGGCACGTCCTTGGCTGGCCCCCAGCTCAGACCTCTGCTGATCCATGACATCAGTTGTGATGGAGGGCCCGAGCGGAAAACAGGGGCGGCCGCCCACTTGGCACTTCTAGGAGCCGTGATGTAGAACCACTCCTGTTGCCACAATTCAGACACCTCTGGGATGGAACCTTTGGGCCACGAAGCTCCTGTCATCTTGCGTATTGAGGCACCTCCACACGCTGCATGTTGCCCCTCAATCATCTTCCGCTTCACTTCAAAGGTCTTGAGCCAGAGGCCAAAGTGAGGGGTGACCCGGAGGAAGGCCTCGCACACGATAATGAATGTCGTGATATGAAGAAAAGAGTCCGGAGCTAGATCATGGAAGTCTAGCCCGTAATAAAACATCAGACCCCTGACGAACGGATCCAAAGCAAGGCCTAGACCTCGGAGGAAGTGGGAGACGAACACGACGTTCTCGTTGGGTTCGGGGGTGGGAACGGCCTGCCCTTGGGGAGGCAGCTGACGCAAAATCTCGGCGGTCAGATATCTGGCCTCCCTCAACTTCTTGATGTTTTCTTCCGTGACGGAGGAAGGCATCCATCGGCCTTGAAGGCTAGATTCGGACATGACTGGAGGTTCGGAGCACCTGACCTGAACTTCAGGCGTTTGGGCTTGAGGTGGGGGAGGGATTCGATTGAGCACGGGAGGGAAAAATAAAAGCCTTGTCCCCTTTATAAAGAGGGTGAATATCAAGCGTCCTCTCCGTGTCCGCTTGGACTTGCCTATAATCTAGGAGTCCTAGAAGCGGTTGGGTTACCCACGCCCATATTGATGAGAATCCCGGGATAAGGGGACACGATCTCTGCTTTAACAAGACGTGCCAAGAAAACCGCCTCGCATAACGCGCTGAGGTGGGATTATAAAACGACTCGGATAAAGGCTTGGCCGTGGTGTGACACGCTACGGAATACGTCAGCAGATTAGATTGGTGTAAATATTATTCTCTCTATGGCAATATGTGGAAACTTATTTTGCAGAGCCAGACACTATCTTCATGTTCAAAACCTTCTATGAAGTACTTGGAGGAGGAACCCGCCTTGCAATGCCGAAGACAATCTGCGCGCCGGACTCGTCGTCATTGAAGCCTGGTTCAGGGGCTACTGAGGGAGTCCTGGATTAGGGGGTGTTCGGATAGCCGGACTATACCTTCAGCCGGACTCCTGGACTATGAAGATACAAGATAGAAGACTCCGTCCCGTGTCCGGAAGGGATTTTCCTTGGCGTGGAAGGCAAGCTTGGCGATGCGGATATGAAGATCTCCTACCATTGTAACCGACTTTGTGTAACCCTAACCCTCTCCGGTGTCTATATAAACCGGAGGGTTTTTAGTCCGTAGTACAACGTACACATCAACAATCATACCATAGGCTAGCTTCTAGGATTTAGCCTCCTCGATCTCGTGGTAGATCTACTCTTGTACTACCCATATCATCAATATTAATCAAGCAGGACGTAGGGTTTTACCTCCATTGAGAGGGCCCGAACCTGGGTAAAACTTCGTGTCCCTTGTCTCCTGTTACCATCCGGCCTAGACGCACAGTTCGGGACCCCCTACCCGAGATCTGCCGGTTTTGACACCGACAGCCTGTGTTTCTTTAACAGAAAAAACGCTCGCCGAAATATGTCCGGCGATGTTACTAATCACGCTTCCACTAGTCGGGCGCCAGGACCGGACATAGAGGCGGAAGCCGATATGGGGCGGGTGCCGGATAATCCCCCTACAGAGGATGCGTATAGATTATCCGCTACAAACTCAGAAGTGGAAAGCGCCATGAATCATAGGCGCCGCCGGGCCGTACTCCGTGACGCTTGTTTCTCACCAGAGGCATTTGATGCCTTCAATTCTGGAGAGGCGTACCTCCGTGCTGCTCAAGATGGTCTAGCCAGAGCCACGGATCAGTATGTAAAGGATGTACGGGTAAGTAAATCTGACGATTTATATGTATCAGTAGCCCCTGAGACTTGAAATAGTTAGCAGAACTAATTTAAGGATCATCTTTATTGTGCAGGTTCTTACAGAGAAGAATACTAGGCTGTCACAGGAGCTAGAGGAATGCAAGACCCAACTGCGGGCCGCTGTTGCCGTATTGTAGGAACCGAAAAAGTCACCCGCTGGTAACATTTACTTTAAAGAATGATGGTTACCATATAGTGTGCGGCGTGGCTGCAGATCTAACAATAGATGTTGCAGATGAATCCGGAGAAAATCTGAAGGACCAGCATGTCGTGCGACAGCTAGAGGCTGGCAAACGCGTGCTGACTGAGGTTAGGCGGGAGAAAAAAAATCTCCAAGACGCTAATATCAAGCTGAGCGTGGAACTAAAAGACATTCGAGCCCAGCTTGCAGACTCCGAGAAGGAGAATAAGAGGCTTCAGCGCGACATTTTCAGTAAGTGCTTGAACGAATCCTTTTAAAGGAGTTCGGCGAAGAAGCCGACTAACAGCGTTATGTCTGTAGGTCTGCTGATGGGTCGTCCCACGGAGGAAATGCCCGGGTCTGCGGGTGATCTTATATCCGAGCTCTCACATCTGCACGAACAAGTTCGGCAGGTGATGCAAGGTGTTGCCCAGGCCTTGTGGCCATCCGCCTCCCTGCCAGAAGGCGTTGCAGAGCTTACGGAGAAGCTCAAGGGAGCATGGCGACGCTTCCGATTATGGAAGATATCGGCCTGTCGACAAAGTGCCAGAGAAGCCTGGGCCATGGTGAAGACGCGACATCCCAAGGCTGACCCAAATCACATGGCCGAGGTCGGACCTGTGGGGCCCGACGGAAAAGAAATCCCTGTTAGCTTAGTTTATGGGCAAGTAGAATTAGCCGCAGTATTCCCAATAGGATTGTAGGCTAGACCGCCTGTTGGATGGTATAGAAGAGGAATTTAGTCAGTCTGCATGACTATGTAATTAAAGTGACATGTATAATGCCTTCTAGCCGGATTGTAGATCATTTGTCTTGGCGGACCTTTTCGCTTCAACCTCGGGACCCAATAGTCCGGAGTGTATTCGAATACCCGCCCAGTTATATAAGAACCAGGGTATGCATGGATACCAGGCGTAGGGGTCATTGGTGCTTGAACGGACAAGTGCCCAGCTAGTTATGTTATATTACATGGGTAGTAAGAAACATCTTCCAGGGAGAATAGTTCTGTTAAGGGTTCCTTTCCCTGGGTATGCATGCCCTAAAGTGCATGTCCGGACTGCGGTAAGAAACGCAGGAGAAAACATCTGGGGGCAGATATGGAAAATAAAAAAACATCTTTTGTTCACCGACCGAATATTCCCTTAAGAACGCTAGCTTTCGGCTTCACCCAGTCTGAGGTACACATCCGGCTGACCCGGCAGTAACAATCGCAGAGGTGCTCCCCTTATGCCCTAGCCGAATTAACGGGGACGTAGGGCATAAATACAAGAGCCAGGCAACCCAACTTGGCCAAAACTTAAGTCATATCGATGCATATAATGGCGAAAAAAGGTACATGCGGAAGTATAACACATGTACGGGGCATGAGGCCCAGATAAATAATTAAGCTTCTGTGAAGGAAGCCCCCAGGTATGATGAGCGCGGCTAGGGCATCTATAATGTGCAAGCGAGGCACAAGTTGGCCCTTGAAGGCCTAGAGAAAGAATAAAAGAAAGAAAGAAAAACAAGAAATATAATGTATATGCAAAAAATGGACAGAGGAAGGGGACGAACATAGAGTTCGGTGCTAGGCGTAGAATCTTCGGAGCCTGGCCGCGTTCCATGGGTTCGGCTCGAGTCGATTAGCCGACTCCACCGGCCAGAACTTGGTCAATAATGAAGGGACCTTCCCATTTGGGCTCGAGCTTGTTCTTTTCTTATCCGGCAGGCGTAGAACTAGTTCGCCAACGTTATAAGTTTTGGCCCGTACTTCTCTGCTTTGTACCTGTGAGCCTGTTGCTGATAAAATGCGGAACAGGCTTTTGCTACGTCGCGCTCCTCCTCCAGGGTGTCTAGACTGTCCTGCCGATCAAGCTCGGCTTCTCTTTCTTCGTACATGCGCACCCAAGGTGAGTCATGAATTATGTCACAGGGCAAGACCGCCTCTGCGTTGTACACCATAAAGAAGGGTGTATATCCGGTACTACGATTCAGCGTGGTCCACAGCCCCCAGAGTACGGAGTCGAGCTCCTCTACCCAGTGCGTGTTAGACTCCGTTAAGGAACGCACTAATCTGGGTTTAATGCCGCTCATTATAAGACCGTTTGCTCGCTCAACTTGGCCTTTGGTTTGTGGGTGATAGACTGAAGCATAATCGAGCTTGATGCCCATTTTGCTGCACCAGAGTTTTACTTCATCGGTAGTGAAGTTCGTGCCGTTGTCAGTGATGATACTATGGGGGACACCATAACGGTGTACGACCCCGGATATGAAGTCTATCACTGGTCCGAATTCGGCTGTTTTAACAGGTTTGGCCTCTATCCGTTTGGTGAATTTATCCACCATGACCAGTAAGTATTTTTTCTTGTGGGTTCCCCCTTTAAGGGGTCCAACCATGTCAAGCCCCCAGACCACGAAGGGCCACGTAATGGGGATTGTTTGGAGGGTGGTTGGTGGCATGTGGCTTTGATTTGCAAAGAGCTGGCAACCGGCGCAACGTTGGACCAAGTCCTATGCATCTGCCCAGGCCATTGGCCAATAGAATCCTGTACGGAAGGCCTTGCTTACAAGAGCCCGAGCTGCGGCGTTGTGACCGTCGAGTCCGACGTGGATTTCTGCCAAAAGGTTCCGCCCTTCCTCTTCGGAGATGCACCTTTGAAGGACTCCGGTAGTGCTTTTTTATACAATTCTCCCTCATGGACCCTGTAGGCCTTAGATCGCCGCACTACAGCGTGCCTCATTTTGGTCCTCCGGAAGTTCCTGCCTAGTTAGGTAGGCCAGGAATGGTTCTGTCCACGGGGCTATGATGGCCATTATTACGTGGGCTGAAGGTGTTATTTCGGTGGCGGAGCCTCCGATTGTGTCAGAGTGTTCGGTATCGGGCGTTTTGGCCGGGTCCGGACTATTGTTACCGGTGTCCCCTTCCCATACTACGGATGGCTTGAACAGTCTCTCCAGAAATATGTTGGGGGGGGGGGACCGCATCGCGTTTTGCACCGATGCGGGCGAGGATATCCGCCGCCTGATTGTTTTCCCGAGCCACATGGTGAAATTTGAGCCCCTCGAATTGAGCTGACATTTTTAGGACGGCGTTTCGGTAGGCCGCCATTTTCAGATCCTTGGCATCAAAGTCTCCATTTATTTGGGATATTGCGAGGTTTGAATCCCCATGCACCTCCAGGCGTTGAATGCCCATGGAGACTGCCATCCGAAGACCATGCAACAGAGCTTCATATTCGGCTGCGTTGTTGGAGTCTGTATACAATATTTGCAGTACGTACTGAATGGTATCTCCGGTTGGGGACGTCAGGACGACGCGAGCCCCTAGACCAGCCAGCATTTTAGAACCGTCGAAGTGCATGATCCAATTGGAGTATGCGCCGTACTCTTTAGGGAGTTCGGCCTCCGTCCATTCGGCGACAAAGTCGACCAATACTTGCGACTTAATGGTTCGTCGAGGTTTGTATGTTATGTCGAACGGGAGGAGCTCAATGGCCCATTTAGCAATTCGGCCCGTAGTGTCGCGGTTGTTTATAATATCGTTAAGTGGCACTTCCGAGGCTACTGTAATTGAACACTCTTGAAAGTAGTGTCGCAGCTTCCGGGATGCCATGAATACCGCATAGGCTATCTTTTGATAATGTGGGTACCGTGATTTGCATGGAGTGAGGACAGTGCATACATAGTATACCGGCTTTTGAAGAGGGAATTTATGTCCATCAGCTTCTCGTTCGACAACGAGCACTGCGCTTACAACTTGATGGGTTGCCACAATGTACAACAGCATTGGTTCGCTGATGTTTGGCGCGGCCAGGATTGGGTTGGTTGCCAAAATGGCCTTTCTTTCTTCCAATCCGGCTGTGGCAGCGTCCGTCCACTCGAAGTGTTCGGTGTGCCGAAGGAGGCGATAAAGGGGTAAAGCCTTTTCTCCTAAGCGGGAGATAAAGCGGCTTAGAGCCGCCATGCATCCAGTTAACTTCTGGATTTGTTTGAGGTCTGTTGGGGTAGCCAACTGTGACAAAGCTCGGATTTTGGCCGGATTAGCTTCAATACCTCTACTGGAGACAATGAAACCCAGGAGCTTTCCGGCTGGTACACCGAAAACGCATTTTTCCGGATTGAGCTTGATGTCGTATGTTCGGAGGTTGTCGAATGTGAGCCTCAAGTCGTCTATCAAAGAGTCGACATGTTTGGTTTTGACGACCACATCATCTACGTATGCCTCTACTGTTTTGCCGATTTGTTTCTCCAGACATGTCTGAATCACGCGCTGATATGTTGCGCCGGCGTTTTTGAGCCCAAAAGGCATTGTGTTGAAACAGAAGGGACCGTATGGTGTGATGAATACCGTTGCGGCTTGGTCGGACTCCGCCATCTTGATTTGGTGGTAACCGGAGTATGCGTCGAGGAAACACAATGACTCGTGTCCTGCGGTAGCATAGATAATTTGATCGATGCGGGGGAGGGGGAAGGGATCCTTTGGGCAAGCTTTATTGAGGTCCTTGAAATCAACACAAAGGCGCCACGATTTATCCTTCTTTGGTACCATCACCAGGTTTGCTAGCCAGTCCGGGTGTTTTATTTCTCTGATGAATCCGACCTCCAATAACTTGGCTAGTTCCTCTCCCATGGCCTGTCTCTTAGGTTCGGAGAAACACCGAAGAGCTTGCTTGACCGGCTTGAATCCCTTTAGGATATTGAGGCTATGCTCGGCCAGCCTGCATGGGATTCCTGGCATGTCTGAGAGATGCCAGGCGAATATGTCCCAATTCTCGCGCAGGAACTCTCATAGTGCGGCGTCCACGGCGGGGTTTAATTGTGCCCCGATGGAGGCTGTTTTTGTAGGGTCCGTTGGGTGGACTTGGAATTTGACTATTTCATCCACTGGTTTAAAAGAGGTGGACTTGGATCTCTTATCGAGTATCACGTCGTCCCTGTCCACTGTGGAGCGTAGCATGGTTAATTCCTCGGCCGAGAGGGCTTCGGATAATGCCTCGAGGGCCAGTGCGACTGTTTTGTTTTTGGCGCGGAGTGCTGTGTCCGGATCACTAGCAAGGGTGATGATTCCGTTGGGCCTGGGCATTTTGAGCTTCATGTACCCATAATGGGGTACGGCTTGGAAGATTGTGAACACCTCACGTCCTAAAAGGGCGTGGTATCCACTGCTGACTGGGGCCACTTGAAATGTAATTTCTTCAGACCTATAGTTCTCTGGCGTACCGAATACCACATCTAGTGTGATTTTCCCAGCGCATCGTGCCTCCCGACTGGGTATGATTCCCCTGAAGGTTGTGCTACTTTGCTCAATGCGGTTCCAGTCTATTTCCATTTTTTGAAGAGTTTCCTCATAGATGAGGTTTAATCCGCTGCCGCCGTCCATGAGTACTTTGGTGAGTCGAAAGCCGTCCACAATTGGACTGAGGACTAGTGCGGCTGGTGCTCGGTCTGTTCGGAATTTAGGTTCGTCACTGGCATTGAAGGTAATAGCCGTGTCACTCCATGGATTTATTGCTGCTACGTGGCAGATTTCGGCCATGCTGCGGAGTGTTCGCTTGCGCCTATTATTTGACGCAAAGGTCTCAAAGACTTTTAACATCGTATTGTTATCCACGGGATGGTGCTCTGTGGCATTTGGGATAAGAAGATCCTCACCACTTTTGGCCACCTGCCGGAGTATCCAACATGCTCTAAGGCTGTGCGTTGGTATTGTATCCGCTGTACTATGAATTTTGCAGGGTCCGTTAAGCCATCCCTCCAGTACGGTTCCATGCCCTGTAGAGGGTTTTTGTTTCTTTGCAACTAGCTCGGGTGTCTTATGATAGTGCACCCTTTTACTTCGGACTGGGTGTATATTCGGAGCCGGATTATCCCAAAATTTTGTTTCAGTTTTCCAGGCGCTTTCCATCGCACATTACTTTTGTACTATGGACGCCAAGTCAGCGAAGCGTGATATGTCACGGTGACTTAAGGCGTTAAGGACTCCCTTGTCCGTGCAATTATTGCAGAAAAGTGAGATTGCATCTTCCTCGCGACAGTCCTTAACCTTGTTCATCACAAGGAGGAATCTGGCCCAATAATGATGTACTGTTTCATGGGGCTCTTGCCTGATGTGGGAAAGATCGTTTATGATTGGGTGGGTGGGTGGATTTGAGTCCAAACCCCTACCCGATCTGAGACCCAGGGGCCAAGGAGTTTCCAATCTTGGAAGTTCAGGTTCCGGAGTGTTACCTGATAAGTCTGGCCCGCTGCCTGATTCTAGGTTCAGGGCTTGGGTGATGTCCTCCCATAAGCGGGTATCCGGCTTGGAGAGCTCTGGAATCCGGACATAGTTAGTCCTCAAAATAGAGGAAGAGTTGCCGCATTGTTCCACCACCACCGCAACGTGATGGGTGACCGATGGAGAGTTAATCTCCCTTTGATTGGGTTTAAGCCCAATCCGATCATAGTCCGTAGCGACTCCCAAGGCGGCGATGCGATCCAAGAGTTCGTTTAGGGAAGAGAGCTCCATTGGATCCATCTGCTCGGCAAATTCCGAGCTGACGTGGAGGGTGTTTTTGATGACCCGAGAAGTCATCGTCGGTGCAGCGGCCGAACAGGCAGTCATGACGAAACTGCCTAGCCGGAGAGTTTGGCCGACAGCCAGAGCTCCCCCGGCGGTAATGTTGTTTTTAACAACGAGATGAGGCATCCTTCCTTACGGCGACGTCATAGAGGAACTCTCAATGAAAGCACCAATGTCGGTGTCAAAACCGGCGGATCTCGTGTAGGGGGTCCCGAACTGCGTGTCTAAGGCGGATGGTAACAGGAGGCAGGGAACATGATGTTTTACCCAGGTTCGGGCCCTCTTGATGGAGGTAAAACCCTATGTCCTGCTTGATTTATTCTTGATGATATGAGTATTACAAGAGTTTGATCTACCACGAGATCGGAGAGGCTAAAACCTAGAAGCTAGCCTATGGTATGATTGTATGTTGTCCTACGGACTAAAACCCTTCGGTTTATATAGACACCGGAGGGGGCTAGGGTTACACAAGGTCGGTTACAAAGGAGGAGATATACATATCCGCATTGCCTAGCTTGCCTTCCACACCAAGTAGAGTCCCATCCAGACACAAGACGAAGTCTTCAATCTTGTATCTTCATAGTCCAACAGTCCGGCCAAAGGATATAGTCCGGCTGTCCGGAGACCCCCTAATTCAGGACTCCCTCAGATTGAGTTTCCCCTTCGAAGTTATCTTATCGGATTGAGTCTTTAAAGATTTGACAACACTTGATGTATGTCTTGCCGTGCATATCTGTGGTGACAATGGGATATCACGTGATTCACTTGATGTATGTTTTGGTGATCAACTTGCGGGTTCCGCCCATGAACCTATGCATAGGGGTTGGCACACATTTTCGTCGTGATTCTCCGGTAGAAACTTTGGGGCACTCTTTGAGGTTCTATGTGTTGGTTGAATAGATGAATCTGAGATTGTGTGATGCATATCGTATAATCATACCCACGGATACTTGAGGTTACATTGGAGTATCTAGGTGACATTAGGGTTTTGGTTGATTTGTGTCTTAAGGTGTTATTCTAGTACGAACTCTAGGGTTGTTTGTGACACTTATAGTAATATCCCAACAGATTGATTGGAGAGAATAACTTTGAGGTGGTTTCGTACCCTACCATAATCTCTTCGTTTGTTCTCCGCTATTAGTGACTTTGGAGTGACTCTTTGTTGCATGTTGAGGGATAGTTATATGATCCAATTATGTTATTATTGTTGAGAGGACTTGCACTAGTGAAAGTATGAACCCTAGGCCTTGTTTCAACATATTGCAATACCGTTTACGCTCACTTTTATCATTCGTTACCTTGCTGTTTTTATATTTTCATATTACAAAAACTATTATCTACCATCCATATACCACTTGTATCACCATTTCTTCGCCGAACTAGTGCATCTATACAATTTACCATTGTATTGGGTGTGTTGGGGACACAAGAGACTCTTTGTTATTTGGTTGCAGGGTTGCTTGAGAGAGACCATCTTCATCCTACGCCTCCTACGGATTAATGAACCTTAGGTCATCCACTTGAGGGAAATTTGCTACTGTCCTACAAACCTCTGCACTTGGAGGCCCAACAACGTCTATAAGAAGAAGGTTGTGTAGTAGTACCTTCGTTCATATCAATCAAAGTATCCCAAATTTCCTTTGCATTCTCAAGACGGTTGATTTTGTTGAATTCTTCGGGGCACAATCCATTGAAGAGGATATCGCAAGCTGGAGCATTGTATTGCAGCATCATCAACTCTTCCGCGCTAGCCTCACGGTTCGGTTCTCTCCCATCAAAGAATTCACCTTGCAAGCCAATACACACAATAGCCCAAATGGCGGAATTATGTCCAAGAATATGCATTTTCATCTTATGCTTCCAACTAGCAAAATTAGTACCATCAAAGTAAGGACCTCTATGGCGGTAATTTCCCTCGCTAGACTCCATGCTCTCCTAGGTTGTGAAACCAAGGCTATGGTCACCAAAGCTATGGAAATCAAGGCAAATGGAGACCAAAGCTCTCATACCACCTGTAGGATCGAAAGTATGTCTAGAGGGGGGGTGATTAGACTACTTGACCAAATAAAAATCTAGCCTTTTCCCAATTTTTAGTTTTGGCAGATTTTAGCAACTTAACACAAGTCAAGCAATCAACCTACACATGCAAGTCTAAGAGTATAGCAGCAGAATGTAAAACATTTGCATATGAAGGTAAATGAAGGATTTTGGAGGGAGCAAACACAATGTAGACACGGAGATTTTTGGCGTGGTTCCGATAGGTGGTGTAATCTTACATCCACGTTGATGGAGACTTCAACCCATGAAGGGTAACGGTTGCGCGAGTCCACGGAGGGCTCCACCCACGAAGGGTCCACGAAGAAGCAACCTTGTCTATCCCACCATGGCCATCGCCCACGAAGGCCTTGCCTCACTCGGGTAGATCTTCACGAAGTAGGCGATCTCCTTGCCCATACAAACTCCTTGGTTCAACTCCACAATCTTGATGGAGGCCCCCAAGTGACACCTAACCAATCTAGGAGACACCACTCTCCAAAAGGTAATCGACAGTGTGTTGATGATGAACTCCTTGCTTTTGTGCTTCAAATGATAGTCTCCCCGACACTCAACTCTCTCTCACAGATTTGGATTTGGTGGAAATATGATTTGAGTGGAAAGCAACTTGGGGAAGGTTAGAGATCAAGATTCATATGGTTGGAATGGAATATCTTGGCCTCAACAAATGAGTAGGTGGTTCTCTCTCAGAAAATGTATGCTAGAAGTGTAGGCACGTTCTGATGGCTCTCCTTACTAATGAAGGAAGGGTGGAGGGGTATATATAGCCTCCACACAAAATCTAACAGTTACAAACAATTTACCAAACTTGGTGGGACCGAATCATAAAACTTGGTCAGACCGATTCAGTTCAAAATTTGAACGTTAGGCTTTTCGGTGGGACCGACATGTCAACTCGGTGGGACTGATTTCATTAGGGTTAGGGCATAACATAATCTTGGTGAGACCGATTACACAACCTTGGTAGGACCAATTTTGTTAATAAGCTAACCAGGGAGTTGGTTAGGCAAACTCGGTGGGACCGATTCGCTCATTTCGGTGAGACCGAAATGTTACGAAAGGGAAATAGAGAGTTTGTATTGCAACCTCAGTGGGACTGATCACTCATCTCGGTTGGACTGAAACGTTATGAAGGGAAACAGAGAGTTTGCAATCACATCTTGGTGAGACCGAGATCCCTATCGGTGAGACCGAAGTGACTAGGGTTTCTGGCAGTGGCTATGTCAAGTGAACTCCGTGGCGGCGGATAGAACATTTCAGTGGGGCCGAGTTTGACTTTTGATGTGGGACATATGTGGATATGAGAAAGTGGTTGAGGGTTTTTGGAGCATATCACTAAGAATTTTGAGCAAGTAAGCCATTAAGCAACACCTCATTCCCTTTTAATAGTATTGGCTTTTTCTATGGACTCAATGTGATCTTGGATCACTAAAATGAAAATGTAGAGTCTTGAGCTTGAGCCAATGTGTGTCCTTAGCATTTTGAGGGGTCCACATTCCTAATCCATGCCATGCCAATCACTGATCTTTCTGAAATGATCATCTTGAAATAGTATTAGTTCAATGAGCTATATATTGTTAGTAATTACCAAAGCCACCCAGGGATAGTTGCACTTTCACTGTCATTCCCTCCCTCGGGGATAGGGCTTATCTGCCGCGACCGCGAGCCCCTAACCGCTCCTATAAAAGCCCCTAGAGCCCCTCTTTCCGTTCTGCCTGGTCGATCGTCCTCTCGCCACCCGTAGCCGACGCCCTGCCGCTTTGGATCTCGCGGGAGTCGGAGCATCTCGCCGTCGATTTCTTCGCCCGCTATAAGCCCATCCACCCTCACCCGTCGATCTAAAAATTTGCGGTGTGGATTAGATTAGCTTTGGTTTTTTTATTTTGCGAAGAGGTACGCGGTTAACCCGATTTTCTTTTAAATAGAGTCGGTCGGTTTTCTTTTAGTTAGCCGCAGCAGATCATTTTCTTCATTTGCCGACCGTTTTCCCTATAAGACAAGCAGCAGACAGTTTTCACCCAGCCACGGGCCGTCCATGGTGAGGGACCTAGTTGTTGTAGTTATATTTACAGATTTGTCCCTGAACTTCAAGTATCCACAAAATTTTAACCGTAGATCCAAATTCGATGAAACTAGCAGCAAATTGTTCGTCTCGATTCGATCTATCCAGATAACAAATCTTTGCAAACTTTTGACAATTTCAAATTTGAATTATTTTAAATTCAAATTCAAACCCTATTTGGCCATATCTCCTAAACCGCAGCTCCAATTGAGTTGATTCTTTTTGCACTTTGTCACTGTAGCCAAATCCTATAACTTGGACCATTATCACAATATTTTTCATGCAATTAGGATCTATCCATGATCACTTTACTAGTATGCCGTGTATGCACCATAGTTCACATCACATTTTTGAACCTCATGTCACATGTTGTTTTGCACTTAGAAATTTTTGTGATAGTTTAGTGTGTTGTGTTTTCATTTGGATTTTCCAAGTCTTTTCATGTTGCATGTTATTTGGTTCTCTGAAATGATTGCTTATGTGAATGCAATGTTTGACTTTATAGATTTTCATCGAAGAGTGACGAATAGTTCTATTAAGTAATTTTTTGAGAGTGATATAATCTTCATCAACTATTACTAGGCAAGTTCACATTTGACCATTCTTTCAAGTACCTATGTTTTTACTGCACTTAGTCCTTTGCGGTAGGATTGCATGGTAGGAATTCTATGTACGATGGCTATGCTCTTACCTAGTAGTTCATTTGAGGTAGGCCTGAACTATACAACCTTTGTCACCATCGTGTAAGTTTATTTTTGCCTCGCTAATGTAGACGTGGATAGGGAAGTGTTAATGGTGAGACATGAGTGACAAAGTAGTAATCAGGACCAAGTCTTTTAAATGAACTACCTGGGTGTAAATTGGTTTGAATGGTGGCGAAGTACAGTGGGAGCATGCATGGAAAATCCATGGTGGTGCACCACTAGTGGTTCGTCCGCTCGGGCTCAAAGGGATCAAATGTATTTTCTGTTGGGGAACGTAGCATGCAATTTCAAAAATCTTCCTACGATCACGCAAGATCTATCTAGGAGATGCATAACAAGGAAAGGGGGAGAGTGTGTCCACGTACCCTCGTAGACCGAAAGCGAAAGCGTTAGGTTAACGCGGTTGATATAGTCGAACGTCTTTGCGATCTAACCGATCAATTGCCAAACGTACGATACCTCCGAGTTCAGCACACGTTTAGATCGATGATGCCCCTTGAACTCTTGATCCAGCAGAGGGTCGAGGGAGAGTTTCGTCAGCACGAAGGCGTGGTGACGGTGATGGTGATGTGATCCGCGCAGGGCTTCGCCTAAGCATTATGACGCTATGACTGGAGGAGTAAACTGTGGAGGGGGCACCGCACACGGCTAAGAGAACAGCTGTTGTGCTTTGGGGTGCCCCCTGCCCAGTGTATAAAGGACAAGAGGAGGAGGCCGACCACCATGGGCGCGCCAAGGATAGGGGAGTCCTACTAGGACTCCAATCCTAGTAGGATTCGACCCCCCAGTTTTTTCCTTCTCATGGAGGGGGAAAGAGGGAAGGGAGAGGGAAGAGGAGAAGGAAAGGGGGGCGCGCCCCTGCCCTAGTCAAATTCGGACTCCCTATGGGAGGGGGCGCGACCACCCCTTGTGGGCTGCCTCCCCTCTCCCCTATGGCCCATGTAGGCCTGTAACTTTCCCCGGGGGTTCCGGTAACCCCTCGGTACCCCGATAAATATCCGAAACGTCCCGAAACCATTCCAGTGTCCAAATACTATCGTCCAACATATCAATATTTTCCTCTCGACTATTTCGAGACTCCTCATCATGTCCATGATATCATCCGGGACTCTGAACAACCTTCGGTCACCAAAAAACATAACTCATAATACAAATCGTCATCGAACGTTAAGCTTGCAGACCCTACGGGTTCGAGAACTATGTAGACATGACCGAGACACATCTCCGATCAATAACCAACAGCAGAACCTAGATGCTCATATTGGTTCCTAGATATTCTACGAAGATCTTTATCGGTCAAACCGCATTAACAGCATACGTCATTCCCTTTGTCAATGGTATGTTACTTGCCCGAGATTCGATCGTCGGTATCCTCATACCTAGTTCAATCTCATTACTGGAAAGTCTCTTTACTCGTTTCGTAATGCATCATCCCGTAACTAACTCATTAGTCACATTGCTTGCAAGGCTTATAGTGATGTGCATTACGGACAGGGCCTAGAGATACCTCTTAGAAACTCAGAGTGACAAATCCTGATCTTGATCTATGCCAACCCAACAAACACCTTCGGAGACACCTGTAGAGCATCTTTATGATCACTCGGTTACGTTGTGACCTTTGATAGCACACAAGGTGTTCCTCCGGTATTCGGGACTTGCATAATATCATAGTCAGAGGAATATGTATAAGTCATGAAGAAAGCAATAGCAATAAAACTTAACGATCATTATGCTAAGCTAACAGATGGGTCTTGTCCATCACATCATTCTCCTAATGATGTGTGATACGTCTCCAACGTATCTATAATTTTTGATTGTTCCATGCTATTATATTATCTGTTTTGGATGTTTAATGGGCTTTAATATACCTTTTTATATTATTTTTGGGACTAACCTATTAACCAAAGGCCCAGTGCAAATTGTTGTTTTTTTGCCTATTTTAGTGTTTCACAGAAAAGGAATATCAAACGAAATCCAAACGGAATGAAACCTTTGAGAGAGTTCTTTTTGGAACAAACGTGATCCATGAGACTTGGAGTGGACGTCAAGAAAGAAGCGAGGAGGCCACGAGGCAGGAGGGCGCACCCAGGGGGGCAGGCGCGCCCCCATCCTCGTGGGCCCCTCGTAGCTCTACCGATGTACTTATTCCTCCTATATATACCCATATACCCCGAAAACATCTAGGAGCACCACGAAACCCTATTTCCACCGCCATAACCTTCTGTACCCGTGAGATCCCATCTTGGGGCCTTTTCCGGCGCTCCGCCGAAGGGGGAATCGATCACGGAGGGCTTCTACATCAACACCATAGCCTCTCTGATGATGTGTGAGTAGTTGACCACAGACCTTCGGGTCCATAGTTATTAGCTAGATGGCTTCATCTCTCTCTTTGGATCTCAATACAAAGTTCTCCTCGATTCTCTTGGGGATCTATTCGATGTAATTCTTTTTGCGGTGTGATATGTCTCCAATGTATCTATAATTTTTGATTGCTCCATGCTATATTATCTACTGTTTTGGACATTATTGGGCTTTATTATCTACTTTTATATTATTTTCGGGACTAACCTATTAACCAGAGGCCCAGCCCAGAATCGTTGTTTTTTGCCTGTTTTAGGGTTTCGAAGAAAAGGAATATCAAACAGAGTCCAAACGGAATGAAACCTTCGGGAACGCGATTTTCTCATCGAATACAACTCAGGAGACTTGGACCCCACGTCAAGACACGTAACAGGAGGCCACGGGGTAGAGGGGCGCGCCTACCCCCCAGGCGTGCCCTCCACCCTCGTGGGCCCCATGTTGCTCCACCGACATACTTCTTCCTCCAATATATACCCACATACCCCCAAACGATCATATACGGAGCCAAAAACCTAATTCCACCGCCGTAACTTTCTGTATCCACGAGATCCCATCTTGGGGCCTGTTCCGGAGCTCCGCCGGAGGGGCATCGATCACGGAGGGCTTCTACATCAACACCATAGCCCTTTCGATGAAGTGTGAGTAGTTTACCTCAGACCTATGGGTCCATAGTTAGTAGCTAGATGGCTTCTTCTCTCTTTTTGGATCTCAATACAATGTTCAACCCCTCTCTTGTGGAGATCTATTCGATGTAATCTTCTTTTTGCGGTGTGTTTGTTGAGATCGATGAATTGTGGGTTTATGATCAAGTCTATCTATGAATAATATTTGACTCTTCTCTGAATTCTTTTATGTATGATTGGTTATCTTTGCAAGTCTCTTCGAATTATCAGTTTGGTTTGGCCTACTAGATGGATCTTTCTTGCAATGGGAGAAGTGCTTAGCTTTGGATTCAGTCTTGCGGTGTCCTTTCCCGGTGACAGTAAGGGCAGCAAGACACGTATTGTATTGTTGCCATCGAGGATAACAAGATGGGGTTTTCTTCATATTGCATGAGTCCATCCCTCTACATCATGTCATCTTGCTTAAGGCGTTACTCTGTTTTTAACTTCATACTCTAGATGCATGCTGGATAGCGGTCGATGAGTGGAGTAATAGTAGTAGATGCAGGCAGGAGTCGGTCTACTTGTCTCGGACGTGATGCCTATATACATGATCATACCTAGATATTCTCATAACTATGCTCAATTCTGTCAATTGCTCAACAGTAATTTGTTCACCCACCGTAGAATACTTATGCTCTCGAGAGAAGCCACTAGTGAAATCTATCGCCCCCGGGTCTATCTTTATCATATAAATCTCCTACTACTTAGTTATTTACTTTGCCATTTACTTTGCGTTTATTTTACTTTGCATCTTTATCATAAAAATACCAAAAATATTATCTTATCATATCTATCAGATCTCACTCTCGTAAGTGGCCCTATAGGGATTGACAACCCCTATTTGCGTTGGTTGCGAGGATTTATTTGTTTTGTGAAGGTGCAAGGGACTCACGCGTAGCCTCCTACTGGATTGATACCTTGGTTCTCAAAAATTGAGGGAAATACTTACGCTACTTTGCTGCATCACCCCTTCCTCTTCGGGGAAAACCAACGCAGTGCTAAAAGAGGCAGCAAGAAGGATTTCTGGCGCCGTTGCCGGGGAGGTCTACGCAGAAGTCAACATACCAAGTACCCATCACATACCCTTATCTCCCGCATTACATTTTTACCATTTGGCTCTCGTTTTCCTCTCCCCCACTTCATCCTTGCCGTTTTATTTTCCCTCTCTCTCTATCCTCCCTCTCTTTCTCTTTTTGCCCGTTTCTTGTTTGCTCGTATGGTTGGAATAGTTGTTTATTTATTACTAAACAGAGAACCTAAGATCTATGGATCCTCATCCGCATGCTAATCATTTTAAGAGATCCAATTATGATGAACCAATTGCTAGTGAGTTTTGTGTACTAGATTATCTTTATGAAGTCTTGCGTGAAAGTTGTGAATCTGAAAATTGCGATGAAGTATTTTATGAAGTAATTCACGATAGATCTTTGAATAAAAAGCATGATTGCAATGATGCTATTATAAAATCTATTAATGCCAATTGTGCTAATAATATGCAAAACCCCAAGCTTGGGGATGCTAGTTTTGCTATGTCCTCTACTTGCTGCAATGATCATGATTGGGGTGATTCTTCTTTTGATCTTGAAAATTTATTTAAACCCCATGATGAATATGAGATTGATTATAATGTTTGCAATAATATTGAAAGTGGGTTTGGAAGAATGTCAAATTTATATCCCGCATGTTTGGAGAATGTTCAATCTCATGAAGTTTTTGATAAAAGTAGGTTTGGAAAGGTCATGACTTTTGTTAATGTTGATCCCACTATTTCGAAAGAGTGTCAACTTTGCATGCATGTGGATCATGTTGAGAATATTTTATGTGATAGCTATATTGTTGAATTCACTTATGATCCTACATGTAATTATTATGAGAGAGGAAAATATGGTGGTAGAAATTTTCATGTTACTAAATTAACTCTCGTTGTGTTGAGATTGCTATTGTTTCTTTCCGCTTCCTTGCATATGCTAGTTTTTGCTTGCCTTGATAATTTGTTTTCCTATAATATGCCTATGCATAGGAAGTATGTTAGACTTATATGTGTTTGTCACATGCTTTATGATGCTCCTTTTGTGCTTCAATTCTTGTCTTTGATGTGAGTATCATTAAAATTATCAATGCCTAGCTATAAGGCTTTAAAGAAAAGCGCTTGTTGGCAGACAAACCAATATTATTCCTTGCTGTTATTTAATAAATAAATCATCTAGCCTCTGTTTTTTCTGTGTTTAATTAGTGTTTGTGCCAAGTAGAACCGTTGGGAAGACTTGGGGAAAGTCTTGTTGAACTTGCTGTAAAAAACAGAAACTTTAGCGCTCACGAGAACTGCTGTAATTTTTATTTGGAAAGTTCTATTTAGTTAATTCTTTTTGAAGATGATTAATAGATAAATTACTCACGTCCAGAAATTTATTTTAGAATTTTTGGGGTTTCAGATCTTGCGCTAGCTACATATTACTACAGACTGTTCTGTTTTTGACAGATTCTGTTTTTCGTGTGTTGTTTGTTTATTTTGATGAATCTATGGCTAGTAAAATAGTTTATAAACCATAGAGAAGTTGGAATAAAGTGGGTATAACACCCCTATAAATAAATAATGAGTTAATTACATTACCTTGAAGTGGTCTTTTGTTTTCTTTCGCTAACGGAGCTCACGAGATTTTCTACTTTAAGTTTTGTGTTCTGAAGTTTTCATGTTTTGGGTAAAGATTTGATGGATTATGGAACAAGGAGTGGCAATAGCCTAAGCTTGGGGATGCCATGGCACCCCCAAGATAATCTAAGGACACCTAAAAGCCAAAGCTTGGGGATGCCCCGGAAGGCATCCCCTCTTTCGTCTACTTCTATCGATAACTTTACTTGAAGCTATATTTTTATTCGCCACATGATATGTGTTTTGCTTGGAGAGTATTGTATGATTTGAGTCTTTGCTTGTTAGTTTACCACAATCATCCTTGCTGTACACACCTTTTTAGGGAGCCATATATGATTTGGAATTTATTAGAATACTCTATGTGCTTCGCTTATATCTTTTGAGTTATATAATTTTGCTCTTAGTGCTTCACTTATATCTTTTAGAGCACGGTGATGGATTTGTTTTATAGAAACTATTGATCTCTCATGCTTCACTTAGATTATTTTGAGAGTCTTAATAGCATGGTAATTTGCTTAAAATCCTAATATGCTTGGTATGCAAGATTAATAATAAAACTCTCTTATGAGTGTGTTGAATACTATGATAAGTTTGATACTTGATAATTATTTTGAGATATGGAGATGGTGATATTAAAGTCATGCTAGTTGAGTAGTTGTGAATTTGAGAAATATTTGTGTTGAAGCTTGTGATTCCCGTAGCATGCACGTATGGTGAACCGTTACGTGATTAAGTCGGAGCATGATTTATTCTTTTGATTGCCTTCCTTATGAGTGGCGGTCGGGGACGAGCGATGGTATTTTCCTACCAATCTATCCCCCTAGGAGCATGCGCGTAATACTTTGCTTCGATAACTTGTAGATTTTTGCAATAATTATATGAGTTCTTTATGACTAATGTTGAGTCCATGGATTATACGCACTCTCACCCTTCCACCTTTGCTAGCCTCTCTAATACCGCGCACCTTTCGCCGGTATCATACACCCACCATATACCTTCCTCAAAACAGCCACCATACCTACCTATTATGGCATTTCCATAGCCATTCCGAGATATATTGCCATGCAACTTTCCACCGTTCCTCTTATTATTACACACTCCATAATTGTCATATTGCTTAGCATGATCATGTAGTTGACATAGTATTTGTGGCAAAGCCACCGTTCATAATTCTTTCATACTTGTCACTCATGCATCATTGCATATCCTGGTACACCGCCAGAGGCATTCACATCGAGTCATATTTTGTTCTAAGTATCGAGTTGTGTGAGTTGTAAGAAAAATAAAAGTGTGATGATCATCATTATTAGAGCATTGTCCCAAGTGAGGAAAGGATGATGGAGACTATGATTCCCCCACAAGTCGGGATGAGACTCCGGACGAAAAGAAAGAAAGAAAAGAGGCCATAAAAAAGAGAGAAAAGGCCCAAATAAAAAAATGAGAGAAAAAGAGAGAAGGGACAATGTTACTATCCTTTTACCACACTTGTGCTTCAAAGTAGCACCATGATCTTCATAGTAGAGAGTCTCTCATGTTATCACTTTCATATACTAGTGGGAATTTTTCATTATAGAACTTGGCTTGTATATTCCAATGATGGGCTTCGTCAAATTGCCCTAGGTCTTCATGAGCAAGCAAGTTGGATGCACACCCACTTAGTTTCTTTTTGAGCTTTCATATACTTATAGCTCTAGTGCATCCGTTGCATGGCAATCCCTACTCACTCACATTGATATCTATTGATGGGCATCTCCATAGCCCGTTGATACGCCTAGTTGATGTGAGACTATCTTCTCCTTTATGTCTTCTCCATAACCACCACTCTATTCCACCTATAGTGCTATATCCATGGCTCATCCTCATGTATTGCGTGAAGATTGAAAATGTTTTGAGAATGTCAAAAGTATGAAACAATTGCTTGGCTTGTCATCGGGGTTGTGCATGATTTAAATATTTTGTGTGGTGATGATAGAGCATAGCCAGACTATATGATTTTGAAGGGATAACTTTCTTTAGCCATGTTATTTTGAGAAGACATAATTGCTTTGTTAGTATGCTTGAAGTATTATCATTTTATGTCAATATTAAACTTTTGTTTCGAATCTTTCGGATCTGAATATTCATACCACAATGAAGAAGAATTACATTAAAACTATGCCAAGTAGCACTCCGCATCAAAAATTCTGTTTTTATCATTTACCTACTCGAATTAAGCTTGGGGATGCTTGATACATCTCCAACGTATCTATAATTTTTGATTGCTCCATGCTATATTATCTACTGTTTTGGACATTATTCGGCTTTATTATCTACTTTTATATTATTTTTGGGACTAACCTATTAACCGGACGCCCAGCCCAGAATCGCTGTGTTTTGCCTGTTTTAGGGTTCCAAAGAAAAGGAATATCAAACGGAGTCCAAACGGAATGAAACTTTAGGGAACGTGATTTTCTCATCGAATACAATTCAGGAGACTTGGACCCTATGTCAAGACACGTAACAGGAGGCCACGAGGTCGGGGGGCGCGCCCTCCACCCTCGTGGGCCCCCTGTTGCTCCACCGACGTACTTCTTTTCCTCCTATATATACCCACGTACCCCCAAACGATCAGATACTGAGCCAAAACCCTAATTCCACCACCGTAACTTTCTGTATCCAGGAGATCCCATCTTGGGGCCTGTTCCGGAGCTCCGCCGGAGGGGCATCGATCACGGAGGGCTTCTACATCAACACCATAGCCCTTCCGATGAAGTGTGAGTAGTTTACCTCAGACCTACGGGTCCATAGTTAGTAGCTAGATGGCTTCTTCTCTCTTTTTGGATCTCAATACAATGTTCTCCCCCTCTCTTGTGGAGATCTATTCGATGTAATCTTCTTTTTGCGGTGTGTTTGTTGAGACAGATGAATTGTGGGTTTATGATCAAGTTTATCTATGAATAATATTTGAATCTTCTCTGAATTCTTTTATGTATGATTGGTTATCTTTGCAAGTCTCTTCGAATTATCAGTTTGGTTTGGCCTACTAGATCGATCTTTTTTGCAATGGGAGAAGTGCTTAGCTTTGGGTTCAATCTTGCGGTGTCGTTTCCCGGTGACAGTAAGGGCAGCAAGGCACATATTGCATTGTTGCCATCGAGGATAACAAGATGGGGTTTTCTTCATATTGCATGAGTCTATCCCTCTACATCATGTCATCTTGCTTAGGCGTTACTCTATTTTTAACTTAATACTCTAGATGCATGCTGGATAGCGGTCGATGAGTGGAGTAATAGTAGTAGATGCAGGCAGGAGTCGGTCTACTTGTCTCGGACGTGATGCCTATATACATGATCATACCTAGATATTCTCATAACTATGCTCAATTATGTCAATTGCTCAACAGTAATTTGGTCACCCACCGTAGAATACTTATGCTCTCGAGAGAAGCCACTAGTGAAACCTATGGCCCCCGGGTCTATCTTTATCATATCAATCTCCTACTACTTAGTTATTTACTTTTCCATTTACTTTGCCTTTATTTTACTTTGCATCTTTATCATAAAAATACCAAAAATATTATCTTATCATATCTATCAGATCTCACTCTCGTAAGTGGCCCTATAGGGATTGACAACCCCTATTTGCGTTGGTTGCGAGGATTTACTTGTTTTGTGCAGGTGCGAGGGACTCGCGCGTAACCTCCTACTGGATTGATACCTTGGTTCTCAAAAACTGAGGGAAATACTTACGCTACTTTGTTGCATCATCCCTTCCTCTTCGGGGAAAACCAACACAGTGCTAAAAGAGGTAGCACAGTGTGTTTGTCGAGATCCGATGAATTGTGGGTTTATGATCAAGATTATCTATGAGCAATATTTGATTCTTTTCTGAATTCTTTTATGCATGATTTAATATCTTTGCAAGTCTCTTCGAATTATCAGTTTGGTTTGTCCTACTAGATTGATCTTTCTTGCAATGGGAGAAGTGCTTAGCTTTGGGTTCAATCATGCAGTGTCCTTTCCGAGTGACAGCAGGGGCAGCAAGGCACGTATTGTATTGTTGCCATCGAGGATAAAAAGATGGGGTTTATATCATATTGCTTGAGTTTATCTCTCTACATCATGTCGTCTTGCCTAATGCATTACTCTGTTCTTATGAACTTAATACTCTAGATGCATGCTGGATAGCGGACGATGTGTGGAGTAATAGTAGTAGATGCAAAATCGTTTCGGTCTACTTGTCGCGGACGTGATGCCTATATGCATGGTCATGCCTAGATATTCTCATAACTATGCTCTTTTCTATCAATTGCTCGACAGTAATTTGTTCACCCACCGTAGAAATTTGCTATATTTAGAGAAGCCACTAGGGAAACCTATGGCCCCCGGGTCTATCTTCCATCATATTATTTTCCTATCAACTTGCTATTTCAATTTTGCAATCTTTATTTTCCAATCTATACAACAAAAATACCAAAAATATTTATCTTATTATCTCTATCAGATCTCACTTTCGTAAGTGACCGTGAAGGGATTGACAACGCCTTTATTGCGTTGGTTGCGAGGTTCTTGTTTGTTTTTGTAGGTACTTGTAACATCCCAAAATTCTAAATTTTGGAATGTTATAATAAATAGATAGATTTGATTGCTTGTTTGATTGATTGTCTGAAAGTGAGTGAATTCGAAACTTTTGAAAGTTAAATGAGAGGGAATAAAAGGACTTTCCCAAACTTTCATATTTGCTTTCTGACCTCCATGAATTCAAATTCTTTTCAAATACAAAACCCTTGAGCGAAGATGATATGACTTCTTCCATTTACATTAAATGAAAGGGTATTTGAAAATAATTGAATTTCAATTGGAAATATTTCAATTCATAAACTTCATGCAGCTCAATGATTTTCATGAGAGAAGATAAAATGACTTCTTCAAATTATATGAAATATGAGTTGGGAGTTTCAAAGAATTAAATTCAAAGTTCTTTTGAATTTATTTTCAATTTGGAGTTATTTGAGTTTTATTCAAATTATTTTTCTCCAAAAACAAAATACATGGAAAATAGGGTAACATGATTCCCTACAACAGAAAATTGGAGAAAAATTAATTTGAAATCATTTTGGTATTTTTAAAATGATTTTTATTGGATTTTAATAGACCAGTAGCACTCTTCGATTTATCTGAAATTATGTGGATTTCATTTGAAGCTCTAAAAATGTTCATATCGTAGAAAATCTTTTTCTGAAAATTTTGATATATTATATGTCTATATAATATTTTATTTTTGTTTGTTTTGTTTGTCTGGAAAAAAATCTTTATAAAAAAAACTTCGGACCGACCGGACCGGGCCAGCCCAGTTCGCCAGGCCACGGCCCAGCCGGCCCACGCCACTCGTCCCCGAGCTCGGGATGGTTTCCCGAGCTAGCACGACGCCGCCGCCGTGACCGTCTCCACCACCTCGCCGCCCATGCCCCTCCTCCACGCCTTGCGCCTCCTCTCCCTCCTTAAATAGCGGAGCACCGAGCCCCTCTCCACGACACCGCCACCGCATCTCGCATCGCCGCCCCGCGCCATCTGCAGCCGGAGCCGCCGCCTCCTCGCCGCGCTGCCGCCTGCTAGCGCCGCCGCATGCCGTGCCGCGCCACTCCCGCCGCTGCCGCCTTGCCCCGCCGCCTGTAGCGCTGCCCGCGCCGCGTAGCCCCGTCGCCGGACTCGCTGGAGCCGCCGCCCACCGCCCGCTGTCCGCCATCCCGCCGGCGGTTTTCTCCGCCTAAACCGCCGAGCCGGCCGAACCGGTAAAACCGCCGAACCTTAGGTTGTTTTTTTAGTTTTTCTTTTAAAAACCGGTTTAATTTTTTTAGTTAGATCTATTTAGAGAACATTCTCTGTTTAGAGCTAGATAGCGAACGTTCGTTACTTAGTCTTTTTCTTTTTCTGTTTTATTTCCGGCCAGGGACTTATCTGTGATGATTTTTTTACAATTTAGACCCTGTACTTCAAACGACCACATCTTTTCGCTCGTTTGTCCAAATCCATCGAAACCAACGCCCACGTCTTCGTTATGATCTCCTCTATCCAGTAATCCAACTCAAACATGTTTTTGAAAATTTTAAAATTTGAATTAGATCAGATTTGAATTCAAACTTCATTTGATCATAACTTGAGTTTCATAACTCTGATTTAGTTGATTCTTTTTGCAAATCGAAGCTCTTAACCTAAACATTCTAATAAGGCCAAATTCACATAATTTTGGTACTGTTAGAAATTGTTTTATGTTGCAAGAGTTATTTGCTTGGTTTTGAAGTTTTCCGAATCGTCTTCTTCGTTCTTTCTGATCTTTTGAGTGATTTCTTATGTGTGGTTACTATTGCTTGCTTACGATAGATTGACCGGAGTGTGACGAGTAGAACTATCAAGAGTTATGAGTGCGAATCATCTTCATCAACATTGCAGGCAAGTTCACACTTTGATCATATCCCCTTTGATACCCAATTTTTATGCATTAGTTTCACCCTCAAACATTGCATGAGTAGGATTGATAACATGTGGGTATTGGGAAGTAGTTGATGAGGTAGGAACCTATTGCCCTGCATTCAAACCTTGGGAGTTACTATTACATTATGCTTACATTGCCATGCTATGCTCGTAGACGTGGATTGGGTTTGAGAGTATTTCATGACAGATGTGAGATTGTTAATTAATGGTTCAACTTAAGGTGGCAACTTTAATACACATCTGGGTGGATTGCTAGGGGCACCCTGGGGATATACCAGTGGACTTGCCCGGACACCTGGGGAAATACCAGTGTTGTCCTAGGAGATCCCGGGGATATACCGTGTGATCATCCTACGGTCTGCCACCCAGGCTCAAAGGGATCATAAGATTATTCATGCTAGAAACTTCCGTGTGCAGCCACAAGCTATTATGGGCTCTAGCTTAGTTGATTAAGTCGTGTGAACTCTTACAGTGGTAGACTAGCAGATGTAGGGGTTGTAGGTGGAACAGTCTACCCATCGTAAGGTGCAAACGCTTCTGAAAGACTATGTCTCGGTCATCCGTTTCTCAAACACCTTGTAGTACGAGAAATCCAACGGAGGAGATCGGGTCTTGTGGGGAAAAGTGCGCAAACCTCTGCAGAGTGTACAAACTAATCATGATTAGCCGTGTCCCCGGTTATGGACATCTTGAGTCTCTGGTACTTGGATTTTCCTGTTGATCTCATCACGTTACTTTAAATTAAGTTTGTTGGGTTTAATGATGTTATTTAATTGGGATTGAGAATGCTGTCAACCATTCTCAATGTTCAACAACCACCATGATAGTTAAATAAAATCTATTTCTTTGCAGTAGGGTAAAATTGGCTTTTCGCAAAAACCTTATAACCGTAGAGCTTTTCCACTAGCCAAATATGCATGTAGTGATAGCTATTGTTCATCATTCTCTATGGTGTGAATTTGCCGGTACATTCAATGTACTGACCCTTTGTGGCTGCAACGTCTCATGTTGCAGAAATCTTACGACGAGTAAGTGATACGTTAGGGTTACGATTTCTACACTCAACTTTGCCATTGGTGTTGATGGGAATCCACAACCTTGTTACTTCCGTTATTTGGATTGAGGTAATAGTATTTATGTTACTTTTACATGTGATTTACCTCTGTTATAAATCCTCGAGTACTGTGTGTGTCAGCATACCGATCCAGGGATGACACTTAAGCACAGAGACTTGATCCATTCGGGTCGGGTCGCTACAAGATGGTATCAGAGCACATATTGACTGTAGGACGTGACCCTAAAAACTGGCAAGCCCATAGGAAAGATTTTCTTTATAACTTTCTTTTCAAAAAGGATCTTTTAACTCTCTTCTCTTCTGAGCTTATTCAAAAAAATTCCCTTTTAGTGAGACCATATCCCTTTTCCCTTTGGAGCACTTGAAGATTCGACGGATGAGACCACTCCAAGAAGTACAAGATATTGGACAACTAAGACCGCTTCGGAATGAAGAGGATTTTACTGTGCATCTGAATAATGGAAACTACAATGGTTGAAGACTCTGAAGACTAGGAGAATTGGAGGCTCCGAAGAATTTCCAGATTTGTGTGACCTAGGAAGGCTACCCTTATGGAACTTGGCAGACTATGGAAGTTGTCAATACCCAAGATCAAGGTGTATCGGAGAAAGACTGAAACAAGGAGCATGAGAACTCAAAGTTTTGTCAAAGAAAACCCTAAGGCAGGAGATATCAACTATGGAATGATAGCTCATGGGAATGACAAGAGCAGAAACACGGTTATCCGTGATGTCATCGCCCGCTGATGCTATTGTCACCGTGCTGAGTTAAGGATGCATTTCTTCAGAATGGATTTGATGGAAGAAGACTGATGGAACACCTATCAGTAAGATGAAGTTTTAACCTTAGCTGGTGTATCACCAGGATCTGGAGTAGTACATCAATAAATTTAAGGTGGAGCTCCATGAAGCCGTATTAGATAAGGAAGCATTTCGAAAAACTCAGGAAACAAAAGCTGAAAGTAGCCAAGCTGGAGGAGCTACAACCTCGAGATACCGGAAATTTGTCAGGAACTGAAGGACAATATGATCATGGCTCATGCCAAGGATGTTGAAACCTAGAAGTTTGGAATGCAATTCCAGAATATTCAAGGATGTCACGAGAGACTTTGCTACAATAGAGATGAGCTGGCAAAAGAACTTGAGAAAGACAAGCATGATCGGAAGAAGCCATTGGAGGCATGAACAAGGCTTGAAGAGTTTGGAGACGTTGAAGATTTATTGACCTTTAGAAGACCAAACCCCTATTATATACCTACGATAGATGCGACGTTTGTGAGCTGTCATTTGTTTGATGTTTTCCCGACAGCCACAAATAAAATCTATCTTCTCAAAACTTTTGTTTGTATTGTGTGTATACCTCTCTATCTCTCTTATCTCACCCCAAACCCATGGACCCAATAGAGGATGAATCAAGATGATCTTGTATTTTCTAGACCGATGAGTCAATTGGAGACAGACCGATGGATTCAGAACATGGAGGATCACATGAAGAATAACCCTATAGTTGGAAATGATATGACCCAGCATGCTCTTCAGTGCTTTGAAAGAGGTGCTGCTACTTGGTGGAGGATATACCAAACCATGAATGGATGGCAAGGAGTAACCACTTGGAGAGAATTAAAGTTGACTCTGCAAATATCTCACCTTGTGTCCCAGAAGTTGAAGCCTTATGGAAAGGATATGAAGAAACCTTGTGCATGCAAGATTTGTGGAGAAATAGGACACACCCATAAAGAACACAAGGATGAATGCCCTAATTGTGAAGGAATTCACCCAGTTGAAGAATGCCCAACTACGTAGATTACTTGTTTCTTGTGTGAAGGGACTACCCACTATCCTGCTCAGTGTCACATTTACCCCATGGTACAACGAACCATCCAGCAGAAGAAAGAAGTAATGAAAGGAGCCCTCATGGAAATTTTTGAAGAAGTTGTGATGAAGGAAGAGATGGAGGACACATCTAAAGAAGACCCGAGTAAACCCTGCACTAAGTCTTGCTATTCATGTGGAGAAGAAGGACACATCTCCCAAAATTGTTTGAATGGGGATCAAGTAGAATTCCCGACGGAGGAAGTAGAATATGACCCACAAGAAATAGAAGCCATGATTGGCATGAAAAAGTCCAGGAAGAGAAACCGATTGGAGCCCAGGAGGGATCTGAGTCATATCACATGTTATAGGTGCAAGGAGTCAGGGCACTACCTCAACAATTGCCCAAAAAGGAAACCTCGATACTTGTCAGAAGTAATATGTTTTAGTTGTAATGGAGCAGGGCACTTTGCCAGAGAATGCCCCAATGAGAAGGAAACTTGTGCTAGATAGTTGAGTTTGCAACAAAAGAAATGGAGTAGTAGAAGTGAGAACATTTTCTTTTATATTGAGGTGTTGAGTTGAGACATGTAATGGAAAAGCAAGAGATTGTAATCATTGGAGAAGCAATAAAGTTAGCATCGTTGGTAAAGATTTGGGTTTTGTGAGTTGTTACTCTATGAAGAAGGATTTTGACCATTTTTAGGATATGAGAAATATGGTCTATGGAAGATTTGTGCATTTTAAGGGTGGTAGTACCCTGTAAGAACCCTTGACCCCTGGAAAAGATAAGGATACTCCACTGAGTGGATTTCAGACAAAATGAATACGAGTTTTATCTCGATATGTGTGATACCCCAAGAGTATGTGGGATGAAGTTGGAGACCGTCATTTGTTTGGACCAAATGTGATCAATGGAGTTAGAAGAGAATGTTAAGTTGATTCGAATAGACTGAAGGTAGCTCAGTCCAGGCAGAAGAGTTATGTAGACTCAAAAACTCAAGGAGGTAGTCTATGAAATTGGAGATAGAGCATGTATTCGTGTTCCCTTTGCGAGGAATTAAACGATTTGGAGTTAAGGGAAAATTAGCGCCGAGATTTGTAGGACCATACCGAGTTTCAGAGCGTATGGGAGAAGTGGCCAACAAGTTGGAGTCACCTGAAAGACTGTCAGGAGTTCATGATGTGTTTCACGTTTCCCAGTTGAAGAAGTGTCATGCAGAGATGGCCAATATTCCCCTGTAAGGACGCTTGACCCTGGAAAGGATAATGATGTTCCACGAAGTGGAATATGGATTTCATAAGTATAAGTTTTATTTCGGTATGTGGGATATCCCACGAGGATGAAGAGATAAGTTACTATTGGATATAAAGGAGGTATGATGTCGGAAATATGGATCAATGGAAACTCCATGATGAGTCTGAGTAATCACGTCTTAGTTTGGTGCCAATAGAAGGAAGGAAGACAAATACAATTGGATGGATTTAAGAATACTAGGAAGTTGGAAGTTGGAATAATGATCAGTTGCCCTGATGATGAGTTCAAGGTTTGCAAGTGATGAGATGGGCCATAACCCACAGGCCCCAAGACCTTCCAAGAAGCAAACACATTCTTGCTGAAGGAAGAACCCTGGAGGAAGATACGACGTTTATCGGCAGACAATTTTATAGGAGTAACACAAAACCTGAGAGTTGTGAAGGAACGATAGATGTTTGTTTGGCTTGCAGAATCCATGGAATTATCCGAACTTAGTTCGTCGACAAGAGAAATTCTGCAATGCTTGTGAGGATGACCGAGTGTTAGAATGCGAGATTCGCTAAACCGTATACAGGGTAATGATTTGGGTGTGGGATGGATTGATCACCGTACCGACTTACTCTTATTATTCGCCTTGCTATGTGGGATGGTAAATCTGAGTGACTTACCTATAGTAGAGAGATGATGATCAAAACCTTGTTTAAGCCTTAGAATGGTATAGGTATTTTTCCCTTGTACAAGGCAGCTTTGCCAACCGTAGGTTATACGGTGAGGATCACCCAGGCCCATTTCCTGCAGGAGAAACCATAAATTGTTGAACACCATGAGATATCGATAGTTGTTTAGTTTTGGCGCCAGACCCGACAACTAAGAAGACCCAGTCTCGGAATAACCTTACCAAGATGAAAGGACAAAAGAATTGAGGAAAAAGTTATGCCGTTACCAGAAGAGCCCAGAGAAAGGAATTATACTGAAGATCTAAGAAGACCGGCCCTGTCAAGAATAAGGATGGAGTATATGAGTATTGATGGGACCGTAACAATCTTTCTAAGGGTGGTATCACCCGAGACCCCCTGTGATGATTGATGGATTTTGAGAAGACCCCGAACCTAACCTATTTCTTTCTAGCCTCTCCGAATCTCGAGGACGAGATTCATTTTAAGGGTGGTAGGTTTGTAACATCCCAAAATTCTAAATTTTGGAATGTTATAATAAATAGATAGATTTGATTGATTGTCTGAAAGTGAGTGAATTCGAAACTTTTGAAAGTTAAATGAGAGGGAATAAAAGGACTTTCCCAAACTTTCATATTTGCTTTCTGACCTCCATGAATTCAAATTCTTTTCAAATACAAAACCCTTGAGCGAAGATGATATGACTTCTTCCGTTTACATTAAATGAAAGGGCATTTGAAAATAATTGAATTTCAATTGGAAATATTTCAATTCATAAACTTCATGCAGCTCAATGATTTTCATGAGAGAAGATAAAATGACTTCTTCAAATTATATGAAATATGAGTTGGGAGTTTCAAAGAATTAAATTCAAAGTTCTTTTGAATTTATTTTCAATTTGGAGTTATTTGAGTTTTATTCAAATTATTTTTCTCCAAAAATAAAATACATGGAAAATAGGGTAACATGATTCCCTACAACAGAAAATTAGAGAAAAATTAATTTGAAATCATTTTGGTATTTTTAAAATGATTTTTGTTGGATTTTAATAGACCAGTAGCACTCTTTGATTTATCTGAATTTATGTGGATTTTATTTGAAGTTATAAAAATGTTCATGTCGTAGAAAATCTTTTTCTGAAAATTTTGATATATTATATGTCTATATAATATTTTATTTTTGTTTGCTTTATTTGTTTTGTTTGTCTGGAAAAAAATCTTTATATAAAAAAAAACTTCGGACCTACTGGACCGGGCCGGCCCAGTTCGCCAGGCCACGGCCCAGCCGGCCCACGCCACTCGTCCCCGAGCTCGGGACGGTTTCCCGAGCTAGCACGCCGCCGCCGCCGTGACCGTCTCCACCACCTCGCCGCCCTTGCCCCTCCTCCACGCCTTGCGCCTCCTCTCCCTCCTTAAATAGCGGAGCACCGGGCCCCTCTCCGCGACGCCGCCACCGCATCTCGCATCGCCGCCGCCGCATCTCGCATCGCCGCCCCGTGCCATCTGCAGCCGGAGCCGCCGCCATCGCCTCCTCGCCGCGCTGCCGCCTGCTAGCGCCGCCGCATGCCGCGCCGCGCCACTCCCGCCGCTGCCGCCTTGCCCCGCTGCCTGCAGCGCCGCCCGCGCCGCGTAGCCCCGTCGCCGGACTCACCGGAGCCGCCGCCCACCGCCCGCTGTCCGCCGTCCCGCCAGCGGTTTTCTCCGCCTAGACCGCCGAGCCGGCCGAACCGGTAAAACCGCCGAACCTTAAGTTGTTTTTAGTTTTTCTTTTAAAAACCGGTTTAGTTTTTTTAGTTAGATCTATTTAGAGAACATTCTCTATTTAGAGCTAGATAGCGAACGTTCGTTACTTAGTCTTTTTCTTTTTCTGTTTTATTTCCAGCCAGGGACTTATCTATGATGATTTTTTTTACAATTTAGTCCCTGTATTTCAAACGACCACATCTTTTCGCTCGTTTGTCCAAATCCAACGAAACCAACGCCCACATCTTCGTTATGATCTCCTCTATCCAGTAATCCAACTCAAACATGTTTTTGAAAAGTTTAAAATTTGAATTAGATCAGATTTGAATTCAAACTTCGTTTGATCATAACTTGAGTTTCATAACTCTGATTTAGTTGATTCTTTTTGCAAATCGAAGCTCTTGACCTAAACATTCTAATAAGGCCAAATTCACATAATTTTGGTACTGTTAGGAATTGTTTTATGTTGCAAGAGTTATTTGCTTGGTTTTGAAGTTTTCCGAATCGTCTTCTTCGTTCTTTCTGATATTTTGAGTGATTGCTTATGTGTGGTTACTATTGCTTGCTTACGATAGATTGACCGGAGTGTGACGAGTAGAACTATCAAGAGTTATGAGTGCGAATCATCTTCATCAACATTGCAGGCAAGTTCACACTTTGATTATATCTCCTTTCATACCCAGTTTTTATGCATTAGTTTCACCCTCAAACATTGCATGAGTAGGATTGATAACATGTGGGTATTGGGAAGTAGTTGATGAGGTAGGAACCTATTGCCCTGCATTCAAACCTTGGGAGTTACTATTACATTATGCTTACATTGCCATGCTATGCTCGTAGACGTGGATTGGGTTTGAGAGTATTTCATGACAGATGTGAGATTGTTAATTAATGGTTCAACTTAAGGTGGCAACTTTAATACACATCTGGGTGGATTGCTAGGGGCACCCTGGGGATATACCAGTGGACTTGCCCGGACACCTGGGGAAATACCAGTGTTGTCCTAGGAGATCCCGGGGATATACCGTGTGATCATCCTACGGTCTGCCACCCAGGCTCAAAGGGATCATAAGATTATTCATGCTAGAAACTTCCGTGTGCAGCCACAAGCTATTATGGGCTCTAGCTTAGTTGATTAAGTCGTGTGAACTCTTACAGTGGTAGACTAGTAGATGTAGGGGTTGTAGGTGGAACGGTCTACCCATCGTAAGGTGCAAACGCTTCTGAAAGACTATGTCTTGGTCATCCGTTTCTCAAACACCTTGTAGTGCGAGAAATCCAACGGAGGAGATCGGGTCTTGTGGGAAAAAGTGCGCAAACCTCTGCAGAGTGTACAAACTAATCATGATTAGCCATGTCCCCGGTTATGGACATCTTGAGTCTCTGGTACTTGGATTATCCTGTTGATCTCATCACGTTACTTTAAATTAAGTTTGTTGGGTTTAATAATGTTATTTAATTGGGATTGAGAATGCTGTCAACCATTCTCAATGTTCAACAACCACCATGATAGTTAAATAAAATCTATTTCTTTGCAGTAGGGAAAAATTGGCTTTTCGCAAAAACCTTATAACCGTAGAGCTTTTCCACCAGCCAAATATGCATGTAGTGATAGCTATTGTTCATCATTCTCTATGGTGTGAATTTGCCAGTACATTCAATGTACTGACCCTTTGTGGCTGCAACGTCTCATGTTGCAGGAATCTTACGATGAGTAAGTGATACGTTAGAGTTACGATTTCTACACTCAACTTTGCCGTTGGTGTTGATGGGAATCCACAACCTTGTTACTTCCGCTATTTGGATTGAGGTAATAGTATTTACGTTACTTTTACATGTGATTTACCTCTGTTATAAATCCTCGAGTACTGTGTGTGTCAGCATACCGATCCAGGGATGACACTTAAGCACAGAGACTTGATCCATTCGGGTCGGGTCGCTACAGTACTAGGCGACTTGCATGTTACCTCCTACTGGATTGATACCTTGGTTCTCAAAAACTAAGGGAAATACTTACGCTACTTTGCTGCATCACCCTTTCCTCTTCAAGGGAAAACCAACGCATGCTGAAGAGGTAGCAAGAAGGATTTCTGGCGCCATTGCTGAGGAGGTTGCATCAAGTCAAGACATACCAAGTACCCATCATAAACTCTTATCCCTCGCATTACATTATTTTCCATTTGCCTCTCATTTTCCTCTCCTCCACTTCACCTTTTCTGTTCGTCTCTTTTCCGTCCATCTCTTTTCGTCTGCTTCTTGTGTGCTTGTGTGTTGGATTGTTTGTCACGATGGCTCAAGATAATACTAAATTGTGTGACTTTTCCAATACCAATAATAATGATTTTCTTAGCACTCCGATTGCTCCTCTTACCGATGCTGAATCTTGTGAAATTAATACTGCTTTGCTGAATCTTGTCATGAAAGATCCGTTTTCTGGCCTTCCTAGTGAAGATGCCGCTACCCATCTAAACAGCTTTGTTGATTTACGTGATATGCAAAAGAAGAAAGATGTGGATAATGATATTGTTAAATTGAAGCTATTTCTGTTTTAGCTTAGAGATCGTGCTAAAACTTGGTTTTCCTCTTTGCCTAAAGATAGTATTGATTCATCGAATGAGTGCAAAGATGCTTTTATCTCTAAGTATTTTCCTCCCGCTAAGATCATCTCTCTTAGAAACGATATCATGAATTTTAAGCAACTTGATCATCAGCATGTTGCACAAGCTTGGGAGAGGATGAAATTAATGATACATAATTTCCCTACACATGGATTAAACTTATGGATGATCATACAAAAAATTTATGCTAGATTGAATTTTGCTTCTAGAAATCTTTTAGATTCGGCCGCAGGAGGCACTTTTATGGAAATCACTTTAGGAGAAGCTACTAAACTCATAGATGATATTATGGTTAATTATTCTCAATGGCACACCGAAAGATCTACTAGTAAAAAGGTTCATGCTATAGAAGAAATTAATGTTTTGAGTGGAAAGATGGATGAACTTATGAAATTGTTTGCTCATAAGAGTGTTTCTTCTGATCCTAATGATATGCCTTTGTCTACTTTGATTGAGAATAATAATGAATCTATGGATGTGAATTTTGTTGGTAGGAACAAATTTGGTAACAACGCGTATAGAGGAAACTTTAATCCTAGGCTGTTTCCTAGTAATTCCTCTAATAATTATGGTAATTCCTACAACAACTCTTATGGAAATTTTTAATAAGATGCCCTCTGATTTTGAGACTAGTGTTAAAGAATTTATGATTTCGCAAAAGAATTTCAATGATTTGCTTGAAGAATTTTTTTCTAAGATTGATGAGTTGGCTAGGAACGTGCATAGAATTTCTCTTGATGTTGATTCCTTGAAACTTAGATCTATTCCATCTAAGCATGATATCAATGAGTCTCTCAGAGCCATGAGAATTTCCATTGATGAGTGCAAAGAAAGAACCGCGAGGATGCGTGCTAAGAAAGATTGCTTTGTGAAAGCGTGTTCTAGTTTTCATGATAATAATGATGAAGATCTGAAAGTGATTGATGTGTCCCCTATTAAATCTTTGTTTTGCAATATGAATCTTGATAATGATGGGACTGGAGATAAGTCAACTTTAGTTAAAAGGCGTCCCCATGATTCAGATTTTTTAGATCTTGATGCAAAAATTGGTAAAAGTGGGATTGAAGACGTCAAAACTTTACATAGCAATGAACCCACCATTTTGGATTTCAAGGGATTTAAATATGATAATTGCTCTTTGATAAATTTTATTTCTTTGTTGCAATCCGTGCTAAATTCTCCTCATGCTTATTGAGGGAGTCCTGGAGTAAGGGGTCCTCGGGCGTCTGGCCTGTTAGCCATGGGCCAGACTATTGGGCTATAAAGATACGAAGACCAAAGACTCTACTCGTGTCCGGATGGGGCTCTCCTTGGCGTGGAAGGCAAGCTTGGCGACCAAATATGAAGATTTCCTTTTTCTGTAACCGACTTTGTGTAACCCTAGATCCCTCCGGTGCCTATATAAACCGGAGGGCTAAGTCCATAGAGAATAATCATAATCATAGTCATACAAGCTAGACTTCTAGGGTTTTAGCCATTACGATCTTGTGGTAGATCAACTCTTGTAATACTCATATTCATCAAGATAAATCAAGCATGAAGTAGGGTATTACCTCCATAGAGAGGGCCCGAACCTGGGTAAACATTGTGTCCCCTGTCTCCTGTTACCATCGACCTTAGACGCACAGTTTGGGACCCCCTACCCGAGATCCGCCGGTTTTGACACTGACATTGGTGCTTTCATTGAGAGTTCCACCGTGCCGTCTTCCAAAGGATTGATGGCTTGCCTTGTCGTCAAAGAAAATATCACCTTCGGTGGAGCCCTGGCCCTAGGCCAAACCCTCCAACTAGGCGGCTTCATCATGACCGCCCGTTCGGCCCTTAAGCCGGCGATGACCTCTCGAGTCATCGAAAATCGTCTCCGTGTTGATTCCGAATATGCTAAATAGATGGATCAGACGGAGTTATCATCTTTAAACAAACTCCTAGACCGCATTGCCTCCTTGGGGTCGCTACAGACTACGATCGGATTGGGCGTAAACCCGACCAGAGAGAAATTAAAACTCCGCTGATCACCCACCAGATAGCGGTAGTCGAGGATCAAGACAACTCTTCCTCTATATTGAGGACGAACTATGTTCGGATCTCCAATCTCGAAGAGCCGGGCACCTACCGGCAGAAAGACACGCCTTGTGCTCCGAACATAGAATCAAACGATAAGCTCAAAAAATCAGTTGATATCCCGGAGCCCGAACTTCTAAGTCTGGAAGATCTTCAGACTCCGGATCCAAAATTGGGTCAGGGTTCGGATTTAAATCCACCCACCCACCTAGACATAAACGCCCTCTTGAGCATACAACAACAGTCTCAGGAAACGGTCCACCACTTCTGAGCCAGATTCCTCGTTGTTAAAAAGAAGATTAAAGATTGCTGCGATGAAGACGCGATCTCAGTGTTTTGCAACAATTGCATGGACAAAGGAATCCTCAACGCCATCAACCGCCGTCGCATATTACACTTCGCTGACTTGGCAACTATCGTACAAAAGTACAACGTAATGGAAAGCGCCTGGAAAACTCAGACAGCCCGTTGGGAACCATCGGTTCCCACTCAACCCCTCGTTCAGGCGAAAAGGGCGCACCCTTATGGCACACACAGAACAATAGTAAAGAAATATAAGCCCGTTACGGGGCGCAAAACCGTTCTGGAAGGATGGCTCGATGGGCCATGCAAAATACACACAACACCGGATAACATACCAACCCACAGCCTTAGAGCATGTTGGATACTCCGGCAAGTGGCCAAGAGCGGTGAGGATATCCTCACCAGGAATACCCTAGAACAACACCCCCCAGAAGACGACGACCTGAAAGTATTGACGGTCTTCGAGACATTCGCTTCAAACAATAGGCGCAAAAGGGGACTCCGTGAACTCGCCGAAGTCTGCCAAATCACAGTAATAAACCCTTGGAACGACACGGCTATAACTTTTAATGCCGGCGACGAGCCAAAATACAGGACAGTCCGAGCACCAGCCGCCTTGGTCCTCAGCCCAATCGTGGATGGCTTTCGGCTCACAAAGGTTCTCATGGACGGCGGCAGCGGACTAAACCTCATCTATGAGGATACACTCCACAAAATGGAAATAGACAGGAGCCGCGTTGAGCAAAGCAGCACGACCTTCTGAGGAATCATTCCCAGTCGGGAGGCACGGTGTGCGGGAAAAATCACACTTGACGTGGTATTTAGCACGCCCGAGAATTATCGGTCCGAAGAGATAGCCTTCCAAGTGGCCCCTTTCAACAGCGGATATCTGATACGTCTCCAACATATCTATAATTTTTGATTGCTCCATGCTATATTATCTACTGTTTTGGACATTATTGGGCTTTATTATCCACTTTTATATTATTTTTGGGACTAACCTATTAACCGGAGGCCCAGCCCAAAATTGATGTTTTTTTTTGCTTATTTTAGGGTTTCGAAGAAAAGGAATATCAAACGGAGTCCAAACGGAATGAAACCTTCGGGAACGTGATTTTCTCAAAGAACAAGACCAGAGAGACTTGGACCCTACGTCAAGAAAGGAAACAGGAGGCCACGAGGTAGGGGGCGCGCCTACCCCCCTAGGAGCGCCCTCCACCCTCGTGGGCCCCATGTTGCTCCACCGACATACTCCTTCCTCCTATATATACCTACGTACCCCTAAATGATCAGATACGGAGCCAAAAACCTAATTCCACCGCCGCAACTTTCTGTATCCACGAGATCCCACCTTGCGGCCTGTTCCCGAGCTTCGCCGGAGGGGGCATCGATCACGGAGGGCTTCTACATCAACACCATAGTCCCTCCGATGAAGTGTGAGTAGTTTACCTCAGACCTACGGGTCCATAGTTAGTAGCAAGATGGCTTCTTCTCTCTTTTTGGATCTCAATACAATGTTCTCCCCCTCTCTTGTGGAGATCTATTCGATGTAATCTTCTTTTTGCAGTGTGTTTGTTGAGACCGATGAATTGTGGGTTTATGATCAAGTCTATCTATGAATAATATTTGAATCTTCTTTGAATTCTTTTATCTATGATTGGTTATCTTTTCAAGTCTCTTCGAATTATCAGTTTGGTTTGGCCTACTAGATTGATCTTTCTTGCAATGGGAGAAGTGCTTAGCTTTGGGTTCAATCTTGCGGTGTCCTTTCCCAGTGACAGTAGGGGAAGCAAGGCACGTATTGTATTGTTGCCATCGAGGATAACAAGATGGGGTTTTCTTCATATTGCATGAGTCTATTCCTCTACATCATGTCATCTTGCTTAAGGCATTACTCTGTTTTTAACTTAATACTCTAGATGCATGCTAGATAGCGGTCGTTGAGTGGAGTAATAGTAGTAGATGCAGGCAGGAGTCGGTCTACTTGTCTCGGACGTGATGCCTATATACATGATCATACCTAGATATTCTCATAACTATGCTCAATTCTGTCAATTTCTCAACAGTAATTTGTTCACCCACCGTAGAATACTTATGCTCTCGAGAGAAGCCACTAGTGAAACCTATGGCCCCCGAGTCTATCTTTATCATATTAATCTCCTACTACTTAGTTATTTCCTTTGCTATTTACTTTGCCTTTATTTTACTTTGCATCTTTATCATAAAAATACCAAAAATATTATCTTATCATATCTATCAGATCTCACTCTCGTAAGTGTCCTTATAGGGACTGACAACCCCTATTTGCGTTGGTTGCGAGGATTTATTTGTTTTGTGCAGGTGCGAGGGACTCGCGTGTAGCTTCCCACTGGATTGATACCTTGGTTCTTAAAAACTGAGGGAAATACTTATGATACTTTGCTGCATCATCCCTTCCTCTTCGGGGAAAACCAACACAGTGCTCAAGAGGTGGCAAGAAGGATTTCTGGCGCCGTTGCCGGGGAGGTCTATGCAAAAGTCATCATACCAAGTACCCATCACATACCCTTATCTCCCGCACTACATTATTTGCCATTTGCCTCTCGTTTTGCTCTTCCCGACTTCACCCTTGCCGTTTTATTCGCCCTCTCTCTCTATCCTCCCTCTCTTTCCCGTTTGCCTCTTTTTTCCCACTTGCTTTTTGTTTTCTTGTGTGTTAGTTTGTTTGCTTGTCGTTATGGCTAGTCCCTTATCTTGTCCGTTGTCTCCCGAGAATGAAATTCTAAACTTTAAGCAAAGGGAGGGAGAAAATATAAAAGATGCTTGGTATAGAATTTGCAATGCTCGAAATAGATCTACTAGGAAGCAATCTACTTCCATTCTCTTTCGCAATTTTTATGTAGGCATTACTCCTTGGCACCGTTATGTTCTTGATACTATTACCGGAGGGAACTTTTTGGGTAGTCATACTTTTGATTCTTATAATGCTATGTTAGATTTATTTGGCTCACCCCCTCTCTTGGTTAATGGAACTATATTAACTTTAGAGCATGTAATGCAAAGGCTTGAAATTATTGAAAATAAGGTTGCTACCGTAGAGTTAATTGAAAATTTGGATAAAAAGATCTGCAGCCGAATCTCTCAATATGGATCTAAAGTAGGAGTTACTTTGAGATATTAAAGAAAAGGAACCCATAGTTAATGAGAAAATAAATCATGATTCCACTAGGATCGATAAACTTGAGGGTATTATCACCAACTTGGGAACCGCTTTTTCTTCCGTAAAGAATACTCCAAGTCCTCCCACTAAAGTTGCCAAGCTTATGTACGTTCCTAAAAATAAGGGTGAATCCTCTAGTAAGGATGCGGATCTCAAATCTATAAGTATTAATCCCAATCTTTTTGCTATCATTAAGGAACCATTTGTTACGAATGAATTTTTAGATCTTGTGCCTAAAAGTTTGATAATTAATAAAAAGAAATAAATTCCTAAAGATGGTAGATGCCTAATTGAAGAGTTGCCTACCAGAGATGGCAATACCTAGATCTATTCTTGCTTGTTATGCCTAGCTAGGGGCGTTAAACGATAGCGCTTGTTGTGAGGCAACACAATTTTATTTTTATTCCTTGCTTTTTGCTCCTGTTTAGTAATAAATAATTTATCTAGCATCTGTTTTGGTTGTGTTTTTTGTGTTTAATTAGTGTTTGTGCCAAGTAGAACCGTTGGGAAGACTTGGGGAAAGTCTTGTTGAACTTGCTGTAAAAAACAGAAACTTTAGCGCTCACGAGAACTGCTATCATTTTTATTTGGAAAGAGCTATTTAGTTAATTATTTTTGAAGATGATTAATAGATAAATTCCTCACGTCCACTAATTTATTTTAGAATTTTTGGGGTTCCATATCTTGCGCTAGCTATAGATTACTACAGACTGTTCTGTTTTTGACAGATTCTGTTTTTCGTGTGTTGTTTGCTTATTTTGATGAATCTATGGCTAGTAAAATAGTTTATAAACCATAGAGAAGTTGGAATACAGTAGGTATAACACCAATATAAATAAATAATGAGTTCATTACAGTACCTTGAAGTGGTCTTTTATTTTCTTTCGCTAATGGAGCTCACGAGATTTTCTACTTTAAGTTTTGTGTTGTGAAGTTTTCAAGTTTTGGGTAAAGATTTGATGGATTATGGAACAAGGAGTGGCAAGAGCCTAAGATTGGGGATGCCCATGGAACCCCCAAGATAATCTAAGGACACCTAAAAGCCAAAGCTTGGGGATGCCCCGGAAGGCATCCCCTCTTTCGTCTACTTCTATCGGTAACTTTACTTGGAGCTATATTTTTATTCGCCACATGATATGTGTTTTGCTTGGAGCGTCTTGTATTATTTGAGTCTTTTCTTGTTAGTTTACCACAATAATCCTTGCTGTACACACCTTTTGAGAGAGCCATACATGATTTGGAATTTGTTAGAATACTCTATGTGCTTCGCTTATATCCTTTGAGTTATATAATTTTGCTCTAGTACTTCACTTATATATTTTAGAGCACTGTGGTGGATTTGTTTTATAGAAACTATTGATCTCTCATGCTTCACTTAGATTATTTTGAGAGTCTTAATAGCATGGTAATTTGCTTAAAATCCTAATATTCTTGGCATACAAGATTAATAATAAAACTTTCTTAGATTTGTGTTGAATACTATGATAAGTTTGATACTTGATAATTGTTTTGAGATATAAAGATGGTGATATTAAAGTTGTGCTAGTTGAGTGTGAATTTGAGAAATACTTGTGTTAAAGTTTGTGATTCCTGTAGCATGCACGTATGGTGAACCGTTATGTGATGAAGTCGGAGCATGATTTATTTTTTGATTGTCTTCGCTATGAGTGGCGGTCGGGGACGAGCGATGGTCTTTTCCTACCAATCTATCCCCCTAGGAGCATGCACGTAACACTTTGCTTTGATAACTTGTAGATTTTTGCAATAAGTATATGAGTTCTTTATGACTAATGTTGAGTCCATGGATTATACACACTCTCACCCTTCCACTTTTGCTAGCCTCTCTAATACCGCGCACCTTTCGCCAGTATCATACACCCACCATATACCTTCCTCAAAACAGTCACCATACCTACCTATTATGGCATTTCCATAGCCATTCCGAGATATATTGCCATGCAACTTTCCACCGTTCTGTTTATTATGACACACTCCATCATTATCATATTGCTTAGCATGATCATGTAGTTGACATCGTATTTGTGGCAAAGCCATCATTCATATTCTTTCATACATGTCACTCATGCTTCATTGCATATCCCGGTACACCGCCGGAGGCATTCACATAGAGTCATATTTTGTTCTAAGTATCGAGTTGTAAATGTTGAGTTGTAAGAAAAATAAAAGTGTGATGGTCATCATTATTAGAGCATTGTCCCAGTGAGGAAAGTATGATGGAGACTATGATTCCCCCACAAGTCGGGATGAGACTCCGGGCGAAAAATAAAAAAAAGAGAAAGAAAAGAGGCCATAAAAAAGGAGAAAAGGCCCAAATAAAAAAATGAGAGAAAAAGAGAGAAGGGACAATGTTACTATCCTTTTACCACACTTGTGCTTCAAAGTAGCACCATGATCTTCATAGTAGAGAGTCTCACATGTTATCACTTTCATATACTAGTGGGAATCTTTCATTATAGAACTTGGCTTGTATATTCCAATGATGGGCTTCCTCAAAATGCCCTAGGTCTTCATGATCAAGCAAGTTGGATGCACACCCACTTAGTTTCTTATTGAGCTATCATATATTTATAGCTCTAGTGCATCCGTTGCATGTCAATCCCTACTCACTCACATTGATATCTTTTGATGGGCATCTCCATAGCCCGTTGATACGCCTAGTTGATGTGAGACTATCTTCTCCCTTTTTGTCTTCTCCACAACCACCACTCTATTCCACCTATAGTGCTATATCCATGGCTCACGCTCATGTATTGCGTGAAGATTGAAAAAGTTTTGAGAATGTCAAAAGCATGAAACAATTGCTTGGCTTCTCATCGGGGTTGTGCATGATTTAAATATTTTGTGTGGTGAAGATAGAGCATAGCCATACTATATAATTTTGTAGGGATAACTTTCTTTAGACACGTTATTTTGAGAAGACATAATTGCTTTGTTAGTATGCTTGAAGTATTATTATTTTTATGTCAATATGAACTTTTGTCTTGAATCTTTCGGAGGTGAATATTCATACCACAATTAAGAAAAATTACGTTAAAATTGTGCCAAGTAGCACTCCGCATCAAAAATTCTGTTTTTATCATTTACCTACTCGAGGACGAGCAGGAATTAAGCTTGGGGATGCTTGATACGTCTCCAACGTATCTATAATTTTTGATTGCTCCATGCTATATTATCTACTGTTTTGGACATTATTGGGCTTTATTATCCACTTTTATATTATTTTTGGGACTAACCTATTAACCGGAGGCCCAGCCGAGAATTGCTGTTTTTTTGTGCCTATTTTAGGGTTTCGAAGAAAAGGAATATCAAATGGAGTCCAAACGGAATGAAACCTTCGGGAACGTGATTTTCTCAACGAACAAGACCAAAGAGACTTGGACCCTACGTCAAGAAAGGAAACAGGAGGCCAGGAGGTAGGGGGGCGCACCTACCCCCCCAGGCGCGCCCTCCACCCTCGTGGCCCCCCTGTTGCTCCACCAATGTACTCCTTCCTCCTATATATCTACGTACCCCCAAATGATCAGATACGAGCCAAAAACCTAATTCCACCGCCGCAACTTTCTGTATCCACGAGATCCCATCTTGGGGCCTATTCTGGAGCTCCGCCGGAGGGGGCATCGATCACGGAGGGCTTCTACTTCAACACCAGAGCCCCTTCGATGAAGTGTGAGTAGTTTACCTTAGACCTACGGGTCCATAGTTAGTAGCTAGATGGCTTCTTCTCTCTTTTTGGATCTCAATACAATGTTCTCCCCCTCTCTTGTGGAGATCTATTCAATGTAATCTTCTTTTTGCGGTGTGTTTGTTGAGACCGATGAATTGTGGGTTTATGATCAAGTCTATCTATGAAAAATATTTGAATCTTCTCTGAATTCTTTTATGTATGATTGGTTATCTTTGCAAGTCTCTTCGAATTATCAGTTTGGTTTGGCCTACTAGATTGATCTTTCTTGCAATGGGAAAAGTGCTTAGCTTTGGGTTCAATCTTGCGGTGTCCTTTCCTAGTGACAGTAGGGGCAGCAAGGCACGTATTGTATTGTTGCCATCGAGGATAACAAGATGGGGTTTTCTTCATATTGCATGAGTCTATCCCTCTACATCATGCCATCTTGCTTAAGGTGTTACTCTATTTTTAACTTAATACTCTAGATGCATGCTGGATAGCGGTCGATGAGTGGAGTAATAGTAGTAGATGCAGGCAGGAGTCGGTCTACTTGTCTCGGATGTGATGCCTATATACATGATCATACCTAGATATTCTCATAACTATGCTCAATTCTGTCAATTTCTCAACAGTAATTTGTTCACCCACCGTAGAATACTTATGCTCTCGAGAGAAGCCACTTGTGAAACCTATGGCCCCCGGGTCTATCTTTATCATATTAATCTCCTACTACTTAGTTATTTCCTTTGCTATTTACTTTGCCTTTATTTTGCTTTGCATATTTATCATAAAAATACCAAAAATATTATCTTATCATATCTATCAGATCTCACTCTCGTAAGTGGCCTTATAGGGACTGACAACCCCTATTTGCGTTGGTTGCGAGGATTTATTTGTTTTGTGCAGGTGCGAGGGACTCACACGTAGCCTCCTACTGGATTGATACCTTGGTTCTCAAAACTGAGGGAAATACTTATGATACTTTGCTGCATCATCCCTTCCTCTTCGGGAAAAACCAACACAGTGCTCAAGAGGTAGCAATATCACGCCCTCTTGGGGCGAGATGCATTTACATGCTTCCAAGTTGTACCTCATTACGGATACATGAAGCTTAAGATGCCTGGGCCCAATGGCATAATCACTCTCGCTAGTGATCCGGACACAGCCCTCCGCGCCGAAAATAAAACCGCATCTCTGGCCCTTGAGGCATTATCTGAAGCCCTCGCGGCCAAAGAATTAACCACACTGCGCTCCACGGTGGATAGGGACGATGTGATCCTCGACAAATGACCCAAATCCACCTCCTTCAAACCGACAGAAGAAACAGTCAAATTCTAAGTCCATCCAATGGACCCCAAGAAGACAACATCTATTGGAGCACAACTAGACCCAACGGTTGACGTTGCGCTGCGAGAGTTGCTGCGTGAGAACTGGGATATATTCTCCTAGCACCCTTCTGACATGCCAAGAATCCCACGCAAGTTGGCGGAACACAACCTCAATATATTGAGGGAAAATAAACCGGTCAAGCAAACACTACAGCGCTTTTCCGAACCCAAACGTCAAGCTATGGGGGAGGAGCTAGCCAAGCTAATCGAGGCCGGATTCATTAGAGAAATAAAACACCCGGACTGGCTGGCAAACTTGGTGATGGTACGAAAGAAGGACAAATCCTGGCGCCCGTGCGTCGATTTGAAAGACCTCAATAAGGCTTGCCCCAAGGATCCCTTCCCCTCCCCCCGCATCGACCAGATCATTGATGCTACCGTAGGACACGACTCATTGTGCTTCCTCGACGCATATTCCGGATACCATCAAATTAAAATGAAGGAGTCCGATCAAGCCGCAACAGCCTTCATTACCCCATATGGGCCATTCTGCTTCAACACCATGCCCTTCGGGCTCAAAAACACCAGCGCCACCTACTAACGCATGATTCAAACTTGTCTGGAGAAAAAGATCGGCAAGACAGTTGAAGCATATGTGGACTACGTCGTCATCAAAATTAGGCACGTCGAAACACTCATAGACGATTTACGCCTCACTTTCGACAACCTCCGTGCGTATGGCATCAAGCTCAATCCGGAAAAGTGTGTTTTCGGCGTCCCCGCGGGAAAACTACTGGGCTTCATCGTTTCCAATAGAGGAATTGAAGCAAATCCAGGAAAAATCCAAGCTTTGTCACAATTGGCTATGCCAACGGACCTTAAAAAGGTCCAAAACTCGCCGGTTGCATGGCAGCTTTAAGCCGCTTTATCTCCAGATTGGGAGAAAAGGCATTACCACTCTATCGTCTTCTGCGGCGCACCGATCACTTCAAGTGGATGGACGCAGCAATAGTCGGACAAGAAGAAATACAAACCCTTCTAGCAAGCAAACAAATCCTGGCCGCGCCCAACGTCGGTGAACCCATGTTATTATACATATTGGCAACACACCAGGTGGTGAGCGTCGTGCTCGTCGTTGAGCGAGAGCAGGATGGACACAAATTTCCGCTTCAGAAGCCGGTATACTACGTATCCACTGTCCTCACACCATGCAAATCCCGGTACCCTCATTATCAAAAGATAGCATACGCGGTCTTCATGGCATCCCGAAAGCTACGACACTACTTCCAGGAGTGTTCGATCATGGTGGCCTCTGAAGTACCACTCAATGACATAATAAACAACCGCGATGCCACGGGCCGGATTGCCAAATGGGCCATTGAGCTCCTTCCATTTGACATAACATACAAACTGCGTCGAGTTATTAAATCCCAAGTACTGGCTGACTTCGTCGCCGAATGGACAGAGGCCGAACTCCCTAAAGAGTACGACACATATTCCAACTGGGTTATGTATTTTGATGGTTCCAAAATGCTGGCAGGGCTAGGAGCGGGCGTCATTTTAACGTCCCCCACTGGAGACGTCGTCCAGTACGTACTCCAAATATTATACACAGACTCCAACAACGCAGCCGAATATGAGGCCTTATTGCATGGTCTTCGGATGGCTGTCTCCATGGGCATACAATGCCTGGAAGTGCGCGGGGACTCAAACCTCGCAATATCTCAAATAAATGGAGACTTCGATGCCAAAGATCCGAAGATGGCGGCTTATCGTAATGCTGTCCTAAAAATGTCGGCCCGGTTCGAGGGGCTTGAGTTTCATCACGTGGCCCGAGAAAGTAATCAAGCGTCGGACATCCTTGCTCGCATCGGCGCCAAGCGCGACCCCGGCCCACCTAACATCTTTCAGGAAAGGCTTTTTAAGCCATCCATGGTGTGTCAAGGGGAGAGCGGCAACACCAGTCCGGATCCGAACACAACCCCAGATTCCGAACACACCAATATCATCGGGGGCTCAGCCACCGAAATAACACCGTCGACCCATCTCATTATGGCAGTCATTGTCCCATGGACCGAACCCTTCTTGGCCTACCTTAATAGGAAGGAACTCCCTGAGGATCCAAATGAGTCCCGCCACATTGTACGGTGTTCGAAGGCCTATAATGTTCATGACAGAGAGCTCTACAAGAAAAGCGCTACCGGAGTCCTTCAAAGATGTATCTCCGAGGAAGAGGGGCGGTAGCTCCTGGCTGAAATTCATGCCAGTCTCGGCGGGCACCACGCCGCAGCTCGGGCCCTTGTTAGCAAGGCCTTCCGTACAAGTTTTTATTGGCCGACGGCCCGAGCAGATGCACAGGACCTTGTCCAACATTGCGTCAGATGCCAACTCTTCGCCAACCAAAGCCATATGCCTCCCACCGCCTTACAAACAATCCCCATCACTTGGCCTTTCGCAGTCTGGGGGCTCGATATGGTAAGACCCCTTGAAGGAGGAAGCCATAAGAAAAAGTATCTGCTGGTCATGGTGGATAAATTCACCAAGTGGATAGAGGCCAAACCAGTTAAAACGGCCGAGTCCGGGCCGGTGATAGAATTCATATCCGGTGTTGTACACCGTTATGGTGTTCCACACAGCATCATCACCAATAACAACTCCAATTTCACAGCTGATGAGGTGAAAACCTGGTGCGCTAATTAGGGCATCAAACTCGATTACGCCTGTGTCTATCATCTGCAAACAAACGGTTAAGTCGAACAAGCCAATGGTCTTATTATGAGCGGCATCAAGCCTAGACTAGTGCGGTCTTTGAAAGAATCAGACAAGCACTGGGTTAAGGAGCTCGACTCCGTGCTCTGGGGGCTGCGGACCACGCCCAACCGTACTACTGGATATACACCTTTCTTCTTGGTGTACGGTGCAGAGGCAGTGTTGCCCTACGACATTATTCATGACCCACCTCGAGTGCGCATGTACGAAGAGAGAGAGGCCGAGCTTGATCGGCAGGACAACTTAGATGCCCTGGAGGAAGAGCGCGACGTCGCAAAAGCCCATTCCGCATTTTATCAACAACAGGCTCATAGGTATCAAAGCAGAGAAGTGCGGGCCAAGACTTATAATGTTGGCGAACTCGTTCTACGCCTGCCGGAGAAGAAAAAGGTAAAACTCAAGCCCAAGTGGCAGGGTCCCTTCATCATTGATGAAGTTCTCACCGGAGGAGCATACCGCCTGCGTGATGCGTCAGACAATCTCTTAGAGCCGAACCCCTGGAACATGGCCAGACTCCGACGATTCTATGCCTAGCGCCGAACTCTGTGTTCGTCAACTTCCCCCTGTTGTTTCCATCATTTTTTCTCTCTTTTCGTTTTTTCTCTTTAGCCTTAAAGCTTTCGTGCAGCTAGACTGTGCACCCCTGACGCATACATCTTCAAATATGTACATCCATTATACCTGGGGGCTTCTTGGACAGAAGCTTGCTATTATTATTTTCCGAGCATCAAACTCATCACATATGAGTTTTTTCCATATGTACCTTTTCTTCGCCATTATATGCATCGATATGACTTAAGTTTTGGCCAAGCTGGGTTGCCTGGCTCCTGTGCTTATGCCCTACGTTCTCGTTAATTCGGCTAGGGCATAAAGGGAGCACCTCTACGATTGTTACTGCCGGGTCATCCGGATGTGTACCTCAGACTGGGTGAATCCGAAAGCTAGCATTCTTAAGGGAATATTCGGTCGGTGAATTAAATATGTTTCTGCATTCAATCGATTGTGAACCCCCATAGGTTACATATACTGCGATTTTTCAATCACAGTTCGGACATGCACATTACACGCTTGCACACCCAGGGAAAGGAACCCTTAACGGAACTATTCTCTCTGGAAGATGTTTCTTACAATCATAATGTAATATAACATAACTAGCCGGATACAACTTGTCTGTTCAAGCAACTATGACCCCTACACTTGGTTTCCATGCATACCCCGGTCTATTTTACCGCTCAGGTATTCGGAAACACTCCGCACCTTCGGTTCCAGAGGTTGAAGCGAAAAGGTCTGCCATGACAATCGTTTTACAATTCATCTAGAGTTACATACGCCAAGGAAGGTACATAGTTATTTGAACTCAAAAATTTCCTCCTCTATACCGTCCAGCAGGCTGTCTAACTTACAATCCTGCTGGGAATACTTGGCAGCTATTTCTACTTGGTCATATACCAAATTAACGGGAACTTCTTTTCCATCTGACCCTAGAGGTCTGACCCGAACCATATGATTCGGATCAAGCTTGGCATACTGTGTTTTCACCATGGCCCAGGCTTCCCGTGCACCTTCCCGGCAGGCCGATATCTTCCACAATCGAAAGCGTCGTCGTGCTCCCTTGAACAGCTGTATAAGCTCCTCAATCTTTCCTGGAGGGGAGGCGGATGGGCATAAGGCCTTGGCAACACTTCGCATCGCCTGCCGAGCCTGCTCGTGCACTTGCGACAACTCTTGTAGCAGATCACCCAAGAATCCATACATCTCCTCTTCGGGACAACCGGTCAACATACCTGCAGACAATAACTCTGTCAGTCCCCTCCACTTCCGAGTTATTCGAAGGTAAGTTCAACCACATACTGAATATGAAGCCTCGCAGCCTTTTATTCTCCTTTACGGAGTCAACCAGCTGGGCCCGTACATCTTTCAGTTCCTCGCCCAGTCGGGTATACGAATCCTGGAGCTTGTTTTTCTCCATCACGACTTTTGTTAGCACACGCTCGCCCGTGGGTAGTTTTTTGTCTTCTCGTTCTCTGCCTTGAGCAGCTTTCAGTTGTTCTTGCAGTTGATCTAATGATCCTGATAAGAGGTGAAAAACCGTCTTAGCATTATTGGTATACCATTATGTTTCCTCGATGGAGGGGAACATTACCAGGAGACGCCTTCTTGGATTTCTCCAGTTCGGCATCGGCAGCAGTTAGCTGTGTCTGACACTTTTCTAGCTCTTGGGCTAGCAGGTCGTTCTTCTCTGTAAGAACCTGGTTATACAATGATACTTAAATCAGTTGTACCAACTGCTTCAAGTCTCAGGGGCTACTGGCATATGGTTATCATATTCGGACAAAGTAAACTTACCCACACATCTTTTAAATGCTGCTTTGTGGGTCTATTAAGCCCATCTCGAGCAGCTCGGATGTATGCATCAGCCGAGGTGAAGGCGTTAAACGCCTCTTCTGAAAAGCTGGGGTCATGTAAAATGGCCCTTCGGCGCTGATGATTCATGGCACTCTCCAGTTCCGAGTTGGTGACGGATACATCATCCGAATCCTCGGCTGGAGGACAATCCGGCATTACCCCCATATCAGCCCCCGTCTTTACGGCAGGCTCTGGATCTTGGTTGCGGGAAGTATGACCGGCCGGACCCCCGGACATAGTCCGGCACACTCTTTTCCTGATACAGGACAAACAGAAAGGTCACAGTTGGATGTGACTGCCAAAGTGCATATTTGCAAATCCATACCTCTTTGATGAAGGCTCGGCTGTGTCTTCGTTTGCCTTCCTCTTCGAAGGCTTGCCCGACGTAGGGGCCGCTCTCTTTGGAGATGCCCCTGGGGTAGCATGGCATGCCGAACGCCTCCCCTTTTGAGCACAGGACAATGCGGTGGGTGAGGCAGAATGAGAGAACTCTTTCGGATGACATGTCTCATGATTACTTACGTGTGAAGCAGGGAGAAGGCCGGGATAATCGGCAGTGATAGCCACTTATGTGCCATCGTAGCTCGTCTGGTAAAATGCCCCATCCTCGAGCACCATGAATATATCCGGATCCTCTTCGAATCCGGGGTCAAGGTCCCGATTGTGGCCCTCGGGCTGCGGGGCAGGGCTGTGAAGCCCTTCCGAAATCTTTCGGCAATGCTGTTACAAATGGACGGATTAACACTCATTGAAAGTAGCTCAGGGAGTGGAGTAAGTAAGAGCAGAGGAGTTGGGACATACCCAGCTAGGAGGACTGTACATGGAAAATTCGTCTCTGTGTTTGATACACAGAAATTCCTCTTCCTCCCCTTTGAACAGTTCGGCCAATATTTTGGCCAAAGCGGCGGGGGTATCCGGACCCTTCCGGCCGTAGCGGGAGGCATCATATTCCCCGTTGTAGTGCCACATGGGGAGACCTCTGTATTGAATTGGTTGACCCCCCGTACTATGGAAGTCGCCATTACTTCGACTATTGATAATCCGGACTGAGCGAGCGTCCTTATCTTGCTCATGAGTCGACAAACTTCCGCGCTATCTTCCTCCTCGAGGCTCCGAGGGCGCCAGCTGTGGCGTTTCTTCAAAGGAGCGCTTGTGAACTCGTGAAGACCCCTCCGAACTGGGTCTGGAAATGCGATGTCCTCGATATAGAACCATTCGAAAGGCCACTCTTCGGATGCCTTCATTGGTGTGCCGGACAGATATCCAGTCTCAGCGATGCGCCATATTTCGGCTCCGCCCACTTCAAATATTGACCCCTCGTGGTTGCGCGGGACAAGACATAATAGCTTTCTCCACAATTCAAAGTGGGCCTCACAACCCAGGAACAGCTCACAAAGAGCAACGTAGCCCGCAATATGCAGGATGGAGGCAGGAGTAAAGTTGTGCAGTTGGAGGCCGTAATACTCCAGAAGCCCTCGGAGGAATGGATGAATTGGAAACCTGACACCTCTTAGCAGATAAGGGACGAATCACACTAGTTCCCCCTTGATGGATTGGGGAAATTTTCAGCCTGACCCCACCATTGAAGGAGGTCAGTCCAGCTCGAACAGGGACTAGATCTGCGGGGGGGGGGGGGGGGGGGGGGGGGGGGGGGGGGGGGGGGGGGGGGGAGGAATCCCTGTGTTTGCAACTTCACCAGCTGACCGTGGGATATGGAACACCTCTCCCATTTGCCTTTTTTGGGAACGCCGGGGCGAGATGAAGAGCTGGGAGCGTCAGCCATATTGGAACAGACTTTCCTAGCATGCTCAAAGGATTTTTCCGTGTGGAGCTGAATGGATCTAAGATCCAGTCTCTTTAAATAGACACTCCTCCTTACATGGCCGGGGTGTTATGCGTAAAAATACCATGACCTCTCGCCTTCGCTCGACACATGGAAATTGAAGATACACAGAAGCCGAGGGGTACGACATTAAATGGGAGGTCGAGTACATCACTTTGAAGTCACTAGAGGTAGAACCCGCCTTGCAATGCCGGAGACAATCTGCACGCCGGACACCTCATCATTAAAGTATGGTTTTGGGGCTACTGAGGGAATCCTGGACTAAGGGGTCCTCGGGCGTCCGGCCTGTTAGCCATGGGCCGGACTGTTGGGCTGTGAAGATACGAAGACCAAAGACTCTACCCGTGTCCGGATGGGGCTCTCCTTGGCATGGAAGGCAAGCTTGGCGACCAAATATGAAGATTTCCTTTTTCTGTAACCGACTTTGTGTAACCCTAGATCCCTCCAGTGCCTATATAAACCGGAGGGCTAAGTCCATAGAGAATAATCATAATCATAGTCATACATGCTAGACTTCTAGGGTTTTAGCCATTATGATCTCATGGTAGATAAACTCTTGTAATACTCATATTCATCAAGATCAATCAAGCAGGAAGTAGGGTATTACCTCCATAGATAGGGCCCAAACCTGGGTAAACATTGTGTCCCCTGTCTCCTTTTACCATCGACCTTAGACACACAGTTCGGGACCCCCTACCCGAGATCCGCCAGTTTTGACACCGACACTTATAGTCAAACTAAAGCTTTTACCAAACATATCGTTGATGCCTTAATGCAATTCTATGAAGAAGAGCTTGAATTAGAAGTTTCTATCCCTAGAAAACTTTATGATGAGTGGGAACCTACTATTAAAATTAAAGATCATGAATGCTTTGCTTTATGTGATTTGGGTGCTAGTGTTTCCATGATTCCAAAAACTTTGTCTGATATGTTAGGTTTCCGTGAATTTGATGATTGTTCTTTAAATTTGCATCTTGTGGATTCCACTATTAAGAAACCTATGGGAAGGATTAATGATGTTCTTATTGTTGCAAATAGGAATTATGTGCCCGTATATTTCATTGTTCTTGATATAGATTGCAATCCTACATGTCCTATTATTCTTGGTAGACCTTTCCTTAGAACAATTGGTGCAATTATTGATATGAAAGAAGGACATATTAGATTCCAATTTCCGTTAAGGAAGGGCATGGAACACTTTACTAGGGAGAAAATTAAATTACCTTATGAATCTATTATGAGAGTCACTTATGGATTGCATACCAAAGATGACAATACCTAGATCTATTCTTGTTTTTATGCCTAGCTAGGGGCGTTAAACGATAGCGCTTGTTGGGAGGCAACCCATTTTTATTTTTGTTCCTGTTTAGTAATAAATAATTCATCTAGCATCTGTTTAGATGTGGTTTTATGATTTTAATTAGTTTTGTGCCAAGTAGAACCTTTGGGAGGACTTGGGGGAAGTCTTTGTGATCTTGCTGTAAAAAACAGAAACTTTAGCGCTTACGAGATTTGCTACCATTTTTTACTGGAGAGCGCAGTTAGGTTGATTATTTTTGCAGATGATTAATAGACAAATTCCTCAAGTCCACAGATTTATTTCATAATTTTTTGGGTTAGATAAGTATTCGAAACCTACAGATTACTGTAGATTGTTCTGTTTTTGACAGATTCTGTTTTTCGTGTGTTGTTTGCTTATTTTGATGAATCTATGGCTAGTATCAGGGGGTATGAACCATAGAGAAGTTTGAATACAGTAGGTTTAACACCAATATAAATAAAGAATTAGTTCATTACAGTACCTTGAAGTGGTGGTTTGTTTTCTTATAATAATGGAGCTCATGAGATTTTCTGTTGAGTTTTTTGTTGTGAAGTTTTCAAGTTTTGGGTAAAGATTTGATGGATTTTGGAATAAAGAGTGGCAAGAGCCTAAGCTTGGGGATGACCAAGGCACCCCAAGGTAAAATTCAAGGACAACTAAAATCCTAAGCTTGGGGATGCCCCGGAAGGCATCCCCTCTTTCGTCTTCGTCTATCGGTAACTTTACTTGTGGCTATATTTTTATTCACCACATGATATGTGTTTTGCTTGGAACATCCTGTATGATTTGAGTCTTTGCTTTTTAGCTTACCCCAATCATCCTTTCTGTATACACCTTTTGGAGAGACACACATGAATCGAAATTTATTAGAATATTCTATGTGCTTCACTTATATCTTTTGAGCTAGATAATTTTGCTCTAGTGCTTCACTTATATCTTTAAGAGCACGGTGGTGGTTTTATTTTGTAGAAATTATTGATCTCTCATGCTTCACTTATATTATTTTGAGAGTCTTTTAGAATAGCATGGTAATTTTCTTTGGCTATAAAATTAGTCCTGATATGATAGGCATCCAAGATGGGTATAATAAAAACTATCATAAAAAGTGCATTGAATACTATGAGAAGTTTGATACTTGATAATTGGTTTGAGATATGAAGAAGGTGATATTAGAGTCATGCTAGTTGAGTAGTTGTGAATTTGAGAAGTACTTGTTCTAAAGTTTGTGATTCTCATAGCATGCACGTATGGTGAACCGTTATGTGATGAAGTCGGAGCATGATTTATTTATTGATTGTCTTCCTTATGAGTGGCAGTCGGGGACGAGCGATGGTCTTTTCCTACTAATCTATCCCCCTAGGAGCATGCACGTAGTACTTTGTTTCGATAACTAATAGATTTTTACAATAAGTATGTGAGTTCTTATGACTAATGTTGAGTCCATGGATTATACGCACTCTCACCCTTCCACCATTGCTAGCCTCTCTAGTACCGCGAAACTTTCGCCGGTACCATACACCCACCATATACCTTCCTCAAAACAGCCACCATACCTACCTATTATGTCATTTCCATAGCCATTCCGAGATATGTTGCCATGCAACTTACCACAGTTCCGTTTGGTATGACACGTTACATCATTGTCATATTGCTTTGCATGATCATGTAGTTGACATCGTATTTGTGGCAAAGCCACCTTTATAATTCTTTCATACATGTCACTCTTGATTCATTGCACATCCCGGTACACCGCCGGAGGCATTCACATAGAGTCATATTTTGTTCTAGTATCGAGTTGTAATTTTTGAGTTGTAAGTGAATAAAAGTGTGATGATCATCATTATTAGAGCATTGTCCCAAGTGAGGAAAGGATGATGGAGACTATGATTCCCCCACAAGTTGGGATGAGACTCCGGGCGAATTCTATAAAAAAAGAGAAAGAAAAAAATGAGAGAAAAAGAGAGAAGGGACAATGCTACTATCCTTTTACCACACTTGTTCTTCAAAGTAGCACCATGATCTTCATGATAGCGAGTCTCCTATGTTGTCACTTTCATATATTAGTGGAAATTTTACATTATAGAACTTGGCTTGTATATTCCAATGATGGGCTTCCTTAAAACGCCCTAGGTCTTCGTGAGCAAGCGGGTTGGATGCACACCCACTTAGTTCTTTTGTTCAGCTTTCATACACTTATAGCTCTAGTGCGTCAGTTGCATGGCAATCCCTACTCACTCACATTGATATCTATTAATGGGCATCTCCATAGCCCGTTGATACGCCTAGTTGATGTGAGACTATCTTCTCCTTTTTGTCTTCTCCACAACCACCATTCTATTCCACCTATAGTGCTATGTCCATGGCTCACGCTCATGTATTGGGTGAAGATTGGAAGAGTTTGAGAACATCAAAAGTATGAAACAATTGCTTGGCTTGTCATCGGGGTTGTGCATGATTTAAATACTTTGTGTGGTGAAGATAGAGCATAGCCAGACTATATGATTTTGTAGGGATAACTTTCTTTGGCCATGTTATTTTGAGAAGACATGATTGCTTTGTTAGTATGCTTGAAGTATTATTATTTTTATGTCAATATTAAACTTTTGTCTTGAATCTTTCGGATCTGAACATTCATGCCACAATAAAGAAAAATACATTAAGAATTATGCTAGGTAGCACATCAAAAAATATGTTTTAATCATTAACCTACTCGAGGACGGGCTAGAATTAAGCTTGGGCATGCTTAATACGTCTCCAATGTATCTATTATTTTTGATTGTTCCATGCTATTATATTATCAGTTTTGGATGTTTAATGGGCTTTAATATACCTTTTTATATTATTTTTGGGACTAACCTATTAACCAAAAGCCCAGTGCAAATTGTTTTTTGCCTATTTAAGTGTTTCGCAGAAAAAGGAATATCAAACGGAATCCAAACGGAATGAAACCTTCAGGAGAGTTATTTTTGGAACAAGCGTGATCTAGGAGACTTGGAGTGGACGTCAAGAAAGAAGCAAGGAGGCCACGAGGCGGGAGGGCGCACCCACGGGGGCAAGCACGCCCCCACCCTCGTGGGCCCCTCGCAGCTCCACCGACGTACTTCTTCCTCCTATATATACCCATATACCTCGAAAACATCCAGGAGCACCACAAAACCCTATTTCCACCGCCGCAACCTTCTATACCTGTGAGATCCCATCTTGGGGCCTTTTCCGGCGCTCCGCCGGAGGGGGAATCGATCACGGAGGGCTTCTACATCAACACGATAGCCTCTCCGATGATGTGTGAGTAGTTTACCACAGACCTTATGGTCCATAGTTATTAGCTAGATGGCTTCTTCTCTCTCTTTGGATCTCAATACAAAGTTCTCCTCGATTCTCTTGGAGATCTATTCGATGTAATTCTTTTTGTGGTGTGTTTGTCGAGATCCGATGAATTGTGGGTTTATGATCAAGATTATCTATGAACAATATTTGATTCTTCTCTGAATCTTTTATGTATGATTTAATATCTTTGCAAGTCTCTTCGAATTATCAGTTTGGTTTGGCCTACTAGATTGATCTTTCTTGCAATGGGATAAGTACTTAGCTTTGGGTTCACTCTTGCGGTGTCCTTTCTCAGTGACAGCAGGGGCAGCAAGGCACGTATTGTATTGTTGCCATCGAGGATAAAAGATGGGTTTATATCATATTGCTTGAGTTTATCCCTCTACATCATGTCATCTTGCCTAATGCGTTACTCTATTCTTATGAACTTAATACTCTAGATGCATGCGTGATAGCGGTCGATGTGTGGAGTAATAGTAGTAGATGCAGAATCGTTTCGGTCTACTTGTCACGGATGTGATGCCTATATACATGATCATGCGTAGATATTCTCATAACTATGCGCTTTTCTATCAATTGCTCGATAGTAGTTTGTTCACCCACCGTAGAAATTTGCTATCTTGAGAAAAGCCACTAGTGAAACCTATGGCCCCCAGGTCTATCTTCCATCATATTATTTTCCTATCAACTTGCTATTTCTATTTTGCAATCTTTATTTTCCAATCTATACAACAAAAATACCAAAAATATTTATCTTATTATCTCTATCAGATCTCACTTTCGTAAGTGACCATGAAGGGATTGACAACAACTTTATCACATTGGTTGCGAGGTTCTTGTTTGTTTGTGCAGGTACTAGATGACTTGCGTGTTACCTCCTACTGGATTGATACCTTGGTTCTCAAAAACCGAGGGAAATACTTACGCTACTTTGTTGCATCACCCTTTCCTCTTCAAGGGAAAACCAACGCATGCTCAAGAGGTAGCAATGTGATCTTGTTCATCAAATGAAAACACATGTCTATGGTCAGGAAACTTTAACCATCTTTGATTAACGAGCTAGTCTAGTAGAGGAATACTAGGGACACTTTGTTTTGTCTATGTATTCACACATGTATCAGGTTTCCGGTTAATACAATTCTAGCATTAATAAAAAACATTTATCATGATATAAGGAAATATAAGTAACAACTTTATTATTGCCTCTAGTGCATATTTCCTTCAATCTCCCACTTGCACTAGAGTCAATAATCTATATTACATTGTAATGATTCTAACATCCTTGGAGTCTTGGTGCTGATCATGATTTGCTCATGGAAGAGGCTTAGTCAATGGGTTTGCAACATTCAGATTCGTATGTATTTTGCAAATCCCAATGTCTCCATCCTTGACTTGATTACGGATGGAGTTGAATCATCTCTTGATGTGTTTGATTGTCTTGTGAAATCTAGATACCTTCGCTAAGGCAATTGCTCCAGTAGTGTCACAAAATATTTTCATTGGACCCGATGCACTAGGTAGTACACCTAGATCGGATATGAACTCCATTTGGTGCTTCCGAAGCAGCTATGTACTCCGCTTCACACGTAGATCCCGCCACAACGCTCTGCTTGGAACTGCACCAACTGACAGCTCTGCCATTCAATATAAATACGTATCCAGTTTGTGACTTAGAGTCATCTGGATTAGTGTCAAAGCTAGCATCGACGTAACCATTTATGACAAGCTCTTTGTCACCTCCATAAACGAGAAACATATCCTTAGTACTTTTCAGGTATTTCAGGATGTTCTTGACCGCTGTCGAGTGATCCACTCCAGGATTACTTTGGTACCACCCTGCTAAACTTATAGCAAGGCACACATCATGTCTGGTACACAACATTGCATACAGGATAGAACCTATAGCTGGGGCATAGGGAATGCCTTTCATTTCCTCTCTATCTTCTGTAGTGGTCGGGCATTGAGTCTGACTCAATTTCACAACTTGTAACACAGGCAAGAACCCTTTCTTTGTCTGATCCATTTTGAACTTCTTCAAAACTTTATCAAGGTACGTGCTTTGTGAAAGTCCAATTAAGCATCTTGATCTATCTCTATAGATCTTGATGCCCAATATATAAGCAGCTTCACCGAGGTCTTTCACTAAAAAATTCTTATTCAAGTATCCTTTTATGCTATCCAGAAATTCTATATCATTTGCAATCAAGAATATGTCATCCACATATAATATTGGAAATGCTACAGAGCTCCCACTCACTTTCCTGTAAATACATGCTTCTCCAAAAGTCTGTATAAAACCATATGCTTTGATCACACTATCAAAGCGTATATTCCAATTCTGAGAGGCTTGCATGAGTCCATAAATGGATCGCCGGAGCTTGCACACTTTGTTAGAACCTTTAGGATTGACAAAACCTTCTGGTTGCATCATATACAACTCTTCTTTAAGAAATCCATTATGGAATGCAGTTTTGACATCCATTTGCCAAATTTCATAATCATAAAATGCGGCAATTGCTAACATGTTTCGGACAGACTTAAGCATCGCTACGGGTGAGAAAGTCTCATCGTAGTCAACTCCTTGAACTTGTCGAAAACCTTTCGCAACAAGTCGAGCATTGTAGACAGTAACATTACCGTCAGTGTCAGTCTTCTAATTGAATATCCATTTATTTTCTATGGCTTGCTGATCATCGGGCAAGTCAACCAAAGTCAACACTTTTTTCTCTTCTCATACATGGATCCCATCTCAGATTTCATGGCCTCAAGCCATTTTGCGGAATCCGGGCTCATGATCGCATCCTCATAGTTCATAGGTTTGTCATGGTTTAGTAACATGACTTCCAGAATAGGATTACCATACCACTCTGGTGCGGAACGTACTCTGGTTGACCTACGAGGTTCGGTAGTAACTTGATTTGAAGTTTCATGATGATCATTATTAACTTCCTCACTAATTGGTGTAGGCATCACTGGAACTGATTTCTGTGATGAACTACTTTCCAATTCGAGAGAAGGTACAACTACCTCATCAAGTTGTACTTTCCTCCCACTCACTTCTTTCGAGAGAAACTCCTTCTCTAGAAAGGATCCATTTTAGCAACAAATATCTTTCCTTTGGATCTGTGATAGAAGGTGTACCCAACAGTTTTCTTTGGGTATCCTATGAAGACGCATTTCTACGATTTATGTTCGAGCTTATCAGGCTGAAGCTTTTTCACATAAGCATCGCAACCCCAAACTTTAAGAAACGACAGCTTAGGTTTCTTTCCAAACCATAGTTCATATGGTGTCATCTCAACGGATTTAGATGGTGCCCTATTTATCATGAATGCAACCGTCTCTAAAGCATAACCCTAAAATGATAGTGGTAAATCGGTAAGAGACATCATAGATCGCACCATATCTAATAAAGTATGGTTACGACGTTCGGACACACCATTACGCTGTGGTGTTCAAGGTGGCATGAGTTGCGAAACTATTCCACATTGTTTCAAATGGAGACCAAACTCGTAACTCAAATATTCACTTCCACGATCAGATCGTAGAAACTTTATTTTCTTGTTACGATGATTTTCCACTTCACTCTAAAATTCTTTGAAATTTTCAAATGTTTCAGACTTATGTTTCATTAAGTAGATATACCCATATCTGCTCAAATCATCTGTGAAGGTCAGAAACTAATGATACCCGCCGCGAGCCTCAACACTCATCGGACCGCATACATCAGTATGTATTATTTCCAATAAGACAGTGGCTCGCTCCATTGTTCCGGAGAACGGAGTCTTAGTCATCTTGCCCATGAGGCATGGTTCGCAAGCATCAAGTGATTCCAAAAGCCCATACGCATGGAGTTTCTTCATGCGCTTTACACCAATATGACCTAAACGGCAGTGCCACAAATATGTTGCACTATCATGATTAACTTTGCAACTTTTGGCTTCAATATTATGAATATGTGTATCAGTACGACCGAGATTTAACAAAAATAGACCATTCATCAAGGGTGCATGACCATAAAAGAAATTACTCATATAAATAGAACAACCATTATTCTCTGATTTAAATGAATAACCGTCTCGCATCAAACAAGATCCAGATATAATGTTCATGCTCAACACTGGCACCAAATAACAATTATTCAGGTCAAAAACTAATCCCGAAGGTAGATGTAGAGGCAGCATGCCGACGGCGATCACATTGATCTTGGAACCATTTCCGACGTGCATCGTCACCTTGTCCTTAGCCAATCTTTGTTTAATCCGTAGCCCCTGTTTCGAGTTGCAAATATGAGCAACAGAACCAATATCAAATACACATGCGCTACTACGAGCATTAGTAAGGTACACATCAATAACATGTACATCAAATATACCTTTCACTTTGCCATCCTTCTTATCCGCCAAATACTTGGGGCAGTTCCGCTTCCAGTGACCAGTCCCTTTGTAGTAGAAGTACTCAGTTTCAGGCTTAGGTCCAGACTTGGGCTTCTTCCCAGGAGCAGCAACTTGCTTTCTATTATTCTTGAAGTTCCCTTTCTTCCCTTTGCCTTTTTTTCTTGAAACTAGTGGTCTTGTTAACCATCAACACTTGATGCTCCTTCTTGATTTCTACCTCCGCGGCCTTAAGCATTGCGAAGAGCTCGGGAATTGTCTTTTCTATCCCTTGCATATTATAGTTCATCACGAAGCCTTTATAGCTTGGTGGCAGTGATTGAAGAACTCTGTCAATGACACTATCATCTGGAAGATTAACTCCCAGGTGAGTCAAGTGGTTATGGTACCCAAACATTCTGAGTACGTGTTCACTGATAGAACTGTTCTCCTCCATCTTGCAGCTATAGAACTTGTTGGAGACTTCATATCTCTCAACTCGGGCATTTCCTTGAAATATTAACTTCAACTCTTGGAACATCTCATATGCTCCATGACGTTCAAAACGTCTTTGAAGTCCTGATTCTAAGCCATAAAGCATGGCACACTAAACTATTGAGTAGTCATCAGCTTTAGCTTGACAGACGTTCATAACGTCCGGAGTTGCTCCTGCGGCAGGCCTTGCACCTAGCGGTACTTCCAGGATGTAATTCTTCTGTGCAGCAATGAGGATAATCCTCAAGTTACGGACCCAGTCCATGTAGTTGCTACCATCATCTTTCAACTTAGCATTCTCTAGGAACGCATTAAAATTCAAGGGAATGGTAGCACGGGCCATTGATCTACAACAACATAGATATGCAAAAACTATCATGACTAAGTTCATGATAAATTAAAGTTCAATTAATCATATTACTTAAGAACTCCCACTTAGATATACATCCCTCTAGTCATCTAAATGATCACGTGATCCATATCAACTAAACCATGTCCAATCATCACGTGAGATGGAGTACTTTTCAATGGTGAATATCTCTATGTTGATCATATCTACTATATTATTCACGTTCGACCTTTTGGTCTCAGTGTTCCGAGGCCATATCTGTATATGCTAGGCTCGTCAAGTTTAACCTGAATATTCTGCATGTGCAAAACTGTCTTACACCCGTTGTATGTGAACATAGAGCTTATCACACCCGATCATCACGTGGTGTCTCAGCACAACAAACTGTAGCAATGGTGCATACTCAGGGAGAACACTTATATCTTGAAATTTAGTGAAGGATCATCTTATAATTCTACCGCCGTACTAAGAAAAATAAGATGCATAAAAGATAAACATCACACGCAATCAAAATATGTGACATGGTATGGCCATTATCATCTTGTGCCTCTGATCTCCATCTTCAAAGCACCGTCATGATCTCCATATTGACCGGCTTGACACCTTGATCTTCATTGTAGCGTTGTTATCGTCTTGCCAACTATTGCTTCTACAACTATCGCTACTGCATGGTAAAGAAATTACATGACGATTGCATTTCATACAATAAAAGCGACAACCATAAGGCTCCTGCCAGTTGTCGATAACTTTTACAAAACATGATCATCTCATACAATAACTTATATCACATCATGTCTTGACAATATCACATCACAACATGCCCTGCAAAAACAAGTTAGACGTCCTCTACTTTGTTGTTGCAAGTTTTACGTGGCTGCTACGGGCTTCTAGTAAGAACCGTTCTTACCTACGCATCAAAACCACAATGATTTTTCATCAAGTGTGTTGTTTTAACCTTCAACAAGGACCGGCCGTAGTCAAATTTGATTCAACTAAAGTTGGAGAAACAGACACCCGCCAGCCACATTTATGCAAAACAAATTGCATGTCTGTCGGTGGAACCAGTCTCATGAACGTGGTCATGTAAGGTTGGTCCGGGCCGTTTCATCCAACAATACCACCGAATCAAAATAAGACGTTGGTGGTAAGCAGTATGACTATTATCGCCCACAACTCTTTGTGTTCTACTCGTGCATATCATCTACGCATAGACCTGGCTCTGATACCACTGTTGGGGAACGTAGCATGTAATTTCAAAAAAATTCCTACCATCATGCAAGATCTATCTAGGAGATGTATAGCAATGAATGGGGGAGAGTGTGTCCATGTACCCTCATAGACCGAAAGCGGAAGCGTTGGGTTAACGCGATTGATGTAGTCGAACGTCTTCATGATCTAACCGATCAAGTATCGAACGTACGACACCTCCGAGTTCAGCACACGTTCAGCTCGATGACGTCCCTCGAACTCTTGATCCAGCAGAGGGTCGAGGGTGTGACACCCCCGATTCAATCATACACTAATCATACACGCAAACGTGCACGATCAAGATCAGGGATTGATGGGAAAATATCACAACACAACTCTAAAAATAAAGTAAGTCATACAAGCATCATATTACAAGCCAGCGACCTTGAGGGCTCGAATACAAGAGCCTGATCATAGACAAGTCAGCCATTGTTGAGGAAATCGTTAACTGGTAGCTGCTCGGTTGGCTAGCGAGTAGGGTATTAATCGGCTAATCGGCAAGTTAATCGGCCATTTAATCAATTAATCAGACGATTTTTCGGTTTATCGGCTACTCGATGACCCTATGAGTAGGGATTAATCGGCAAGTTAAATGGTTAATCGGATGAATTCTTGAAAGCGGAAGCAACAATATCTGAGTACAGACATAAGTTAAACAAGTTGCCATAAGATGGCTAGCACAAACTGGGATACAGATCGAAAGAGGTTCATGCCTCCTGCCTGGGATCCTCCTAAACTACTCCTGGTCATCGTCAACAGCCTGCACGTAGTAGTAGCACCTCCAGTGTAGTAGGAGTCATCGTCGACGGTGGTGTCTGGCTCCTGGGCTCCATCATCTGCTCGCAACAACTAGGTATAGAAAGGGGGAAAAGGGGGAAGCAAAGCAACCATGAGTACTCATCCAAAGTACTCACGAGCAAGGAACTACACTACATATGCATTGGTATCAATCAAAGGGGTATTATATGTGGACTGAACTGCAGAATGCCAGAATAAGAGGGGGATAGCTAGTCCTATCAAAGACTACGCTTCTGGTAGCCTCCATCTTGAAGCAGTAGAAGAGAGTAGATGGTAAGTTAACCAAGTATCATCGCATAGCATAATCCTACCCGACGATCCTCTCCTCGTCACCCTGTGAGAGAGCAGTCACCGAGTTGTATCTGGCACTTGAAAGTGTGTGTTTTATTAATTATCCAGTTCTAGTTGTCATAAGGTCAAGGTACAACTCCGGGTCATCCTTTTACCGAGGGACATGGCTATTCAAATAGATAAACTTCCATGCAGGGGTGCACCACATTTCCCAACACGCCCGATCCCTTTGGCCGGACACACTTTCCTTGGTCATGCCCGACCTTGAAAGATTAACACATCGCAGCCCCACCTAGGCACAACAGAGAGGTCAGCACGCCAGTCTAAATCCTAAGTGCGCAGGGCTCTGGGACCATCGCCAATTGCACACCTGCACGTTGCCTACGCGGCCGGTGAGCAGACCTAGTGATAACCCACAAGTATAAGGGTTCAATTGTAGCCTCTTTCGATAAGTAAGAGTGTCGAACCTAATGAAGAGCTAAAGGTAGAACAAATATTCTCTCAAGTTCTATCGACCAACGATACAACTCTACGCATGCTTAACGTTTGCTTTACCTAGAACAAGTATGAAACTAGAAGTACTTTGTAGGTGTTTTTCGATAGGTATGCAAGATAATAAAGAGCACGTAAATAAAAAGAAGGGGCTGTTTAGGTAAAGAAGCAATAAGGTTAGTATAGCGAGTGTGGAAGAGTGGTGGTAGGAGTTGCGAAATTGTCCTTAAGCAATTGACTACTTTACTAGACCGATAGCAAGTTTTATGTGGGAGAGGCCACTGCAAGCATGTCATCCCTGACTTGGAATTCTATGCACTTATGATTGGAACTATTATCAAGCATCCGCAACTACTAACGTTCATTAAGGTAAAACCCAACCATCGCATTAAGATATATTGGCCCCCCTTCAATCCCGTATGCATCAATTTCTATGCTAGGTTGAAGCTTCTGTCACTCTTGCCCTCCAATACATAGTCCTATCAACATACAACTAACCCTAAGGTGTGATCCACGCGCGCACTCATATGATGGGCACCAAAGGACAGCAACATAACCACAAGCAAATTAAATCAATCATAGCAATTCATCAACCACCGATAGGACAACGAAAATCTACTCAGACATCATAGGATGGCAACACATCATTGGATAATAATATGAAGCATAAAGCACCATGTTCAAGTAGAGGGTACAACGGGTTGCGGGAGAGTGGACCGTTGTAGATAGAGGGGGAAGGTGATGGAGATGTTGGTGAAGATGGCGGAGGTGTTGGTGAAGATCGCGGTGATGATGATGATGGCCACGACAGCGTTCCGGCGCCACCGGAAGAGAAGGGGAGATGGGTGCCCTTCGTCTTCTTCTTCCTTGACCTCCTCCCTAGATGGGAGAAGGGTTTCCCCTCTAGTCCTTGGCCTCCATGGCATGGGAGGGGCGAAAGCCCCTCCGAGATTGGATCTATATCTCTGTCTCTCTCTGTTTCTGCGTTCAGGTATTCTGCCCTTTCACCGTTTCGTATATATATGGAGATCCGTAACTTCGATTGGATTGAAACATTTGCTGAGATTTTTTTTTTCTGAAAATTAGCTTTCTTGCGGCCAAAGAAGTGCATTAACCACCTTACCGGGGGCCGACGAGGGTCAGGGCACGCCCCCTGCCTCGTGCCTCCCTCGGGCACCGTCTCGCGTTGATTTTCTTCCCATATTCTCCAAATATTCCAAAAATATTCTCCATCCATTTTTATCCCGTTTGGATTCCGTTTGATATGGGTTTTCTGCGAAACATAAAACATGCAACAAACAGGAACTGGCACTGGGAACTGGATCAATATGTTAGTCCCAAAAATAGTATAAAAAGTTGCCAAAAGTATATGAAAGTTGTAGAATATTGGCATGGAACAATAAAAAATTATAGATACGACGGAGACGTATCAACATCCCCAAGCTTAATTCCTGCTCGTCCTCGAGTAGGTAAATGATAAAAAGATAATTTTTGATGTGGAATGCTACCTAGCATAATCTTGATCACATATCTAATCATGGCATGAATATTAAGATACGAGTGATTCAAAGCAATGGTCTATCATTTGACATAAAAACAATAACACTTCAAGCATACTAATAAATCAATCATGTCTTTTCAAAATAACATGGCCAAAGAAAGTTATCCCTACAAAATCATATGGTCTGGCTATGCTCCATCTTCACCACACAAAATATTCAAATCATGCACAACCCCGATGACAAGCCAAGCAATTGTTTCATACTTTTGATGTTCTCAAACCTTTTCAACTTTCACGCAATACATGAGCATGAGCCATGGATATAGCACTATAGGTGGAATAGAATATGATGGTGGAGGTTGTGTGGAGAAGACAAAAAAGGAGAAAGTCTCACATCGACGCGGCTAATCAACGGGCTATGAAGATGCCCATCAATTGATGTCAATGTGAGGAGTAGGGATTGCCATGCAACGGATGCACTAGAGCTAAAGTGTATGAAAGCTCAAACTGAAACTAAGTGGGTGTGCATCCTGTTGGGGAACGTAGCAGAAATTCAAAATTTTCCTACGTGTCACCAAGATCTATATATGGAGAGACCAGCAACAAGGGGAAGGAGAGTGCATCTACATACCCTTGTAGATCGCTAAGCGGAAGCGTTCAAGTGAACGGGGTTGATGGAGTCGTACTCGTCGTGATTCAAATCACCGATGATCAAGTGCCGAACGCACGGCACCTCCGCGTTCAACACACGTACAGCCCGGTGACGTCTCCCACGCCTTGATCCAGCAAGGAGAGAGGGAGAGGTTGAGGAAGACTCCATCCAGCAGCAGCACAACGGCATGGTGGTGGTGGAGGAGCGTGGCAATCCTGCAGGGCTTCGCCAAGCACCACGGGAGAGGAGAAGAACTTGGGAGAGAGGGAGGGGCTGCACCAAAGGCATAAGGGGTGTTGCAAGAGGCCCTCCTACCCTCACTATATATAGGGAGCCCAAGGGGGGGGTGCGCCAGCCCTAGGAGATCCAATCTCCTAGGAGGCGGCGGCCAGGGGAGGTTTCCCTCCCCCCAAGGCACCTAGGAGGTGCCTTCCCTCCTTGGGACTCTTCCTTAGGGTTCCCCCTTCACCCTAGGCGCATGGGCCATAAGGGAAGTGGCGCCCCAGCCCACTTTGGGCTGGATCCCTTCCCACTTCAGCCCATGGGACCCTCCGGGATAGGTGGCCCCACCCGGTGGGCCCCCGGGACCCTTCCGGTGGTCCCGGTACAATACCGATGACCCCGAAACTTGTCCCGATGGCCGAAACAGGACTTCCTATATATAAATATTTACCTCCGGACCATTCCGGAACTCCTCGTGACGTCCGGGATCTCATCCGGGACTCCGAACAACATTCGGTAACCACGTACATCTATTCCCTATAACCCTAGCGTCACCGAACCTTAAGTGTGTAGACCCTACGGGTTCGGGAGTCATGCAGACATGGCCGAGACAACTCTCCGGTCAATAACCAACAGCGGGATCTGGATACCCATCTTGTCTCCCACATGCTCCATCATGATCTCATCGGATGAACCACGATGTCAAGGATTCAATCAATCCCGTATACAATTCCCTTTGTCTATCGGTACGATACTTGCCCGAGATTCGATCGTCGGTATCCCGATACCTTGTTCAATCTCATTACCGGCAAGTCTCTTTACTCATTCCGTAACACATCATCCCGTGATCAACTCCTTGGTCACATTGTGCATATTATGATGATGTCCTACCGAGTGGGCCCAGAGGATACCTCTCCGTTTACACGGAGTGACAAATCCCAGTCTCGATTCGTGCCAACCCAACAGACACTTTCGGAGATACCTGTAGTGCACCTTTATAGTCATCCAGTTATGTTGTGACGTTTGATACACGAAAAGCACTCCTACGGTATCCGGGAGTTGCACAATCTCATGGTCTAAGGAAATGATACTTGACATTAGAAAAGCTTTAGCACACGAACTACACGATCTTTGTGCTAGGCTTAGGATTGGGTCTTGTCCATCACATCATTCTCCTAATGATGTGATCCCGTTATCAACGACATCCAATGTCCATGGTTAGGAAACCATAACCATCTATTGATCAACGAGCTAGTCAACTAGAGGCTCACTAGGGACATGGTGTTGTCTATGCATCCACACATGTATCTGAGTTTCCTATCAATACAATTATAGCATGGATAATAAACGATTATCATGAACAAGGAAATATAATAATAATCAATTTATTATTGCCTCTAGGGCATATTTCCAACAGTCTCCCACTTGCACTAGAGTCAATAATCTAGTTCACATCGCCATGTGATTAACACTCACAGGTCACATCGCCATGTGACTAACACCCAAGAGTTTACTAGAGTTAGTAGTCTAGTTCACATCACTATGTGATTAACACTCAATGAGTTCTAGGTTTGATCATGTTGCTTGTGAGAGAGGTTTTAGTCAATGGGTCTGAACCTTTCAGATCCGTGTGTACTTTACAAATCTCTATGTCATCTCCTAGATGCAGCTACCGTGCTCTATTTGGAGCTATTCCAAATAACTGTTCTACTATACGAATCCAGTTTACTACTCAGAATAATCTGGATTAGTGTTAAAGTTTGCATCGGTGTAACCCTTTACGACGAACTCTTTTACCACCTCCATAATCGACAAAAATTCCTTAGTCCACTAGTTACTAAGGATAACTATGACCGCTGTCTTGTGATCCATTCATGGATCACTCTTGTACCCCTTGACTGACTCATGGCAAGGCACACTTCAGGTGCGGCACATAGCATAGCATACTGTAGAGCCTATGTCTTAAGCATAGGGGACGACCTTCGTCCTTTCTCTCTATTCTTCCGTGGTCGAGCTTTAAGTCTTAACTTCATACCTTACAACTCAGGCAAGAACTCCTTCTTTGACTGATCCATCTTGAACAACTTCAAGATCATGTCAAGGTATGTGCTCATTTGAAAGTACCATTAAGCGTTTTGATCTATCCTTATAGATCTTGATGCTTAATGCTCAAGTAGCTTAATCCAGGTTTTCCATTGAAAACACTTTCCAAATAACCCTATATGCTTTCCAGAAATTCTACGTCATTTCCGATCAACAATATGTTAAAACATATACTCATCAGAAATTCTATAGTGCTCCCACTCACTTCTTTGGAAATACAAGTTTCTCATAAACTTTGTATAAACCCAAAATCTTTGATCATCTCATCAAAGTGTACATTCCAACTCCGAGATGCTCACTCCAGTCCTCTGAAGGATTGCTGGAGCTTTGCATCCTTATTAGCATCTTTTCAGGATTGACAAAACCTTTCGGTTGTATCACATACAACCTTTCCTCAAGAAAATCGTCGAGGAAACAATGTTTTGACATCCTATCTGCAAGATTTCATAAATAATGCAGTGACTGCTAATATAATTCCAATAGACTCTTAGCATCGCTACGAGTGAGAAAATCTCACCGTAGTCAACTCCTTGAACTTGTCAGAAAACATCTTAACGACAAGTCGAGCTTTCTTAATGGTGACATTTGCCATCATTGTCCGTCTTCCTTTTAAAATCCATCTGTACTCAACAGCCTTACGACCATCGAGCCGTTCTGCCAAAGTCTACACTTTGTTTTCATACATGGATCCTCTCTCGGATTTTATGGCCTCGAGCCATTTATCGGAATCCGGGCCCACCATCGCTTCTCCATAGCTCGTAGGTTCATTGTTGTCTAGCAACATGACTTCCAAGACAGGATTACGTACCACTCTGAAGTAGTACGCATCCTTGTCATCCCACGAGGTTTGGGAGTGACTTGATCCGAAGTCTCATGATCAATATCATAAGCTTCCACTTCAATTGGTGTAGGTGCCACAGGAACAACTCTTTGTGCCCTGCTATACACTAGTTGAAGTGACGGTTCAATAACCTCATCAAGTCTCCACCATCCTCCCACTCAATTCTTTCGAGAGAAACTTTTCCTCGAGAAAGGACCCGATTCTAGAAACGATCCTTTATTGCTTTCGGATCTGAGACAGGAGGTATACCCTACTGTTTTTGGGTTGTCCTATGAAGATGCATTTATCCGCTTTGGGTTCGAGCTTATCGGCCTGAAACTTTTCCACATAAGCGTCGCAGCCCCAAACTTTTAAGAAATGACAGCTTAGGTTTCTCTAAACCATAGTTCATACGGTGTCATCTCATCGGAATTACGTGGTGCCCTATTAAAGTGAATGTGGTTGTCTCTAATGCTTAACCCATAAACTATTGTGGTAATTCGATAAGAGACATCATGGTATGCATCATATCCAATAGGGTGCAGTTATGATGTTCGGACACACCATCACACTATGGTGTTCCAGGCTGTATCAGTTGTGAAATGATTTCCACAATGTCTTAATTTTGTGCCAAACTCGTAATTCAGATATTCATCTCTATGACCATATCATAGATCTTTTATCCTCTTGTCACGACGATCTTTCAACTTCACACTGAAATTACTTAAACCTTTCAATAATTCAGACTCGTGATTCATCAAGTAAATATACTCAACATTTACTCAAATCATCTGTGAAGTAAGAACATAACGATATCCACTACATGCCTCAGCACTCATTGGACTGCACACATCAAAATGTATTACTTCCAACAAGTTGCTTTCCAGTTCCATTTTACTGAAACCGAGGCTTTCAGTCATCTTGCCCATGTGGTATGATTTGCATGTCTCAAGTGATTCAAAATCAAGTGAGTCCAAATGGTCCATTCGCATGGAGTTTCTTCATGCATATCTACCAACAAACATGGTTCGCATGTCTCAATCCTTTCAAAAAAAATGAGTGAGTCCAAAGATCCATCAACATGGAGCTTCTTCATGCATTTTATACCGATATGACTTACGTGGCAGTGCCACAAGTAGGTGGTACTATCATTACTATCTTTTGGCATGAACATGTGTATCACTACGATCGAGATTTAATAAACTATTCATTTTAGGTGTAAGACCATTGAAGGTATTATTCAAATAAACAGAGTAACCATTATTCTCCTTAAATGAATAACCGTATTGCGATAGACATAATCCAATCATGTCTATGCTCAACACAAACACCAATCTCGATGGTAGAGGGAGCGTGCGATGCTTGATCATATCAACATTGGAAACACTTCCAACACATATCATCAGCTCACCTTTAGCTAGTCTCCGTTTATTCCGTAGCTTTTATTTCGAGTTACTAACACTTAGCAACCGAACCGGTATCTAATACCCTGGTGCTACTAGGAGTACTAGTAAAGTACACATCAACACAATGTATATCCAATATACTTCTATCGACCTTGCCAGCCTTCTAATCTACCAAGTATCCAGGGTAATTCTGCTCCAGTGGTTGTTCCCCTTATTACAGAAGCACTTAGTCTCGGGTTTGGGTTCAACCTTGGGTTTCTTCACTAGAGCAGCAGCTGAATTGCCGTGTCATGAAGTATCCCTTCTTGCCCTTGCCCTTCTTGAAACTAGTGGTTTCACTAACCATCAACAATTGATGCTCCTTCTTGATTTCTACTTTCGCGGTGTCAAACATCGCGAATATCTCAAGGATCATCATATATGTCCCTGATACATTATAGTTCATCACGAAGCTCTAGCAGCTTGGTGGTAATGACTTCGAAGAAACATCATTATCTCATCTGGAAGATCAACTCCCACTCGATTCAAATGATTGTTGTATTCAGACAATCTGAGCACAAGCTCAACAATTGAGCTTTTCTCCCTTAGTTTGCAGGCTAAGAAATTGTCGGAGGTCTTATACCTCTTGACGTGGGCACGAGCCTGAAATCCCAATTTCATCCCTCAAAACATCTCATATGTTTCGCGACGTTTCAAAACGTCTTCGGTGCCTCAATTCTAAACCGTTTAACTGAACTATCACGTAGTTATCAAAATGTGTATGTCAGATGTTCGCAACATCCATAGATGACGTTCGAGGTTCAGCACACTAAGCGGTGCATTAAGGACATAAGCCTTCTAAGAAGCAATGAGGACAATCCTCAGTTTATGGACCTAGTCCGCATAATTGCTACTATCAACTTTCAACTAATTTTTCTCTAGGAACATATCTAAACAGTAGAACTATAGCATGAGCTACGACATAATTTGCAAAATCCTTTTGACTATGTTCAGGATAATTAAGTTCATCTTATGAACTCCCACTCAGATAGACATCCCTCTAGTCATCTAAGTGATTACATGATCCGAGTCAACTAGGCCGTGTCCGATCATCACGTGAGACGGACTAGTCAACGTCGGTGAACATCTTCATGTTGATCGTATCTTCTATACGACTCATGCTCGACCTTTCGGTCTTCTGTGTTCCGAGGCCATGTCTGTACATGCTAGGCTCGTCAAGTTAACCCTAAGTGTTTTGCATGTGTAAAACTGTCTTACACCCGTTGTATGTGAACGTAAGGATCTATCACACCCGATCATCACGGCGTGCTTCGAAACGACGAACTGTAGCAACGGTGCACAGTTAGGGGAGAACACTTCTTGAAATTTTAATGAGGGATCATCTTATTTACTACCGTCGTTCTAAGCAAATAAGATGTATAAACATGATAAACATCACATGCAATCAAATAGTGACATGATATGGCCAATATCATATAGCTCCTTTGATCTCCATCTTGGGGCTCCATGATCATCTTGTCACCGGCATGACACCATGATCTCCATCATCGTGTCTTCTTGAAGTTGTCACGTCATCTATTACTTCTACTACTACAGCTAACGGTTAGCAATAAAGTAAAGTAATTACATGACGTTTAAGTTGACACGCAGGTCATAAATAAATAAAGACAACTCCTATGGCTCCTACCGGTTGTCATACTCATCGACATGCAAGTTGTGATTCCTATTACAAGAACATGGTCAATCTCATACATCACATATATCATTCATCACATCCTTTGGCCATATCACATCACATAGCATACCCTGCAAAAACAAGTTAGACGTCCTCTAATTGTTGTTTGCATGTTTTACGTGGCTGCTATGGGTTTCTAGCAAGAACGTTTCTTACCTACGCAAAGACCACAACGTGATATGCCAATTGCTATTTACCCTTCATAAGGACCCTTTTCATCGAATCCGATCCGACTAAAGTGGGAGAGACAGACACCCGCTAGCCACCTTATGCAACTAGTGCATGTCAGTCGTTGGAACCAGTCTCACGTAAGAGTATGTGTAAGGTTGGTCCGGGCCGCTTCATCCCACGATGCCGCCGAATCAAGGTAAGACTAGTAACGGAAAGCATATTGAACAAAATCAACGCCCACAACTACTTTGTGTTCAACTCGTGCATAGAATCTACGCAATAGACCTAGCTCATGATGCCACTGTTGGGGAACGTAGCAGAAATTCAAAATTTTCCTACGTGTCACCAAGATCTATCTATGGAGAGACCAGCAACGAGGGGAAGGAGAGTGCATCTACATACCCTTGTAGATCTCTAAGCGGAAGCGTTCAAGTGAACGGGGTTGATGGAGTCGTACTCGTCGTGATTCAAATCACCGATGATCAAGTGCCGAACGCACGGCACCTCCGCGTTCAACACACGTACAGCCCGGTGACGTCTCCCACGCCTTGATCCAGCAAGGAGAGAGGGAGAGGTTGAGGAAGACTCCATCCAGTAGCAGCACAACGGCATGGTGGTGGTGGAGGAGCGTGGCAATCCTGCAGGGCTTCGCCAAGCACCACGGGAGAGGAGAAGAACTTGGGAGAGAGGGAGGGGCTGCACCAAAGGCATAAGGGTATCTCAAGAGGCCCTCCTACCCCCACTATATATAGGGAGCCCAAGGGGGGGGGTGCGCCAGCCCTAGGAGATCCAATCTCTTAGGGGCGGTGGCCAGGGGAGGAGTCCTCCCCCCCAAGGCACCTAGGAGGTGCCTTCCCTCCTTGGGACTCTTCCTTAGGGTTCCCCTTTCACCCTAGGCGCATGGGCCCTAGGGGAAGTGGCGCCCCAGCCCACTTTGGGCTGGATCCCTTCTCACTTCAGCCCATGGGACCCTCCGGGATAGGTGGCCCCACCCGGTGGGCCCCCGGGACCCTTCCGGTGGTCCCGGTACAATACCGATGACCCCGAAACTTGTCCCGATGGCCGAAATAGGACTTCCTATATATAAATCTTTTCCTCCAGACCATTTCGGAACTCCTCGTGACGTCCGGGATCCCATCCGGGACTCCGAACAACATTCGGTAACCACATACAAGCTTCCTTTATAACCCTAGCGTCATCGAACCTTAAGTGTGTAGACCCTACGGGTTCGGGAAACATGCAGACATGACCGAGACGTTCTCCGGTTAATAACCAACAGCGGGATCTGGATACCCATGTTGGCTCCCACATGTTCCACGATGATCTCATCGGATGAACCATGATGTCAAGGACTTAATCAATCCCGTATTCAATTCCCTTTGTCTAGCGGTACGATACTTGCCCGAGATTCGATCGTCGGTATCCTGATACCTTGTTCAATCTCGTTACCGGCAAGTCTCTTTACTCGTTCCGTAACACATCATCCCGTGATCAACTCCTTGATCACATTGTGCACATTATGATGATGTCCTACCGAGTGGGCCCAGAGATACCTCTCCGTTTACACGGAGTGACAAATCCCAGTCTCGATTCGTGCCAACCCAACAGACACTTTCGGAGATACCTGTAGTGCACCTTTATAGTCACCCAGTTACGTTGTGACGTTTGATACACCCAAAGCACTCCTACGGTATCCGGGAGTTGCACAATCTCATGGTCTGAGGAAATGATACTTGACATTAGAAAAGCTTTAGCACACGAACTAAACGATCTTTGTGCTAGGCTTAGGATTGGGTCTTGTCCATCACATCATTCTCCTAATGATGTGATCCCGTTATCAACGACATCCAATGTCCATGGTTAGGAAACCATAACCATCTATTGATCAATGAGCTAGTCAACTAGAGGCTCACTAGGGACATGGTGTTGTCTATGTATCCACACATGTATTTGAGTTTCCTATCAATACAATTATAGCATGGATAATAAACGATTATCATGAACAAGGAAATATAATAATAATCAATTTATTATTGCCTCTAGGGCATATTTCCAACACATCCAACTTGCTTGCTCATGAAGACCTCGGGCATTTGAGAAAGCCCATCATCGGAATATACAAGCCAAGTTCTATAATGAAAATTCCCACTAGTATATGAAAGTGATAACTCAAGAGACTCTCTATATGAAGAACATGGTGCTACTCTGAAGCACAAGTGTGGTATGAGGATAGTAACATTGCCCCTTCTCTCTTTTTCTCTCATTTTTTTGGTGGGATTCTTTGGCCTCTTTTTTTATTTGGGCTTCTTTGGCCTCTTTTATTTTGATAACCTCACATGGGAAAATGTTCTAATAATGATGACCATCACACTTTTATTTACTTACAACTCAATATTACAACTCAATGTCTAGAACAAAGATATGACTCTATATGAATGCCTCCGGCGGTGTACCGGGATGTGCAATGATCTAGCGTAGCAATGAGATCAAGAAACGGACAACCCATTAAAACATCATGCTAGCTACCTTACGATCATGCAAAGCAATATGGCAATAAATACTCAAGTCATGTGAATGATGATGTTGAAAGTTGCATGCAATATATCTCGGAATGGCTATGGAAATTCCATGATAGGTAGGTATGGTGGCTGTTTTGAGGAAGATATAAGGAGGTTTATGTGTGATAGAGCGTATCGTATCACGGGGTTTGGATGCACCAGCGAAGTTTGCACCAACTCTCGAGGTGAGAAAGGGCAATGCACGGTACCGAAGAGGCTAGCAATGATGGAAGGGTGAGAGTGTGTATAATCCATGGACTCAACATTAGTCATAAAGAACTCACATACTTATTGCAAAAGTCTATTAGCTAGCGAAACAAAGTACTACGCACATGATCCTAGGGGGATAGATTGGTAGGAAAAGACCATCGCTCGTCCCCGATCGCCACTCATAAGGAAGACAATCAATAAATAAATCATGCTCCGACTTCATCACATAACGGTTCACCATACGTGCATGCTATGGGAATCACAAACCTCAACACAAGTATTTCTACAAATCCACAACTACCCACTAGCATGAATCTAATATCACCATCTTTATATCTCAAAACTACTGCAAGGAATCAAACATATCATATTCAATGATCTACAAGTTTTATGTAGGATTTTATGACTAACCATGTGAATGACCAGTTCCTGTCATCTCTCTAAATAGATATAAGTGAAGCAAGAGAGTTTAATTCTTTCTAATAAAGATATGCCCACGCTCTAACAAATATAAGTGAAGCAAAAGAGCATTCTACAAATGGCGGTTTTCTATGTAAAGAGAAACAGGCAATCCAAACTTCAAATGATATAAGTGAAGCACATGAAGCATTCTATAAAGCCATACTCAAAACATATAAGAGAAGTGCATAGAGCATTCTATAAATCAACCAAGGACTATCTCATACCAGCATGGTGCATAAAATAAAAATTAAAACTAAATGCGAAGGACGCTCCAAGATCTGCACATATCACATGAATGAAACGAATCCGAAAACATACGGATAGTTGTTGAAGAAATAGGGGATGCCTTCCGGGGCATCCCCAAGCTTAGACGCTTGAGTCTCCTTGAATATTTACTTGGGGTGCCTACGGCATACCCAAGCTTGAGCTCTTGCCTCTCTTCCTTCTTCTCATATCGAGACCTTCTCGATCATCGAACACTTCATCCACACAAAACTTCAACAGAAAACTCGGTAAGATCCGTTAGTATAATAAAGCAAATCAATACTCTAAGTACTGTTTCAACCCAATTCATCTTTTGTTTTTGCATTATAGCTACTGTAGTATAACTTTTCCATGGCTTAATCCACTGATATAATTCGATAGTTTCATCAAAACAAGGATACTATGCATCAAAAACAGAATCTGTCTAAAACAGAACACTCTGTAATAATCTGAACATTCACCATACCTCCGGTACTCCAAAAATTATACCAAAATTAGGAAAAATAAAAAATTTGTATAGAAAGACAGTGCAAAAATAACCAGAACCATTTGATGTTCCAGTAAAAAATGTAAAATCGCGCACTACAGCCAAAGTTTCTGTCCTGCACAGTACAAACCAACAAGCAAAGTAAACATCCTAAAGGCAAATCTTGGCACATTATTTCTATTTTTAAACCTTATAAAAGCACACAACATAATTAAATGACTCTCTAAAACTTATGGGTTGTCTCCCTGGCAGCGCTTTGTTTAAAGCCATTAAGCTAGGCATATAGTGCTCAAGTAATGAATCCACCCGGATCCCAAGGCATATCAAAGCCAATTTTAATTAACAATGATTTGTAATTTAGTAGTGAGCACAAAGTAACATATATCATGCAACAATGAAATCTAACTCTCTTCCTATGCATCGGCATGTCATAAAAGAATAATGCATGCACACATAGTAAAGGCCAATGCATAGCATAAACAGTTTCTTGCAATTTTATCGTATTGGGAACATAGAGATGTGGAGATATAGTTCCTCTCTCATAATAATTGCAAGTAGGAGCAGAAAGAACATGCATATTATATTCATCAAAATCATCATGTGTAATAGTAAAACGCAACCCATCAATATAATCCTTAATAAGAGCAAACTTCTCCGATATAGTGTAGTCGGGAGAATTCAAAAAGATAATAGGACTATCATGCGTGGGTGCAATAGCAACAATTTCATGTTTAACATAAGGAAGTATAGAAAGTTCATATCCATAAGCATTATTCATATTGGCATCTTGGCCACAAGCATAGCAAGCATCATCAAAAAGGGATATTTCAAGAGAATCAACGGGATCATAACAGTCATCATAGCATTCATCCTTCGGTAAGCATGAAGGGAAATTGAATAATGTATGAGTTGAAGAGTTACTCTCATTAGAAGGTGAGAACGGGTGATCAATCCGCTCTTCCTCCTTTTGTTCTTCACTCTCCTCATCATCCTTTTCATCCAATGAGCTCACAGTTTCATCAATTCCTTCTTCCATAGACTCCTGCAAAATATTAGTCTCTTCTTGGACAGCGGAGACTCTCTCAGTAAAATCATCAATATCGGAATTGAATTCATAATTCTCATAGAAATATTTAAGGATAGCTAAATTTTCAGGTCTATAAATTGAATCATCAAAATTTTCACACTCTTTAAACAAAGATTCAATTTCATAAGCACCCATAAAAGCAACAAATTCTTCTATTTGTTTCACATCATAGTAATCATATATACCATTAGCACAAGAAGCCAAGGTTTTATCATCATTAAATTTCCATGATAAGGGAAGGTGTGGAGCCTTCATCCTAGAGCAACAAGTATAGTCATATCTCAAGCATAGTTCCCGAGCATACCAATGCAACATATGAATTTGATCCCATAATAGTTTCCCTTTTTGAGTCAAGCGATAATCAATAAAGTATTCATGTTGATCCAAAATGTCTCCCATTACATAATTGAATGGGGTTTTCTTAGGATTATCAAAGTAGTACATAATATTTTTCACATAACCAACATCGAGGGTTTTAGGAGGTTCCCCATCTCCATGAGTAGGAGGTACACCTAATTTTTTTTGGTATTTCGTGTTCCATATCCATAACTAAAGATAGAGAATAACTAAGAACAACAAATAAAAAAATTACTTAGTGATAAAGCAAACAAGCAGACACGAGAATATTCACCCCACGCTATGGCTCCCCGGCAACGTCGCCAGAAAAAGGTCTTGATAACCCACAAGTATAGGGGATCAATTGTAGCCTCTTTCGATAAGTAAGAGTGTCGAACCCAACGAGGAGCTAAAGGTAGAACAAATATTCCCTCAAGTTCTATCGACCACCGATACAACTCTACGCGCGCTTAATGTTTGCTATACCTGCAACAAGTATGAAACTAGAAGTACTTTGTAGGTGTTTTTGGATAGGTATGCAAGATAATAAAGAGCACGTAAATAAAAAGTAGGGGCTGTTTAGGTAAAGAAGCAATAAAGTTAGTACAGCGAGTGTGGAAAAGTGGTGGTAGGAGTTGTGAAATTGTCCCTAAGCAATTGACTACTTTACTAGACCGATAGCAAGTTTTATGTGGGAGAGGCCACTGCTAGCATGTCATACCTAACTTGGAATTCTATGCACTTACAATTGGAACTATTAGCAAGGATCCGCAACTACTAACGTTCATTAAGGTAAAACCCAACCATAGCATTAAGATATATTGGCCCACCTTCAATCCCGTATGCATCAATTTCTATGTTAGGTTGAAGCTTCTGTCACTCTTGCCCTCCAATACATAGTCCTATCAACATACAACTAACCCTAAGGTGTGATCCACGCGCGCGCTCATATGATGGGCACCAAAGGACAGCAACATAACCACAAGCAAATTAAATCAATCATAGCAATTCATGAACCACCGATAGGACAACGAAAATCTACTCAGACATCATAGGATGGCAACACATCATTGGATAATAATATGAAGCATAAAGCACCATGTTCAAGTAGAGGGTACAGCGGGTTGCGGGAGAGTGGACCACTGTAGATAGAGGGGGAAGGTGATGGAGATGTTGGTGAAGATGGCAGAGGTGTTGTGCAGATCGCGGTGATGATGATGATGGCCACGGCAGCGTTCCGGCGCCACTGGAAGAGAAGGGGAGAGGGTACCCCCTCGTCTTCTTCTTCCTTGACCTCCTACCTAGATGGGAGAAGGGTTTCCCCTCTGGTCCTTGGCCTCCATGGCATGGGAGGGGCGAAAGCCCCTCCGAGATTGGATCTGTATCTCTGTCTCTCTCTGTTTCTGCGTTCTGGTATTCTGCCCCTTCACCATTTCGTATATATATGGAGATCCGTAACTCTGATTGGATTGAAACATTCGCCGAGATTTTTTCCTGAAAATTAGCTTTCTTGCGGCCGAAGAAGAGCATTAACCGCCTTACGGGGGGCTCACGAGGGTCAGGGCGCGCCCAGGGGGGGTGGGGCGCTCCCCCTGCCTCGTGCCTCCCTCGGGCACCGTCTCGCGTTGATTTTCTTCCCATATTCTCCAAATATTCCAAAAATATTCTTCGTCCGTTTTTATCCCGTTTGGATTCTGTTTGATACAGATTTTCTGCGAAACATAAAACATGCAACAAACAGGAACTGGCACTGGGCACTGGGCACTGGATCAATATGTTAGTCCCAAAAATAGTATAAAAAGTTGCCAAAAGTATATGAAAGTTGTAGAATATTGGCATGGAACAATAAAAAATTATAGATACGACGGAGACGTATCAGCATCCCCAAGCTTAATTCCTGCTCGTCCTCGAGTAGGTAAATGATAAAAAGATAATTTTTGATGTGGAATGCTACCTAGCATAATCTTGATCACATATCTAATCATGGCATGAATATTAAGATACGAGTGACTCAAAGCAATAGTCTATCATTTGACATAAAAACAATAACACTTCAAGAATACTAATAAATCAATCATGTCTTTTCAAAATAACATGGCCAAAGAAAGTTATCCCTACAAAATCATATGGTGTGGTATGCTCCATCTTCACCACACAAAATATTCAAATCATGCACAACCCCGATGACAAGCCAAGCAATTGTTTCATACTTTTGATGTTCTCAAACCTTTTCAACTTTCACGCAATACATGAGCATGAGCCATGGATATAGCACTATAGGTGGAGTAGAATATGATGGTGGAGGTTGTTTGGAGAAGACAAAAAGGAGAAAGTCTCACATCGACGCGGCTAATCAATGGGCTATGGAGATGCTCTTCAATCGATGTCAATGTGAGGAGTAGGGATTGCCATGCAACGGATGCACTAGAGCTATAAGTGTATGAAAGCTCAAACTGAAACTAAGTGCGTGTGCATCCAACTTGCTTGCTCATGAAGACCTCGGGCATTTGAGAAAGCCCATCATCGGAATATACAAGCCAAGTTTTATAATGAAAATTCCCACTAGTATATGAAAGTGATAACTCAATAGTCTCTCTATATGAAGAACATGGTGCTACTCTGAAGCACAAGTGTGGTAAGAGGATAGTAACATTGCCCCTTCTCTCTTTTTCTCTCATTTTTTTGGTGGGATTCTTTGGCCTCTTTTATTTTGATAACCTCACATGGGACAATGTTCTAATAATGATGACCATCACACTTTTATTTACTTACAACTCAATATTACAACTCGATGTCTAGAACAAAGATATGACTCTATATGAATGGCTCCGGCGGTGTACCGGGATGTGCAATGATTTAGCGTAGCAATGAGATCAAGAAACGGACAAGCCATTAAAACATCATGCTAGCTATCTTACGATCATGCAAAGCAATATGACAATAAATGCTCAAGTCATGTGAATGATGATGTTGAAAGTTGCCTGGCAATATATCTCGGAATGGCTATGGAAATTCATGATAGGTAGGTATGGTGGCTGTTTTGAGGAAGATATAAGGAGGTTTATGTGTGATAGAGCGTATCCGTATCACGGGGTTTTGATGCACCGGCGAAGCTTGCACCAACTCTCGAGGTGAGAAAGGGCAATGCACGGTACCGAAGAGGCTAGCAACGATGGAAGGGTGAGAGTGTGTATAATCCATGGACTCAACATTAGTCATAAAGAACTCACATACTTATTGCAAAAGTCTATTAGCTATCGAAACAAAGTACTACGTGCATGCTCCTAGGGGGATAGATTGGTAGGAAAAGACCATCGCTCGTCGCCGACCGCCACTCATAAGGAAGAAAATCAACAAATAAATCATGCTCCGACTTCATCACATAACGGTTCACCATACGTGCATGCTACGGGAATCACAAACCTCAACACAAGTATTTCTACTAATACAAAACTACCCACTAGCATGACTCTAATATCACCATCTTTATATCGCAAAACGATTGCAAGGAATCAAACATATCATATTCAGTGATCTGCAAGTTTTATGTAGGATTTTATGACTAACCATGTGAATGACTAGTTCCTGTCATCTCTCTAAATAGATATAATTGAAGCAAGAGAGTTTAATTCTTTCTAAAAAAGATATGCCCACGCTCTAACAAATATAAGTGAAGCAAAAGAGCATTCTACAAATGGCGGTTTTCTATGTAAAGAGAAACAGGCAATCCAAACTTCAAATGATATTAGTGAAGCACATGAAGCATTCTATAAAGCCATACTCCAAACATATAAGAGAAGTGCATAGAGCATTCTATAAATCAACCAAGGACTATCTCATACCAGCATGGTTCATAAAAGAAAAATTAAAACTAAATGCAAAGGACGTTCCAAGATCTGCACATATCACATGAATGAAACGAATCCGAAAACATACCGATACTTGTTGAAGAAATAGGGGATGCCTTCCGGGGCATCCCCAAGCTTAGACGCTTGAGTCTCCTTGAATATTTACTTTGGGTGACTAGGGCATACCCAAGCTTGAGATCTTGCCTCTCTTCCTTCTTCTCATATCGAGACCTTCTCGATCATCGAACACTTCATCCACACAAAACTTCAACAGAAAACTCGGTAAGATCCGTTAGTATAATAAAGCAAATCAATACTCTAAGTACTGTTGCAACCCAATTCATCTTTTGTTTTTGCATTATAGCTACTGTAGTATAACTTTTCCATGGCTTAATCCACTGATATAATTTGATAGTTTCATCAAAACAAGGATACTATGCATCAAAAACAGAATCTGTCTAAAACAGAACAGTCTGTAATAATCTGTACGTTCACCATACCTCTGGTACTCCAAAAATTATAGCAAAATTAGGAAAAATAAAAAATTTGTACATAAAGACAGTGCAAAAATAACCAGAACCATTTGATGTTCCAGTAAAAAATGTAAAATCGCGCACTACAGCCAAAGTTTCTGTCCTGCACAGTACAAACCAACAAGCAAAGTAAACATCCTAAAGGCAAATCTTGGCACATTATTTCTATTTTTAAACCTTATAAAAGCACAAAACATAATTAAATGACTCTCTAAAACTTATGGGTTGTCTCCCTGGCAGCGCTTTCTTTAAAGCCATTAAGCTAGGCATATAGTGCTGAAGTAATGAATCCACCCGGATCCCAAGGCATATCAAAGCCAATTTTAATTAACAATGATTTGTAATTTAGTAGTGAGCACAAAGTAACATATATCATGCAACAATGAAATATAACTCTCTTCCTATGCATCGGCATGTCATAAAAGAATAATGCATGCACACATAGTAAAGGCCAATGCATAGCATAAACAGTTTCTTGCAATTTTATCGTATTGGGAACATAGAGATGTGGAGATATAGTTCCTCTCTCATAATAATTGCAAGTAGGAGCAGAAAGCACATGCATATTATATTCATCAAAATCATCATGTGTAATAGTAAAACGCAACCCATCAATATAATCCTTAATAAGAGCAAACTTCTCCGATATAGTGTAGTCGGGAGAATTCAAAAAGATAATAGGACTATCATGCGTGGGTGAAATAGCAACAATTTCATGTTTAACATAAGAAAGTATAGAAAGTTCATCTCCATAAGCATTATTCATATTGGCATCTTGGCCACAAGCATAGCAAGCATCATCAAAAAGGGATATTTCAAGAGAATCAACGGGATCATAACAGTCATCATAGCATTCATCCTTCGGTAAGCATGAAGGGAAATTGAATAATGTATGAGTTGAAGAGTTACTCTCATTAGAAGGTGAGCACGGGTGATCAATCCGCTCTTCCTCCTTTTGTTCTTCGCTCTCCTCATCATCCTTTTCATCCAATGAGCTCACAGTTTCATCAATTCCTTCTTCCATAGACTCCTGCAAAATATTAGTCTCTTCTTGGACAGCGGAGACTCTCTCAGTAAAATCATCAATATCGGAATTGAATTCATAATTCTCATAGAAATATTTAAGGATAGCTAAATTTTCAGGGCTATAAATTGAATCATCAAAATTTTCACACTCTTTAAACAAAGATTCAATTTCATAAGCACCCATAAAAGCAACAAATTCTTCTATTTGTTTCACATTATAGTAATCATATATACCATTAGCACAAGAAGCCAAGGTTTTATCATCATTAAATTTCCATGAAAAGGGAAGGTGTGGAGCCTTCATCCTAGAGCAACAAGTATAGTCATATGTCAAGCATAGTTCCCGAGCATACCAATGCAACATATGAATTTGATCCCATAATAGTTTCCCTTTTTGAGTCAAGCGATAATCCCTAAAGTATTCATGTTGATCCAACGTGTCTCCCATTACATAATTGAATGGGGTTTTCTTAGGATTATCAAAGTAGTACATAATATTTTTCACATAACCAACATCGAGGGTTTTAGGAGGTTCCCCATCTCCATGAGTAGGAGGTACACCTAATTTTTTTTGGTATTTCGTGTTCCATATCCATAACTAAAGATAAAGAATAACTAAGAACAGAAAATAAAAAATTACTTAGTGATAAAGCAAACAAGCACACATGAGAATATTCACCCCACGCTATGGCTCCCCGGCAACGTCGCCAGAAAAAGGTCTTGATAACCCACAAGTATAGGGGATCAATTGTAGCCTCTTTCGATAAGTAAGAGTGTCGAACCCAACGAGGAGCTAAAGGTAGAACAAATATTCCCTCAAGTTCTATCGACCACCGATACAACTCTACGCGCGCTTAACGTTTGCTTTACCTAGAACAAGTATGAAACTAGAAGTACTTTGTAGGTGTTTTTGGATAGGTATGCAAGATAATAAAGAGCACGTAAATAAAAAGTAGGGGCTGTTTAGGTAAATAAGCAATAAAGTTAGTATAGCGAGTGTGAAAAAGTGGTGGTAGGAGTTGCGAAATTGTCCCTAAGCAATTGACTACTTTACTAGACCGATAGCAAGTTTTATGTGGGAGAGGCCACTGCTAGCATGTCATACCTGACTTGGAATTCTATGCACTTACAATTGGAACTATTCGCAAGCATCCGCAACTACTAACGTTCATTAAGGTAAAACCCAACCATAGCATTAAGATATATTAGCCCCCCTTCAATCCCGTATGCATCAAAATCTATGCTAGGTTGAAGCTTCTGTCACTCTTGCCCTCCAATACATAGTCCTATCAAGATACAACTAACCCCTAAGGTGTGATCCACACGCGTGCTCATATGATGGGCACCAAAGGGCAACAACATAACCACAAGCAAATTAAATAAATCATAGCAATTCATGAACCACCGATAGGACAACGAAAATCTACTCAGATATCATTGGATAATAATATGAAGCATAAAGCACCATGTTCAAGTAGAGGGTACAGCGGGTTGCGAGAGAGTGGACCGTTGTAGATAGAGGGGGGAAGGTGATGGAGATGTTGGTGAAGATGGCGGAGGTGTTGGTGAAGATCGTGGTGATGATGATAATAGCCACGGCAGTGTTCCGGCGCCACCGGAAGAGAAGGGGAGAGGGGGCTGAGGGAGTCCTGGATTAGGGGGTCCTCAGACAGCCGGACTATATACTTTCGCTGGACTGTTGGACTATGAAGATACAAGATTGAAGGCTTTGTCTCGTGTCCGGGTGGGGCTCTCCTTTGCGTGGAAGGCAAGCTTGGCGATTCGGATATGTAGATCTCCTTCTCTGTAACCGCCTCTGTGTAACCCTAGCCCCCTCCGGTGTGTATATAAACCGGAGGGTTTAGTTCATAGAACAACAATCGTAATCATAGGCTAGCTTCTAGGGTTTAGCCTCTAGGATCACATGGTAGATCAACTCTTGTAATACTCATATCATCAAGATCAATCAAGCAGGAAGTAGGGTATTACCTCCATCGAGAGGGCCCAAACCTGGGTAAACATTGTGTCCCCTGCCTCCTGTTACCATCAGCCTTAGACGCACAGTTCGGGACCCCCTACCCGAGATCTGTCGGTTTTGACACCGACATTGGTGCTTTCATTGAGAGTTCCACTACGCCATCACGCAAAGGCTTGATGGCTCCTTCGATCATCGGCAAGGATGCGATCCAGGGTGAGGTTTTTCTCCCCGGACGGATCTTCATATTATTCGGCTTCATACTGCGGGCCAACTCGCTTGGCCATCTGGAGAAGATCGGGAGCTATGCGCCTGGCCATCAGGTCAGGTTTGGAAGCTTGAACTATACTGTCGACATCCACGGAGACTTGATCTTCGACGGATTCGAGCCCATGTCAGGTGCGCCGCACAGTCACGACAAGCATGACTTAGCTCTGCCGTCGAACGGTGTTCGGGAGATCACACTTGTGGCTACTCTGGCCCTCAATCCGGAGCAGATCGTGTCGTCCGAGGACGGGTGGATGGACCCCGCCACGGAGGCCGCACACTCAGTGGCGATAGAGCCGAATACTGACTTCACCTTCTATGAGACCTGTGTTACCGGACCCTTGGATTCATGCCCGGCCACAAGATCCGAACCGCCTGCATCCGTGCTTATCCAATCTGATTGGGCACCGATCATGGAGTTTACCTCCATGGATATTTCTCAGCACTCGCCCTTGGGTGATGTGCTAGATTCATTGAGGTCTCTCTCCTTGTTAGGAGACCCTTGGCCGAACTATGTCCGGCTTGAGTGGGGAACAGACGACAAAGAAATTCATTACCCACCACCACCCACTTAATAGCCACTATCAACGACTTAACCGACATGCTTGATTTCGGCTCTGAAGACATCGACGGTATGGACGACGATGCAGGAGAAGAACAGGAACCACCGCCCACAGGGCACTGGACAGCCACCTCATCATATGATATATATATATATATATGGTGGACACTCCCAAAGAAAGCGATGGAAATAAGGCAACGAAGGATAATCCCCTCGAGAAGCAATCTAAGCACCGGCGTCATCGGCGCCACTCTAAGCCCCGCCATAGCAAAAGCAACGATACCGGCACAAGAGACAATGACGCTGCGGATAGTGCCGAAGACGAAGACAATCCCCTCCAGCCAGGCTTCGAGCGGGAGGATGGGAAAGCTAGCCCTAAGGAACATGCGATAAACGGAGAATCAGAGGATGACAATTACATGCCCCTCTCCGAAGACGAGGTGAGCCTCGGCGACGAAGAATTCATCATGCCTGAGGATCCCGTCGAGCAGGAGCGCTTCCAGCGCCGGCTTATAGCCACAACAAAAAGCCTGAAGAAAAAGCAGCAGCAGCTTCAAGCTGATCAAGATCTGCTAGCGGATAGATGGACCGAGGTCCTGGCAGCCGAGGAATAGGAACTCGAACGCCCAACCAAAAGTTACCCAAAGCGCAGGTTGCTGCCCCAACTCGAGGAGGAAACATTAAAGCCTACACTACCAGCGTATGATGCGGCTGACCGGCCACCTCGTGGCCGAGCCAAAGCGGCGTATCAGCCCGAAGTCCAGCCCGTACCCCGTCGCCAGTCAAACAAAAACACCAAGGCCCGGGGCTACACGCAGGACCTGGGAGACGTATTGGAAAACAAAGCAGGACATACAAGATCGATCTACGGATCACGGGGGCGCGCCCCAACGCGTGACGACGACCGTCATGCTGGATATACTAAAAGCAAATCTGGCCGGGCCGAATACAGTAGACAAGACTCGTATGAACTGCGTCGTGATATAGCCCGGCATAGAGGCGCCGCACACCCCCTATGTTTCTCTGATGAAGTAATGGATCATGAATTCCAGAAGGGTTTAAACCCATGAACATTGAATCATATGATGGTACTACAGACCCCGCGGTATGGATAGAGGATTTCTTCCTCCACATTCACATGGCCCGTGGGGATGATCTACACGCCATCAAGTATCTCCCACTAAAACTCAAAGGGCCAGCTCGGCATTGGCTGAATAGCTTGCTGGCAAACTCCATCGGAAGTTGGGAGAACCTGGTAGACGCATTCCTGGACAACTTCTAGGGCACTTATGTGCGACCACGGGATGCTGATGATTTAAGTCACATAACCCAACAGCCCGGAGAGTCAGCCAGGAAATTCTGGACTTGGTTCCTAACTAAAAAGAACCAAATTGTCAACTGTCCGGATGCCGAAGCCCTAGCGTCCTTTAAACATAACATCCGTGACGAGTGGCTTGCCCGACATCTCGGCCAAGAGAAGCCAAAATCCATGGCAGCCCTCACGACACTCATGACCTGCTTTTGCGCGGGCGAGGATAGCTGGTTGTCCTGTAGCAACAACACAACAAGCAATCCTGGTACATCAGAGGCCAGAGATAGCAACGACAAACCCCGACGCAACAAACACAAGCGTCACAAAAATGGTGGTAACGCCAAAGATACGGCAGTCAATGCCGGATTTAGTGGCTCTAAGTCCGATCAGCGGAAAAGGCCATTCAAAAATGACAATTCGGGCCCGTCCAGTCTGGACCGCATACTCGACTGTCCATGCCAAATTCATGGCACCCCAGGAACACCAGCCAATCATACCGACAGAGAATGCTGGGTCTTCAAACAAGCCGGCAGGTCAGGTGCCGAAAACAAGGAGAAGGGGCCTCAAAGCGATGATGGCGACGAGGAGCCCAGATCACCGAATATAGGAGGGCAAAAGAAATTTCCCCCGCAAATCCAAATGGTGAACGTGGTAAATGCCACCTGCACTCACAACCCCGAACGGATGCGCACCCTTAGGGATGTCGACTTAATGGAACCAGTCGCCCCACAATATAAACTAGGGCCGATTACCTTCAACCGCACGAATCGTCTGGTTAATACCAATTAGGGCAATTCAGCCGCACTAGTCCTTGACCCAATAATTGACGGATCCACCTCACGTGAGTCCTCATGGACGGAGGCAGCAGTCTAAACCTGCTTTACCAGGACACAGTGCGCAAGATGGGTATCGATCATTCGATGATCAAGCCCACTAAAGCCACCTTTAAAGGTATTATCCCAAGTGTGGAGGCCAGCTGTATAGGCTCCATCGCCCTTGAGGTAGTCTTCAGATCACCGGGCAATTACCGTGCCAAAGAGTTAATCTTCGACATCGTCCCCTTTCGTAGTGATTATCAGGCACTGCTCGGACGAACCGCGTTCGCTCGATTCAACGCGGTGCCACATTATGCCTACTGTAAGCTCAAGATGCCCGGTCTGCGCGACGTCATCACGGTTAATGGAAAGGCCGAACTCCCCCTCGGCACCAAAGAGCATACCACTGCTTTAACAGCAGAAGCAACGAGTGGCACCTTTCAATCGGACCTCGAGTTGACGGCCAAGCTCCCGGACACCACCAGAGGACTCCGAACTACTTCGCGGCAGGATAGCCCGGCTCGTCCAGAGCTCAATTAAACACTCCGGCGAAAGCCAGGACAGGCCACATACTGCGGCTCAGCCGCTCCGTGGCACACAAACATTTCTTTCATTTTCTTTATATGTTCATTTTTTTCCCAGGCCTGGACCGGCGTCATGGAAACAACTCGAATGAGCAAGGGAACTTTTAGATACTTCCCTCGATGACCATTCGACTGCACTCCGGATCCGCACACATCTTCTTCCGTCTGGTCTTAGTATGTTCTGCAGTCACTTTCTCTTTTATTACATTACATGTACTTATACGCATCGACATATTATTCAAATACAACATGTGGATTTATACGACGCTTATCTGCCGTTATCTCTTATTGAAACTCTTTTTTCAAATGGCATCCGTACACCGAGATATGCCTTAATATGCCAGGGGCTTCGTTTTACCCATAATACGGCAATAAAGTCCGAACACCTTCATGGTAGTTCGACACCCAGAACTTATAGCATTATATGCATCAGCTCCGAATCATGTCTTGGGTCAAATGTTGGGTTTGCCCGGCTCCCATGTTTTGCTGCCTAACGTTCCACTATATTGGCTAAGGCGGCACAGGGAGAACTACTGCGATTGTGTCCTGGTTCTTCTGGACGAGCACCTCTGTAGAGAAAGCCGAAAACTGACTGTCATGATATGGTGAGAGCTGGTCAGCTGTTCGAGAGGTTGTAAAATCTTTAAGGATTTATCCCGCATAATGCCATAACCAATGCAACGTGCGATGGATCGGCTTTTCTTCCGATCAGGTGCTTATGGAGCCCCTCGTGCGGTCTTCCGAACACCAGGGGCTGCGCCTACCTTCCTTTTCTAAAGCTCCTATGGCTAAGTGAGAGTGATAAAGCCCTATAGTCCGATTGCCTGGTTCGTTGTGCCAAACACCTCCTTCGAAGGACCCAAAACTGGGATAAAGAGTGATCAGATTTATCCCGAACACCCCCGTACTTCCTACGTGGGGGCAGAGGCCGACGACTGGACAACTCTCAGCATTAATATATAAATTGGCCGCGCAGGAGGATAAACTTTCATATAACAGGCATTAAATAATAGAAATGACCTTGTTCAACATTACAAAGGACAACATCATTGTATTCATGGAAATATAACGTCCTTGGTGCATTGCTCTGCCGCAAGGCAGGATCCTTTCAGGACACTTTCATAATATAACTCAGGCTTGCGGTGCTCCTTTCCCTCCGGCGGTCCCTCGGTCACCAGCTTTTCAGCATCCATCTTCCCCCAGTGCACCTTTGTGCAGGCGAAGGCCATTCACGCACTGATACATCCATTTTGCATCATGCTTTTATATCAATATTTATTGCATTATGTGCTGTTATTACACATTATGTCACAATACTTATGCCTATTCTCTCTTATTTTACAAGGTTTACATAAAGAGGGAGAATGCCGGCAGCTGGGATTCTGGGCTGGAAAAGGAGCAAATATTAGAGACCTATTCTACACAGCTCCAAAAGTCCTGAAACTTCACAGAAGATGTTTTCCAAATATATAAAAAATACTGAGAGCAAGAACCTCACCAGGGGGGCCACACCCTGCCCACGAGGGTGGGGGGCACGCCCTACCCCACTGGGCGCCCCCTACCCCGTGGGTCCCCTGGTGGCCATCTTCTGCTATATGGAGTCTTTTGATGGAAAAAAATCATAAGCCATCTTCTCGGACGAAACTCCGCCGCCACGAGGCGGAACCTTGGCAGAACCAATCTAGGGCTCTGGCGGAGCTGTTCTGCCGGGGAAACTTCCCTCCCGGAGGGGGAAATCATCGCCATCATCATCACCAACGCTCCTCTCATGAGGAGAGGGCAATCTCCATCAACATCTTCATCAGCACCATCTCATCTCAAAACCCTAGTTCATCTCTTGTATCCAATTCTTGTCTCCAAGTCCGGGATTGGTGCTAGTAGGTTGCTAGTAGTGTTAATTACTCCTTGTAGTTGATGCTAGTTGGTTTAATTGGTGGAAGATCATATGTTCAGATCCTATATGCATATTAATACCCCTCTGATTATGAACATGTTTATGCTTTGTGAGTAGTTACATTTGTTCCTGAGGACATGGGAGAAGTCTTGCTATTAGTAGTCATGTGAATTTGGTATTCGTTCGATATTTTGATGAGATGTATGTTGTCTCTCCTCTAGTGGTGTTATGTGAACGTCGACTACATGACACTTCACCATTATTTGGCCCTATAGGAAGGCATTGGGAAGTAATAAGTAGATGATGGGTTGCTAGAGTGACAAAAGCTTAAACCCTAGTTTATGCGTTGCTTCGTAAGGTGCTGATTTGGATCCATATGTTTCATGCTATGGTTAGGTTTACCTTAATACTTTTGTTGTATTTGCGGATGCTTGCAATAGAGGTTAATCATAAGTGGATTGCTTGTCCAAGTAAGGGAAGCACCCAAGCACCGATCCACCCACATACCAAATTATCAAAGTACCGAACGCGAATCATATTAACGTGATGAAAACTAGCTTGACGATATTCCCATCTGTCCTCGGGAGCGCTTTACATCATATAAGAGTTTGTCCAGGCTTGTCCTTTGCTACAAAAAAGATTGGGCCACCTTTCTGCGCCTTATTTACTTTTGTTACTTGTTACTCGTTACGAATTATCTTATCACAAAACTATCTGTTACCACTTATGTCAGTACTTGTAGAGAATACCTTACTGGAAACCGCCTATCATTTCCTTCTGCTCCTCATTGGGTTCGACACGCTTACTTATCGAAAGGACTACGATAGATCCCCTATACTTGTGGGTCATCAAGACTCTTTTCTTGCGCCGTTGCCGGTGAGTGAAGCGCCTTTTGTAGGTGGAATTTGGTAAGGAAAAATGTATATAGTGTGCTGAAATTTACTGTCACTTGTTACCATGGAAGGTAATCCTCTGAGGGGCTTGTTCGGGGTATCTTCACCCCGACCAGTAGAGCAAAGAGTTGCTCCTCAACCTACTGAACCTACTAAAAATGAATATGAAAATGAAAATGCTTGCTTTGAAGTTCCTTCGGGTATGATAGAAAAACTACTAGCTAATCCTTTTTTAGGAGATGGAACAAAACATCCTGATGAACATTTGATATATGTGGATGAAGTTTGTGGATTATTTAAGCTTGCAGGTGTACCCGGAGATGTTGTTAAGAAGAAGGTCTTCCCTTTGTCTTTGAGGGGAGATGCATCGACATGGTATAGGCTATGTGATGATATGAGGTCTTGGAATTACAAACGATTGAAATTGGAATTTCATCAGAAGTTTTATCCTATGCATCTTGTTCATCGTGATCGCAATATATATATATAATTTTTGGCCTCGTGAAGGAGAAAGCATCGCTCAAGCTTGGGGAGGCTTAAATCAATGTTATATTCATGCCCCAATCATGAGCTCTCAAGAGAAATGATTATTCAAAAGTTTTATGCTTGGCTTTCTGGTAACAATCACACCATGCTTGATACTTCTTGTGCTGGCTCTTTTATGATGAAGGCTATTGAATTCAAATGGGATTTATTGGAAAGAATTAAACGCAACTCTGAAGATTGGGACCTCGACAATGGTAAGGAGTCAGGTATGACACCTAGTTTTGATTGTGTTAAATCTTTTATGGATACCGATATTTTTCGTAAATTTAGCACTAAATATGGACTTGACTCTGAGATAGTAGCTTCTTTCTGTGAATCTTTTGCTGCTTATGTTGATCTCCCAAGGAGAAGTGGTTTATAGAAATAAAAGTAGCTGCACCTATTAAAGTTGAAGAAAAGACTATCACTTATAATGATCCTATTGTTCCCACTTCTTATGTTGAGAAACCACCTTTCCCAGTTAGGATAAAGGATCATGCTAAAGCTTCAACTGTAGTTCATAAAAGCAATATTAAAACATATACACCTCCTGAGCAAGTTAAAGTTGAACCTAATATTGCTATTGTTAAAGATCTCTTGCCAGATAATATAGATGGGCATGTTATTTATTTCTGTAATGAAACTGCTAGAATTGCTAAACCCCATGATAAAGATAAACCTAGACCTGTGGTAGGCATGCCTGTTATTTCTGTTAAAATAGGAGATCATTGTTATCATGGCTTATGTGATATGGGTGCTAGTGCTAGTGCAATACCTTATTCCTTATACAAAGAAGTTATGCATGATATTGCACCTGCTGAGATGGAAGATATTGATGTCACAATTAAACTTGCCAATAGAGATACTATTTCACCAATGGGAATTGTTAGATATGTTGAAGTCTTGTGTGGGAAAACTAAATGTCGTGCTGATTTTCTTGTTCTTGGTTCCCCACAAGATAGCTTTTGTCCCATTATATTTGGTAGACCCTTCTTAAATACTATTAATGCTACCATAGATTGCAAAAGAGATGTTGTTACTATCGGTTTAGATGATATGACTCATGAATTTAATTTTTCTAAATTTAGTAGACAACACCGTGAAGAAGAATTACCTAGTAAGGATGAAATTATTGGTCTTGCTTCTATTGCCATACCTCCTAGTGATCCTTTAGAACAATAATTGCTAGACCATGAAAATGATACATTTATGAATGAAAGAAGGGAATTAGATGAAGTATTCTTTAAACAGGAACCTATTCTGAAAAACAATTTACCTGTTGAAATCCTAGGGGATCCTCCTCCACCCAACGGTGATCCCGTGTTTGAGCTTAAACCGTTACCTGATACTCTTAAATATGCTTATCTTGATGAGAAAGAGATATATCCTGTTATTATTAGTGCTAACCTTTCAGAAAATGAAGAAGAGAGATTATTGAAAACTCTAAAGAACCACCATGCTGCTATTGGGTATACTCTTGATGATCTTAAGGGATTAGTCGCACTCTATGTCAACATAAAATTAATTTGGAAGAAGATGCTAAACCAGTTCATGATCATCAACGCCAGCTGAATCCTAAAATGAAAGAAGTGGTAAGAAAGGAGATACTAAAGCTCCTTGAGGCAGGTATAATTTATCCCGTTGCTGATAGTCAGTGGGTAAGCCTTGTCCATTGTGTCCCTAAGAAGGGAGGTATTACTGTTGTTCCTAATGATAAAGATGAATTGATTCCTCAAAGAATTATTACAGGTTATAGGATGGTAATTGATTTCCGCAAATTAAATAAGGCTACTAAAAAGGAGCATTACCCCTTACCTTTTATCGATCAAATGCTAGAAAGATTGTCCAAACATACGCATTTTTGCTTCCTAGATGGTTATTCTGGTATCTCTCAAATACCCGTGTCAGCCAAAGATCAATCAAAGACTACTTTTACATGCCTTTTGGTACTTTTTCTTATAGACGTATGCCTTTTGGTTTATGTAATGCACCTGCTACCTTTCAAAGATGCATGATGGCTATATTCTCTGAGTTTTGTGAAAAGATTTGTGAGGTTTTCATTGACGACTTTTCCATCTATGGATCTTCTTTTGATGATTTCTTCAGCAACCTTGATCGAGTTTTGCAGAGATGTGAAGAAACTAATATTGTCTTGAATTGGGAAAAGTGCCACTTTATGGCCAATGAAGTTATTGTCTTGGGGCATAAAGTTTCTAAAAGAGGTATTGAAGTTGATAAAGCCAAGGTTGATGCTATTGAAAAGATGCCATGTCCCAAGGACATCAAAGGTATAAGAAGTTTTCTTGGTCATGCCGGTTTTAATAGGAGGTTCATTAAGGACTTCCCAAAAATCTCTCGGCCTCTGACTAATTTATTACAAAAAGATATACCATTTGTCTTTGATGATGATTGTGTAGAAGCATTTGAAATACTTAAGAAAGCATTGATTTCTGCACCTATTGTTCAGCCACCTGATTGGAATTTACCATTTGAAATTATGTGTGATGCTAGTGATTATGCTGTAGGTGTTCTTCTAGGACAAAGAGTTGATAAGAAACTAAATGTTATTCAATATGCTAGTAAAACTCTAGACAATGCTCAAAGAAATTATGCTACTATTGAAAAAGAATTCTTAGCAGTTGTATTTGCTTGTGATAAGTTTAGACCTTATATTGTTGATTCTAAAGTAACTATTCACACTGATCATGCTGCTATTAAATATCTTATGGAAAAGAAAGATGCTAAACCTAGACTTATTAGATGGGTTCTCTTGTTACAAGAATTTGATTTGCATATTGTTGATAGAAAAGGAGCTGAGAACCCCATTACAGACTACTTGTCTAGGTTAGAAAATGTGCTTGATGACCCACTACCTATTGATGATAGCTTTCCTGATGAGCAATTAAATGTCATAAATGCTTCTCATACTGCTCCAAGGTATGCTGATTATGCTAATTACATTGTTGCTAAGTTTATACCACCTAGTTTCACATACCAGCAAAAGAAAAAGTTCTTCTATGATTTGAGGCATTACTTTTGGGATGACCCACATCTTTATAAAGAAGGATTAGATGGTGTTATTAGACGTTGTGTACCTGAGCATGAACAGGAACAGATCCTACGCAAGTGTCACTCCGAAGCTTATGGAGGACACCATGCAGGAGATAGAAATGCACATAAGGTACCGCAATCTGGTTTTTATTGGTCTACTCTCTTCAAGGATGCTCGTAAGTTTGTCTTATCTTGTGATGAATGTCAAAGAATTGGTAATATTAGTAGACGTCAAGAAATGCCTATGAATTATTCACTTGTTATTGAACCATTTGATGTTTGGGGCTTTGATTGTATGGGACCTTTTCCTTCCTCTAATGGTTATACACATGTTTTAGTTGCTGTTGATTATGTTACTAAGTGGGTAGAAGCTATTCCAACTACTAGTGCTGATCATAACACTTCTATTAAAATTCTTAAAGAAGTTATTTTTCCAAGATTTGGAGTCCCTAGATATTTAATGACTGATGGTGGTTCACATTTTATTCATGGTGCTTTCCGTAAAATGCTTGCTAAATATGATGTTAATCATAGAATTGCATCTCCTTATCACCCCCAGTCTAGTGGTCAAGTAGAATTGAGTAATAGAGAACTCAAATTAATTTTGCAAAAGACTGTTAATAGGTCTAGAAATAATTGGTCCAAGAAACTTGATGATGCATTATGGGCCTATAGAATTGCATATAAAAATCCTATGGGTATGTCTCCGTATAAAATGGTCTATGGAAAAGCATGTCACTTACCTCTCGAACTAGAACACAAGGCTTATTGGGCTATTAAAGAACTTAATTATGATTTTAAACATGCCGGCGAGAAGAGGTTATTTGATATTAGCTCACTTGATGAATGGAGAACCCAAGCCTACGAAAATGCCAAGTTGTTTAAAGAAAAAGTTAAAAGATGGCATGATAAAAGGATACAAAAGCGTGAGTTTAATGTAGGTGATTATGTATTGCTATACAACTCTCGTTTAAGATTTTTTGCAGGAAAGCTTCTCTCTAAATGGGAAGGTCCTTACGTTATCAAGGAGGTCTACCGTTCCGGTGCCATAAAAATCAACAACTTCGAAGGCACAAATCCGAAGGTGGTGAACGGTCAAAGAATCAAACATTATATCTCAGGTAATCCCATAAGTGTTGAAACCAATGTTATCGAAACCGTAACCCCGGAGGAATACATAAGGGACACTTTCCGGGACGTTTCAGACTCCGAAAAGGAATAGGTATGTGGGACGGTAAGTAAACGGACTCCAAAACAGTTTTAAGGCAATATTTCTCCGTTTTGGAATATTTAGCAAAATAGAAAAATAAGCAGTAGTCCGGGAAGGACACGAGGGCTCCACGAGGGTGGAGGGCGCCCCCTACCCTACTGGGCGCGCCCCCTACCTCGTGGGCACCTCATGTGCTCTCCGGACTCCGTTTTCGTACACGACACATATTTTGGTCGGTAAAAATTCATTATATAATCTCCCGGGGGTTTTGAGTCCCGTATCACACAAAAATCTCTTGTCTTTGTTTTGAGCTGTCCCGTTGCAGATAGAGCAACATGTCGTCCTAGGATTCGGAAGGAGAAAGCTACGTGGCTGATTACCTTGCTGATCCTAAGATCTATGGGGATGTGGGGCATTGCGGTTGGACTATGGAAGAATAAGAGGACTATGAACCCAAGGGAAAGGAGAATACGAGCTCAGATGAAGATGAAGTCCCACTACCTCAACCTGGGGACATGCATGTGGAGTTCAAACAGTCAAGTCTCCCGGATAGAGTAAACAAACCTAAGATCGAGTTTATTCCTTTTCGCCTCTTGCAGGAGAACAAGCAGGAACTATGCAAAAAGATACTGAGCCTGGAACATGAGATCGAGGACCTAAGCGACCAAAATTCTGTCCTCAAACGCAAATTAAGGAAGAAGCCTACGCCATCAACAAAATCTCCACCGTCTCCACCAACAAAGAAGAATTGAGTATCTGGTATGGGCACTCCACTTGGCAACTACCAAGCTTGGGGGAGTGCCCCGGTATCGTATCACCATCACTTTTATCTTTACCGTTTTTCTTAGTTCGATCCTTTTGGTAATATCTTGATCTAGTAGAATAAAAGGTCTTAGTATGATCTAGTTGTGAGTTTTGCTTTATTATCCTTCTATGTAATCGAGTCCGTGAGATATATAATAAAGATTAGTGTTGAGTCAAGGGCTTGATTATTTTGCCATGATCCGAAGTGAATAAAAGAAAAGAGAAAGAAATAAAAAGAAACAAAGAGTTCACGTGAGTCTTATGGAGAGTAATGAGCTCACATAGAAAGAGTATGATGAATAAAAGTGATTGAGGGTTGACAAACACAATTTTAGTCATCGTTGCAATTAATAGGAAGTAATAAAGAAAGAGAGGTCTTCACATATAAATATACTATCTTGGACATCTTTTATGATTGTGAGCACTCATTAAAATATGACATGCTAAAGAGTTGGCATTGGACAAGGAAGACAACGTAATGGGTTATGTTTTCTTACATCTGAGATAAATTATATTGTCTTGGATCTTCCAACATGATGAGCTTGCCTTTCCCCCTCATGCTAGCCAAATTCATTGCACCAAGTAGAGATACTACTTGTGCTTCCAAATACCCTTAAACCAGTCTTGCCATAAGAGTCCACCATATCTACCGATGGATTGAGTAAGATCCATCAAGTAAGTTGTCATCGGTGCAAGCAATAAAAATTGCTCTCTAAATATGTATGATTGATTGGTGTGGAGGAAATAAGCTTTATACGAGCGTGTGATATGGAAGTAATAAAAGCGACAGACTACATAATAAAGGTCCATATCACAAGTGGCAATATAAAGTGATGTTCTTTCGCATTAAGATTTTGTGCATCCAACCATAAAAGCGCATGACAACCTCTGCTTCCCTCTGCGAAGGGCCTATCTTTTACTTTTATCTCCTACATTGCATAAGAGTCATGGTGATCTTCACCCTTCCTTTTTACATTTTATCCTTTGGCAAGCACAATATGTTGGAAAGATCCTGGTATATATGGCTAATTGGATGTGAGTTTTCATGAACTATTACTGTTGACATTACCCTTGAGGTAAAACATTGGGAGGCAAAACTATAAGCCCCTATCTTTCTCTGTGTCCGATTAAAACTCCATACTCATAAGTATTGCATGAGTGTCAGCAATTGTGAAATATTATATGATAGTTGAGTATGTGGACTTGCTGAAAAGCTCTTATACATTGACTCTTTCCTATGTTATGATAAATTGCAATTGCTTCAATGACTGAGATTGTAGTTTGTTAGTTTTCAATGAAGTTTACGATTCATACTTGATATTGTGATTGAATTATTACTCTAGCATTAGAGATCATATGACAAGAATTATATAAGTTGCTGTTCTAAGAATGATCATGATGCCCTCATGTCCGTATTTTATTTTTATCGACACCTCTATCTCTAAACATGTGGACATATTTTTCGATTTCGGCTTTTCGCTTGAGGACAAGCGAGGTCTAAGCTTGGGGGAGTTGATACGTCCATTTTGCATCATGATTTTATATCAATATTTATTGCATTATGGGATGTTATTACACATTATGTCACCATACCTATGCCTATTCTCTCTTAGTTTACAAGGTTTACATAAAGAGGGAGAATGCCGTCAGCTGGGATTCTGGGCTGGAAAAGGAGCAAATATTAGAGACCTATTCTGCACAGCTCCAAAAGTCCTGAAACTTCATGGAAGATGTTTTCCATATATATAAAAAATACTGAGAGCATGAACTTCACCAGGGGGGCCACACCCTGCCCACGAGGGTGGGGGGCGCGCCCTACCCCCTAGGCACGCCCCCTACCTCGTGGGCCCCCTGGTGGCCCTCCGGTGGCCATCTTCTGCTATATGGAGTCTTTCGATGGGAAAAAAGGTCATAATCCATCTTCTCGGATGAAACTCCGCCGCCACGAGGCGAAACCTAGGCGGAACCTTGGCGGAACCAATCTAGGGCTCTGGCGGAGCTGTTCTGCCAGGGAAACTTCCCTCTCGGAGGGGGAAATCATCGCTATCGTCATCACCAATGCTCCTCTCATCGGGAGAGGGCAATCTCCATCAACATATTCATCAGCACCATCTCATCTCAAAACCCTAGTTCATCTCTTGTATCCAATTCTTGTCTCCAAGTCCGGGATTGGTGCTAGTAGGTTGCTAGTAGTGTTAATTACTCCTTGTAGTTGATGCTAGTTGGTTTAATTGGTGGAAGATCATATGTTCAGATCCTATATGCATATTAATACCCCTCTGATTATGAACATGTTTATGCTTTGTGAGTAGTTACTTTAGTTCCTGAGGACATGGGAGAAGTCTTGCTATTAGTAGTCATGTGAATTTGGTATTCGTTCGATATTTTGATGAGATGTATGTTGTCTCTCCTCTAGTGGTGTTATGTGAACTTTGACTACATGACACTTCACCATTATTTGGGCCTAGAGGAAGGCATTGGGAATTAATAAGTAGATGATGGGTTGCTACAGTGACAGAAGCTTAAACCCTAGTTTATGCGTTGCTTCGTAAGGTGCTGATCTGGATCCATATGTTTCGTGCTATGGTTAGGTTTACCTTAATACTTTTCTTGTATTTGCGGATGATTGCAATAGATGTTAATCATAAGTGGGATGCTTGTCCAAGTAAGGGCAACACCCAAGCACCGGTCCACCCACACACCAAATTATCAAAGTACCGAACGCGAATCATATGAACGTGATGAAAACTAGCTTGACGATATTCCCATGTGTCCTCGGGAGCGCTTTACATCATATAAGAGTTTGTCCAGGCTTGTCCTTTGCTACAAAATGGATTAGGCCACCTCGCTGCACCTTATTTACTTTTGTTACTTGTTACTCGTTACAAATTATCTTATCACAAAACTATCTGTTACCACTTATTTCAGTACTTGCAGAGAATACCTTGCTAGAAACCGCTTATCATTTCCTTCTGCTCCTCATTGGGTTCGACACTCTTACTTATCAAAAGGACTACGATAGATCCCCTATACTTGTGGGTCATCATGCACCCTCTATACAGACCGGCCGCTTGATGACGTCCAGTTGAGGGCAGGCACTCGCAAGCTGCTTCACGAGCCCGAAGTAGCTGCCTGGAATCGGCTCAGCGGGCCATAGCCGGCTAATCAAATCCTTCATGGATAGCTCGACTGCCTTCTGCAGTTCGATCAGCTGTTTCAGTTGATCGGAAAAAGGCACCGGACAATTCGGTGCCAGATATTGTGACCAGAAGAGCTTATCCGCAGTGTTCCTTTCTTCGGCTTGGTAGAATTGTGCAGCATCAGATATGCTGCGTGGCAGCTCCACAAATACCCCTGGAGAAATCCGAACTCATGATTAGAAACATAACCCCCCCAAATACTCGCCTTACACGGAACAAGCCTTACCCTCCGCGATCTTCCTCGCTCCTTGGATCTCCTGCAGGGCACCTTGGGTTTCCCCCTGGGCATCGCATGCGGCCTGATGAGCCTTGGTAAGTTCGGATTCTTTCTCCATTAGACTCTGCTCCAAGGCCTCACATCTTTTCACGACCCCTTGAAACTCCTGTTCAGCTTCAATAACCCTGGCCTCGTGCTTCTCATGAAGAGCCCGCTCTGCGGCTGCCTTTCTCTCGGTCTCAGCAACAACCTTCTTAAGAGCCTCGACTTCGGTCATCGCCCCTGGCGCAAATCACAAAACATATTTTAAATTCGTTCGCACTAAACGTGAGCAAGGTTTGTTCATACCTTGTTTATCCTCCAACTGCCTTTTCAACTGGCCCAATTTTTCTGTGGCCCGCTCCAGACTTTGATTCAGTCCGGAGACCTCCGCAGTATGAGAGGCGGCAGTCGCTACAGATGCCTGTTTATAAAAGAAGAGAGGCAAATGTCATCAAGTGAGTCTCCTGTGAACATAGATTTGATCCTCTGTCCGGTTCTTTCTCTCACCGAACAGTGTATCAGGGGCTACTATCTATACTGTGACACTCTCCGAAACCTCATAAAACATACCTCAAAGCCTCTTATAAGGCTAATACAGGCTTCATTCAATCCACTCTCCGCAGAGTGAATCTTCTCAATCATCACACCCATAAGCGCACGGTGTTTATCAATGATGGAGGAGCTTTTCAGTGCCGCCAATAAAGTATCCAGCACCTCTGGTTGGACAGAGGTTGCCGGTGGAACAGGTACACCCCCTCTAGCCGAGGGAGGCAGCCTGCATGATTCTGGAACCATATTGGTCTCCGGAATTGCATCCGGCTGGGGCCGAATTCAAGATGGCTCCCGCCGACAACGCCCATGGGAGCCTTCTCTCCCATGTGTCCGGCCCCTAAAGTTTGACCTCCCGGCACCACCTTTGCAATCTCCCCCCTCCTTGGCCTGGGTCCTCCTGGGACAAAGCCTCGGTGTCATTCACATGTTTGGGGGAAGGGGCCTTCGGGGGTGTCCCGCTCTCCATAGCGTCCAAGCCTAGCAAATCCTCTGACGAGGATTGCTCCGCGCGGGACCTCGCCGGACTGCAAAAAAGCATGGCCCGGATTAAATATGGTGCCATGATGAGTCTGGACGCATAAATGTGTTCGGATTTTATATACTCACCGTCGGCGTTCTGGGAATGGGGGTCCCCAGACTTGCTTGCCTGCGGCCTGCGGCGTGGCTCAAAGGGGGCCCAGCATGGCCCGTCTTCATCAACACAGACCCAAGACCCGCGCGAGGGGCCAAGCCTCGCGGGGCGGACGACACGGAGCTTTCTCAGGCACGGTCTCATCAGGCTGGCTCGCGAGGAGGCGGAGAGATCAAGGCGGGGTACCTCACGAGGTGCCCGTGACGCAAGCCATGACGACCAAGGACGCCAGGCGGGCGCCAGCCCGCGCAGTGTCCTCCTTTCCTCTTTGGTGCAAAGGGAGCAAGCGTAGGCGAGAGCATCAAGCAAAGGCACCCATTTCGGTGCAACGAGACCAAGACCAGTCCAACGGCAGGGAGGAAGTCATTGTGGAGCCCAAGCCAGCGTCACCACCAGAGTCTTTGGCAGGCGAGGACCAACTTTAGTCAGGATAAGTGTACCAGATGTTCCCCTTCAAAATGGCCAATTGTTGGCGCCCTTCCCGCTCAATATTTGGGGAAGAGGCCCTGGGCCTTTGCCTATAAATAGGACTAGCCACCCCCAGGGTAAAAGGGGGGGGGAAATGGGAGAAGAGAGAGAGAGAAGAGTGACTGAACTCCTCCTAGCAGTTCATCCCCCCAGCCAAGAACAGACCCTCGCGAGGCTGTTCTTCCTTGTATTGCTCATCATCATCAGCCCAAGAGGCAATCCACCACACCACACACTAGAGTAGGGTATTACACCACAATGGTGGCCCGAACCAGTATAAACCCTGTGTCTCTTGTGCTGTTCTTCCCATAGCTTAGATCTTAGCGAGGCGGAGGGGTGCAGGTAGGTAGAAGGTGAAATCTCCGCACGCACCCCAATGTTCGAACCTCAAGGGTCTGCCGGAACCCGAAATCCGACATTTGGCGCGCCAGGTAGGGGTGCACCGAAATTCGTCTTCCACCACCCCGTTCTCCTCCGACCATCGCGTCCATGTCTGACGCTCGTCGGGCCCGCGCCGAGCGCCGGGCCGGTCTCGCTTCCCGCGTCGCCCAGACGGCTCCTATCGGCTGGCGTCCTTGCCGTTCCTCGTCACCTGCCGTCAACGCCGCCACCGGCCCGGTGGGGGACGAGCGGCAAGCGTCGTCTCAGCATCTGTCTGTGCGGCAAGACGGCCGCACCGCTACTCCCTCGCTCACCCCAGCTGGTTCTTCGTCCCGCGCGCTCCGCGCGCCCTTGGAGGCTCGAGCTGCGCCCATGGAGGCTCCTGCGCTACCGTCTCGTCGACGACGTCTACGAAGAATGGCTCGACTGCGTCGCCGAGCTCGTCCGCGCCGCAGGGGGCTCTCCTGCGCCATCCGTTCCGCTGCACCGCACCCCGCCCCACGCGGGCGACGAAGCTCCGGCGGCGCCCCGGCCGCCTCCTCCTCAAGAAGGCACCATGGCTCCAAGGAGCATGGCCCCTGGGTGGAACCCGCTCCGTCAGGTGCCAGCGCGGCAAGAGCAGAGCTGCCAAGAAGTCCCTCGCCCGCAAGAAGCTGCCCGGGCGCTCCCTGCTCCAGCACGTCGCGACCATGCTCCTGCTCCCGCACGTCAAGACCCTGCGCTGCTCCCAGCTGCAGCGCGTGGGGACATGCAAGACCAAGCTCTCCGTCACCCAAGGCCTCCCATGGCCACAGCAGGCTGTCGCGCCTTCACCACCGAGCTACGCAGTGTCGCGTGGCCTGGCAAGTTCAAGCCAGACCTGCCTCCTCGTTACGACGGCACGGCCAACCCTGCGGAGTTCCTCCAGCTCTATGAGCTGGGCATCGAAGCTGCCAACGGAGACGAGAAGGTCATGGTGATCTGGCTTCCTATGGCGCTCAAGGACGGGGCCCGCACCTGGCTCCTGAACCTGGCTCCAGGCATGATCTCCTCCTGGGACGAGATGCGCACCCGCCTCATCGCCAACTTCCTAGGTACTCGCGACCGACCACCCGCCGTGAGCGACATGCGCCGCATCAAGCAACAACCCGGAGAGACCCTGCAGAAGTACATCCAGCGCTTCAACAACGCACGCCTCAAGATTCTCAAGGTGACCGAGGAGGCCATCATCTCAGCCTTCTCCGACGGCGTGCGTGATGTCAAGATGAAGGAGGAGCTAGCGATGCATGAAGACCTGTGCACTTCCTTGGAGTTGTTCAACTTGGCAACCAAGTGCGCTAGGGCTGAGGAAGGGCGTCTCTCCCTCCTCGAGCTGCCTGTTGCAGACCCAGAATAGAAGAAGCCCAAGGTCAAGGATGTGAAGCGCAAGGGGGCTGCCGTGCTCGCGGCAGAACCAGACACCAAGCGGGGCAGAGATCAGCCCGAACCTCCCAAGGGCAGTCGATACTGTGTGTACCACGACCTCCACACCCACAACACCAACGAGTGTCAAGAGCTCCGAGCCGTGCGAGAAGGAAGGATCGGCCGTCGCCCCGACCGCGGTGACCGGGGCTACGGTCGAGGAGGAGTAAGGAACACAGGACGCTGGGAAGACTGCTGCCCGCGCTAGGGGTGGCGCGATCGACCTCGCGAGGATCGCTGGCAAGACCCGCCTCGCGAGGGAGACTGGAGGGATTAGCCTCGCGAGGATCGCCCGCAAGGCAACGCAGGCCCCCCTCCGCTGCCACCGCAGCCAAGGAGAAACGAGGACCGCCATCAGGACGAGGGGGCTGAGGGCTTCCAGGAGCCGCGCGCGATCGCCTGCATCCTGGGTGGGGCTCAAGCCCCAGCCTCTCAACGCATCTTCAAGCAGTTCGCCCGTGAAGTGAATGCAGTCCTCCCCAAGCTGGAAGCCATGCGCCCTCTCAGGTGGTCGGCGTGCGCCATCACGTTCAGCTCAGCAGATCAGCTCAAGTGTGCGGCCACAGCCGGAGTCCTCCCGATGCTTTGTTCCCCAATCATCAGCAACGTGGTGGTCACCAGGACCCTCATCGATGGTGGGGCAGGGCTCAACGTCCTGTCCGTGGAAACATTCAACAATCTCCAAGTGCCCTACACCCAGCTTCAGCCAACCAAGCCCTTCTCCAGAGTCACCGGCAGCTCCATGGTCTCGATTGGGCAGGTCCGCCTCCCTGTCACCTTCGGGGCACGCGACAACTACCGCACCGAGCTCATCAATTTCGACGTCGCTCACATTCGCCTATCGTACAACACCATCCTTGGGTACCCAGCGCCGGCCAAGTTCATGGCCGTAACTCACCACGGCTACAACGTCCTCAAGATGCCAGGAAGTGGCAGAGTCATCACGGTGCCCTGTGAAGAGAAGGACGCGGTGTGTTCCCTGGAACGAGCCTTTCAGGCCGCATCGCTAGAAGACCCGGATCGCGGAAGCAGGAGGCTTCCCGAGACCGCCCCCAAGAAGAAGAAGACATCGTCCGGCCCGGCTCCTCAGGAGGCAGGCCCCTCAGGGCTCGCGCCTGCCCAGGGGGAACCTCCTTCCATCGCATAGGAAAGTACGCCCGGCGCCCTCCTCAGGCAGGGCTCGGGGGCTCTCCCCTGGAGGGCCACCGACCTGGCTAAGGTCACAAGGGAGGCGCTTGGGCACCACATGGAGGTGTGTTTCGAAGCACGTTTCCATCAAGAAGGAGTAAGTCAAGGAGGGCCAGACCCTCAGGAGTTCGTCAGCAAGGCCATTCATGAGCTACAGGAGTCAAGAGTCATGAGAGGCGGCCGCCACCTACCAGCTGTGGCTCCCCATCCAGGCGAGGATGGTGGGCTGCGCGTCTGCATCGACATACCAGGGCTCAATCGAGTCACCTCTCTAGAGCGCCTCTGGCCCTCGCAAGTGGGGCGCTGCCAAGGTCCACCCCACAGCTACGTTCGCATACCTTACGGCTTGCCGAACGCGGCTGCCACGTGCCAGCGCCTCATGAGGGGCATCATGGAGGCTCAAGAGGCCAGGCGTTCCGCAGCCCTGGCAGAGATGGAGATGGTCCGCGAAGAGCCACCAGCGCCTCCGGAACCTCCCGAGGCCCCTGGGCCTGGGGGCTCGTGAGGATCGGCTTCCGCAGCCCGCCGAGTCTGCTACACCAACACTCCTTTGCCCTCAACATCATCAGGTGACATCTTTCAAGTTTCATTTCCAGCTGGGAGCGCCCACCCCAGGGCTGCATTATTCCCAGGCCGCATGGGTCCTTCCCTGCGGCATGTATCCCTTTTATTTCATGTTGTTAGCTTACCTTGTTGGGGGCGCCCCACGGGCTGCATCATCCCCAAGTCGCTCGGGCCAGACCCAGCGGCATGTATCCCTTTTGCGTTTATTTCCGGCTATGTGTTCGACCCACCATGCTTGATTATTTGATGCCTGTCCACGGCACCTCTTCTTCTCCATGCCGACCACTTGCACGTTAAAGGGGGGGTACCTGAGCATCGCGACTCAGGGCTCTTACTGGCTCTCCATCCCTCACCCTCTGGCCTTGTCCACGGCATCGCGACCTGGCATACCAGCGACGGCTGAGACCAGCTCGAGGGCCGAGACCCGAGGACGTAGAGTGTCGGCATCTAACCAAGTTTGCAGGGACACATCATAAGATAAGGCCCAGTGCCAGGCGCAACCCACCTAGAGGTAGGGCCCTGTGAGTCCCGCGCTGGCTCACGGGTGCCCAGATACACCTCGCCAGGCCCTACCGTGCCAGCCACGTGTCAGGGCGGGGCTGTACACGCCCCGGGGTCTCCTCCCGGAGGGGAGCCCCCTCCCACGCACCAGTGGAAGCACCATGCTCCGCGCTGGCTGACGACACTGCCGAGAAGCGGCTATGCCCGTACACATAGGGAAGCGCTATGCTCCGCGCTGGTGATAAACAACTGAGGTCGGCCCCTGGGCCGCATCAACCTCAGGGAGCCCAGAGCTCAGTGTCTAGCCTCATCATAACGCCTCCCCTCGGGAGTGCCGCGCGAGGGGGCTGAGCACGGGGGCTGCGCCTGGGTCATGCCCAGACGCACGCCACCCAGCCAGGCCCCCCTGAGCCTGGTTCATCGCACGTCTCTCCCCGAGCGGAGCCAAGGTACGAAGGCCGTTTGAGCGTCAAGGGGGACTCCTGAGCATCGCGACTCAGGAGCCTAACTGGTCACGTAGCCCCTCACTCCTTAGTTCCGAAAGGCTAACGGTGGTTGAGGTATGCGCGCGGCCGGGCACTGCAGATGTAGAACGGTAGATCCACCCACATCACACCTCCCTACTTGCTGTTCGTGCGCCAAGGGGGACTCCTGAGCATCACGCCTCAGGAGCCTAACTTGTCACGTAGCCCCTCACTCCTTGGTCCCGTCCTGGTTTCCGGTCGGGGCTAACGGTGGCTGAGGTATGCGCGGGGCCAGGCTCTGCCGGCGTAGAACATAAGCAAGTAGGAAGGAAAAGCGTAAATTTCAAGGAATTCAAAAGCAAATATTACAGTCCACACTGTTATCTCAATGCCAGACGCAAGTTTAAACACCTCCCCGAGGCATGATACATGTGCAGGAATTAAAGGCAGGACAGGAGCCACAACGGAGTCACTTGTCGGCGGTGGAGCAGCGCGGAGTGGGTTCGCCTCATGGAGCAGCGGGGTCGGCAGCGCCTTGCTTCGGCTTGGTGCTGAAGGCCCGGAAGTTCCCCAGCAGAGCCTCCGCGCGACCCTTCACGGCCTCGGCAGCGGCAGCGGCACGCTCTCCGCTTACTGGCTCCAGCAGTCTGTCGAGGTCGACGCCGGGATCGCGAAGGTAGATGTGGGTGAGGACCCGCGTCAGCGCTACAGAAGACAGGACACGCGCCTCGGCCTCGGCCGTGGGGCCAAGGCCAAGGGCGACATCTTCAAGAGTGCGAACCAGGAAGGGAAGCAGCTTGGCGGGGCCGTCCTCGGCACCAGCCAGCGGGCTCTCCAGGCCGCTGTCGTAAAGTGTCCTCAGCGAGGAGCGAGCCTTCGCCTCCATCTCCGCGAAGGCCACGCGGTCCTCGGCAAGAACCTGGGCCTTGTCATCTAGTTCGACCTTCCTCGCCCCCAGCTCCTGCTCCAGCGCGCCTAGGCGGTCGCGGCGCTTCCTGAGCTTGGCCTCCCGGCCCTCGACGGCCGCCTCGCGAGCCTTCACGCCTTCTTCCCGCTCTTGGTGAAGGCGGACCTCTTTCGTGAGCTGGTCCCGCAAGCTTTGCAACTCGTCCTCCAGCGCCTTGCAGCGACCACGGACGTCGACCACCTCCCTCAGGGCTGCGTCACGAGCAGCCTTCGCCTCAAGGACGGCCTGCCTCTCCTCATCGCAAGCCGTCGAGGCCTGGACCAAGCGAGGGTCGGCGCCAAGAAGATCCTGCCGCAGCCAGTCCAGCTCAGCAACAACACGATCCAGAACGGCAGGAGGAGTCGGAGAGACAGCAGTTGGTGGAGTAGGAGGAGAAGGCGCCAGCGCGACCACAACATCCTGAGACGAAGCCTGCTGCGCCCCAGCGGCTGTAGTGGCGGCAGCAGGCAAAGGCACCTCGGGAGTCACTTGGGCCATGGGGGCTGAGCTCGCCCCAGCCGGCTCAGCCAGGCCTCGCGAGGATGACCGAGCAGGAGAAGCCCGCGCGTCGCAGTCACCTTCCTTCGCGGGTAGAGGCGCTGCCACGGATGGAACCTCAGGAGCTCCCTTCGGCTTCTTTGCTGCGGGCGCCAGCCTATCCAAGAGATGCGGACGTCAAGCCTCAGAAGCAGAACAAGAAATAAAGACAAGAATCAAGCGCTTACGGGTCATCGCCAGTAAGCTCAAGCGGCCTCCGGCCAAATTTGAAGCCTGAAAACCGGCTGGAAGGGTCAACCTCGGGAAGCTTGGAAGCGGAAGGCGCGTCTGCGGTCCGCCTCGGCGCCGGGGCAGACCGGCGGGAGATCAGCCTAGTCCTGTCTTTCTTCGGGATCGGGGGCAAGCTCCCACCGTCCTGCTCGTCATCATCCTCGTCGTCATCGCTCGGAGAGAGGCGGAGAATGCGGGACCTGCGCCGGGGGAGGGGAGCCCTCGACTCTCCGTCAGTCGCCTCGGAGTCAGGCCCTTTCTCCCGCTCCCCTCCTTCCTCCTCTTCGTTGGAGTGGTCGGAGGACACGTCCACCGATTCCCCGAGAGTCTCCATGGGCACGGGCCCGTCCCCGTTGAAGACGGGCATGGACTCCACTACCCGCTCCTAGTCGTCGCGGAGGAACAAGGGCATAGGAGCGCCCTCCAACCTCGCCTCATCGCCCCCGACCAGAGATTGGAGGACCGCAGCCAGATCTCCGTCGGCCAAGGCCGCGGGGCTCGGATGGGGCCTCCACATTGGAAGTGAGTACTGCCGAAGCAGAGCCAGCTGGTGCTCCAGGAATTCCCTCAGCAGCGACGCGCCGGTCAGCTTCGCCGCCGCCATGTTGTCCGACCTCAGATCCGCGTCCATCTTCTCCAACACCAGCTTCGCGCGGGGGTCCGCGAGCTCCGCTCGACCCCAATCGTTGGAGCTCGTGGGTTGCTCCGTGGGCAAGATCAGCCGAGGGTGGATGCGCCCAGCATCTGCCAAGACCCACTTGCTCCTGAAGCCCTCAATCCTTTTCCCAAGGTTCAAAATGGCAATGGTGCCACCGTATGCGATGAAGCTCGCACATGCGGAAGCAGGACCATGAGAGGTCCCGAGGTAGAAGTAGTGGAGCAGCAAGGCCACCGAGGGCTGCACCCCCACGTGAGCCTCGCAGTAATAGGCAAAGATTGCCAGGAGAAGGACGGAGTTGGGGTGGAGATGCAGAGCCTGTAGATTATAATGGCGGATGACAGAGAAGAAGAACTCGGAGAAGGGAGGCACCAGGCCAGCAGCAATGGCGCTTACAAAGAACGGATAGAAGGTGCTCCCTTGGCCCTCAGGGGTGGTGGAGCCGGCCTTGAACACCTTCGCCCCGTCGATGCCCTGCGCCGCCGCCATCTGGCGCAACGGGGCAAGGCTCGCCTCCGACACGTTCGGCGAGTCCAGGGCAGACGAGTACCAAGCTCCGGCCGGGGACTGACGAGGCGCCATGGCTTCCTAGGTCACGCGGTCGGAGTAGATCTGGAAATTTTGGCCGAAGGAAGGAGAGGCGCACGAAAGGGGATGTGAGCAGCAACCGGAGAAAGCAAAAAGCAAAGCCTAGGCAGATGCCGCTCCTTTATCAACTCGCGCGGTTGTGGAGACGCCCACGTCCAGTCAACCGCCACGCGGCGCCCAAGGCCGCAGGCTGTTAGGGCCCGCGGCGCTTCGCCCTTGCCCTTTCGCCTCCCTGCACGGCCAAGTCCGGGCGCGCCTTGGGCCCGGGGGCTACTATCGGTGTTCTGGGAATGGGGGTCCCCAGACTTGCCTGCCTGCGGCCTGCGGCGTGGCTCAAAGGGGGCCCAGCACGACCCGTCTTCATCAACACAGACCCAAGACCCTCGCGAGGGGCCAAGCCTCGCGGGGCGGACGACACGGAGCTTCCTCGGGCACGACCTCATCAGGCTGGCTCGCGAGGAGGCGGAGAGATCAAGGCGGGGTACCTCACGAGGTGCCCGTGACGCAAGCCATGACGACCAAGGACGCCAGGCGGGCGCCAGCCCGCGCAGTGTCCTCCTTTCCTCTTTGGTGCAAAGGGAGCAAACGCAGGCGAGAGCATCAAGCAAAGGCACCCGTTTCGGTGCAACGAGACCAAGACCAGTCCAACGGCAGGGAGGAAGTCATTATGGAGCCCAAGCCAGCGTCACCACCAGAGTCTTTGGCAGGCGAGGACCAACTTTAGTCAGGATAGGTGTACCAGATGTTCCCCTTCAATATGGCCAATTGTTGGCGCCCTTACCGCTCAATATTTGGGGAAAAGGCCCAGGGCCTTTGCCTATAAATAGGACTAGCCACCCCCAGGGTAAAAGGGGGGAAAATGGGAGAAGAGAGAGAGAGAGAGAAGAGTGACTGAACTCCTCCTAGCAGTTCATCCCCCCAGCCAAGAACAGACCCTCGCGAGGCTGTTCTTCCTTGTATTGCTCATCATCATCAGCCCAAGAGGCAATCCACCACACCACACACTGGAGTAGGGTATTACACCACAACGGTGGCCCGAACCAGTATAAACCCTGTGTCTCTTGTGCTGTTCTTCCCATAGCTTAGATCTTAGCGAGGCGGAGGGGTGCAGGTAGGTATAAGGCGAAATCTCCGCGCGCACCCCAGTGTTTGAACCTCAAGGGTCTGCCGGAACCCGAAATCCGACACTCACGAGTTCACCAAGGGCTGAGCCCCAGGATCCCACTCCGGGTTGCTATCAGCGGCGGTGGACTCCTCTGGAAGAGGAGTTTTTCCCTTCTTAGGCGACTCGGCCTCCAACGATGTGGAGGCTGTCCTTTTCTTTCTTCCCCCCACTGGGGATTCGTCTTCCTCCTCCTCCTCGTCCTCTTCGGACGAAGAACGGGCATTGGAGTCTTTGGATATCGTGTCCAAAGAGCCATGATGACGGAGGCCGCCCCTGGTCTTCTTGGCCCCTCTCTCGGCCTTCTTCTTCGGCGCCTTGTAGGGCGCCGGGACCAGCATCTTTGTAAGAAGCGTGCCGGCCGGTTCTTCAGGCAGCGGGGCCGGACAGTAGATCCGCCCCGCCTTCTTCGTCCAGCCCTAGGAGAGTTGTGGAAAACACATTAAGCGTTTCCCGTCGGTTATGCGAATAAAACTTATAATGGCTTACCGAACTTGCGGGGCGGGACAAGTGGTACAGGCGGTCCTCGGGTGAGTCCGGCCATGATTTGCCGGACTTAAAAAGCACCTTCCAAATGTCTTTGTGTGAGGAGCCAAAGAGCTCTCGCAGGGTCTGGTGCTTGGCCGGGTCAAATTCCCATAAATTGCAAGCCCGGTGTTGACAAGGAAGGATCCGGCGAACTAACATCACCTGGACTACATTGACAAGTTTGATATTCTTTTCTTCCATATTCTTGACGCGCGTCTGGAGTGCTCATCGGACGAAGACCAATCCAGGCCCTTCTTGGGCCAGGACGTAAGCCGCAGGGGGGCTCCGGATCAGAATTCAGGAGCAGTGGCCCATTTCGTGCCGCCCGGCTCAGTGATGTAAAACCACTGCTGCCGCCACCCCTTGACTTAAGCATTGAAAGTACCTGTTAGCCATGTGACGTTGGGCATCTTGCTCACCATGGCGCCTCAGCACTCGGCGTGCTCACCGCCCACTACCTTGGGCTTCACATTAAAGATCTTCAGCCATAAGCCATAGTGTGGCGAGATGCGGAGAAAGGCCTCGCACACGATGATGAACATCGAGATATTGAGGAAGGAATTGGGGGATAGATCATGAAAATCGATCCCATAGTAATACATGATGCCACGAACGAATGGGTGGAGGGGAAACCCCAGCCCGCGGATAAAATGAGGGGGAAAACAACCCTCTCGCGGGGTTCCGGAGTAGGGATGACCTGTCCTGCCATCGGGAGACGGTGGCTGATTTTCTGGGCCAGGTACCCGGCCTCACGAAGCTTTTTGATATCCTTCTCCCGGACGGCAGAGGCCATCCATTTTCCTCCTGCTCTGGATCCAGACATTTTCCGAAGGTCTTTGAGGCCGGAGAGGACGAATGCTTGGGCGCTGGGGCTCGAGCGGAGGGGAATGGATAAGCAGAAGAAGAAGGCGTGGGTGAAAAAGGGGAGTCCTTATCTCCTTATAAAGGCGGCAGGGATCCAACACCTCCCCACTTGCCCGGTAAACTCGCTTATTCCCCAAGCGTTGCACCAAAGACGCGGTTGGATTACCCATACCCGTATTGATGAGAATCCCGAGATAGGGGGACACGATCTCTGCTTCGATAAGACATGCCCATAAAACCGCCTCGCAACATGCGCAGTAGCTTGTTGGGGAGAACGGTTCGAATGAAGACCGGATCGTGGCATGGTGTCACGTTAGGAAAAGTTGTCAGCGGATTAGATTTGTGGAGTATTGTACTCTCTACGATGGTATGTGGAATTTGTTTTGCAGAGCCGTACACGATCCTTGTGTTGAAAATCTTCTATGGAGTATTCGGAGAAGGAACCCGCCTTGCAATGCCGAAGACAATCTGCGCGCCGGACTCATCGTCATTAAAGCCTGATTCAGGGGCTATTGAGGGAGTCCTGTATTAGGGGGTCCACAGACTGCCGGACTATATACTTTGGCTGGACTGTTGGACTATGAAGATACAAGATTGAAGGCTTCGTCTCGTGTCTGGGTGGGACTCTCCTTTGCGAGGAAGGCAAGCTTGGCGATTCAGATATGCAGATCTCCTTCTTTGTAACCGCCTCTATGTAACCCTAGCCCCCTATGGTGTCTATATAAACCAGAGGGTTTAGTCCGTAGAACAACAATCATAATCATAGGCTAACTTCTAGGGTTTAGCCTCTATGATCTCGTGGTAGATCAACTCTTGTAATACTCATATCATCAAGATCAATCAAGCAGGAAGTAGGGTATTACCTCCATCGAGAGGGCCCGAACCTGGGTAAACATTGTGTCCCCCGCCTCCTCTTACCATCAGCCTTAGACACACAGTTCGGGACCCCCTACCCGAGATCCGCCGGTTTTGACACCGACAGGGGGCCCTTCGTCTTCTTCCTTGACCTCCTCCCTAGATGGGAGAAGGGTTTCCCTCTGGTCCTTGGCCTCCATGGCATGGGAGGGGCGAAAGCCCCTCCGAGATTGGATCTGTATCTCTATCTCTCTCCGTTTCTGCGTTCTAGTATTCTGCCCTTTCACCGTTTCGTATATATATGGAGATCCGTAACTCCGATTGGATTGAAACATTTGCCGAGATTTTTTTCTTATGAAAATTAGCTTTCTTTCGGCCGAAGAAGAGAATTAACCGCCTTACGGGGGGCCCACGAGGGTCAGGGGCGCGCCCCCTGCCTCATGCCTCCCTTGGGCACCGTCTCGTGTTGATTTTCTTCCCATATTCTCCAAATATTCCAAAAATATTCTCTGTCCGTTTTTATCCCATTTGGATTCCGTTTTATATGGGTTTTCTGCGAAATATAAAACATGCAACAAACAGGAAATGGCACCGGGCACTGGATCAATATGTTAGTCCCAAAAATAGTATAAAAAGTTGCCAAAAATATATGAAAGTTGTAGAATATTGGCATGGAACAATCAAAAATTATAGATACGACGGACACGTATCACCTAGCAACCTCTATTACAAAGGAAGTTGCGTTACACGGTCCAACCCGGCGCGTGCTGCTCAGCCGCTGACGTCAAGAAGGCTTCGGCTGATACCACGACGTCGAGTGCCCATAACTGTTCCCGCATGGTTGGTTAGTGCGTATAGGCCAGTGGCCAGACTCAGATCAAATACCAAAAATCTCGTTAAGTGTGTTAATTGATGTAACCGCGGACGCCGACCAGGACCAGGCCCACCTCTCTCCTAGGTGGTCTCAACCTGCCCTGTCGCTCCGCCACAAAGATCCACTCAGAGGGCCGTCGGGACAAATGTCCTTTCAACCCCTGCTACCTCTTGAGCACTGGGTTTGTTTTCCCTTGAAGAGGAAAGGGTGATGCAATAAAGAAGTGTAAGTATTTCCCTCAGTTTTTGAGAACCAAGGTATCAATCCAGTAGGAGACCGCGCGTGAGTCACCTCGTACCTACACAAACAAATAACAACCTCGCAACCAACGCTATAAAGGGGTTGTCAATCCCTTCACGGCCACTTGCAAGAGTGAGATCTGATAGAGATGGTAATAATAAGATAAGTATTTTTGGTATTTTTATGATATAGATTGAAGTAAAGATTGCAAAATAAAAGAGATTGGAAACTTGTATGATGGAAAATAGACCCGGGGGCCATAGGTTTCACTAGTGGCTTCTCTCAAGATAGCATAAGTATTACGGTTGGTGAACAAATTACTGTCGAGCAATTGATAGAAAAGCAAATAATTATGAGAATATCTAGGCATGATCATGTATATAGGCATCACATCCGTGACAAGTAGACCGACTCCTGCCTGCATCTACTACTATTACTCCACACATCGACCGCTATCCAGCATGCATCTAGAGTATTAAGTTCATAAGAACAGAGTAACGCCTTAAGCAATATGGCATGATGTAGAGGGATAAACTCATTCAATATGATGTAAATCCCATCTTTTTATCCTTGATGGCAACAATACAATACTTTTCGTTTCCCTTTCTATCACTGGGATCAAGCACCGCAAGATTGAACCCAAAGCTAAGCACTTCTCCCATTGCAAGAAAGATCAATCTAGTAGGCCAAAGCAAACTGATAATTCAAAGAGACTTGCAAAGATAAACCAATCATACACAAAAGAATTCAGAGAAGATTCAAATATTGTTCATAGATAAACTTGATCATAGACCCACAATTCATCGGATCTCGACAAACACACTACAAAAAGAAGAGTTACATCGAATAGATCTCCAAGAGAACCGAGGAGAACTTTGTATTGACATCCAAAGAGAGACAAGAAGCATCTAGCTACTAGCTATGGACCCGAAGGCCTGAGGTAAACTACTCACACATCATCAGAGGGGCCATGGAGTTGATGTAGAGGCCCTCCGTGATCAATGCCCCCTCCGGCGGAGCTCCGGAAAAGGCCCCAAGATGGGATCTCTTGGGTACAGAAGGTTGCGACGGTGGAAATAGGGTTTCGTGGTGCTCCTAGATGTTTTCGGGGTATATGAATATATATAGGAGGAAGAAGTAGGTCGGTAGAGCAACGAGGGGCCAACGAGAGTGGAGGGCGCGCCCAGGGGGGTAGGCGCGCCCCCTGCCTCGTGGCCTCCTTGTTGATTTCTTGACGTCCACTCCAAATCCTCTGGATCACGTTTCTTCCAAAAATCATGCTCCCGAAGGTTTCATTCCGTTTGGACTCCGTTTGATATTCCTTTTCTACCAAACACTGAAATAGTTCCAAAAATAATATAAAAGTGTAAAATAAAGCCCGTTATCATCCAAAACGGATATTATAATAGCATGGAACAATAAAAGTTTATAGATATGTTGGAGACGTATTGGCATCCCCAAGCTTAATTCCTGCTCGTCCTCGAGTAGGTAAATGATAAAAACATAATTTTTCATGTGGAATGCTTCCTAACATATTTATCAATGTAATTTTCTTAAATGTGGCATGAATGTTCAGATCCAAAATATTCAGGATAAAAGTTTAATATTGACATAATAATAATACTTCAAGCATACTAACTAAGCAATCATGTCTTCTCAAAATAACATGGCCAAAGAAAGTTCATCCCTACAAAATCATATAGTTTGGTCATGCTCCATTTTCGTCACACAAGAATGCTCTCATCATGCACAACTCCGATGACAAGCCAAGCAATTATTTCATACTTTAATAATCTCAAACTTTTTTCAGCTTTCACGCAATACATGAGCGTGAGCCATGGATATAGCACTATGGGTGGAATAGAATATAATGAAGGGGGTTATGTGAAGAAGACAAAAAAGAGAAAGTCTCACATCGACGCGGCTAATCAATGGGCTAGGGAGATGCCCATCAATTGATGTCGATGCAAGGAGTAGGGATTGCCATGCAACGGATGCACTAGAGCTATAAATGTATGAAAGGTCATCAAAAGAAACTAAGTGGGTGTGCATCCAACTTTCTTGCTCACGAAGACCTAGGGCACTTGAGGAGGCCCATTGTTGGAATATACAAGGCAAGTTCTATAATGAAAAATCCCCACTAGTATATGAAAATGACAAAACAAGAGACTCTCTATCATAAATATCATGGTGCTACTTTGAAGCACCAGTGTGGAAAAAAGGATAGTAGCATTGCCCCCTTATTTTTTTGGGCCTTCCTTTTTTTATTTGGCCTTTCTTTTTTCTTTTTTATGGGACAATGCTCTATTACTGATGATCATCACACTTCTATTTATTTACAAATCAATGATTACAACTCGATACTAGAACAAGATATGACTCTATATGAATGCCTCCGGCGGTGTACTGGTATGTGCAATGACTCAAGAGTGACATGTATGAAAGAATTATGAATGGTGGCTTTGCCACAAATATGATGTCAACTACATGATCATGCAAGGTAATATGACAATGATGATGCGTGTCATAATAAACGGAACGGTGGAAAGTTGCATGGCAATATATCTCAAAATGGCTATGGAAATGCCATAATAGGTAGGTATGGTGGCTGTTTTGAGGAAGATATAAGGAGGTTTTTGTGTGATAGAGCGTATCGTATCACGGGGTTTGGATGCACCGGCGAAGTTTGCATGAACTCTCAAGGTGAGAAAGGGCAATGCACGGTACCGAAGAGGCTAGCAACAATGGAAGGGTGAGAGTGCGTATAATCCATGGACTCAACATTACTCATAAAGAACTCACATACTTATTGCAAAAATCTACAAGTCATAAAAAACCAAGTATTACGCGCATGCTCCGAGGGGGATTGATTGCTTGACGTCCACTCCAAGTACTCTGGATCACGTTTGTTCCAAAAATTACGCTCCCAAAGGTTTCATTCTGTTTGGACTCCATTTGATATTCCTTTTCTACGAAACACTGAAATAGGCAAAAAAAACAACAATTTCGGCTGGGCCTGCGGTTAATAGGTTAGTCCCAAAAATAATATAAAAGTGTAAAATAAAGCCCGTTATCATCCAAAACAGATAATATAATAGCATGGAACAATCAAAAATTATAGATACGTTGGAGACGTATCAACCCCCAATCCGTGAATCACTCGCGGGAACTCGACGAGCCGACCCGACTTTAGTCACCACATGTATCATATATGATGTATATAAGTATATACCCGTGATCACCTCCCGAGTGATCACGACCCGATAGTATAGCAAGCCACAGATGATAAACTAGCATCCTACACTAAGCAATTAGGATTGCAGGTAAAGGTAACAACAGTAGTAGCAAATACAGGCTATGCATTAGAATAGGATTAATTGGTTTGATCAAGGGGGAGGCACCTCCGAGTTCAGCACACATCCAGCTCGATGACGTCCCTTGAACTCTTGATCTAGCAAAGGGTCGAGGGAGAGTTTCGTCAGCACGACAACATGGTGATGGTGACGGTGATGTGATCCGCGCAGGGCTTCGCCTAAGCACTACGACGCTATGACTGGAGGAGTAAATTGTGGAGGAGGGCACCGCACACGGCTAAGAGAATAATTTTTGTGCTTTGGGGTTCCCCATGCCCCCGTATATAAAGGAGGAGAGGAGGACGCCTGCCACCAGGGGCGCGCCAATGAGAGGGGAGTCCTACTAGGACTAGAGTCCTAGTAGGATCCGACCCCCCTTTTTCCTTCTCATGGAGGGGGAAAGAGGGAAGGGAGAGGGAAGAGGAGAAGGAAAGGGGGGTGCGCCCCCTCCCCTAGTCCAATTCAGACTCCCTATGGGAGGGGGGCGCGGCCACTCCTTGTGGGCCGCCTCCCCTCTCCCCTATGGCCCATGTACGCCCATTACTTCCCCCGGGGGGTTCCGGTAACCCCTCGGTACTCCGATAAATATCTGAAATGTCCCGAAACCATTCCGGTGTCCAAATACTATCGTCCAATATATCAATCTTTACCTCTCAACTATTTCGATACTCCTCGTCATGTCCGTGATCTTATCCGGGACTCCTAAAAACCTTCGGTCACCAAAACACGTAACTCATAATACAAATCGTCATCGAACGTTAAGCGTGCGGACCCTACGGGCTCGAGAACTATGTAGACATGACCGAGACACATCTCCGATCAATAACCAACAGCGGAACCTGGATGCTCATATTGCTTCCTAGATATTCTACGACGATCTTTATCGGTCAAAACGCAATAACAACATACATCATTCCCTTTTTCATCGGTATGTTACTTGTCCGAGATTCGATCATCGGTATCCTCATACCTAGTTCAATCTTGTTACCGGCAAGTCTCTTTACTCGTTCCATAATGCATCATCCTGTAACTAACTCATTAGTCATATTGCTTGCAAGGCTTATAGTGATGTGCATTACCGAGAGGGCCCAGAGATACCTCTCCCATACTCGGAGTGACAAATCCTAATCTTGATCTATGCCAACCCAACAAACACCTTCGGAGACACCTGTAGAGCATCTTTATGATCACCCAGTTACGTTGTGACGTTTGATAGCACACAAGGTGTTCCTCCGGTATTCGGGCGTTGCATAATCTCATAGTCAGAGGAATATGTATAAGTCATGAAGAAAGCAATTGCAATAAAACTTAACGATCATTATGCTAAGCTAACGGATGGGTCTTGTCCATCACATCATTCTCCTAATGATGTGATCCCGTTCATCAAATGACAACACATGTCTATGGTCAGGAAACTTTAACCATGTTTGATTAACGAGCTAGTCTAGTAGAGGCACACTAGGGACACTTTGTTTTGTCTATGTATTCAAACATGTATCAAGTTTCCGGTTAATACAATTCTAGCATGAATAGTAAGCATTTATCATGATATAAGGAAATATAAATAACAACTTTATTATTGCCTCTAGTGCATATTTCCTTCATTTTCATGTCTAGAAGCTTACGTGTGCAGCCACAAGCCAATATGGGCTCTGGCTTAGTTGAGTAGTTAGTGTGACCTCTTCCGGGATGGGCTAGCAGATGTAGAATGAGTAGGTGTACCGACCTATCTATGGGTTAAGAGGGAATACTTTCAAAATGCTATGTCTCGATCTTTCGATCATGGAGGTGGTCGAGTCTTGTGGGGAAAAGTGCGCAACCTCTCAGAGTGTTAACCTAATCGATTAGCCGTGTCCCCGGTTACAGACAACTTGAGCATCTAGTAGTGGAAATACCGGGAGATCTCATCATCATTAATTTAATCGGTTGAGTTTAAATGAAAATTTGGGAATGGATTGAGTTGGCTCTACCAACTCATCCTATGCTATTTTTTGTAGTAGTAGAATAATATCTTTTATTCTAGGGGAAAACTAGCTTTATGCAAAAACTAAACTTAGAGATTTCCACCAGCCAAATTGCATGTACAAATAGGTTTGTTATACTCTTATGATGTGACTTGCCAGTACATTCAATGTACTGACCTACATGGCTGCAACGTCTAATGTTGCAGGAATTTCTACGATGAGTAAGAGTTACGTTGTAGGGTTACCGTCTACACTCAACTTGCCATTGGCATATATGGGACTCCACACCCTTATGATTGTTTTCCTCTATGTTATATGAGGTATAATCTGGAGTTTCGTTATCTTTTTAACATGTGATGTTATGGTATTTCACCGAAGTACTGTGTGTGCCAGCATGCTGATATAGGGAATAGCACAGATACACAAAGGCTTGACCGTTTGAGGTCGGGTCGCTAGAAGATGGTATCAGAGCCATGATTCAAGTACGGGATGGATTGGCCCCCATACTGGAGACTTATATCATGAACTATATATGCTGATGAAAAATCAAAGAGACTTATAAACCCTAGAAGAGCGTCGACATGACAAAACAAAAGCCATAGAATGGAAGGACGATGAAAACCATATACAGGCACCCGTTTCCAATCATAGGTTATACAGTGAGATTCAACCCTGACCCATTTCTTGCATGAGGAACCAGTAATTGTTGACCATCATGAGATTTCGATAGTTGTTTAGCATTGGCGCCAGACCTGTCGAGTCTCGGAAGGATCTTATTTTGGTGCAAGGACTCAAGATTTTGAGGAAACGGATTATGCCCTTACCGGAAGAGCACCAGTGAAGTAGTTAGCTCGGAGAGTATGAGAGGACCGACACCGTCAACCCAAAGGGAGGAGTACATGAGTCTTGTTGGAACCGTAACCACGCTTCTAAGGGTGGTAGCACCCCATACCTTTTGTTGATTAATGGATTCTCAAGGAGACCCCCCAAACCTAACCTTCTTTCTAGCCTCTCCGAATCTCGAGGATGATATTCATTTCAAGGGTGGTAGTTTGTAACATCCCAAAATTTTAAATTTTGGAATGTTGTATTAAATAAATAATTATGCTTGTTTGTTTGTTTGATTGTGTGAAATTGAGTGGAAATTGAAACTTTTTGGAAGTTGAATGAGAGGGAATAAAAGGACTTCCCAAAAACTTTCATTTTGCAATTTGATCTCCATGGATTCAAATTCATTTCATCACAAAACCCTAGAGTGAAGATAATATGACTTCTTCCACTAAATAAATGAAAAGGGGGTTGAGAAAATTTGAATTCCATTTGAGAATATTTCAACTCACAAGATTTTTGCCACTCAAGGATTTTCACGAGGGAAGATAACATGACTTCTTCAAAATATATGAAATAGAGTGGGAAGTGATGAGGAGCACTTTTGAATTTCATTTGGTTCACTTTTGAAAAGTTTTTCATTTTGAGTTTCAAAATCATTTCCATGTATTCAAATAAAATAAAGAGAGAAGGAATATGAGTCATTCAAATGTCAGAAAGAAAATGTGGAAATGGATTATGAAACCAATAGAAGTTATTCTAAAAATGATTATTGCATTTTGGAGTTTTTTTAAATATTCAAATAATATTTTCCACTAAAGAAAAAAATGAGAGGGGATAAGATGACTTCCTCAAATTATAATAGAGTTGGAAATTTCATTTGAATATTAGTTCGAGCTTTTAGATTTTATTGGGTATTTATTTTATTTGCCAAAAAGTGCATTAATTGCATTAGGAAAAGGTTTTCAATTTTTTAGCAGAACAAAATGTTCATTATACTCTATATGTTATGTAATGTTTTTAGAAATTACCGTGATATTTTTATAAACTAGCTTGGTATTGTTTTGGGACCTCAATAAGGTTTTCTGTAAAAAAACACACAACACCACCTGGACTGAAACTTAGTCCGGACCAGGGGTGAGCCAGCCAGCCGCTGGCCATTTAGGCCGAAGGCCAAAGCCTGCACCTCACCCGCCTCACTCGCCTTCCCCCGTCTCTCTCACGCTCGTAGCCACTCCAGCTGCCAGGTGGGCCCCGCCAAGGGAGTCCTGGACTAAGGGGTCCTCGGGCGTCCGGCCTGTTGGACATGGGCTGGACTAATGTGTTGTGAAGATACAAGACCGAAGACTCTCTCCCGTGTCCGGATGGGACCCTCCTTGGCGTGGAAGGCAAGCTTGGCGACCAAATATGAAGATTCCTTTCTCTGTAACCGACCTTGTACAACCCTAGTCCCCTCCGGTGTCTATATAAACCGGAGGGCTTAGTCCAGATCGATATATATTCAATCATAGTCATACAAGCTAGACTTCTAGGGTTTAGCCATTACGATCTCGTGGTAGATCAACTCTTGTAATACTCATATTCATCAAGATCAATCAAGCGAGAAGTAGGGTATTACCTCCATAGAGAGCGCCCGAACCTGGGTAAACATTGTGTCCCCTACCTCTTGTTACCATCGACCTTAGACGCACAGTTTGGGACCCCCTACACGAGATCCGCTATTTTTGACACCGACATTGGTGCTTTCATTGAGAGTTCCACTGTGCCGTTCTCAAAAGTTTTGATGGCTCCTTCAATAATCTACAACAATGTTATCCAAGGAGAAGTCTTCCTCCCCGGACAGATCTTCGTGTTGCGGCTTCGCACTGCGGGCCAACTCGCTTGGCCATCTGGAGCAGATCGACAGCTACGCCCCTGGCCGTCAGGTCAGATTCAGGAGCTTGAACTACGTCATGGATATCCGCAGAGACTTTATCTTCGACGGATTCGAGACCACGGCAGTCGCTCCCTGTCACCTTGATGAACATGACTTAGACCTGTCATCGGGCCATACCCAGGAAATTGCACGTGTAACCGCTCTGCCTTAGATCCGGAGCAGGTCACGCCACCCGAGGACGGGAAGCTCAACCCCGCCACGGAAGCCGCAGACTCCACGGCGTTGGAGCCACACACAGACCTAACCTCCAGTAATGCATGTCTCACCGGAACCTCGGACTCATTTTTGGCTGTAAGTTCTGTTGGGGAACGTAGCAGAAATTCAAAATTTTCTACGCATCACCAAGATCAATCTATGGAGTAATCTAGCAACGAGGGAAGGAGAGTGCATCTACATACCCTTGTAGATCACTAAGCGGAAGCGTTCAAGTGAACGCGGTTGATGGAGTCGTACTCGTCGTGATCCAAATCACGGATGATCCTAGTGCCGAACGGACGGCACCTCCGCGTTCAACACACGTACAACCCGGTGACGTCTCATACGCCTTGATCCAGCAAGGGGAGAAGGAGAGGTTGGGGAAGACTCCATCCAGCAGCAGCACGACGGCGTGGTGGTGATGGAGGAGCGCGGGACTCCAGCAGGGCTTCGCCAAGCACTACGAGAGACGAGGAGGAAGAGGGGTAGGGCTGCGCCAACAGGGAGATTGAATCGTGTCTTGGGCTGCCCCTTTGCTCAAGTATATATAGGGGAAGGGGAGGGGCTGCGCCCCCACCTAGGGTTCCCTCCCTAGGGGTGGCGGCAGCCCCCAGATCCCATCTGGGAGGTGGCCAAGGGGGAGAGAGAGGGGGGCGCACCTAGGGTGGGCTTTAGGGCCCATCTGCACCTAGGGTTTGCCCCCTCTCCTCTTGAGGATGCCTTGGGCCTTGGTGGGAGGCGCCCCAGCCCACTTAGGGGCTGGTCCCTTCCCACTATTGGCCCATGTAAGCCTCCGGGGATGGTGGCCCACCTGGTGGACCCCCGGACCCCTCCAGTGGTCCCGGTACACTACCTGTGATTCCCGGAACACTTCCGGTGGCCAAAACCATACTTCCTATATATCAATATTTACCTCCGGACCATTCCGGAACTCCACGTGACGTCTAGGATCTCATCCGAGACTCCAAACAACATTAGGTAACCGCGTACATACTTTCCCTATAACCCTAGCGTCATCAAACCTTAAGTGTGTAGACCCTACGGGTTCAGGAACCATGCAGACATGACCGCGACAACTCTCCAGCCAATAACCAACAACGGGATCTGGATACCCATGTTGGTTCCCACATGTTCCACAATGATCTCATCGAATGAACCACGATGTCAAGGATTCAATCAATCTCGTACAATTCCCTTTGTCCATCGGTATGATACTTGCCCGAGATTCGATCGTCGGTATCCCGATACCTTGTTCAATCTCGTTACCAGCAAGTCTCTTTACTCGTTCCGTAAAACATCATCCCATGATCAACTCCTTGATCACATTGTGCACATTATGATGATGTCCTACCGAGTGGGCCCAGAGATACCTCTCCGTTTACACGGAGTGACAAATCCCAGTCTCGATTCGTGCCAACCCAACAGACACTTTCGGAGATACCTGTAGTGTACCTTTATAGCCACCCAGTTATGTTGTGACGTTTGGCACACCCAAAGCACTCCTACGGTATCCGGGAGTTGCACAATCTCATGGTCTAAGGAAATGATACTTGCCATTAGAAAAGCTTTAGCAAACGAACTACACGATATTTGTGCTAGGCTTAGGATTGGGTCTTGTCCATCACATCATTCTCCTAATGATGTGATCCCGTTATCAACGACATCCAATGTCCATGGTCAGGAAACCGTAACCATCTATTGATCAACGAGCTAGTCAACTAGAGGCTTACTAGGGACATGGTGTTGTCTATGTATCCACACATGTATCTGAGTTTCCTATCAATACAATTCTAGCATGGATAATAAACGATCATCATGAACAATGAAATATAATAATAATAACTAATTTATTATTGCCTCTAGGGCATATTTCCAACAGTCTTCCACTTGCACTAGAGTCAATAATCTAGTTCACATCGCCATGTGATTAACACTCACAGGTCACATCGCCATGTGACCAACATCCAAGAGTCTACTAGACTCAATGATCTAGTTCACATCACTATGTGATAAACACTCAAAGAGTTCAGGGTTTGATCATGTTATGCTTGTGAGAGAGGTTGTAGTCAACGGGTCTTGCCATATTCAGATCCCTATGTATTTCGCAAAACTTTATGTCATATCGTAGATGCTGCTACCACATTCCACTTGGAGCTATTCCAAATTATTGCTCCATTATACATATCCGGTATCTCTACTCAGAGCTATCCAGATAGGTGTTAAGCTTGCATCGACGTAACTCTTTACGTCGAACTCTTTACCACCTCCATAACCGAGAAACATTTCCTTATTCCTCTAAGGACAATTTTGACCGCTATCTGGTGATCCAGTCCTAGATCACCTTTGTACCCTCTTGCCAGACATGTGGCAAGGCACACATCAGGTGCGGTACTCAGCATGGCATACCGTATAGAGCCTATGACAAGAGCATAGGGGACGACCTTCGTCCTTCCTCTTTCTTCTGCCATGGTCAAGCTTTGAGTCTTACTCAACTTCACACCTTACAACTCAGGTAAGAACCCCTTCTTTGACTGATCTATTTTGAACTCCTTCAAAAACATGTCAAGGTGTGCGTTCTTTTGAAAGTATCATCAGGCGTTTTGATCTATCTCTATAGATCTTGATGCCCAATATGTAAGCAGCTTTATCTAGGTCTTCCTTTGAAAATCACTCTTCAAACAATTGTTTATGCTTTTCAGAAAATCTACATCATTTCAAATCAACAATATGTCATCCACATATACTTATCAGAAATGTTGTAGTTCTCCCACTCACTTTCTTGTTAATACAAGTTTCTAGCAAACATTGTATAAACCTAAAAGCTTTGATCACTACATCAAAGCATATATTCGGATTCCGAGATGCTTGCTCTAGTCCATAGAAGGATTGCTGGAGCCAGCATACCTTTTAGCATCCTTAGGATCGACAAAACCTTTTATTGTATCACATACAACTTTTCTTATGAAAACTGGTAAGAAAACTTGTTTTGACATCCATCTGTAAGATTTCATAATCGAAAAATACAGCTAATGCTATCATGATTCCGACGGACTTAAGCATCGCTACGGGTGAGAAATTCTCATCGTAGTCAACTCCTCGAACTTGTGAAAAGACTCTTTCCCACAAGTCGAGCTTCATAGACGGTAACATTACCGCCCACGTCTGTCTTCTTCTTAAAGATCCATTTATCTCAATGGCTTGCCGATCATCGGGCAAGTCCACCAAAGTCCATACTTTGTTCTGATATATGGATCCTATCTCGGATTTCATGGCTTCTAACCATTTGTCGGAATACGGGCCCACCATCGCTTCTCCATAGCTCGTAGGTTCATTGTTGTCTAACAACATGATATCTAAGACAGGATTACCGTACCACTTAGGAGTAGTACATATCCTTGTCGACCTACGAGGTTCGATAGAAACTTGATCCGAAGCTTCATGATCACTATCATTAACTTCCTATTCAACATACGTAGGCGCCACAGAAAACATCTTTCTGTGTTGCGTCACTCTCTGGTTGAAGTGAAGGTTCGACAACCTCATCAAGTTCTATCTTCCTCCCACTCAATTCTTTCGAGAGAAACTCCTTCTCGATAAAGGACCCGTTCTTAGCGACAAACAATTTGCCCTCGGATCTGAGATAGAAGGTATACCCTACTGTCACCTTTGGGTATCCTATGAAGATGTGTTTGTCCTCTTTGGGTTCGAGCTTCTCCGGCTGAAGCCTTAAGCATCGCATCCCCAAACGTTAAGAAACGACAACTTTGGTTTCTTGCCAAACCAATGTTCTTATGACGTCGTCTCAACGGACTTAGATGGTGTCCTATCTAAAGTGAATGCAGCTGTCTCTAACGCATAACCTCAAAATGAAAACGGTAGATTGATAAGAGACATCATAGATCGCACCATATCTCATAAGGTTCGATTACGATGTCCGGACACACCATAACCTGTGGTGTTCTAGGTGGCTTCAACTGTGAAACAATTCCACAATGTCTTAAGTGATTGCCAAACTCATAACTCGGAAATTCTCATTGATCAGATCGTAGGAATTTTATCTTCTTGTTATGATGATTCTTAACTTCACTCTGAAATCGCTTGAACTTTTCAAATGTTTCAGACTTGTGCTTCATTAAGTAAATATACCTATATCTACTCAAATTGTCAGTGAAGATGAGAAAATAGCGATATCCACCGCACGCTCCAATTCTCATTGGATCACACACATCTGCATGTATGATTTCCAACAAGTCACTTGCCCGTTTCATTGTACCTGAAAATGGGTTCTTAGTCATCCTGCCCATGAGGCATGGCTCGCATGTGTCAAGCGATTAAAATCAAGTGACTCCAAACATCCATCGATATGGAGTTTCTTCATGCATCTTACGCCAATATGACCTAAGCGGCAGTGCCACAAGAAAGTGGAACTATCATTATTAACTCTACATCTTTTGGCGTGAACATGTGTATTACCACGACCGAGATTCAATGAACCATTCACATAGGGTGCATGACCATGAAAGGTATCATTCATGTAAACAGAATAGCCATTATTCTCTAACTTAAATGAATGACCGTATTGCAATGAACATGATCTAATCATATTCATGCTCAACGTAGACACCTAATAACATTTATCTAGTTTCAATACTAATCTCGAAGGCATATGGAGCGTGCGATGGTGATCTCATCAACTTTGGAAACACTTCCAACACACATCGTCACCTCGCCCTTAGCCAGTCTCCGTTTAGTCCGTAGCTTTTGCTTCAAGTCACCAGTAATAGCAACTGAACCGGTATCCAATACCCAGGTGCTACCAGGAGTACTAGCGAGGTACACATTAATAACACGTATATACTTTGTTGAAGTTGCCAGCCTTCTTATCTACCATGCATTTGGGGTAATTCCGCTACCAGTGCCGTTCCCCTTACAATAGAAGCACTTAGTCTGGGGTTTGGGTTCAACCTTGGGTTCCTTCACTAGAGTGGCAACTGGTTTGCCATCCATGAAGTTTCCCTTCTAGCCCTTGCCCTTCTTGAAACCAGGTGTCTTGTTAAACCATCAACACTTGATGCTCCTTCTTGATTTCTACCTATTGCGGTCTTAAGCACCGCGAACAGCTCCGGGATCAACACCTTCCCTTGCATGTCATAGTTTATCACGAAGATCTAGTAGCTTAGTGATAGTGGCTAGAGAACTCTATCAATCACTATCTTATCTGGAAGTTTAACTCCCACTTGATTTAAGTGATTGTTGCACCCAGACATTCTGAGCACATGCTCACTAGCTGAGCTATTGTCCTCCATCTTGTTGGCAAAAGAACTTGTCAGAGGTCTCATACCTCTCAACACGGGCATGAGCCTGAAATCCCAATTTCAGCTCTTTGAACATCTCATATGTCTTATGGCGTTCAAAACGTCATTCGAATCCCGATTCTAAGCCGTAAAGTATGGTGCACTAAACTATCAAGTAGTCATCAGGACGTGTCTGTCAGGTGTTCACAACATCCACAGATGACGTTGTAGGGGTTTGCACATCGAGCGGTGCATCAAAGACGTAAGCCTTCTGTGTAGCAGTGAGGACACTCCTCGGACTACGGACCTAGTCCGCATCATTGCTTACAATATCTTTCAACTTAATCTTTCTCTAGGAACGTATTGAAACAGGGAGCTACAACGTGAGCTATTTATCTACAACATATTTGCGAAGACAATTCAGACTATGTTCATGATAATTGAGTTCATCTAATGAACTCCCACTCAGATAGACATCCCTCTAGTCATCTAAGTGAAACATGATCCGAGTCAACTAGGCCATGTCCGATCATCACGTGAGACGGACTAGTCAACATCGGTGAACATCTTCATGTTGATCGTATCTTCTATACGACTCATGCTCGACCTTTCGGTCTTCCGTGTTCCGAGGCCATGTCTGTACATGCTAGGCTCGTCAAGTCAACCTAAGTGTTCTTTCTGTGTAAATCTGGCTTACACCCGTTGTATTCGAACGTTAGAATCTATCACACCGATCATCACGTGGTGCTTCGAAACAACGAACCTTCGCAATGGTGCACAGTTAGGGGGAACACTTTTCTTGAAATTTTAGTGAGGGATCATCTTATTTAAGCTACCGTCGTTCTAAGAAAATAAGATGTAAAACATGATAAACATCACATGCAATCAAATAGTGACATGATATGGCCAATATCATTTTGCTCCTTTTGATCTCCATCTTCGGGGCTCCATGATCATCGTTGTCACCGGCATGACACCATGATCTCCATCATCATGATCTCCATCATCGTGTCTTCTTGAAGTTGTCTCGTCATCTATTACTTCTACTACTATGGCTAACGCTTTAGCAATAAAGTAAAGTAATTACATGACGTTTATGTTGACACGCAGGTCATAAATAAATAAAGACAACTCTTATGGCTCCTGCCGGTTTTCATACTCATCGACATGCAAGTCGTGATTCCTATTACAAGAACATGATCAATCTCATACATCACATATATCATTCATCACATCCTTTTGGCCATATCACATCACAAGGCATATGCTGCAAAAACAAGTTAGACGTCCTCTAATTGTTGTTGCAAGTTTTTACGTGGCTGCTATAGGTTTCTAGCAAGAACGTTTCTTACCTATGCCAAAACCACAACGCGATATGCCAATTTCTATTTACCCTTCATAAGGACCCTTTTCATCGAATCCGATCCGACTAAAGTGGGAGAGACAGACACCCGCTAGCCACCTTATGCAAGTAGTGCATGTCAGTCGGTGGAACCAGTCTCACGTAAGAGTACGTGTAAGGTCGGTCCGGGCCGCTTCATCCCACAATGCCGCCGAATCAAGATAAGACTAGTAACGGGAAGTAAATTGACAAAATCAATGCCCACAACTGCTTTGTGTTCTACTCGTGCATAGAAACTACGCATAAACCTGGCTCATGATGCCACTGTTGGGGAACGTAGCAGAAATTCAAAATTTTCTACGCATCACCAAGATCAATCTATGGAGTAATCTAGCAATGAGGGAAGGAGAGTGCATCTACATACCCTTGTAGATCGCTAAGCGGAAGCGTTCAAGTGAACGGGGTTGATGGAGTCGTACTCGTCGTGATCCAAATCACCGATGATCCTAGTGCCGAATGGACGGCACCTCCGCGTTCAACACACGTACAGCCCGGTGACGTCTCCTACGCCTTGATCCAGCAAGGGGAGAAGGAGAGGTTCGGGAAGACTCCATCCAGCAGCAGCACGACAGCGTGGTGGTGGTGGAGGAGCGTGGGACTCCAGCAGGGCTTCGCCAAGCACTACGAGAGACGAGGAGGAAGAGGGGTAGGGCTGCGCCAACAGGGAGATTGAATCGTGTCTTGGGCTGCCCCTTTGCTCAAGTATATATAGGGGAAGGGGAGGGGCTGCGCCCCCACCTAGGGTTCCCTCCCTAGGGGTGGTGGCAGCCCCCAAATCCCATCTGGGAGGCGGCCAAGGGGGAGAGAGAGTGGGGCGCACCTAGGGTGGGCTTTAGGGCCCATCTGCGCCTAGGGTTTGCCCCCTCTCCTCTTGAGGACGCCTTGGGCCTTGGTGGGAGGCGCCCCAGCCCACCTAGGGGCTGGTCCCTTCCAACTATTGGCCCATGTAAGCCTCCGGGGCTGGTGGCCCCACCTGGTGGACCCCCGGACCCCTCCGGTGGTCCCGGTACACTACCTGTGATGCCCGGAACACTTCCGGTGGCCAAAACCATACTTCCTATATATCAATATTTACCTTCGGACTATTCCGGAACTCCTTGTGACGTCCGGGATCTCATCCGGGACTCCGAACAACATTCGGTAACAACGCACATACTTTCCCTATAACCCTAGCATCATCGAACCTTAAGTGTGTAGACCCTACGGGTTCGGGAACCATGCAGACAAGACCGAGACAACTCTCCGGCCAATAACCAACAGCGGGATATGGATACCCATGTTGGTTCCCACATGTTCCACGATGATCTCATCGGATGAACCACGATGTCAAGGATTCAATCAATCCCGTATACAATTCCCTTTGTCCATCGGTATGATACTTGCCCGAGATTCGATCGTCGGTATCCCGATACCTTGTTCAATCTCGTTACCGGAAAGTCTCTTTACTCGTTCCGTAAAACATCATCCCGTGATCAACTCCTTTATCACATTGTGAACATTATGATGATGTCCTACCGAGTGGGCCCAGAGATACCTCTCCGTTTACACGGAGTGACAAATCCCAGTCTCGATTCGTGCCAACCCAACAGACACTTTCGGAGATACCTGTAGTGTACCTTTATAGCCACCCAGTTACGTTGTGACGTTTGGCACACCCAAAGCACTCCTACGGTATCCGAGAGTTGCACAATCTCATGGTCTAAGGAAATGATACTTGACATTAGAAAAGCTTTAGCAAACGAACTACACGAACATTGTGCTAGGCTTAGGATTGGGTCTTGTCCATCACATCATTCTCCTAATGATGTGATCCCGTTATCAACGACATCCAATGTCCATGGTCAGGAACCATAACCATCTATTGATCAACGAGCTAGTCAACTAGAGGCTTACTAGGGACATGGTGTTGTCTATGTATCCACACATGTATCTGAGTTTCCTATCAATACAATTCTAGCATGGATAATAAATGATTATCATGATCAATGAAATATAATAATAATAACTAATTTATTATTGCCTCTAGGGCATATTTCCAACAAGTTCCGAACTATGTGCGTCCATGCATGTCGAACATGATCGGTCATCGATCACCGAATTCAGCGCTGCAGACATCTTCCGGCACTCGCCTTTGGGCGGTGTGCTGAACTCATTAAAAAAATCTATCCTTAGCGGGGGATTCACAGCCGAACTATATCTCGTTCGAACTAGAATCTGATGACGGGAAATTTTGCTTCCCACCCACCACCCACTTCATAGCCACTGTCGAAGACTTAACCGACATGCTCGATTGCGGCTCCGAAGACATCGACGGTATGGACAACGATGCAGATGAGGAGCATGGCCAAAACCCATCATTTACCGGACGCTGGACGGCCACTTCTTCGTTCGACGTATACATGGTGGATACGCCTAAATAGCCTAACGACGACAACAAACAAGACCCATTCGAGGATAATCTCCTGGGACACGGCCTAAGCACCGACGTTAATGGCGCCGCTCTAAGTCATGTTGTGCGAAAGATAGCAATACCGGCACCGGAGAAAGTAATACTCCGGACGATGCCGAAGACAACAAAGAGCCTGTGGAGGCAACCTCCAAACAGGAGGAACAGGAAAACGGGAAAGTTAGCCCTGATGAACAGGCCATACATAACGACTCGGAAGACAACAATTATCTTCTGCTCTCCGAGGATGAGGTGAGCCTTAGCAACGAGGATTTCATCGTGCCTGAGGAACCTCTCGAGCAGGAGCACTTCAAGCGCCAGCTAATAGCCACTGCATGGAGCCTGAAAAAGAAGCAGCCGCAACTTCAAGCTGATCAAGATCTGCTAAATGATAGAGGGACTGATGTCCTGGCAGCCGAAGAATACGGCCTTAAGCGCCTAGCCAAAAGTTACCCGAAGCGCAAATTTCTACCTCAGTTCGATGATGAGGCGCTGGAGCCCATACCATCATCACACAATGGGGCTGATCGACCACCACGTGGTTGGGATAAAGCGGCAACTCAAGCCGAATACCAGCCCGCCCCGCCTCATTATAAAGGTAGAGATAAAACAGCTCATGGTCACACATATAACCTTCGGCAGGACCTGAACAACAGAGGAGGATATACCAGACCGATCTATGGATCGTGAGGACGTGCCTCGACATGTGTCGGCGGCTATCTATCCGGACATGACAAACCTAGTCATGCACGGGCCGAATGCCACAGACGGACTCCATCGGAGCTACGTCGCGACGCGGCTCGATATAAAGGCGCCGCACACCCTCTTTACTTCACTGACTAAGTAGTGGATCACAAATTCCCAGAAGGGTTTAAACCCGTAAACATCGAATCATACGATGGAACAACTGACCCCGCGGTGTGGGTCGAGGACTTTATTCTCCACATTCATATGGTTCGTGGAGATGACCTGCACGCCATCAAATACCTCCTATTAAAACCCAAAGGGCCAACTCAGCACTGGTTAAACAGTCTGCCTGAAAATTCTATTGGCAGCTGGGAGGACTTGGAAGAAGCCTTCCTTGACAACTTCCAAGGTACATATGTCCGGCCACCAGATGCCGATGACTTAAGTCACATAGTTCAACAGCCCGGGGAGTCAGCCAGGAAATTCTGGACTAGGTTCCTAACTAAAAAGAACCAAATCATCGACTGTCCGGATGCTGAAGCCCTAGCGGCCTTTAAACATAGCATCCGTGACGAATGACTCGTCCGCCACCTCGGCCAGGAAAAGCCGAAGTCCATGGCAGCCCTCACGACACTCATGACCCGCTTTTGTGCGGGTGAGGATAGTTGGCTGGCCCGTAGCAAAAATACAGCAAATGAAACGGGCACCTCCGAGGCCAAAAATAGCAGCGGCAAGCTCCGACACAGCAGACACAAACGCCGAAGCAATGGTGATAACACCGATGACACCACATTCAACGCCAGATTCAGTGGCTCCAAGTCCAGTCAGCGGAAGAAGCCATATAAAAGAAACAATCAGGGAACATCCAGCTTGGACTACATACTCGATGTCCGTGCCAGATCCATGGCACCCCAGACAAACCAACTAATCATACCAACAGAGATTGTTGGGTTTTCAAACAGGACGGCAAATTAAACACCGAGAACAAGGAAAAGGGATCGCAAAGCGAGGACAATGACGAGGTGCCCCGGCAACCGAACACAGGGGGACAGAAGAACTTCCCCCCTCAGGTCAAAACGGTGAACATGATATATGCTACACACATCCCCAAGAGGGAGCGCAATCACGCGCTTAGGGACGTCTATGCGATAGAGCCAGTCGCCCCAAAATTCAATCTACGGTCGTCATGCCCAATCACTTTTGATCATCGGGATCATCCAACCAGTATCCGTCATGGCGGCTTAGCCGCACTGGTCCTCGACCCAATCATTGATGGATTCCACCTGACGTGAATCCTCGTGGATGGCGGTAGCAGCCTCAATCTGCTCTATCAGGACACAGTGCGCAAAATGGGCATTAATCCATCACAGATCAAGCCCACAAAGACTACCTTTAAAGGAGTCATACCAGGTGTAGAGGCCCGCTGTACAGGCTCAATCACACTGGAGGTTGTCTTCGGACCGCCGGACAACTTCTGAAGCGAGGAGTTAATCTTCGATATCGTCCCCTTTCGCAGCGGCTATCACGCACTGCTCGGACGAACCGCATTTGCTCGATTCAACACCGTACCACACTATGCCTATCTCAAGCTCAAGATGTCAGGACCGCGCGGTGTCATAACAGTTAATGGTAACACGGAATGCTCCCTCCGTACTCAGGAGCACACCGCTGCCTTAGCAGCAGAAGTACAGAGCGGCCTTTTCAACCAGAACCTCAATTCAACGGCCAAGCCCCTGGACACTGTCAAGAGAGTCTGGACTTCTCTGCAGTAGGACAACTCAGCTTGTCAAGAGCTCAACTAGCAATTCAACCTCCATCCCAGTCCCGATCAAGTAGCAGCGTTTGTACGGCGTGTACATAACTACGCACTCAAGATACCATGGGCATAGGCGGAGGCATAACTAGCCTGTGATCCGCAATATGGCTCGACCGCTCCTGGACACACATACTCTCACTGTTTCCTTTTCTCCTTTTGAGGTTTTCTTTCCACACGTTCCCCCTGGTGGCCCAATCACCGGTCCTTTCAAAGGATAAATATACCAAGATGGCACGAAGCACAGTCGTATAGGGGAATTTTTAGGTAGTTTCTTTAACAATCACTCTACCTGTTTTCAGGACCCACACGCAGCTCTCTTGGTCGTGGCTTAGCCCGTTGCTTATTGCTCTATTTGTATCAATGCGCTTCAATGTATTAATCAAATTATAACGGAAACAGTTTGCGGCACAAATTCTGCAGCCTTGGCTCATTACCCTTGCTCTATTTTCTCTTTTCCTTTTTCTATTGTTAACCTTATCAGATAGCACCCGTACACTTTGGTACGTCCAATTTGCCAGGGGCTTCATAGCGCCCCACAACATGGCAACAAAGTCCGAACACTTTCTACTGTTCGGCACCCCGAATTTAGCACTGGCTCCGAATCATGTCTTTGGTCAATAGTTGGGTTGCACGGCTCTTGTGCTTGCTACCCTACATTCCTCTACATCGGCTAGGGTAGTAAAGTGAGAACTACTGTGATTGTGCCCTGGTTTACCCGGATTAGCACCTCAGCAGAGAAGGCCGAAAACTGACTGTCATGATGCGGCGAGAGCCGGACAGCTCTTTGGAGGTCTCAAATCGTTAGAGATTTTTTTCCGCATTACACGAGGGATTGGTACTTGCCCGATCAGGTGTTTATAACTTCCTAGTTCAGATACCAGGGGCTGCGCCTAAATTTTTATTGTCAAACTCCTATGGCAAAGTGAGAGTGTTCAAGCCGAATAGTCTGATTGCCTAGTTCGCTGTGCTAAACACCTCCTCAGGACAAAACAATTGGATCAAGAGTGTTTAGATTATATCCCGAACACCCCCGTACTTCCTATCTGGGGGAAGAAGCTGACGAATGGCCAACTCTCAGATTTCACACAATGCGGCCGCACAGGAGGTGATTTTTTAAACAAACATTATATTACATAACAAAATTTGTTTCATCATACAAGGCGGAGACAACATGAATACATTCATTCAAAAATAATGTCTTGCGCACATTGCGTCGCCACAATACGGGACCCCTCCAGGACGTCTTCAAAATACCGCTCCGGTGTGCGGTGCTCCTTGCCTTCAGGTGGCCCCTCGGTCACAAGCTTGACGGCATCCATCTTCGCCCACCACACCATGACGTGGGTGAAGGCCATGTGCGCGCCCTCGATGCAGGCTGACCTCTTGATGATGTCCAGTCGAGGACAGGCACCTACCAGCCACTTCACGAGTCCGAAGTAGCTACTGGGTATAACTTCGGCATGCCACAGCCGGATTATTAATTCCTTCGTGGCCAGTTCGGCCACCCTATGCAGCTCGACCCGCTGTCTTAGCTGATCGGTGAAGGGCACTGGATGCTCTGGCGCAAGGTATTGCGAACAGAATAGCTCCTCCGTTGAGCTCCCTTCTTCGGCTCGGAAGAACTCCACAGCGTCGGACACACTACGCAGCAGATCCGCAAATACCCTTGGAGAACTCCAAATCCGGGTTAGTAAGAAATACTTCTTCTTCACATACTTGCTTGCATACTAAACGCCTTACCCGCCGCGATCTTCTTGGCCTCCTGGATCTCTTCGAGGGCACCCTGGGCTTCAACTCGGGCCGCTTCCGCGCTTTGGCGAGCCTTGGCGAGTTCGGTCTCCCGAGCCGAAACATCGCACCCCAAGGTATCGCACTTCTTCACAGCATCCTGGAGCTCTTGCTGGACCTCGTTCAGCCTGTCCTTAAGCTTCTTACAAGCGGCCTGCTCCTTGACAGCTTTCCCCTCGGCTTCGGCCAGGGCCTTTTTAAGGGCCTCGACCTTGGTCATCGCTCCTACAGATATCATGACACTACGGTCAATATAAATCATTTATTCTTTCCGAATATATAGCAAAGCATTACGTACCTTGCTGGTCTTCCAGCTGCTTCGTCGCTTGGCCGATCTCCTCCTCGGCCCGCTGCAATCTCTGCTTTAGTCCAGAGACTTTGGCAATGCGTGAGGTCGCGGCCAGCAACCCCGCCTGCTTATTCACATAAGACACATTTAGTTAGTTTCCTATGAAATTTAATTGACCCTCTATCCGGCGTTTCTTTTCGAATACCGGACAGTGTCTCAGGGGCTACTGTCTATATTGGGATTTTCTCTTTCGCGCCGCTTACCCCAAAGCCTGTCAGCAGGCCGCTGCAGGCTTCGGTCAGTCCGCTCTTGACGGAATGAACCTTCTCAATCACCGTACCCATAAGGATACGGTGTTCTTCCACAATGGAAGCGCCTCGTAGTGCTTCTAGTAGATTATCCGGCGCCTCTGGTTGGATAGGGGTCACCGGCGGGACGGTCACGCCTCCTTCTCTTGAAGGAGGCTGCTTGTCGGATTTCGGAGCCGTATGGGTATCCGGATCCGTTCTCGGATGGGGACTGAACTGAGCATGGCCCACATCGTCAGTCTCCATGGGGGTCTATTCCCCCATGTCTCCGGTGGCTGAGGTTTCGCCCTCCGGCGCCACCATGATGGCCTGCTGAACCTCTCCTTGGCATGGGAAGGTCCTTTGGGACAACACCTCGTCGTCTCCCTTGGCCTTGGGACAGTAAGCGGCCGGCGGTGACTCGCTGGCCATCGCCTTTGAATCCAACGAGCCTCTTGATGAGGATCGCTGGGAGCTGTCGTGGGCCGGACTGCAATAACATGATTAACCATATTAATACCATAAAGTGGAGAGGCCGGATAAATGGATGCGTGCGGGTTCTTAGTACTCACGATGCGGCCAGGGGCTTGTTCCGGCATCGCTCCGAACTATTGTCGATGTCCCATGCGAAGTTATCCGCGAGAGGGCCTTTCCCCCTCTTGGGCGCCTCTGCCTCCAGATTTGTGGAGGCCGCCCTCTTCTTCCTCCCCCCCATCAGGGGAGAGTCGCTCTCCTCCTCCTCATCATCGTTGTCGTCTTCGGCGGCAGAGGAGTGGGTCTTCTCTTCGGACGTCACGTCCGAAGCGCCCTTGAGGCGGGGGCCACTCCGGACCCCCTTGGCCTTCTTCTCCGGCGCCTTATAGGGCGCCGGTACCAGCATCTTCGCCAGGCGCGGGATGACTGGTTCCTCGAGCAGCGGAGGCGGACATCGAATCCGCTCCGCTCTCTCCGTCCATACCTAAAATAATAAAGTTTAGATATCCTCCTTGAAACAAGCAAGTAGAGGATGCATAAAAGGCTTACCTCATTGGCGGAATGGGTAATGTCGTGCCCGCAGTCCGAGTCTATGGCTGGCGGCGTCTCGTTGCCTTTAAAGAGCAACTTCCAGGCATCTTCGTGAGTGGTTCCGAAGAGCCTTTCCAAATTTTGGTGCTTCTTCGGATTGAATTCCCATAAAGGGAGGCTTCGGCTTTGGCATGGGAGAATCCGACGAACTAGCATCACTTGGATTACGTCGATGAGCTTAACATTTTTATCCACCATGCTTTGAATGCGCGTTTGCAGCGCTATCAGCTCGTCTGACGAAGACCAATTTGGACCCTTCTCAATCTAGGAGGTGAGACGCATTGGAGCTTCGGAGTTGAATTCGGCAGCCGCAGCCCAGGTGGCACCGCGGGGCTCTGTGATGTAGAACCATAGTTTCTGCCACTCCTTGATAGTCTCCACAAAAGTACCTTTTGGCCAGGTGACATTGGGAGCTTGCTCACCATGGCGCCTCCGCACTCCGTGTTCTGTGTTGGGGAACATTGCAGAAAACAAAAAAAGTTCCTACGTTTTCACCAAGATCCATCTATGAGTTCATCTAGCAACGAGTGGTCGGATGCATCTACATACCTTTGTAGATCGCGAGCAGAAGCGTTCAAAGAACGGGGATGAGGGAGTCGTACTCGTCGTGATCCAAATCACCGGAGATCCTAGCGCCGAACGGATGGCACCTCCGCGTTCAACACACGTACGGTCAGCGTGACGTCTCCTCCTTCTTGATCCAGCAAGGGGGAAGGAGAGGTTGATGAAGATCCAGCAGCACGACGGCGTGGTGGTGGATGCAGCAGTCACTGCAGCAGGGCTTCGCCGAGCTTCTGCGAAAGGGAGAGGTGTAGCAGGGGAAAGGGAGGCGCTAAGGCTTGAGGTGCGGCTGCCCTCCCTCCCCCCCCCTTTATATACACCCCCTAGGGGGGTGCACCGGCCCTAGGAGATGGGATCTCCTAGGGGGGCGGCGGCCAAGGGGGTGGAGTACCCCCCAAGGCAAATGGAGGCGCCCCCTCCCCTAGGGTTCCCAACCCTAGGCGCATGGGGGGCCCAAGGGGGGGGGGCACCAGCCCAATATGGGCTGGTTCCCTCCCCACTTCAGCCCATGAGGCCCTCCGGAATGGGTGGCCCCACCCGGTGGACCCCCGGGACCATTCCGGTGGTCCCGGTACAATACCGCTGACCCTCGAAACTCTCCCTATGGCCGAAACTGCACTTCCTATATATAATTCTTCACCTCCGGACCATTCTGGAACTCCTCGTGATGTCCGGGATCTCATCCGGGACTCTGAACAACTTTCGGGTTACTGCATACTCTTATCTCTACAACCCTAGTGTCACCGAACCTTAAGTGTGTAGACCCTACGGGTTCGGGAGACATGTAGACAAGACCGAGAAGACTCTCTGGTCAATAACCAACAGCGGGATCTGGATACCCATGTTGGCTCCCACATGCTCCTCGATGATCTCATCAGATGAACCACGATGTCGAGGACCTAATCAATCCCGTACTCAATTCTCTTTGCAATCGGTACGTTACTTGCCCGAGACTCGATCGTCGGTATCCCAATACCTCGTTCAGTCTCGTTGCCGGCAAGTCACTTTACTCGTACCGTAATGCATGATCCCGTGACCAGACACTTGGTCACTTTGAGCTCATTATGATGATGCATTACCGAGTGGGCCCAGAGATACCTCTCCGTCATACGGAGTGACAAATCCCAGTCTCAATTCGTGCCAACCCAGCAGACACTTTCGGAGATACCTGTAATGTACCTTTATAGTCACCCAGTTACGTTGTGACGTTTGGTACACACAAAGCACTCCTACGGTATCCAGGAGTTACACGATCTCATGGTCTAAGGAAAAGATACTTGACATCCAGAAAAGCTACAGCAAACGAACTACACGATCTTTGTGCTATGCTTAGGTTTGGGTCTTGTCCATCACATCATTCTCCTAATGATGTGATCTCGTTATCAATGACATCCAATGTCCATAGTCAGGAAACCATGACTATCTGTTGATCAACGAGCTAGTCAACTAGAGGCTTACTAGGGACACATTGTGGTCTATGTATTCACACATGTATTACGATTTCCGGATAATAAAATTATAGCATGAATAATAGATAATTATCATGAACAAGGAAATATAATAATCATTTTATTATTGCCTCTAGGGCATATTTCCAACAGTCTCCCACTTGCACTAGAGGCAATCATCTAGTTACATTGTTATGAATCGAACACCCATGGAATTCTGGTGTTGATCATGTTTTGCTCTAGGGAGAGGTTTAGTCAACGGATCTGCTACATTCAGGTCCGTATGTACTTTACAACTCTCCATGTCTCCATTTTGAACACTTTCATGAATGGAGTTGAAGCGACGCTTGATATGCCTAGTCTTCCTGTGAAACTTGGGCTCCTTGGCAAGGGCAATAGCTCCAGTGTTGTCACAGAAGAGAGTCATCGGGCCCGACGCATTGGGTATGACTCCTAGGTCGGTAATGAACTCCTTCACCCAGACTGCTTCGTGTGCTGCCTCCGAGGCTGCCATGTACTCCACTTCACATGTAGATCCCGCCACAACGCTTTGCTTGCAACTGCACCAACTTACTGCCCCACCATTCAAAATATACATGTATCCAGTTTGTGACTTAGAGTCATCCAGATCTGTGTCGAAGCTAGCGTCGACGTAACCCTTTACGACGAGCTCTTCGTCACCTCCATAAACGAGAAACATTTCCTTAGTCCTTTTCAGGTACTTCAGGATATTCTTGACCGCTGTCTAGTGTTCCTTGCCGGGATTACTTTGGTACCTACCTACCAAACTTACGGCAAGGTTTACATCAGGTCTGGTACACAGCATGGCATACATAATAGACCCTATGGCTGAGGCATAGGGGATGACACTCATCTCTTCTATATCTTCTGCCGTGGTCGGACATTGAGCCGAGCTCAACTTCACACCTTGCAACACAGGCAAGAACCCCTTCTTAGACTGATCCATATTGAACTTCTTCAATATCTTATCAAGGTATGTGCTTAGTGAAAGACCTATGAGGCGTCTTGATCTATCTCTATAGATCTTGATGCCTAATATATAAGCAGCTTCTCCAAGGTCCTTCATTGAAAAACTCTTATTCAAGTAGGCCTTAATGCTGTCCAAAAGCACTATATCATTTCCCATCAAAAGTATGTCATCTACATATAATATGAGAAATGCTACAGAGCTGCCACTCACTTTCTTGTAAACGCAGGCTTCTCCATAAGTCTGCATAAACCCAAACGCTTTGATCATCTCATCAAAGCGAATGTTCCAACTCCGAGATGCTTGCACCAGCCCATAAATCGAGCATTGGAGCTTGCACACCTTGTCAGCATTCTTAGGATCGACGAAACCTTCCGGCTACATCATATACAATTCTTCCTTAAGGAAACCATTAAGGAATGCCGTTTTGATGTCCATTTGCCATATCTCATAATCATAGAATGCGGCAATTTCTAACATGATTCGGACGGACTTCAGCTTCGCTACAGGTGAGAAAGTCTCATCGTAGTCAACCCCTTGAACTTGTCGATAACCCTTAGCGACAAGCCGAGCTTTATAGATGGTCACATTACCATCCGCGTCTGTCTTCTTCTTAAAGATCCATTTATTTTCTATGGCTCGCCGATCATCGGGCAAGTCAGTCAAAGTCCATACTTTGTTTTCATACATGGATCCTATCTCGGATTTCATGGTTTCCAGCCATTTGTCGAAATCCGGGCCCGCCATCGCTTCTTCATAGTTTGAAGGTTCGCCGTTGTCTAACAACATGATTTCCAAGACAGGGTTGCCGTACCACTCTGGTGCGGAACGTGTCCTTGTGGACCTACGAAGTTCAGTAGCAACTTGATCTGAAGTTTCATGATCATCATCATTAACTTCCTCTCTAGTCGGTGCAGGCACCTCAGGAACATTTTCTTGAGTTGCGCCACTTTCCGGTTCAAGAGGTAATACTTCATCAAGTTCTACTTTCTTCCCACTTACTTCTTTTGAGAGAAACTCTTTCTCTAGAAAGGATCCATTCTTTTCAACAAAGATCTTGCCTTCGGATCTGAGGTAGAAGGTATACCCAATAGTTTCTTTAGGGTATCCTATGAAAACACATTTTTCTGACTTGGGTTCGAGCTTTTCAGGTTGAAGTTTCTTGACATAAGCATCATATCCCCAAACTTTTAGAAACGACAGCTTATGTTTCTTCCCAAACCGTAATTCATACGGTGTCGTCTCAACGGATTTCGACGGAGCCCTATTTAAAGTGAATGCGGCAGTCTCTAAAGCATAGCCCCAAAATGATAGCGGTAAATCGGTAAGAGACATCATAGATCGCACCATATCTAATAGAGTGCGATTACGACGTTCGGACACACCATTACACTGAGGTGTTCCAGGCGGCGTGAGTTGTGAAACTATTCCACATTTTCTTAAGTGTGTGCCAAATTCGTGACTCAAGTATTCTCCCCCACAATCTGATCGCAAGAACTTGATTTTCCTGTCACGTTGATTCTCAACCTCACTCTGAAATTCCTTGAACTTTTCAAAGGTCTCAGACTTGTGTTTCATTAAATAGACATACCCATATCTACTCAAGTCATCAGTGAGGGTGAGAACATAACGATAGCCACCGCGAGCCTCAGCACTCATTGGACCGCACACATCAGTATGTATGATTTCTAATAAGTTGGTTGCTCGCTCCATTGTTCCTGAGAACGGAGTCTTGGTCATTTTACCCATGAGGCATGGTTCACACGTGTCAAATGATTCGTAATCAAGAGACTCTAAAAGTCCATCTGCATGGAGCTTCTTCATGCGTTTGACACCTATGTGACCAAGGCGGCAGTGCCACAAGTATGTGGGACTATCATTATCAACCTTACATCTTTTGGTATTCACACTATGAATATGTGTAGCATTACGCTCGAGATTCATTAAGAATAAACCATTCACCATCGGAGCATGACCATAAAACATATCTCTCATATAAATAGAACAACCATTATTCTCAGATTTAAATGAGTAGCCATCTCGAATTAAACGAGATCCTGATACAATGTTCATGCTCAAAGCGGGCACTAAATAACAATTATTGAGGTTTAAAACTAATCCCGTAGGTAAATGTAGAGGTAGCATGCCGACGGCGATCACATCGACCTTGGAACCATTCCCGACGCGCATCGTCACCTCGTCCTTCGCCAGTCTCCGCTTATTCCGCAGCTCCTGCTTTGAGTTACAAATGTGAGAAACCGCACCGGTATCAAATACCTAGGAGCTACTACGAGTACTGGTAAGGTACACATCAATTACATGTATATCACATATACCTTTCGTGATGCCGGCCTTCCTGTCCGCTAAGTATTTGGGGCAGTTCCGCTTCCAGTGACCACTTCCCTTGCAATAAAAACACTCAGTCTCGGGCTTGGGTCCATTCTTTGGCTTCTTCCCGACAGCTTGCTTATCGGGCGCGACAACTCCCTTGCCGTCCTTCTTGAAGTTCTTCTTACCCTTGCCTTTCTTGAACTTAGTGGTTTTATTCACCATCAACACTTGATGTCTACCTCTGCTGATTTCAGCATTGCAAATACTTCAGGAATGGTCTTTCCCATCCCCTGCATATTGAAGTTCATCACAAAGCTCTTGTAGCTTGGTGGAAGCGACTGGAGGATTCTTTCAATGACCGCGTCATCCGGGAGATTAACTCCCAGCTGAGTCAAGCGGTTATGCAACCCAGACATTTTGAGTATGTGCTCACTGACAGAACTATTTTACTCCATCTTACAACTGAAGAACTTGTCGGAGACTTCATATCTCTTGACCTGGGCATGAGCTTGAAAAACCATTTTCAGCTCTTCGAACATCTCATATGCTCCGTGTCTCTCAAAACGCTTTTGGAGCCCCGGTTCTAAGCTGTAAAGCATGCCGCACTGAACGAGGGAGTAATCACCAGAACGTGTCTGCCAAGCGTTCATAACGTCTTGTTCTGCAGGGAGAGCAGGTGCTTCACCTAGCAGTGCTTGTAGGACATAATCTTTCTTGGCAGCTACGAGGATGATCCCTCAGGTTCCGGACCCAGTCCGTATAGTTGCTGCCATCGTCTTTCATCTTGGTTTTCTCTAGGAACGCGTTGAAGTTGAGGACAACGTTGGCCATTTGATCTACAAGACATGTTGTAAAGATTTTAGACTAAGTTCATGATAATTAAGTTCATCTAATCAAATTATTCAATGAACTCCCACTCAGATAGACATCCCTCCATTCATCTAAGTATATCATGATCCGAGTTAACTAGGCCGTGTCCGATCATCACGTGAGACAGACTAGTCAACATCGGTGAACATCTTCATGTTGATCGTATCTTCTATACGACTCATGCTTGACCTTTCGGTCTTCTGTGTTCCAAGGCCATGTCTGTACATGCTAGGCTCGTCAAGTCAACCTAAGTGTTTGCATGTGTAAATCTGTCTTACACCCGTTGTATGTGAACGTTGGAATCTATCACACCCGATCATCACGTGGTGCTTCGAAACAACAAACTGTCGCAACGGTGCACAGTTAGGGGGAACACTTTCTTGAAATTATTATGAGGGATCATCTTATTTACTACCGTCGTTCTAAGTAAACATGATATGGCTAGTATCATATAGCTTCCTTTGATCTCCATCTTGGGGCTCCATGATCATCTTGTCACCGGCATGACACCATGATCTCCATCATCATGATCTCCATCATCGTGTCTCCATGAAGTTGCTCGCCAACTATTACTTCTACTACTATGGCTAACACGTTTAGCAATAAAGTAAAGTAATTTACATGGCGTTTCTCAATGACACACAGGTCATACAAAAAATAAAGACAACTCCTATGGCTCCTGCCGGTTGTCATACTCATCGACATGCAAGTCGTGATTCCTATTACAAGAACATGATCTCATACATCACATATATCATTCATCATTCATCACAACTTTGGCCATATCACATCACAAAACACTTGCTGCAAAAACAAGTTAGACGTCCTCTAATTGTTGTTGCAAGTTTTACGTGGCTGCAAGAGGGTTCTAGCAAGAACGTTTTCTTACCTATGTTAAAGCCACAACGTGATTTGTCAACTTCTATTTACCCTTCATAAGGACCCTTTTCATCGAATCCGGTCCAACTAAAGTGGGAGAGACAGACACCCGCCAGCCACCTTATGCAAGTAGTGCATGTGAGTCGGTGGAACCGGTCTCACGTAAGCGTACGTGTAAGGTTGGTCCGGGCCGCTTCATCCCACAATACCGCTGAAGCAAAATAATACTACTAGCGGCAAGAAAGTTGACAACATCTACGCCCACAACAAATTGTGTTCTACTCGTGCAAAGAGAACTACGCATAGACATAGCTCATGATGCCACTATTGGGGAACGTTGCAGAAAACAAAAAAATTTCCTACGTTTTCACCAAGATCCATCTTTGAGTTCGTCTAGCAACGAGTGGTCGGATGCATCTACATACCTTTGTAGATCACGAGTGGAAGCGTTCAAAGAACGGGGATGAGGGAGTCGTACTCGTCGTGATCCAAATCACCGGAGATCCTAGCGCCGAACGGACGGCACCTCCGCGTTCAACACACGTACGGTCAGCGTGACGTCTCCTCCTTCTTGATGCAGCAAGGGGGAAGGAGAGGTTGATGAAGATCCAGCAGCACGACGGCGTGGTGGTGGATGCAACAGTCACCGCAGCAGGGCTTCGCCGAGCTTCTGCGAGAGGGAGAGGTGTAGCAGGGGAGAGGGAGGCGCCAAGGCTTGAGGTGCGGCTGCCCTCCCTCCCCCCCTTTATATAGGCCCCCTAGGGGGGTGCACCGGCCTTAGGAGATGGGCTCTCCTAGGGGGGCGGCGGCCAAGGGGGTGGAGTACCCCCCAAGGCAAGTGGAGGCGCTCCCTCCCCCAGGGTTCCCAACCCTACGCGCATGGGGGGCCCAAGGGGGGGGGCGCACCAGCCCACTATGGGCTGGTTCCCTCCCCACTTCAGCCCATGAGGCCCTCCGGAATGGGTGGCCCCACCAGGTGGACCCCCGGGACCCTTCCGGTGGTCTCGGTACAATACCGCTGACAACCGAAACTCTCCCGATGGCCGAAACTGCACTTCCTATATATAATTCTTCACCTCCGGACCATTCCGGAACTCCTCGTGACGTCTGGGATCTCATCCGGGACTCCGAACAACTTTCGGGTTACTACATACTCATATCTCTACAACCCTAGCGTCACCGAACCTTAAGTGTGTAGACCCAACGGGTTCGGGAGACATGTAGAAATGACCGAGACGACTCTCCGGTCAATAACCAACAGCGGGATCTGGATAGCCATGTTGGCTCCCACATGCTCCTCGATGATCTCATCGGATGAACCACGATGTCGAGGACCTAATCAATCCCGTACTCAATTCCCTTTGTCAATCGGTACGTTACTTGCCCGAGACTCGATCGTCGGTATCCCAATACCTCGTTCACTCTTGTTACCGGGAAGTCACTTTACTCATACCGTAATGCATGATCCCGTGACCAGACACTTGGTCACTTTGAGCTCATTATGATGATGCATTACCGAGTGGGCCCAGAGATACCTCTCCGTCATACGGAGTGACAAATCCCAGTCTCAATTCGTGCCAACCCAGCAGACACTTTCGGAGATACCTGTAATGTACCTTTATAGTCACCCAGTTACGTTGTGACGTTTGGTACACCCAAAGCACTCCTACGGTATCCGGGAGTTACACGATCTCATGGTCTAAGGAAAAGATACTTGACATCCAGAAAAGCTACAACAAACGAACTACACGATCTTTGTGCTATGCTTAGGTTTGGGTCTTGTCCATCACATCATTCTCCTAATGATGTGATCTCGTTATCAATGACATCCAATGTCCATAGTCAGGAAACCATGACTATCTGTTGATCAACGAGCTAGTCAACTAGAGGCTTACTAGGGACACATTGTGGTCTATGTATTCACACATGTATTACGATTTCCGGATAATAAAATTATAGCATGAATAATAGACAATTATCATGAACAAGGAAATATAATAATCATTTTATTATTGCCTCTAGGGCATATTTCCAACATTCTAGCCATCCACCACCATCGGCTTCACATTGAAGACCTTGAGCCACTGTCTGAAGTGGGGTTGGATGCGGAGGAAAGCCTCACACACGACAATGAATGCCGAGATGTTGAGGAAAGAGTTCGGGGCTAGATCATGGAAGTCTAGCCTGTAATAGAACATAAACCCGTGGACGAAAGGGTGGAGTGGAAACCCTAGCCCGCGAACGAAATGAGGGATGAATACCACCCTCTCGTTGGGCTTCAGTGTAGGGATGACTTGCCCCTTGGTCGGAAGACGGTGGGAGATTTCCTTTGCCAGATACCCGGCTGCCCGAAGCTCAGTAATGTCCTTCTCCTTGATGGTGGAGGCCAACCACTTGCCTTGACCTCCGGATCCGGACATGGTTGAGTGCTTGCTCGAGTTGGGAAAGATGAGAACTTGGGCAGTGGAGCTCAAGAATGGAAGGGCAGAGGAAGAGAGAAGGCGTGGGAGAAGAAAGGGAGTCCTTATCCCCTTATAAAGGCAGTGGATATCGAACGCCTCCCCACTCACCCTGAAACTCGCCTATTCCCAAGGGATGTGCAAACGGCACGGTTGGATTACCCACGCCCGTATTGATGAGAATCCCGCAATAAGGGGACACGATCTCTGCTTTGACAAGACGTGCCAATGGAAACCGCATCTCGAAGCACAGAACGACGTACAAAAATGGTTCGATATAATGCCCGGACATACATGATGTCATCTTGCAAAAAGTTGTCAGCAGATGGGACTCGTGAAATATTATACTCTTTACGGCTGTGTGTGTGGTACTTGTGTTGCAGATCCGGATACGTTCGTTTCATCCGAATACTATCTTGGAGTATTCGGAAAGGGGAACCCGCCTTGCAATGCCGAAGACAATCCGCGCGCCAGACACCTCGTTATTGAAGCCTAGTTCAGGGGCTACTAAGGGAGTCCTGGACTAAGGGGCTCTCGTGTAACACCCCGGATGTAACTTTCCCAATTTGTACTCCAACTCTTGCCATTTCCGGCGTTAAGTTATTTTATTTTCTCGTGTTCGGGTCTTTTTCTCCGTGTGTTGTTATCGTTGTCGTGCATCTCATATGATGTAATCATGTGCATTGCATTTGCATACGTGTTCATCTCATGCATTCGAGCTTTCCCCGTTGCCCGTTTTGCATTCCGGCGCTTCGTTCTCCTCCGGTGGTCATTTTCTAGCTTTCTTTCGCGTGTGGGGATTAAACATTTCCGGATTGGACCGAGACTTGCCAAGTGGCCTTGGTTTACCACCGGTAGACCGCCTGTCAAGTTTCGTATCATTTGGACTTCGTTTGATACCCCAACGGTTAACCGAGGGACCGAAAAGGCCTCGTGTGTGTTGCAGCCCAACACCCCTCCATTTTGGCCAAAACCTACCTAAGCCTTCTCCATCATCTAGAGCGTTCGATCACGATCGCGTGGCCGAAAACCGCACCTCATTTGGACTCTCCTAGCTCCCTCTATGCCTATAAATAGACCTCTCCCCGAAAATCCGGATCCCGCCTCGTCAAAACCCTAGATCCAACCCTCCGCGCCGCACCGGACAAAAACCTGCCGACGGACATTGTCCGGCCATCTCCGCCGCCGCCACATGTCGCCTCCGCGTTCGTCCCCCGCTGCCACCACTCCCGCCGGCCCGCCAGGCCCGGGGTGGGCCCTCCTCCTCCGCCGCCTGGGCCGAGCCGCCCCGCCGCCAGCCTCCCTCCGCGCCGCCCGGCCGGAGCGCCTCGCCCGCCGCCGCCGCCTCGCCTCTCCCGCCGCCGCTGCCTCGCTCGCACCGCGCCGCCGCCTCGCCCGCACCGCGCCGCGCCGCCCCGCCGCCGCCGCCCAGCCCGGATCCGGCGAGATCCGGCCGACCCTTGCTTCCCCGACCACTCCGGCGCCATTTCCGGCGAGCTGCTACAGTGCGCCGCTGCCTCGATTCGTGTGCCCGCCGAAACCCTAGATCTGGAGGGTAAAATTTCGTCTAAGTCCCGGAGATTCTCAGATCCAAGTGCCCCTGTTCATAGCTCTGCAACTTTGCATCCGTAGCTCCGATTCATGCATATAGCATATCAAAATGTTCATCTCAGAGAGTACATCATTTCATTCCATTGCATCATTTTCATTTGAGCTCATCTTGATGCCCGAAATGCTGTTAGAAGAAGGCTACTTGAGATATTTGTCAGATCTGCTACTCCATTTAGGTTTTTGTCATTTTTGCCATGATTAATCAGTGCATGTTATGCCCTGATGCTCTACATATGTTTTGTTAAGGGTTTTGTCTTCTTTCTAGAGGTGCAACCCATGTATTTTTTGTGATGTGTGTGGTGACTAGTGCAAGCTTGCAAAGTGGTGCACTTGTTAATTCTGTTTTCAGGGACTTAGCAATTCCCCTAAGTCCTTGAGCTGTTTATCTCATATTGCCATATGTTCATGTTGTTTCCTAGTGATCCGTGCCTCTTTTGAGGATGATCAGTAAGGATGTTTTGTTAATCTTGTAGTGATCTATCCATCCATGTCTTTTTTTTAAATTATGGAGCACCCTAGCTTGAGTCAATCGAGCTCTACTTTTGCTACTTTGTGAATCTGGGCAGATTGTCAACTTGTTTGCAATTTTGCCGATGATGTTGTAGTTGACCCGTGCATGCTATGCTATTGTTCTTGCCATATCTAGCTTGAAGTTTGTGCCTTCTTGATGTATTTAGGCTTGTCTTGCCATGACTTGCCCTGTGGTGAGAGCATCGAGCTCGTAAACATGCCTACTTGAGTTATGTTTCAGCATGTGCCAGTTTTCACTAAGTCTGAAAAACTGATTATGTTTTTGCTATGTTCACATGCTTGCAATTGTATTTTATTATCCCTTTTGGCTCAAGGTCACTAAGAGACTTTTGTTAAGCTCTATGAGTAGCTCATTCCATGCTTTACTTTGCCATGTTCAGGTCCTGTAGCATGTAGTTTTGTTGCTCCGAAGTGGGCTACCTGATCTGAAATTCCAGACAAGTGTTAATTTCACTAAGTCTGAGATCTGTTTGCCATATGCATTTTTGCCATGCTTGTTTGAACCTGTTAATGGATGATTTGGCCGTAGCTCAGTGCTAGACTTTTGTTAAGCATCTTGAATGCATCCCTGCCATGTATTTTGTTGTCATGTTTGGGTGTTGTAGCACGTTCATCTCATTGCATTTAGATGCCTACTTGCTGTAAATCGCAGACCGGTGTCATTTTTGAATCGCTTGCCATTTCCAAACCGTAACTCCGATTCCGGCATTCTTTATATCGTTTTCAAGAGATTTCATCCCATCTTTCCAGTGGAACACTTGGATTTACAAGTTGAGACCAGGTTCCTGCATCTCCTGTCATATCTTCCATTTTGCATCCCGCATAGCATATCATCATTGCATCATATTGCTTGATCCTTGCACGTGGTTGATTGTATCCTTGTTGCTTGTTTGTCTTGTTTGGGTAGAGCCGGGAGACGAGTTTGCTAACGAGGAGCCCGTTGAGTTTGCTTTCGAGGATCCAGTCAACTCTGACAACTGTGCAGGCAAGATGATCATACCCTCGAAATCACTACTATCTTTGCTATGCTAGTTTGCTCGCTCTTTTGCTATGCCAATGCTACGATGCCTACCACTTGCTTTCAAGCCTCCCAAATTGCCATGTAAAACCTCTAACCCACCTTGTCCTAGCAAACCGTTGAATGGCTATGTTATCGCTTTGCTCAGCCCCTCCTATAGCGTTGCTAGTTGCAGGTGAAGATTAGAGGCCGTTCCTTGTTGGAACATTTATTTACTTGTTGGGATATCATTATATTGCTATGTTATCTTAATGCATCTATATACTTGGTAAAGGGTGGAAGGCTCGGCCTCTCGCCTAGTGTTTTGTTCCACTCTTGCCACCCTTGTTTTCCGTCATATCGGTGTTATGTTCCCGGATTTTGCGTTCCTTACGCGGTTGGGTTATAATGGGAACCCCTTGATAGTTCACCTTGATTAAAGCTTTTCCAGCAATGCCCAACATTGGTTTTACCATTTGCCACCTACCCCTTTTCTTTCCCTTGGGTTCTGCAGACTCAAGGGTCGTCTTATTTAAAAAAAACCCCGGGCCAGTGCTCCTCTGAGTGTTGGTCCACCTGTCAGCTGCCGGTGGCCACCAGGGGCAACTCTGGGCTGGCCTACCCGTACCTAGGACAATCTGAGTGTGCCCTGAGAAAGAGATATGTGCAGCTCCTATCGGGATTTGTCGGCACATTCGGGCGGTGTTGCTGGTCTTGTTTTTAACCTGTCAAAATGTCTTGAAGAACCGAGATACCGAGTCTGATCAGAACGTCTTGGGAGGAGGTCTATTCCTTCGTTGATCGTGAGAGCTTGTCATGGGCTAAGTTGGGACTCCCCTGCAGGGATTTGAACTTTCAAAAGCCGTGCCCACGATTATGGGCAGATGGGAATTTGTTAATGTCCGGTTGTAGATAACTTGAACCTTAAACTTAAGTAAAATGAATCAACTGAGTGTGTTACCGTGATGGCCTCTTCTCGGCGGAGTCCGGGAAGTGGACACGGTGTTGGAGTAATGTTTGCGCAGGCTGCTCTTTAGTTTCTCACTCGCGCTTTGCCTCCTCTTCTCGCTCTCTTTTGCGAATAAGTTAGCCACCATACTTGCTAGTCGCTTGCTGCAGCTCCACATATTAACCTTGCCATACCTTTAAGTTTAAATAGTCTTGATCACGAGGGTGCGAGATTGTTGAGTCCCTGTGGCTCACAGATTACTATTACACCAGATGCAAGGCCTGATGATTCCGCTCCAGGAGTCACGCTTGAGCTCAAGTGGGAGTTCGACGAAGACTCTCAACGTTTTATGTTTCCTTTCCTGATGATCAGTAGTGGTGCCCAGTTGGGGGTGATTGGGACCGTGTCGCTTGTTGGGTTCTCTTTTACTTTGGCGCCGTAGTCGGGCCATGAGTGTTTGGATGATGTAATGTTATTTATGTACTTGATTGACGTGGCGAGTGTAAGCCAACTATGTTATCTCCCCTTTATTATTTATATTACATGGGATGTTGTGAAGATTGCCTAACTTGCGACATATGCCTTCAATGCGATTATGTCTCTAAGTCGTGCCTCGACACGTGGGAGCTATAGTCGCATCGAGGGTGTTACACCTCGGGTGTCTGGACTATTGGACATGGGCCAGACTAATGGGCTGTGAAGATACAAGATCAAAGATTCTCTCTCGTTTCCGGATGGGACTCTCCTTGGCGTGGAAGGCAAGCTTGGCGACCAAATATGAAGATTCCTTTCTCTGTAACCGACCTTGTACAACCCTAGTCCCCTCTGATGTCTATATAAACGGAGGGCTTAGTCCGGATCGATATATATTCAATCATAGTCATACAGGCTAGACTTCTAGGGTTTAGCCATTACGATCTCGTGGTAGATCAACTCTTGTAATACTCATATTCATAAAGATCAATCAAGCAGGAAGTAGGGTATTACCTCCATAGAGAGGGCCCGAACCTGGGTAAACATTGTGTCCCCTGCCTCCTGTTACCATCGACCTTAGACGCACAGCTGGGGACCCCCTACTCGAGATCCGCCGGTTTTGCTACCGACACCCGCCCCCATCGTCCCCAACCTCCGCTCGGATGAGCTCGCGAGCCCGCCGCCCGCAACAGCCGCACCTCGCCCTCGGGGATATGGCTTATCCACCACGACCGCGAGCCCCTAACCGCGCCTATAAAAGCCCCTAGATCCCCTCTTTTTGTTCTGCCAGTTCGCTCGTCCTCTCGCCACCCATAGATGACGCCCTGCCGCTTTGGATCTCATCGGAGCCGGAGCATCTCGTCGTCGATTTCGTCCCCCGTAGACCATAACGACCCTCACCCTTCTGTCAATAACCTCCACATGACCAGCCGCATCTTTTTGACATGCTTTTTGTGCCCCTAGGATCGCCGGAGCGATGCCCTGACGACCCCGCGCCCTCGCCGGAGCACCGGGTCACCGGCCTTTGCTCCGCCCATCCAGGCCACCCCGACGCGTGCCGCCTCCACCACCGAACAGCCCTCGACGCGTCGGTCCAATTCGTCTTCTTCCCTGCCGCCGAGGAGCACCACAAAAAAAGACACATTCGTGATATTTTGGGTCGAACGATTTTTTTGTCATGCTTATGACACTTCTATGACGATAATTGTGACAAAACCCAGTATCATCATAGATATGGTGAGCTCCTTATGACAAAAATTCATGACAGAAAATGGGACTTTCGTCTTGGGCGGGCCAGAGACGCAGCTGCATGACATTCTTTGGGCCGTCCATGACTGAAAATACTGTGGTAGATGCGAGGGCGAGGAAAATTTCGGGGATTTCCCGGTTACTGTGGGCGGTCGGGGCCGAGCGTTTCTCTCATACACGACGCGCGTGGGTGCGAGGTGTTGGGCTCTAACTAAACCCGAGCGAGGCATTCGCCTACTGAACCCGAGCGATTGCACTGGCTACGCGTTACTGAACCCGAGCGATCAATCGGTCCCTGGCTGTTAACTGAACCCGATCGAGCGATTCCTTCGCTACTGCTGCTAACTGAAGCCGATCAAACCCGCTACGTCTTGATGAACAGTGAGCGTTGTTGGGGGCTAGGTGAACAGTTTCTGGTGCGGGTTGGATGAACAGGACCCCATGGTAGTAGAGGTTGTTGCCGCTGGATGAACAGGACCCTGATCGAGATGGTTGGGGGTGGATGAATAGGACCCCGTGGAGGGCTGGTTGAACAGTAGCCGGTGGAGGGCTGGATGAACAGTAGCCCGTGGAGGGTTAGCTGAACAGTAGCCGATGGAGGAGCGGTGGAGTCTGGATGAACAGGAGCCCGTGAATGAACAGTGGCTGGTGGAGGCAGGAGGGAGACGCCGTGGATGAACAGTCACAGGTGGAGGCTGAAGGAGGTCGACGGTGGATGAACAGTAGACCGTGGAGGCTGGAGCAAGGCAGTAGACGATGGATGAAGAGTAGCCCGTGGAGTCCCATTTTCTGTACGGCACACCCCTCCGGATGAACAGGACCCCCCTTTCGACCGTAGGAGGTCGAAGAGAAGTCTGTTTCCTCCGTTTTGCGGTACGCCACACCCCTCCCGATCAACAGGACCCGGTTTTGACTTTAGGAGGTCGAAGAAAAGTCTGTTTCCTTGGAAAGAATCTCTTTGAGGTGGTTTCGTACCCTACAAACAATTGCGTCTTATGTTCTCCGCTAGATAGGAACTTTGGAGTGATTCTTCATTGCACGTTGAGGGACGGTTATATGATCCAATTATATTAGCATTGTTGAGAGGTTCCACTAGTGAAAGTACAGACCCTAGGCCTCATTTTTAAGCATTGCAATACCATTTTTGTGCCCATTTACTATTTGCTACCTTGCTGTTTTTAGTTATTCAGCTTGTAAAAATATATTTCTACCATCCATATTACACTTTTATCACCATCTCTTCGCTGAACTAGTGCACCTATACAATTTGCCATTGTATTGGGTGTGTTGGGGACATAAGAGATTTCTTGTATTTGGTTGCAGGATCGTTTGAGAGAGACCATCTTCATCCTACACCTCTCACGGATTGATAAACCTTAGGTCATCCACTTGAGGGAAAATTGCTACTGTCCTACAAAACTCTGTGCTTGGAGGCCCAACACGTGTCTACAAGAACAAAGTTGCGTAGTAGACATCAAACTCTTTTCTGGCGCCGTTGCCGGGGAGGTGAGTGCATGAAGATATATCTTTAGATCTTGCAGTTGAATCTTTTTTTTCTTGTTTTATCACTAGTTTGGTTCATAAAAGAAAACTACATAAAAATGGAGTTGAGGTTGCATCATATTATTGATCATCTTTATAATATCTTTCTTGAAAATGGTGGTTCGGAAAATTGTGCTCAATTGTTAGAAGAAGAAGTCAATAAAATGTTTGGCACAAAATATTTGAATGATGAGGACGATTGCAATGTTGTTAGTATAAATTCTTTGAATATCCAAAATGCTAATGATGATTGCACAAGTCATGAAAATAATGTTTATTATAAGCATGTCGATTTTTGTAGAGTGAATTGGGAATGAATTTACACACCAAAAAGGGAAGATATATTTTTTAGGAAGCATAAATTTTTAGAAATGAAAAAGTTGCAACAGAGGCTAGATGATTCTGCTAAAAGATGTAAGTTTTTCGCCATCCTTGTGAACTTTGCAATGAATGTGGTCATTTAAATGTCCAATGCAAATTGTTTCATGATCAAATCGTGTCCAAAAATTGTGATAACTTTATTTCCCTTGAGCATCATAAAGAGCTTAGTATTTTTTTTGGGGTATGAAGAAATGAAATGTATAACTAAGGGTTTTCCAAATCCTGAGAGATTTCTTCATTTTTATCTAGAGGAAATTTATATGTTTTGTGCGGTAAATTGCATTGTGAATCCTTATATTGCCAATTATCTAAAGACAAGAAAACAAATAGAATATGAAGAGGGTACTAATGAAAGGGAAAATATTTCCCAATACCCTCCTAGTGTTTATTATGATGAATAAGGTAATGAGGAGGAGCTTCCTATCCAATCAATCTCTTCAACAAGAAGGTTGAAAGAATTAATTAAACCCACACATGATGTGGTGAAGAAGAAGAAAAGAAGAAAGAATAAAGGTAAAAAGGTATCTCTCCCAAATAATGTTGCTCCTATCACCATTGTGCCTCATGAAAGTGAATCAAATATGTTGATGGAGGCTGGTGATATTGAGTATGATGTTGTGATACCTACGACTCGTTGTAATGATTATGATTGGGAAGACAACGATATCCCTTATGATCTTAAAAATATTTTTAGCACTTGCTTGGAAGAATATGATAATAATGTTTGCTATACGATTGTGCCATTCATGATATTGATAAGAATGATTGTGATGACATGCAAAACCACAAGCTTGGGGATGCTATGTTTAATGAGTATGATATGTTTGAAGATTTATTTTCTGGAAATAATGCATGTCCTAAGCTTGGGGATGCTTTGCTTAATGAATATGATCCTATGATTCCGTCTACTTTCGATAAGAAAATTTATTATGATGATAGCATGCCTCCTATTTATGATGATTGCATTGATGAAAGTGGGTTTGGAAGAGTGTCAACTCTAGGTAGTACTGATCACACTATTTTGGAGGGTGTTGAATCTTATTACATTATTAATGGAAGTGGATTTGGAGAGACTTTATTTAGTGATACATCCACTATTTTGGAAGAGATTTCAATTGACTATGACAATAAAGCTGCTATCTAAGATGATTATTATGATGACATGTATGCCATGAAGAGTAATAAATCTTCTATGCTTGTGCATCATGAAAAGAGTGTTGTATGTGATAGTTATATTGTTGAATCCATTCATGATATTTCTGAAAATTATTATGAGGAAGGAACTTATGCTCTTACATATCTCAATAATATCAAGTTTATTCTCTATGTGTTAATTGTTTCGAAGTTGCACTTGTTTTGCCTTCCTATGCTAGTTGATTCTTGTTCCCATAAGTTCTTTGCTCACAAAATCCATATGCATAGGAAGTGGGTTAGACCTAAATGTGCTAGTCATATGCTTCATGATGCTCTCTTCATGTTTTAGTTCTTATCTTTTATGCGAGCATCATTGAAATCATCATGCCTAGCTAAAATGCATTAAAGAAAGCGCTTGTTGGGAGACAACCCAACACTTTTACCTACTGTTTTTGTGTGTTCACATGATTAAGATATTGTAGTAATCATGTTTTATAGCTTTTCTTTCAATAAAGTGCCAAGTAAGACCTTTGGGATGGCTTGCGGTGATAGTTGATTTGATCTTGCTAAAAAACAGAAACTTTTGCGCTCACGAAAACAATTCTCATTTTTAACAGAAGCGTGATAAGATGCTGATTCTTTTTGCAGAAGATTAATAGACAAATTACTAGGTTTACTTATTTTTCACAATTTTTGGAGTTGCAGAAGTATGGCTGGAGTACAGATTACTATAAATTGTTCTGTTTTTAACAGATTCTGTTTTCAATGCATAGTTTGCTTGTTTTCTAATTTCCATGGCTTATATTGCTCAATATAAATTGTGGAAATGATATTCTATAGTAGGCATTGTGTGAGAACAATTATGAATCTTGTCTTTGACAGTACCAAAAGTGAAATGGTTCGCTCTTTATCATACTAACCTATCTCACAAAGTTTCGTTAAGTTTTGTGTGATTGAAGTTTTCAAGTTTTGGGTGAGATGTCGATATGAGGAAAATAAGGAGTGAGAAGAACCTAAGCTTGGGGATGCCCGAGGAACCCCAGGTTAATATCTAAGGAATATCCAAGCAACTAAGCTTGGGGATGCCCCGGAAGGCATCCCCCCTTTCGTCTCCAACATTATCGGTAACCTCACTGGAGCTATGTTTTCATTCGTCACATGATATGATTTTATTTGGAGTGTCATTTTATTTTGTTAAGATTTGCTTTCTGTTATTTAGAATAATGTTTGCATCTTTTATTTCAATAAAAGTGGCAATGATAGCCTTTGCCTTCCTTATTTTGCAAGTATACATGTTGTTGTTTAAAAACAGAAAGTTTACCGTTGTTGCAAAAATTCCCTAGAAAAGACAGAATGTGATAAAATGTTGATTGCAAAATGAGCTTTGATAAATTTTATACAGTGTGGCAAATTTTCATAACTTTTGAAGTTAGGGAAGTATTGATACTCCTGCATTCTTTACAGACTGTACTGTTTTGGTAGATTGCTGTTATGTTTGCATTGTTTGCATATGTTTGCTTGTTTAATGATTCTATTTGAGGATAGGATTATTAATTATGCATAGGAATTTAGTGTGAATGTTTAATAATAATTTTAGTGATTTTCTACAGTAGAGAATGATAAGGTTTTTGCATTGGTTTATACAAACTTATCTCACGAGTCCTTATTGAGTTTTGTGTGGATGAAGCTTTTGAGATTTAGGAAAACCGTGGTATCAGAACAATTAAGGAGATAGAAAAGCTCAAGCTTGAGGATGTCCAAGGCATCCCAAGATAAAATTTCAAGAAGTCTCAAGTAACTAAGCTTGGGGATGCCACATTTCTTCTTCAACAATTATCGGTTAGTATCGGTTGTGCCTAAGTTTTTGCTTCTTCACATGAGTTGTGCTATTCTTAGAATGCCATTTTATTTTGTTTTTGCTTTATGTTTTAATTAAATACTTATATCTGAAAGTTTAAATAAAATAGAGTCCTCAAATAGTTGCCAGGGAGGCTAGGTAAGCGGCATTCACATCCCTTCAGCGAAGCTCTTTTCTATGGAATTGCTCGAGTGCTTCACTTATATCTTTTTGAGAACGGTGTGCTTTAGTATTTTTGAAGAAATTCTCTCTTGCTTCACTTAAATTAATTTCAGAGAAAGAAATATTATGCTCATGATCTTCATTTATATATTTTTGGAGTAGCTTGTCATTTACTCTCGTGCTTCACTTATATCCTATGAGTAAATTGTTGAATAAATTGAATGTCATTAAGTTGAAATCATATCATGCCTAGTGGTAGCCTCACATTGGGTTTAGAAAGTGAAATCTTTTTAGGCTTGACAATCACAATATTGGTCATAAGAGCAATTCACGAATAATTAGTATAAGGAAGAGAACTTTCACATGCAAATACACTATCATGGAAATCTTTTGTGATTGTGAGCCCCCCATCAAAATATTATATGCCAAAATTGTTGACGCTGGACAAGGAAGACAACGCAATGGTTTATGTTTATTCATATTCACATAGAAGTTATATTGTCATAGATCCTTCAACATATGGTGGTTGCCCCCCATCTTTGCTAGACAAAATTCTGCACCAAGTAGAGATACTACTTGTGCATCCAAAAACCCTTAAACCCAAATCTTATTTTCAAGAGTCCACCATACCTACCTAAGGATTGAGCAAGATCCTTCAAGTAAGTTGTCATCGGTGCAATAAGGCAATAAAAATTGCATCCGAAAGTGTGAGATCATTTAGTGTAAGAGAAAATTGAGCGTTGTACGAACTTGTGATGGCAAAGTAATAAAAGCGACGGACTGCATAATAAAGGTTGCTATCATAAGGGGCAATATAACATGACGTTCTTTTGCACTAAGGGGTTGAGAATACAAACAAATAAGCGCATTGCAACGTCTGATTCCCTCTGCGAAGGGCCTACCTGTTACATTTCAGTATTTACTTTTATGCAAAGAGTCAAAGTTTTTCTCTCTATTCCCTTTTTATTTTTCTCTTTTGGCAAGCATAATGTGGTGAGGAAAGATCTAGGCACATATATCCAGTTGGATACGGGTAGCATGAGTTATTATTGTTGACATCACCCTTGAGGTGAATACGTTGGGAGGCGGAATTATAAGCCCCTATCTTTCTATGTGTCCGGTTGAAACGTTTTGCTCATGTGTATGCGGTGAGTGTTAGCAATCATAGAAGACTATATGATGGTTGAGTATGTGGAGCTCTTACTAAGACTCTATTGAATAAGTTGAATTGCAATTGCTTGGTGACTGAGAACATAGGTTGATGAGTTTCAAGAGAATTCATTGTTTGAACCTTAACATGTGAATTGGTTGCTACTATAACATGAGAAGTATTGTAAGAAACAAAGTGATTGAAATTGTCATTGATTAAACTTATGCACTTTGCTAGCATTCACACTTCATAAAATTATTTCTTTTATCATTTACCTACTCGAGGACAAGTAGGAATTAAGCTTGGGGATGCTGATACGTCTCCAACGTATCTATAATTTATGAAGTATTCATGCCGTTATATTATCATTATTGGATATTTTACAATCATTTTATAGCAACTTTATATCATTTTTTGGGACTAACCTATTGACCCAGTACCCAGTGCCAGTTGCTGTTTTTTGCTTGTTTTTTACATCGCATGAAACGAATATCAAATGGAGTCCAAACACCGTGAAACTTTTTGAGGATTTTTTATGGACTAAAAGTCTCCAGATGGGCCAGGGCAGCAGCTAGGGGGTGCCCCGATGGGGTGATACGTCCATTTTGCATCATGCTTTTATATCAATTTTTATTGCATTATGGGCTGTTATTACACATTATGTCACAATACTTATGCCTATTCTCTCTTATTTTACAAGGTTTACATAAAGAGGGAGAATGCCGGCAGCTGGGATTCTGGGCTGGAAAAGGAGCAAATATTAGAGACCTATTCTGCACAGCTCAAAAATTCCTGAAACTTCACGGAAGATGTTTTCCAAATATATAAAAATACTGAGAGCAAGAACTTCACCAGGGGGGCCACACCCTGCCCACGAGGGTGGGGGACGCGCCCTACCCCCTAGGCACGCCCCCTACCTCGTGGCCCCCTGGTGGCCCTCCGGTGGCCATCTTCTGCTATATGGAGTCTTTCGATGGGAAAAAAATCATAAGCCATCTTCTCGGACGAAACTCTGCCGCCACGAGGCGGAACCTTGGTGGAACCAATCTAGGTCTCTGGCGGAGCTGTTCTGCCGGGGAAACTTCCCTCCCGGAGGGGGAAATCATCGCCATCGTCATCACCAACGCTCCTCTAATTGGGAGAGGGCAATCTCCATCAACATCTTCATCAGCACCATCTCATCTCAAAACCCTAGTTCATCTCTTGTATCCAATTCTTGTCTCCAAGTCCGGGACTGGTGCTAGTAGGTTGCTAGTAGTGTTAATTACTCCTTGTAGTTGATGCTGTTGGTTCAATTGGTGGAAGATCATGTGTTCAGATCCTATATGCATATTAATACACCTCTGATTATGAAAATTTTTATGCTTTGTGAGTAGTTACTTTTGTTCCTGAGGACATGGGAGAAGTCTTGCTATTAGTAGTCATGTGAATTTGGTATTCGTTCGATATTTTGATGAGATGTATGTTGTCTCTCCTCTAGTGGTGTTATGTGAACGTCGACTACATGACACTTCACCATTATTTGGGCCTAGAGGAAGACATTGGGAAGTAATAAGTAGATGATGGGTTGCTAGAGTGACAGAAGCTTAAACCCTAGTTTATGCGTTGCTTCGTAAGGGGCTGATTTGGATCCATATGTTTCATGCTATGGTTAGGTTTACCTTAATACTTTTGTTGTAGTTGCGGATGCTTGCAATAGAGGTTAATAGTAAGTGGGATGCTTGTCCAAGTAAGGACAATACCCAAGCACCGGTCCACCCACATACCAAATTATCAAAGTACCGAACGCGAATCATATGAATGTGATGAAACCTAGCTTGACGATATTCCCATGTGTCCTCAGGAGCGCTTTACATCATATAAGAGTTTGTCCAGGCTTGTCCTTTGCTACAAAAAGGATTGGGCCACCTTGTTGCACCTTATTTTCTTTTTTTACTTGTTGCTCGTTACAAATTACCTTATCACAAAACTATCTGTTACCACTTATTCCAGTACTTGCAGAGAATACCTTGCTAGAAACCGCTTATCATTTCCTTTTGCTCCTCGTTGGGTTCGACACTCTTACTTATCGAAAGGACTACGATAGATCCCCTATACTTGTGGGTCATCAAGACTCTTTTCTGGCTCCGTTGCCGGGGAGTGAAGCGCCTTTGGTAGGTGGAATTTGGTAAGGAAGAATTTATATAGTGTGCTGAAATTTACTGTCACTTGTTACCATGGAAAGTAATCCTCTGAGGGGCTCGTTCGTGGTATCTTCACCCCGACCAGTAGAGCAAAGAGTTCCTCCTAAACCTACTGAACCTACTGAAAATGAAAATGAAAATGCTTGCTTTGAAGTTCCTTCGGGTATGATAGAAAAACTGCTAGCTAATCCTTTTTTAGGAGATGGAACAAAACATCCTCATGAACATCTGATATATGTGGATGAAGTTTATGGATTATTTAAGCTTGCAGGTGTACCCGAAGATGTTGTTAAGAAGAAGGTCTTACCTTTATCTTTGAGGGGAGATGCGTCGACATGGTATAGGCTATGTGATGATATGAGGTCTTGGAATTACAAACGATTGAAATTGGAATTTCATCAGAAGTTTTATCCTATGCATCTTGTTCATCGTGATCACAATTACATACATAATTTTTGGCTTCGCGAAGGAGAAATCATTGCTCAAGCTTGGTGGAGGCTTAAATCAATGTTATATTCATGCCCCAATCATGAGCTCTCAAGAGAAATGATTATTCAAAAAAATTATGCTCGGCTTTCTGGTAACAATCGCACCATGCTTGATACTTCTTGTGCTGGCTCTTTTATGATGAAGACTATTGAATTCGCCCTATAGTGAGTCGTATTACAATTCACTGGCCGTCGTTTTACAACGTCGTGACTGGGAAAACCCTGGCGTTACCCAACTTAATCGCCTTGCAGCACATCCCCCTTTCGCCAGCTGGCGTAAATATTGTTAATGCTACCATAGATTGCAAAAGAGATGTTGTTACTATCGGTTTAGATGATATGACTCATGAATTTAATTTTTCTAAATTTAGTAGACAACACCGTGAAGAAGAATTACCTAGTAAGGATGAAATTATTGGTCTTGCTTCTATTTACGTACCTCCTAGTGATCCTTTAGAACAATATTTGCTAGACCATGAAAATGATATGTTTATGAATGAAAGAAGGGAAATAGATGAAGTATTCTTTAAACAGGAACCTACTCTGAAACATAATTTGCCTGTTGAAATCCTAGGGGATCCTCTTCCACCCAAGGGTGACCCCGTGTTTGAGCTTAAACCATTGCCTGATACTCTTAAATATTCTTATCTTGATGAGAAAAAGATATATCCTGTTATTATTAGTGCTAACCTTTCAGAGCATGAGGAAGAGAGATTATTGAAAACTCTGAAGATGCACCGCGCTGCTATTGGGTATACTCTTGATGATCTTAAGGGCATTAGTCCCACTCTATGTCAACATAAAATTAATTTGGAAGAAGATGCTAAACCAGTTCGTGATCATCAACGCCGGCTGAATCCTAAAATGAAAGAAGTGGTAAGAAAGGAGATACTAAAGCTCCTTGAGGCAGGTATAATTTATCCCGTTGCTGATAGTCAATGGGTAAGCCCTGTCCATTGTGTCCCTAAAAAGTGAGGTATTGCTGTTGTTTCTAATGATAAAGATGAATTGATTCCTCAAAGATTTATTACAGGTTATAGGATGGTAATTGATTTCCGCAAATTAAATAAGGCTACTAAAAAGGATCATTACCCCTTACCTTTTATTGATCAAATGCTAGAAAGATTGTCCAAACATACACATTTTTGCTTTCTAGATGGTTATTCTGGTTTCTCTCAAATACCTGTGTCAGCCAAAGATCAATCAAAGACTACTTTTACATGCCCTTTTGGTACTTTTGCTTATAGACGTATGCCTTTTGGTTTATGTAATGCACCTGCTACCTTTCAAAGATGCATGATGGCTATATTCTCTGACTTTTGTGAAAAGATTTGTGAGGTTTCCATGGACGACTTTTCCGTCTATGGATCTTCTTTTGATGATTGCTTGAGCAACCTTGATCGAGTTTTGCAGAGATGCGAAGAAACTAATCTTGTCTTGAATTGGGAAAAGTGCCACTTTATGGTTAATGAAGGTATTGTCTTGGGGCATAAAGTTTCTGAAAGAGGTATTGAAGTTGATAAAGCCAAGGTTGATGCTATTGAAAAGATGCCATGTCCCAAGGACATCAAAGGTATAAGAAGTTTCCTTGGTCATGCCGGTTTTTATAGGAGGTTCATTAAGGACTTCTCAAAAATTTCTCGGCCTCTGACTAATTTATTACAAAAAGATATACCATTTGTCTTTGATGATGATAGTGTAGAAGCATTTGAAATACTTAAGAAAGCATTGATTTCTGCACCTATTGTTCAGCCACCTGATTGGAATTTACCCTTTGAAATTATGTGTGATGCTAGTGATTATGCCGTAGGTGTTGTTCTAGGACAAAGAGTTGATAAGAAACTAAATGTTATTCAATATGCTAGTAAAATTCTAGACAATGCTCAAAGAAATTATGCTACCACTCAAAAAGAATTCTTAGCAGTTGTATTTTCTTGTGATAAGTTTAGACCTTATATTGTTGATTCTAAAGTAACTATTCACACTGGTCATGCTGCTATTAAATATCTTATGGAAAAGAAAGATGCTAAACCTAGACTTATTAGATGGGTTCTCTTGCTACAAGAATTTGATTTGCAAATTGTTGCTAGAAAAGGAGCTGAGAACCCCATTGCAGACAACTTGTCTAGGTTAGAAAATGTGCTTGATGACCCGCTACCTATTGATGATAGCTTTCCTGATGAGCAATTAAATGTCATAAATGGTTCTCATACTGCTCCATGGTATGCTGTTTATGCTAATTACATTTTTGCTAAGTTTATACCACCTAGTTTCACATGCCAGCAAAAGAAAAAAAATTCTTCTATGATTTGAGGCATTACTTTTGGGATGACCCACATCTTTATAAAGAAGGAGTAGATGGTGTTATTAGACGTTGTGTACCTGAGCATGAACAGGAACAGATCCTACGCAAGTGTCACACTAAAGCTTATGGAGGACACCATGCTGGAGATAGAACTGCACATAAGGTACTGCAATCTGGTTTTTATTGGCATACTCTCTTCAAGGATGCCCGTAAGTTTGTCTTATCTTGTGATGAATGTCAAAGAATTGGTAATATTAGTAGACGTCAAGAAATGCCTATGAATTATTCACTTGTTATTGAACCATTTGATGTTTGGGACCTTTCCCTTCATCTAATGGTTATACACATATTTTAGTTGCTGTTGATTACGTTACTAAGTGGGTAGAAGCTATTCCAACTAGTAGTGCTGATCATAACACTTCTATTAAAATGCTTAAAGAAGTTATTTTTCCAAGATTTGGGGTCCCTAGATATTTAATGACTGATGGTGGTTCACATTTTATTCATGGTGCTTTCCGTAAAACGCTTGCTAAATATGATGTTAATCATAGAATTGCATCTCCTTATCACCCTCAGACTAGTGGTCAAGTAGAATTGAGTAATAGAGAACTCAAATTAATTTTGCAAAAGACTGTTAATAGGTCTAGAAAGAATTGGTCCAAGAAACTTGATGATGCATTATGGGCCTCTAGAACTGCATACAAAAATCCTATGGGTATGTCTTCGTATAAAATGGTCTATGGAAAAGCATGTCACTTACCTCTCGAACTAGAACACAAGGCTTATTGGGCTATTAAATAACTTAATTATGATTTTAAACTTGCCGATGAGAAGAGGTTATTTGACATTAGCTCACTTGATGAATGGAGAACCCAAGCCTACGAAAATGCCAAGTTGTTTAAACAAAAAGTTAAAAGATGGCATGACAAAAGGATACAAAAGCGTGAGTTTAATGTAGGTGATTATGTATTGTTATACAACTCTCGTTTAAGATTTTTTGCACGAAAACTTCTATCTAAATGGGAAGGTCCTTACGTTATCGAGGAGGTCTACCGTTCCGGTGCCATAAAAATCAATAACTTCGAAGGCACCAATCCGAAGGTGGTGAACGGTCAAAGAATCAAACACTATATCTCAGGTAATCCCATAAATGTTGAAACCAATGTTATTGAAATCGTAACCCCGGAGGAATACATAAGGGACACTTTCTAGAACGTTTCAGACTCCGAAAAGGAATAGGTATGTGGTACGGTAAGTAAACCGACTCCAAAACAGTTTCTAAGGCAATATTTCTCCGTATTGGAATATTTAGAAAAATAGAAAAATAAGCAGCAGTCCGGGAAGGACACGAGGGCTCCACGAGGGTGGAGGGCGCGCCCTACCCTACTGGGCGCGCCCCCGTACCTCGTGGGCACCTCGTGTGCTCTCCGGACTCCGTTTTCGTACACGACACGTATTTTGGTCGGTAAAAATTCATTATATAATCTCCTGGGGGTTTGACTCCCATATCACGCAAAAATCTCTTGTCTTTGTTTCGAGCTGTTTTTCTGGCAGATCCAAGTCTTCATGTCGTCTTCAAGTGCCCCCAAGGACCAGTTCTTCGAGAAGGTCATCAACCCCTACCTCGCAGAAGTGCTGCAACACCCTCAAACCATAGAGATGCGTGAGGGGTTGTTGCACATCCGCGATGCTGAGGGACCAAGGAAGACCGGAAGCACTGAGGCCAGGCTCGAGGCATTGGAGCAAGAAGTTTTCAAGTGTCAAGAGATGGTGGAGCGTGGACTTGATTCCAATCACATTATGATCACGGAGTTCACTAACAACCACAAGATGGACGTCAAGGACATTGGGGAGGCCATCTTCAAGCTTCATCAGAAAATCGAGCACCTCCAAGCCCAGATTTATGATCTGCGAAACCAAAACTGTGAGTATGAATATAGCTTCAAGAGGATGAGCTTGGCTGAAGATTTAAGGTTTCAGGAGACTCGATCATCCTTCTATGATGGTGAGCCTATGCCCTGGAAGAAGGACGACAAGCCTACGCCATCAACAAAATCCCCACCGTCTCCACCAACAAAGAAGAATTAAGTATCTGGTATGGGCACTCCACTTGGCAATTGCCAAGCTTGGGGGAGTGCCCCGGTATCGTATCACCATCACTTTATCTTTACCGTTTTTCTTAGTTCGGTCCTTTTGGTAATATCTTGATCTAGTAGAATAAAAGTTCTTAGTGTGATCTAGTTGTGAGTTTTGCTTTATTATCCTTCTATGTAATCGATTCCATGAGCTATATAATAAAGATTAGTGTTGAGTCAAGGGCTTGATTGTTTTTCCATGATCCTAAGATAAAATAAAAGAGAAAGAAATAAAAAGAAACAAAGAGATCATGTGAGTCTTATGGAGAGTAATGAGCTCACATAGAAAAGGTATGATGAATGAAAGTTGTTGAGGGTTGACAAACATAGTTTTGGTCATCGTTGCAATTAATAGGAAGTAATAAAGAAAGAGAGGTCTTCACATATAAATATAATATCTTGGACATGTTTTATGATTGTGAGCACTCATTAAAATATGACAAGCTAAAGAGTTGAGATTGAACAAGAAAGACAATGTAATGGGTTATGTTTTCTTACATCTGAGATGAATTATATTGTCTTGGATCTTCCAACATGATGAGCTTGCCTTTCCCCCTCATGCTAGCCAAATTCATTGCACCAAGTAGAGATACTACTTATGCTTCCAAATACCCTCAAACCAGTCTTGCCATAAGAGTCCACCATATCTACCTATGGATTGAGTAAGATCCATCAAGTAAATTTTCATCGATGCAAGCAATAAAAATTGCTCTCTAAATATGTACGATTGATTGGTGTGGAGGAAATAAGCTTTATATGATCGTGTGATATGGAAGTAATAAAAGCGACAGACTGCATACTAAAGGTACATATCACAAGTGGCAATATAAAGTGATGTTCTTTCGCATTAAGATTTTGTGCATCCAACCATAAAAGCGCATGACAACCTCTGCTTCCCTCTGTGAAGGGCCTATCTTTTACTTTTATCTCCTACATTGCATAAGAGTCATGGTGATTTTCACCCTTCCTTTTTACACTTTATCCTTTGGCAAGCACAATATGTTGGAAAGATCCTGGTATATATGGCTAATTGGATGTGAGTTTTCATGAACTATTACTGTTTTTTTGAATATTTACTGTAGGGCAAAAACCCCACAGCCTTTATTGCAGTCTCAAAGAAACAAACTGTACATAGAAAGAAAGAGATTACAGCCCTAAACTAAAGGTTAAGAAAAACTTACAATTACATGAGGGAGTTTCATGAACTATTACTGTTGACATTACCCTTGAGGTAAAACGTTGGGAGGCAAATCTATAAGCCCATGTCTTTCTCTGTGTCCGATTAAAACTCCATACCCATAAGTATTGCGTGAGTGTCAGCAATTGTGAAAGATTATATGATAGTTGAGTATGTGGACTTGCTGAAAAGCTCTTATACATTGACTCTTTCCTATGTTATGATAAATTGCAATTGCTTCAATGACTGATATTGTAGTTTGTTAGTTTTCAATGAAGTTTACGATTCATACTTGATATTGTGATTGAATTATTACTCTAACATTAGAGATTATATGAAAAACAATTATATGAGTTGCTGTTCTAAGAATGATCATGATGCCCTCATGTCCGTATTTTATTTTTATCGACACCTCTATGTCTAAACATGTGGACATATTTTTTGATTTCGGCTTTTCGCTTGAGGACAAGCGAGGTCTAAGCTTGGGGGAGTTGATACGTCCATTTTGCATCATGCTTTTATATCAATATTTATTGCATTATGGGCTGTTATTACACATTATGTCACAATACTTATGCCTATTCTCTCTTATTTTACAAGGTTTACATAAAGAGGGAGAATGCCGGCAGCTGGGATTCTGGGCTGGAAAAGGAGCAAATATTAGAGACCTATTCTGCACAGCTCCAAAAGTCCTGAAACTTCACGGAAGATGTTTTCCAAATATATAAAAAATACTAAGAGCAGGAACTTCACCAGGGGGCCACACCCTGCCCACGAGGGTGGGGGGCGTGCCCTACCCCCCTGGGCGCGCCCCCCAACCTCGTGGGCCCCCTGGTGGCCCTTCGGTGGCCATCTTCTGCTATATGGAGTCTTTTGATCGGAAAAAAATCATAAGCCATCTTCTCGGACGAAACTCCGCCGCCACGAGGCGGAACTTTGGCGGAACCAATCTCGGGCTCTGGCGGAGCTGTTCTGCCGGGGAAACTTCCCTCCCGGAGGGGGAAATCATCGCCATCTTCATCACCAATGCTCCTCTCATCGGGAGAGGGCAATCTCCATCAACATATTCATCAGCACCATCTCATCTCAAAACCCTAGTTCATCTCTTGTATCCAATTCTTGTCTCCAAGTCTGGGATTGGTGCTAGTAGGTTGCTAGTAGTGTTAATTACTCCTTTTAGTTGATGCTAGTTGGTTCAATTGGTGGAAGATCATATGTTCAGATCCTATATGCATATTAATACCCCTCTGATTATGAACATGTTTATGCTTTGTGAGTAGTTACTTTTGTTCCTGAGGACATGGGAGAAGTCTTGCTATTAGTAGTCATGTGAATTTGGTATTCGTTTGATATTTTGATGAGATGTATGTTGTCTCTCCTCTAGTGGTGTTATGTGAACGTCGACTACATGACACTTCACCATTATTTGGGCCTTGAGGAAGGCATTGGGAAGTAATAAGTAGATGATGGGTTGCTAGAGTGACAGAAGCTTAAACCCTAGTTTATGCGTTGCTTCGTAAGGGGTTGATTTGGATCCATATGTTTCATGCTATGGTTAGGTTTACCTTAATACTTTTGTTGTAGTTGTGGATGCATGCAATAGAGGTTAATCATCAGTGGGATGCTTGTCCAAGTAAGGACAGTACCCAAGCACCGGTCCACCCACATACCAAATTATCAATGTACCGAACGTGAATCATATGAATGTGATGAAACCTAGCTTGACGATATTCCCATGTGTCCTCGGGAGCGCTTTACATCATATAAGAGTTTGTCCAGGCTTGTCCTTTGCTACAAAAAGGAGTGGGCCACCTTGCTGCACCTTATTTACTTTTGTTACTTGTTGCTCGTTACAAATTACCTTATCACAAAATTATCTGTTACCACTTATTTTCGTACTTGCAGAGAATACCTTGCCGGAAACCGCTTATCATTTCCTTCGGGACCTCGTTGGGTTCGACACTCTTACTTATCGAAAGGACTATGATAGATCCCCTATACTTGTGGGTCATCAGGGGGGCACAACCCACCAGGGCGCGCCTGGGCTCCCGGGCGCGCCCAGGTGGGTTGTGCCCACCTCGGTGGCCTCCCGCACCCCCTCTTTACCCTATAAATTCACAAATATTCCGAAAACCCTCGGGGTTAAGCTAGATCAGAAGTTCTGCCCCTGCAAGGCCCTGTAGCCACCGAAAACCAATCTAAACCCCGTTCCGGCACCCTGTCGGAGGGGGAATCATCTTCGGTGGCCATCTTCATCATCCCGGCGGCCACCACGATGAGGAGGGTGTTGGGGAACGCAATATTTCAAAATTTTCCTACCATCACGCAAGATCTATTTAGGAGATGCATAGCAACGAGAGGGGAGAGTGTGTCTGCGTACCCTCGTAGACCGAAAGCAGAAGTGTTAAGTACCACAGTTGATGTAGTCGAACGTCTTCGCGATCCAACCGATCTAGTACCGAACACACGGCACCTCCGTGATCTGCACACGTTCAGCTCGGTGATGTCCCTCGAACTCTAGATCCAGCTGAGGCTGAGGGAGAGTTTCGTCAGCATGACGGCGTGTTGACGGTGATGATGAAGTTACCGACACAGGGCTTCGCCTAAGCACTGCGACAATGTGTTTGAGGTGGAAATCTGTGGAGGGGGGAACCGCACACGGCTAAGAAATCAACTTGTGTGTGCATGGGGTGCCCCTCCCCCATATATAAAGGAGTGGAGGAGGGGGGCGGCCGGCCTCATAGGGCACGCCCCAAGGGGGGAATCCTACTCCTACTTGGAGTAGGTTCCCCCCTTTCCTACTCCAACTAGGAGGTGAAGGAAAGGGGAGAGGGGAAGAAGGAAAGGGGGCCCGCCCCCTTCCCCAATTTGGATTGGGCTTGGGGGGTGCCCCTCCTCTTGGCCGCCTCCTCCTCTCTTCCACTAAAGCCCATGATGGCCCTTTAACACCCGGGGGGTTCCGGTAACCCCCCGGTACTACAGAAAATGCCCGAACATATCCAAAACCTTTCCAGTGTCCAAACATAACCTTCCAATATATCAATCTTCATGTCTCGACCATTTCGAGACTCCTCGTCATGTCCGTGATCACATCTGGGACTCCGAACAACCTTCGGTACATCGAATCACATAACTCACAATACATATCGTCATCGAGCGTTAAGCGTGCGGACCCTACGGGTTCGAGAACTATGTAGACATGACCGAGACTCATCTCTGGACATACGTTGTTCCCTTTGTCATCGGTATATTGCTTGCCCGAGATTCGATCGTCGGTATCATCATTCCTAGTTCAATCTCATTATCGGCAAGTCTCTTTACTCGTTCCATAATGCAACATCCCGTAACTAACTCATTAGTCACATTGCTTGCAAGGCTTATAGTGATGTGTATTACCGAGAGGGCCCAGAGATACCTCTCCAAAAATCGGAGTGACAAATCCTAATCTCGATCTATCCCAACTCAACAAACACCATCGGAGACACCTGTAGAGCATCTTTATAATCACCCAGTTACGTTGTGTCGTTTGATAGCACACAAAGTGTTCCTACGGTATTCGGAAGTTACATAATCTCATAGTCATAGGAACATGTATAAGTTATGAAGAAAGCAATAACAATAAACTAAATGATCATAGTGCTAAGCTAATAGATGGGCCATGTCAATCACATCATTCTCTAATGATGTGATAGCGTTCATCAAATCGCAACTCATGTCTATGTCTAGGAAACTTAACCAGCTTTGATTAATGAGCTAGTCAAGTAGAGGCATACTAGTGACACTCTGTTTGTCTATGTATTCACACATGTACTAAGTTTTCGGTTAATAAAATTCTAGCACGAATAATAAACATTTGTCATGATATAAGGAAATATAAATAACAACTTTATTATTGCCTCTAGGCCATATTTCTTCAGTCTCCCACTTGCACTAGAGTCGATATCTAGATTACATTGTAATGATTCTAACACCCATGGAGTCTTGGTGCTGATCATGTTTTGCTTGTGAGAGAGGCTTAGTGAATGGGTCTGCAACATTCAGATCCGTGTGTATCTTGCAAATACCTATGTATCCCTCCTTGACTTGATCGCGGATGGAATTGAAGCGTCTCTTGCTGTGCTTGCTTATCTTGTGAAATCTGGATTCCTTTGCCAAGGCAATTGAACTAGTATTATCACAAAAGATTTTCATTGGACCCGATGCACTAGGTATGACACCTAGATCGGATATGAACTCCTTCATCCAGACTCCTTCATTTGCTTCTTGCAAAGCAGCTATGTACCCCGCTTGGCACGTAGATCCCCCCATGATGCTTTGCTTAGAACGACACCAACTAACAGCTCCACCATTCAATAAAAATAAGTATCCGGTTTGTGACTTAGAGTCATCCGGATCAGTGTCAAAGCTTGCATCGACGTAACCGTTTACGACGAGCTCTTTGTCACCTCTATAAACGAGAAACATATCCTTAGTCCTTTTCAGGTATTTCAGGATGTTCTTGACCGCTGTCCAATAATCCAATCATGGATTACTTTGGTACCTCCCTGCTAAACTAATAGCAAGGCACACATCAGGTCTAGTACACATCATTGCATCCATGATAGAACCTATGGCCGAAGCATAGTGAATGACTTTCATTTTCTCTCTATCTTCTGCAGTGGTCGGGCATTGAGTCTGACTCAACTTCACACCTTGTAACACAGGCAAGAACCCTTTCTTTGCTTGATCCATTTTGAACTTCTTCAAAACTTTATCAAGGTATGTGCTTTGTGAAAGTCCAATTAAGCATCTTGATCTATCTCTATAGATCTTGATGCCCAATATATAAGCAACTTCACCGAGGTCTTTCATTGAAAAATTCTTATTCAAGTATCCTTTTATGCTATTCAGATTTTCGGTATCATTTCCAATCAACAATATGTCATCCACATATAATATCAGAAATGCTACAGAGCTCCCACTCACTTTCTTGTAAGTACATGCTTCTCCAAAAGTCTGTATAAAACCATATGCTTTGATCACACTATCAAAGCATATATTCCAACTCCGAGATGCTTGCACCAATCCATAAATGGATCACTGGAGCTTACACACTTTGTTAGCACCTTTTGGATCGACAAAACCTTCTGGTTGCATCATATACAACTCTTCTTTAAGATATCCATTAAGGAATGCAGTTTTGACATCCATTTGCCAAATTTCATAATCATAAAATGCGGCAATTGGTAACATGATTCGTACGGACTTAAGCATCGCTACGGGTGAGAAGGTCTCATCGTCGTCAACTCCTTAAACTTGTCGAAAACCTTTCGCACAAGTCGAGCTTTGTAGACAGTAACATTACCGTGAGTGTCAGTCTTCTTTTTGAAGATCCATTTATTCTCTATGGCTTGCTGATCATCGAGCAAGACAATCAAAGTCCATAGTTTGTTCTCATACATGGATCCCATCTCAGATTTCATGGCCTCAAGCCATTTTGCGGAATCTGGGCTCATCATCTCTTCCTCATAGTTTGTAGGTTTGTCATGGTCAAGTAACATGACCTTCAGAACAGGATTACCGTACCACTCTGGTGCGGATTTTACTCTAGTTGACCTATGAGGTTCGGTAGTAGCTTGTGGCGCCCCGGCTCAGAGAAAACTGGAACGCCCTGTATTCTAGCCCAGAGATCAAGGTGAAGTCTTCTGGAATATGACACTTCTTAGTATAGAACAAACCAGCTCCCTATTATAACACAAATAGGAATACAATGGTTCCGATATTACAATGAATAACATCGGCACGGCGAGACTACGCCAACCACGCTTGCTGTATACAAGCAGCATAACAACTCAAGGCAGCGGAACAACTACTGGTAGCGGAACAACGAACGGCGATGATGGACTCCAATCCGCAGGGACTCTAGCCGGAACGTTTATCCTAGCTCGCGCACACAGGAACCACACCAAACAAGCAAGCAATACAGGCACGACCTGCAAACTGGCATGACACGCCAGGTCAGTACATTAAATGTACTTGCAAGCTCACAATAACCAGAAGCATTCATGACAAACAACAGCATGGCAATTACAGGTTAAGCAATAATTATCATGAGATCATCAGGATAACATGGCATGAACAACATGAACATAATATCGCTAGAACAATATGATCATGGCATGAACATATAAATCTGATGATACTAGCATGCAACATGATGACACTATATGCACCATTTATTCTGCTCGGGTTACCTCGTAACCATCACATGCATCACTTACCAACCTCGGACATCACACGATCATCTCAGGATCAAATCAGGCTTGGTATAAACAATACCGTAGTAATCATTAAATGACCACAAGGAGCTTGATCTTTACCCATGATTCTTGCACAACATCACGAATACTTATCAACTTGGTATCCTCGATACACCGGTGATCATTCACGGATCAAAAATGGCACCACTCTGGCTCAACGGGTTACCTCGTAACCAAACGGTGATCATTCACGGATCACAGCACCAACTTATCTCATCATCGAACCGGGGTTGTTATTAAGCAAGTTATTATTATTACTGTTGACCCATAGATTGACTGACACGAACTGGGCCCTTATCCGCGGGCATGGCTATCAATAGATTTAATATACACTCTGCAGAGGTTAGTACACTGTACCCACACCACGGAACCCATGGTCTCGCACTCCCATTCGGGTGGACCAACGGCGTTCTGACAAAACCGTCCTACTTCCTTGACACTCTCTCGGCCACTCCGACCAACTCCCCTCTGGGCTAGGTCATGGGTGGCCCCGTGCCTACCAAAGGCACCAACAACCACCGTCGTGGCAAAACGGCCACCATCGTGGCAAAACGGCCACCATCATGGAAAAACGGTCCCAAACAGGGACAATCCGGATATAACAACAACGGGCACACAAGGTTATGTCTGCTTACCGGGCTAGGGTACCGCACGCCCATAACCTTCCCTCGTTGGAGGCACCGGCGAGAGGCACGACAATAGACCCAGTTAGGACCTTCCCATAAAGGCAAGCGGGGTTGCACTGGTCAGCTCGATATGGTGGCACCATGACTCAGCCAATAGTTGTTCAAGTTCAATTTAATCCGGTTAAACTTGAATGCAATATGCTGAGTCATGATAAAATAACATGATGCAATTACAATGCATGAGCATCATATCAACATAATCATGAGGGTACAACATACTATCCACCATATCAACAACGAATCATATCCCACTGAGCATGGCATACTGAAGAACATCACAAGTACATACTTCTCAGAAACATAGCATGACCACTAGCATCAATAATAAATATCATGCAAGAACATATCAACAATTCCATCATGCAAGCATTTAACCAACTAGATGCAATGGAACATGCATAACAACGGTACTCGGGATAGACGGCAGTCATGCACCGAAGACCATTACCAACATCAACATGTACTACTAGCAAGCATAAGCATATGAAAGGAATACCAGCAACTAGCAGGGCATGATAACCAGGTGCATAACAACATAGCAAGAAAGTAAGCACTAACCAAGAATCATTACCGAACGACGATAACCATATTTTAAACAAGCAAACAGTTAATAAATATTCAAGTTGAAAACCATGGCTACTGCATGACTATCATGCAAGTGGGTATTGTGGCTTGCCTAGGGGTGAAGAATGCACTGGGGAGATGTGCGGAATGATAGTGGAACAAATCGCCGGAAAAGTTCTCTCTCAGAGGGGGCTGATTAGGGGCAAGGGCAAAAAGGTCATTTTCATAGTGTCAAACCATAGTGAAAATGAAACCAACAGAACGGGCTCGACGAAACGAAGATGTGGGCTTTGGATTCACCTCAAACGGAGTTGCGAGCAAAAAGTTATAGCCCGATGAAGTCCAGAGACCAATTTGTAAAAAAGATTTCTACAAACAGACCCCTGAGCTGAAAAACAGAAAACGTATTCTCAAAAATACGTATTAAAACGGAGAAAGCGCATTATTGGCCGAAGTGAAACTAGAATACGCTTTCTTAAAGCGAACACGTACTCTGTGGGTTGACGCTTCCACTTATCAACGTCATCAGACGCGGGGCCGGGCTTATCTCGCTTACATGCGGGGCCCACGGCCAGCTGGAAGGGAGGGCACCCTCTACTTCCTCTCCTCGCTCGCGCCCGCACCTGGCCGAGGCAGAGCCGGCGCCCGATGGTGATGGCGGGCAGCTCCGGTCACCTAACGCGCCGTGCCACCCACCGAAGTGATCAGCGGGACGAGACGCACCCCCCAAGACCTTTGGTTTTCGTTGGATGGGTCAGGTTTGAGCAAGGCTCCCGCGGCGGCGGACGACGGTGGCAGGCGACGATGGAGCTCACGGATAGAGGCTACCAGGGAAGGGGAAAATGGCAGGGGGGCTCGCCTGAGATTGAGAGGGGCTCTGATGGTGGAGAGGAGGAGAGAACGGGGCTGGCCCGACCGAATTTAGCCGGGACAGAGCGGTAGCCGTGGCGGCGATGGTGGACACAGAGAGCTCCTCGAGCTCGTTTGGGTGGTCGGGGAGGTAGCTAGGAGGGAGGGAAGAAGCTTGGTGAGGTGAAGAGGCCTAGGGGTGGGCTTATATAGCCGCGGGGAGAGGAGGCCGAGTTGTCGTCGCCGCAGACGCTTGGCCGGTGCCGCGGACGCGTGTGCTCGCGAATGAGCTCGGGGAAGGCGACGGGGGAGGTGCGAACGAGCTACAGAAGTGCACAGGGACTAGCAGAGCTCTGGGACAAGAGGAGGAAGAAGCCATGGCACGAACAGAGACGGTCGGCTACAGGTTTCTCGTGGGCGCGCGGCGACGAGCGCTTACGGAGGGGGAGATGGCTCCAGGAGGACGGCGACGACGCGGTAAAACTATTAGACACACTTACGAGTGCGAAGACGACGAGAGGGGGAGGGGCCGGAGCTAGAAGACGCCCTGGACGCGGCCAACGCCAGCAGAGCACGCGCATTGCATGCCGAAGCTCGTGAGCACCGCGTGCACTGGTGCCCATAGTGCCACGAGTTAAGACAAACGATGTCTGGGGTGGAGTCCTTCCTGGGTAGGTTGCAACTGAGGTGGTAACTTGGTTAAATACGCAGTGGTTAAATGGCAAGCAACCCCTGAAGTTTACTGTAGAAAACTTGAACATGCACTGGTGATTTACAGGGAAATTATTGTGGTCAAAGGAGTTGTCTGCGATGATTACCTAAGGAAGAACTACAGTCCTATTAAGTTTGAGGAGAATTAGACCAATGATTAATATAGTTGCTATGCAACTACTAATCTGGTCAGAATACTAAATTAGGATGATGCACTCACATGAATCATCAACTTGATCTTAAATTTAGTATAGAGGGGTTATATGATGATATGGAGCTTCTGTAAAAGTTTCATGCCATTTGGAAATGCCAAAGTGGCACTTGCTTCACAAAGCTTCATTCTGGACAGAAACTTGGAAACATTGCACAGGGTAATTGGATTAACTAATTGAGCCAAAACTTGGTGGAGGGAGTTGATATAGGTAGAAGCATGTTGTGGTAAAGTTTCAGCTCAATTGAATCAATATAAAATATAGTTGCTTCACAAACTGAAAATCTGACCAGAAACTAAGATTTGGCGCTGGGCTCACATAGATGAGTTACATGTGCTCATATTTGGTGGAGAGTCATTATTTTATCATATTAAGGACCTTGCAAAATTTCAGCTCATTTGGATATTCCTATCTTGTACTTCCTTCACAATCACCTCCCTCAGACAGGAACTTTGAAAAATTGCTCAGGAATATTTACTAGGCAAATTGAGTTGAATTTTGGCATGAGGAAATTATTTGGACAGGAAAAGATTTCCAAGAAGTTTGGGTTGAATTGGGAAAATATAAATGGCACTTGCTTCACAAACTTCCATTCAGGATAGAAGAGAAAAGGAATTAATTGAGCATGATTGGAAACATGGCCAATGATATATTTTTCCATATTTTAGGAAGATATGACCCAAAAAATTTATGAGAATTATTTGGGAATTTTAGGAGTGACAGAAATATAGGTTGCTTCACAACTTAGGGTTTTAAAGGGTTATTCCTTGATCAGAAAAGGAATATTCCCAATAAAAAAGAATATTGGGTTAGGTCAAGGATGGAAATAACAAGGTCTTGGGATGATGATGAGGGTGACAAGCCACTATAAAACCTAGGAAGACATGATCTTCCCAAGTTTCAGAATCACACAGCCACGGAAAAGCAAAACAAAACAGGAAATCCAAGAAAGTCAAAGGAAAAAGAAAAGGGCAAAAATCCAGGTTGTTACAAACCTTCCCCCCTTAAAGAAGTCTCGTCCTCGAGATTTGGTTTCTCAGGGTTAAAAATTCTTTCCGACTTGAAGAAACCATTTCCATCTCGGTTTCTTTTATTCATTCTCATATAATATTTCCACTGAATTGGATCTGACTGACTGTCTTGATCTGGGGTGGTTCGCTTTGCCGTATCTGACATTCTGATAGGATGTACATCATATGTTCCTATTTATACTGACTCAAGTTTCCTTTCATATCTGTTGGCTGAACTAGCATCCGAAATATTATTTTTACGGGCATACTTGTCCTTCTTGATATTGATCCTTGCTGGAAATATTATTCTTGTATCGAGTACCGAGAATATACCATCCGAAACAGTGATGTGGATCATATCTGTTTTGCTAACGGATGCTAACATCTTGCAGGAGTTTCTGACTTATCTTAACTGGCTTCATGTCTTGAGCCTTGGTGTATTTATCCGTCCCACGGGTGGTTATACAAACCTCAATACTGTTGTTGATTCTGTCGGATAGTGCCAGGGTTAATAATATCACCTTGCGGGGCTGATTTTTATAATCACTGCCAAGACTATTGCCCCAATGTTGTCTTTCCGTGAATTCTTCCTTATGCGAGACTTGCATGGACGTGGCGGCATACTCATTGAATGAACAAATATCTGATTCTCGAGGCATACCTTTGTTCTGACTGATTTTTGTTTCAGACGAAATTGTCGCAGATCTGCCACTTGGAAAACGCTGTCATATGCTGATAATTCATAATTTAATGTCTTGTATTAGGGACGTATAGAAGAAGACTTGGCAGCTTGCGTTCGGACACAACCGGGGTATCGTGCTGAGGAAGACTGGATGATTTTTTCCCAAAGCCTTCGGTGGATATCTTATTGAGGAAAAACGAGGTACCGTAGCTCATAAGCTTCCCCCTTAAATCTTTGCTAGGGAAGGCTCGGTACCTTATGCCAGAAGCTTTTGTAGTATTTTATTGAGAAGACTGAATATCTTGCATGGGAATCCATTCATTCCCTACCGATGCAGACTGGGAACCTTATCTTTGTACACTTCGTCAATAAATTGTGGAGATGGACGGAACTGATTTTCTTTGTGAATGTAATGACATATATATATTCTTGTCAGTACGGCAGCTGATTATTTGTATGGCAAGAATTGTCTGACTATCCTTGCTAAATTCATTGCGTATTTGGACTGACTTCTGGGTGTCGCAATGTTTTAATTTTGACTTATGGCAGATTCAATCATGGTTCACAGACCATACCTTTTGACTTGAAATGCACTATTGATCCAATCTTGTTCTCTTGCTGATTTAATCATTGCTGCGATAAAGTGTATCCCTGACAGGTACTTGTTACTGAAAGTCTGATCAGAATACAATTTGTATCCAGACGGATGTCTGCGATACAATGCTGTCAGCTGAAAACCTCATTGATTTTAACTGAATTCCTTAGTGTATACCTGTACGGCTTATGGCTTCTTCTGATTCAGTGTCGGTCGAGAAGTAATTTCCATAAGGGGGTAACGCCGAGGATTCAAAGCAAATAAGCACGAGAAAATGATTTATTGCAACAAGCACATAGCAAACAAGCTACAAAGCTGCTCCACACAGGCACACACAAGCACGATACTAGAGCAGATCCACAAGCACTACACGAAGGACTACACCCTACGCTTGAGAAAACGCTCGTGCACTGATGAGGAAGCTAAAGGAGTAACGAGTGGAACCGCTGACTCTGAAACTCCAGATGGACGAGGCGGAAGATTTGGGGAAGCTGGCGGAGACTGAGGTATAGCGACACCAAGGAATCTCCTGGCTCGAATGGCGTCTCGGACTAACTCAGAAATAAGACTATATGCACCAAACAAATGCAACAACCAAATGCAACAAGCAAGGGCAACAACCAGACACTATGCAACCATTTTCTAACGTTCCAGCGGACTAGGACGCTCTACAGCCACACCTGCTCTGATACCAAGCCTTGTGGCACCCAGACTCGGAGAAAACCGGAACGCCCCGTATTCCAGCCCAGAGATTAAGGTGAAGTCGTCTAGAATACAGCACTGCATAGTATAGAACAAACCAGCTCTCTATTATAACACAAATAGGAATACAAGGGTTCTGATATTACAATGAATAACATCGGCACGGCGACAATACACCAACCACACTTGCTCTATACAAGCAGCATAAGAACTCAAGGCAGTGGAACAACTACTGGCAGTGGAACAATGAACGGCGATGATGGACTCCAATCCACGGGGACTCTGGCTGGAACGTTTATCCTAGCTCGCACACACAGGAACCACATCAAACAAGCAAGCAATCCAGGCACGACCTGCAAACTGGCATGACACGCCAGGTCAGTACATTGAATGTACTTGCAAGCTCACAATAACCAGAAGCATTCAAGACAAACAACAGCATGACAATTACAGGTTAAGCAATAATTATCATGAGATCATCAGGATAACATGGCATGAACAACATGAACATAATATCGCTAGAACAATATGATCATGGCATGAACACATAAATCTGATGATACTAGCATGCAACATGATGACACTATATGCACCATTTATTCTGCTCGGGTTACCTCGTAACCATCACATGCATCACTTACCAACCTCGAACATCACACGATCATCTCAGGATCAAATCAAGCTTGGTATAAACAATACCGTAGTAATCATTAAATGACCACAAGGAGCTTAATCTTTACACATGATTCTCGCACAACACCACAAATACTTATCAACTTGGTATCCTCGATATCCCGGCGATCATTCACGGATCACAAATGGAACCACTCTGGGCTCAATGGGTTACCTCGTAACCAAACGGTGATCATTCACGGATCACAGCACCAACTTATCTCATCATCGAACTAGAGTTGTTATTAAGAAAGTTATTATTATTACTGTTGACCCATAGTGTGACCGACACAAACTGGGCCCTTATCCACGGGCACGGCTATCGATAGATTTAATATACACTCTACAAAGGTTAGTACACTGTACCCACACCACAGAACCCATGGCCTCGCACTCCCATTCGGGTGGACCAACGGCGTTCCAACAAAACCGTCCTACTGCCATGACACCTTCCCGGCCACTCCGACCAACTCCCCTCTGGGCCAGTTCATGGGTGGCCCCGTGCCTACCAAAGGCACCAATGGCCATCGTCGTGGAAAAATGGCGACCATCGTGGCAAAATGGTCCCAAACGGGGACAATCCGGATATAACAGCAACGGGCAAACAAGGTTATGTCTGCTTACCGGGCCAGGGTACCGCACGCCCATAACCTTCCCTCGTTGGTGGCACCGGCAAGAGGCACGACAATAGACCCAGTTAGGACCTTCCCATAAAGGCAAGCGTGGTTGCACTGGTCAGCTTGATATGGTGGCACCATGACTCAGCCAACAGTTGTTCAAGTTCAATTTAATCCGGTTAAACTTGAATGCAATATGCTGAGTCATGATAAAATAACACGATGCAATTACAATGTGAGGGAGTCCTGGATTAGGGGGTATCCGGACAGCTGGATTATATCCTTTGGACGGACTGTTGGACTATGAATATACAAGATTTAAGACTTCGTCCCGTGTCCGGATGGGACTCTCCTTGGCGTGGAAGGCAAGCTTGGCAATACGGATATGTAGATCTCCTTCCTTGTAACCGACTCTGTGTAACCCTAGCCCCCTCCGGTGTCTATATAAACCGGAGGGTTTAGTACGTAGGACAACAGCAATCATACCATAGGCTAGCTTTTAGGGTTTAGCCTCTCCGATCTCGTGGTAGATCAACTCTTGTACTACTCATATTATCAAGAACAATCAAGCAGGACGTAGGGTATTACCTCCATCAAGAGGGCCCGAACCTGGGTAAAACATCGTGTCCCCTGCCTCCTGTTACCATCCGCCTAGACGCACAGTTCGGGACCCCCTACCCGAAATCCGCCGGTTTTGACACCGACATTGGTGCTTTCATTCAGAGTTCCTCTGTGTCGTCATCGTTAGGCTTGATGGCTCCTTCGGTCATCGATAGCGATGCAGTCCAGGGTGAGACTTTTCTCCCCGGAAAGATCTTTGTGTTCGGCGGCTTCGCACCGCGGGCCAATTCGCTTGGCCATCTAGAGCAGATCGAGAGTTACGCCCCTGGCCACCAGGTCAGATTTGGAAGCTTAAACTACACAGCCGACATCCGCGGAGACTTGATCTTCGACAGATTCGAGCCCCTGCCGATTGCGCCGCATGGTCACGATGAGCATGATTTAGCTCTACCATCAGACAGTGTTCAGGAGACCACACCGGCAACCGCTCCGACCCTCAATTCGGAGCCAATTGCGCCATCCATGGACGGGTGGATAGACCCCACCACGGAGGCCGTATTCTCAGCGGCGATGGAGCTGAGTATCGACCTTACCCTTCACGGGAGTCGTGACGCCGAACTACCGGACTCTTCCCCGGCCACAGACTCCGAACCGCCCGCGCCCGTGCCTATCGAATCCGACTGGGCACCGGTCATGGAGTTCACCTCTGCGGATATCTTTCAGCACTCGCCCTTCAGCGACATACTGAATTGATTAAAATCTCTCTCCTTGTCAGGAGAGTCCTGGCCGAACTATGTCCGGCAGGATTGGGATGCGGATGACGAAGAAATTCGCCGCCCACCCACCACCCACTTAGTAGCCACTATCGACGATTTGACCGACATGCTCGACTTCGACTCTGAAGACATCGACAGTATGGATGATGATGCAGGAGATGAACAGGAGCCACTGCCCACAGGGCACTGGATGCCCACTTCATCATATGCTGTATACATGGTGGACACACCCAAAGAAAATGATGACGAGGTACGGAAGGACGCAGCGAAGGATCGTTCCCTCGAGAAGCAGTCAAAGCGGCGGCATAAGCACCGCTCCAAATCCCACCTCGGCAGAAACAGCGATCATATAAACCCAGCGATAGAGCAGGGTGAGCCAGCGGACGACAAACACGGCATTGAACCACCGTACGACCACGGCAACACGGAGAATCAAACCGAACAACCTGTCTCCGGTGAGGACAACAGTCCGGATGACATCACACCGGACAGGCACCCGGAGCAACAGAATACCCATCAAAGGCTTGTTGCCACTGCGAGGAGACTGAAAAAGCAGAAGCAAAGGCTCAGGGTTGCACAAGACACACTCAGAATCAGATGGAGTGAAGTACTCAACACTGCAGCAAAATACGGCGGTAGTCGCCACACAAAGAGCTACCCGAAGCGAAAGCTGCTACCTGAATTCGATGAGGAGGCCTTAGATCCCCCGCAATCAAAAAACAAAACAGCCATCCGGTCAGATAGACGACCTCATGGCCAACATAGAGCGACAAATGACGCCGCACACAAGTCGGTACGCGATCCACGTGAGGGCTCGCATCAAAAGGATGGCGCAACCAGATCCATCTACGGGCCAAGAAAGCGCACTCCAGCGCGCAATGCAACACAACAAAAATACGAACACCATGGTACACCCAAATACAGGGGTGCCGCACACCCCCTATGTTTCACCGATGAGGTGCTGGACCATGAATTTCCAGACGGATTCAAACCCGTAAACATAGATATGTATGACGGAACGACAAACCCTGGGGTCTGGATTGAGGACTACATCCTCCATATCCACATGGCTCGAGGAGACGATCTCCACGCCATCAAGTACTTACCCCTCAAGCTCAAAGGGCCAGCTCGGCACTGGCTAAAAGCCTCCCGAAAACTCCATTGGAAGCTGGAAAGAGCTCGAAGATGCTTTTCGGGCAAATTTTCAAGGGACCTATGTCCGACCACTGGATGCAGACGATTTAAGTCATATAACTGAACAACCCAGAGAGTCAGCCCAAAAGCTTTGTAAGAGGTTTCTCACTAAAAAGAACCAAATAGTCGACTGTCCGGACGCCGAAGCCTTAGCAGCTTTCAAGCACAGCGTTCGAGACGAATGGCTTGCTAGACACCTCGGCCAAGAAAAGCCGAGAACAATGGAAGCATTAACAAGCCTCATTGCCCGCTTTTGCGTGGGCGAGGACAGCTGGTTAGCCCGATGCAGCACCAGCGACCCAAGTACATCCGAAGTCAGGGACAAAAACGGGAAGCCACGACGCAGCAAGCGCCAGAATAAAGAAGACAGCCCGAAGAGCACGGCGGTAAACGCCGGATTCAGAAGCTCTCGGCCAGGTCAGCAAAAGTTGCCCTCCAAAGGCAACAGAGATGAACTGTCCAGCCTAAACAAGATTCTGGACAAAATATGTCAGATCCACAGCAACCCCGATAAACCTGCAAATCATACCCATAGAGAATGTTGGGTCTTCAAGCAGTCCGGCGAGCTCAACACCGACCACAAGGGGCAGGATACACCAAGCGATGACGAGGACCAACCTCGCAAGCAAAGCACTAGGGAACAGAAGAAATTCCCACCAGAAGTCAAAACAGTAAACGTGTTACACATGATAAAGGGGAGAAACAAAGCGGCACTCCTAGAGACACATGCCCCAGGGCCTATCACCGCGGAGTTCTGCCACTGGTCGTCCAAACCGATCAACTTTAACCATCGGGATTACTCGGCAAGTATCCGGGATGCAAGATGGGCTACCTTGGTGTTAGACCCGATAATTGACGGTTACCACTTCATAGGAGTCCTGATGGACGGCGACAGTAGTTTAAACCTGATATATCAGGACACAGTCCGCAAAATGGGGATAGACCCATCAAAAATCAGCCATAGCAATACTACCTTTAAAGGAGTAACGCCAGGCCCAGAAGCCCATTGCACGGGCTCCCTGCTACTAGAGGTTATATTCGGCTTTCCCGATAATTTCCGCAGCAAAAATTTAACCTTCCACATCGCTCCGTTCCAAAGTGGCTATCAAGCACTACTCGTACGCGAAGCTTTCACTCGTTTTAACGCAATACTGCATTACGCTTCTCTCATGATTAAGATGCCCGATCCATGTGGCATCATTACAGTAAATGGAAATATTGAGCGCTCCTTGCGCGGGAAAGACCGTGCGGCCGCCTTGGCAGCCGCACACTAGATGGCCTCACCAACTTGAGCATCTGACAGGTCGTTAAGACCACAGACACGGTTAGACGAGTCCGGTGCAGCTATATATAATTGATACAGGTTTGATGGCTATACCCCTATAACAATACAAGGGGCTCAAAGCGTGTAAACAAGTGACAACTAGGCTCAACCATACTTATCTTGAACTGTACATGGTTTATTTAGTATAACCTACCTTTTTGCATGACAACTTTTCAACTAAGTTCCTCTCTTTTACAGATGACCATCGTGCTACACCCGTCCAGGATACAGCACAATGGAGACACAGGCGCAGACGTGCAGCAGGGACCCGTTCCAAGGATTCTTTTTAGATTAAGACCCTGCGTAAACCTTTTTACTGTCTCTTGTTGATAAACATCCCCTGGATTCTCAGTTCAATTGAGAAGGATGCTGACGTATTGGCATGTGGCCACGTCAGAATATTGCACTTGCCTGGACACTAGGGGCTTATTTCAAAGGGCTCTGTTTAGGCCCGGTTTACATCATAAAGACCGAATACCTTAGGGAGTGTTCGGCGTCGCGAGTTTGGCCTTATATGCATCAGCTCCGAATCATGTCTTTGGTCAAATATTGGGTTTGCCCGGCTCCTGTGTTTTACTGCCTTACGTTCCGCTCTATCGGCTAAGGCGGCACTAGGAGAACTACTGCGATTGTGCCCTGGTTCATCCGGACGAGCACCTCAGTAGAGAAAGCCGAAAACTGACTGTCATGATATAGCGTGAGACTGGTTAACCACTCGATAACCTAGCGGGATCTTCGGGATTCCTCCGCCTTGACGAAGGGCCGTTTCCCGGCTAGGCATGTACGCGCCCCGAATCCGGATGAGCGCGGAGCCACCAGGGGCTATATAGTAGCCCCACTGTCAAACTCCTCTAGTCCTGATTTAGGGGGTATCCGGACAGCTGGATTATATCCTTTGGCCGGACTGTTGGACTATGAAGATGCAAGATTGAAGACTTCGTCCCGTGGCCGGATGGGACTCTCCTTGGCATGGAAGGCAAGCTTGGCAATATGGATATGTAGATCTCCTTCCTTGTAATCGACTCTGTGTAACCCTATCCCCCTCCGCTGTCTATATAAACCGGAGGGTTTAGTCCGTAGGACAACAACAATCATACCATAGGCTAGCTTTTAGGGTTTAGCCTCTCCGACCTCGTGGTAGATCAAGTCTTGTACTACTCATATTATCAAGAACAATCAAGCAGGACGTAGGGTATTACCTCCATCAAGAGGGCCCGAACCGGGTAAAACATCGTGTCCCCTGCCTCCTGTTACCATCTGCCTAGACGCACAGTTCGGGATCCCCTACCCGAGATCCGCCGGTTTTGACACCGACAGAATGCATGAGCATGATATCAACATAATCATGAGGGTACAACATACTATCCACCATACCAACAAGGAATCATATCCCACTAAGCATGGCATACTGATGAACATCACAAGTACATACTTCTCAGAAACATAGCATGACCACCAGCATCAACAATAAATATCATGCAAGAACATATCAACAACGCCATAATGCAAGCATTTAACCAACTCGATGCAATGGAACATGCATAACAACGGTACTTGGGACAGACGGCAGTCATGCACCGAAGACCATTACCAACATCAACATGTACTACTAGCAAGCATAAGCATATGAAAGGAATACCAGCAACTAGCAGGGCATGATAACCAGGTGCATAACAACATAGCAAGAAAGTAAGCACTGACCAAGAATCATTACCGAACGATGATAACCATATTTTAAACAAGCAAACAGTTAATAAATATTCAAGTTGAAAACCATGGCTACTGCATGACTATCATGCAAGTGGGTATTGTGGCTTGCCTGGGGGTGAAGAATGCTCCGGGGAGATGTGCGGAATGAAAGTGGAACAAATCACCGGAAAAGTTCTCTCTCGGAGGGGGCTGATTAGGGGCAAGGGCAAAAAGGTCATTTTCATAGTATCAAACCATAGTGAAAATGAAACCAACATAACGGTCTCGACGAAATGAAGACGTGGGCTTTGGATTCAACCTCAAACGGAGTTGCGAGCAAAAAGTTATAGCCCGACAAAGTTCAGGGACCAATCTGTAAAAAGATTTCTACAAACAGGGTCCTGAGCTGAAAAACAGAAAACGTATTGTAAGAAAATACGTATTCAAAACGGAGAAAGCGCATTTTCGGCCAAAGTGAAACTAGAATACGCTTTCTGAAAGCAAACACGTACTCTGTGGGTTGACACTTCCACTTATCCACGTCATCAGAGGCGGGGCCGGGCTTATCTCGCTGACATGCGGGGCCCATGGCCAGCTGGCAAGGAGGGCATCGTCTCCTTCCTCTCCTTGCTCGCGCCCACACCTGGCCGAGGCACAGCCAGTGCCCGACATCAATGGTGGGCAGCTCCGATCACCTCCCGCGCCGTGCCACCCACCGAAGTGATCAGCAGGACAAGCCGCACCCCCCTGGACCCTTGGTTTTCACCGGAGGGGTCAGGTTTGAGCAAGGCTCCCACGGCGGTAGACGACGGCGGCAGGCAATGATGGAGCTCACGGATAGAGGCCACCGGGGAAGGGGAAAACGGCAGGGGAGGCTCGCCTGAGATTGAGAGGGGCTCTGGTGGTGGAGAGGAGGAGAGAACGGGGCTGGCTCGACCAATTTAGCCAGGACAAAGCGGCGGCCATGGTGGCGATGGTGGACAGAGAGAGCTCCTTGAGCTCGTTTGGGTGGTCGAGGAGGTAGCTAGGAGGGAGGGAAGAAGCTTGGTGAGGTCAAGAGGCCTCTGGGTGGGCTTATATAGCCGCGGGGCGAGGAGGTCGAGCTGTCGTCGCTGCGGATGCGTGGCCGGTGCCGCGGACGGGTGTGCTCGCGCATGAGCTCGGGGAAGGCGAGGGGGAAGGTGCGGACGAGCTACAGAAGTGCACAGGGACGATCAGAGCTCGGGGACAACAGGAGGAAGAAGCCATGGTGCGAACAGAGATGGTCGGCTATAGGTTTCTCGTGGGCGCGCGGCGACGAGCATTGACGGAGGGCTTACGGAGGGGGAGATGGCTCCAGGAGGACGGCGACGACACGGTAAAACTGTTAGACACACTTATGAGCGCGAAGACGACGGGAGGGGGAGGGGCCGGAGCTAGAAGACGCCCTGGTGCGCGCATTGCATGCCAAAGCTCGTGATCACCGCATGCACTGGTGCCCATAGTGCCACAAGTTAAGCCAAACGATGTCTGGGGTGGAGTCCTTCCTGGGTAGGTTGCTACCGAGGTGGTAACTTGGTTAAATACGCAGTGGTTAAATGGTAAGCAACCCCTGAAGTTTACTGCAGTAAACTTGAACGTGCACTGGTGATTTACAGGCAAGTGATTGTGGTCAGAGGAGTTGTCTGCGATGATTACCTAAGGAAGAACTACATTCTTGTTATGTTTGAGGAGAATTAGACCAATGATTAATATAGTTGCTATGCAACTACTAATCTGGTCAGAATACTAAATTAGGATGATGCACTCACATGAAGCATCAACTTGAGCTTAAATTTAGCATAGAGGGGTTATATTATGATATGAAGCTGCTGTAAAAGTTTCATGCCATTTGGAAATGCCAATGTGGCACTTGCTTCACAAAGCTTCATTCTAGACAGAAACTTGGAAACATTGCACAGGGTAATTGGATTAACTAATTGAGCTAAAACTTGGTGGAGGGAGTTGATATAGGTAGAAGCATGTTGTGGTAAAGTTTCAGCTCAATTGAAGCAATATAAAATATAGTTGCTTCACAAACTGAAAATCTGACCAGAAACTAAGATTTGGCACTGGGCTCACATAGATGAGTTTACATGTGCTCATATTTGGTTGAGAGTCATTATTTTATCATATTAAGGACCTTGCAAAATTTCAACTCATTTGGATATGCCAATCTTGTATTTCCTTAACAATCACTTCCCTAAGACAAGAACTTTGAAAAAGTGCTCGGGAATATTTACTAGGAAAATTGAGTTGAATTTTGGCATGAGGAAATTATTTGGGCAGGAAAAGATGTCCAAGAAGTTTGGGTTGAATTGGGCAAATATAAATGGCACTTGCTTCACAAACTATCATTCAGGACAGAACAGAAACGGAATTAATTGAGCATGATGGGAAACATGGCCAATGATATATTTTGCCATATTTGAGGAATATATGACCCAAAAAATTTATGAGAATTATTTGGGAATTTTAGGAGTGACATAAATATAGGTTGCTTCACAACTTAGGGTTTTAAAGGGTTATTCCTTGATTAGAAAAGGAATATTCCCAATAAAAAGAATATTGGGTTAGGTCAAGGATGGAAATGACATGATCTTGGGATGATGATGAGGGCGAAAAGCCACTATAAAACCTTGGAAGACATGATCTTCCCAAGTTGCAGAATCACACAACCACGGAAAAGCAAAACAAAACAGGAAATCCAAGAAAGTCAAAGGAAAAAGGAAAGGGCAAAAATCCAGGCTGTTACATAATTGATCAGAAGTTTCATGATCATCATCATTAGCTTCCTCACTAATTGGTGTAGGAATCACTGGAACTGATTTCTGTGATGAACTACTTTCCAATAAAGGAGCAGGTACAATTACCTCATCAAGTTCTATTTTCCTCCCACTCACTTCTTTCGAGAGAAACTCCTTCTCTAGAAAGGATGCATTCTTAGCAACGAATATCCTGCCTTCGGATCTGTGATAGAAGGTGTACCCAACAGTCTCCTTTGGGTATCCTATGAAGACACATTTCTCCGATTTGGGTTCGAGCTTATCAGGTTGAAGCTTTTTCACATAAACATCGCAGCCCAAACTTTAAGAAACGACAACTTGGGTTTCTTGCCAAACCACAGTTCATATGGTCTCGTCTCAACGGATTTTGATGGTGCCCTATTTAACGTGAATGCAGCCATCTCTAAAGCATAACCCCAAAACGATAGTGCTAAATCAGTAAGAGACATCATAGATCACACCATATGTAATAAAGTGTAGTTACGACGTTCGGACACACCATTACGCTGTGGTGTTTCAGGTGGCGTGAGTTGCGAAACTATTCCGCATTGTTTCAAATGAAGACCAAACTCATAACTCAAATATTCACCTCCACGATCAGATCGTAGAAATTTAATTTTCTTGTTACGATGATTTTCCACTTCACTCTGAAATTCTTTGAACTTTTCAAATGTTTCAGACTTATGTTTCATCAAGTAGACATACCCATATATGCTCAAATCATCCGTGAAGGTCAGAAAATAACGATACCCGCCACGAGCATCAACACTCATCGGACCGCATACATCAATATGCATTATTTCCAATAAGTATGTTGCTCGTTCCATTGTTCCGGAGAACTCTGTTTTAGTCATCTTGCCCATGAGGCATGGTTAGAAAGCATCAAGTGATTTATAATCAGGTGATTCCAAAAGCCCATCAGCATGGAGTCTCTTCATGCGCTTTACACCAATATGACCTAAACGGCAGTGCCACAAATAAGTTGCACTATCATTATTAAACTTATATCTTTTCGCTTCAATACTATGAATATGTCTATCACTACTATCAAGATTTAGTAAAAATAGACCACTCATCAAGGGTGCATGACCATAAAAGATATTACTCATATAAATAGAACAACCATTATTCTCTGATTTAAATGAATAACCGTCTCGCATCAAACAAGATCCAGATATAATGTTCATGCTTAACACTGGCACCAAATAACAATTATTTAGGTCTAAAACTAATCCCGAAGGTAGATATAGAGGTAGCGTGCCGACGGCGATCACATCGACTTTGGAACCATTTCCCACGGGCATCGTCACCTCGTCCTTTGCCAATCTTCGCTTAATCCGTAGCCCATGTTTTGAGTTGCAAATATTAGCAACAGAACCAGTATCACATACCCAGGCGCTACTGCGAGCATTAGTAAGGTACACATCAATAACATGTATATCAAATATACCTTTCACTTTGCCATCCTTCTTATCTGCCAAATACTTGGGGCGGTTCCGCTTCCAGTGACCAGTCCCTTTGCGGTAGAAGCACTCAGTCTCAGGCTTAGGCCCAGACTTGGGCTTCTTCACTTGAGCAGAACTTTCTTGCCGTTCTTCTTGAAGTTCCCCTTCTCCCCTTTGCCCTTTTTCTTGAAACTAGTGGTCTTGTTAACCATCAACACTTGATGCTCCTTCTTGATTTCTACCTCCACAGCTTTTAGCATCGCGGAGAGCTTGGGAATAGTCTTATCAATCCCTTGCATATTATAGTTCATCACGAAGCTTTTGTAGCTTGGTGGCAGTGATTGAAGAACTCTTTCAGTGAGACTATCAACCAGAATATTAACTCCCAGCTGAGTCAAGTGATTTTGGTACCCAGACATTCCAAGTATGTACTCACTGACAGAACTATTCTCCTACATTTTGCAGCTGTAGAACTTATTGGAGACCTCATATATTTCAATCCGGGCATTTGCTTGAAATATTAACTTCAACTCCTGCAACATCTCATATGCCCCATGACGTTCAAAACGTCGTTGAAGTCCTGGTTCTAAGCCGTAAAGCATGGCACACTGAAATATCGAGTAGTCATTAGCTTTGCTCTGCCAGGTGTTCATAACATATGGAGTTGCCCCTGCAGTGGTTTTGGCACCTAGCGGTGCTTCCAGGACGTAATTCTTCTGTGCGGCTATGAGGATAATCCTCAAGTTACGGACCCAGTCCGTGTAGTTGCTACCATCATCTTTCAACTTAGCTTTCTCTAGGAACGCATTAAAATTCAACGGAATAATAGCACGGGCCATTTATCTACAACAACATAGACATGCAAAATACTATCAGGTACTAAGTTCATGATAAATTAAAGTACAATTAATCATATTACTTAAGAACTCCCACTTAGATAGACATCCCTCTAATCATCTAAGTGATCTCATGATCCATATCAACTAAACCATGTCCGATCATCACATGATATGGAGTAGTTTTCAATGGTGAACATCACTATGTTGATCATATCTACTATATGATTCACGCTCGACCTTTCGGTCTCAGTGTTCCGAGGCCATATCTGCATATGCTAGGCTCGTCAAGTTTATCCTGAGTATTCTGCTTGTGCAAAACTGTCTTGCACCCGTTGTATGTGAACGTAGAGCTTATCACACCCGACCATCACGTGGTGTCTCGGCACGACGAACTGTAGCAACGGTACATACTCAGGGAGAACACTTATACCTTGAAATTTAGTGAGAGATCATCTTAAAATGCTACCGCCGTACTAAGCAAAATAAGATGCATAAAGGATAAACATCACATGCAATCAATATAAGTGATATGATATGGCCATCATCATCTTGTGCCTTTGATCTCCATCTCCAAAGCACCGTCATCATCACCATCTTCACCTGCTTGACACCTTGATCTCCATCGTAGCATCCTTGTCGTCTCGCCAACTATTGCTTCCATGACTATCGCTATCGCTTAGTGATACAGTAAAGAAATTACATGGCGATTGCATTTCATACAATAAAGCGACATCCATATGGCTCCTGCCAGTTGCCGATAACTATGTTACAAAACATGATCATCTCATACAACAATTTATATAATCATGTCTTGACCATATCACATCACAACATGCCCTGCAAAAACGAGTTAGATGTCCTCTACTTTGTTGTTGTAAGTTTTTGGTGGCTGCTACGGGCTTCTGTCAAGAACCGTTCTTACCTATGCATCAAAACCACAACGTGGTATAGTGATTGCTTTTTGATCTTCAGAAAGGACCCTGTTCATTGAATCCGATTCAACTAAAGTTGGAAAAACTGACACCCGCCAGCCACCTATGTGCAAAGCACGTCAGTAGAACTAGTCTCATGAACGCGGTCATGTAATGTCGGTCTGGGCCGCTTCATCCAACAATACCGCCGAATCAAGAAACAACTAGTGACGGCAAGCAATATGTATATACCCACGCCCACAACTCCTTTGTGTTCTCCTCGTGCATATAACAACTAGGCATAGATCTGGCTTTGATACCACTGTTGGGGAATGCAGTATTTCAAAATTTTCCTATGATCACACAAGATCTATCTAGGAGAGGCATAACAATGGGAGGGGAGAGTGTGTCTACGTACCCTCGTAGACCGAAAGCGGAAGCGTTAAATAATGTGGTTGATGTAGTCGAACGTCTTCGCGATCCAACCGATCAAGTACCGAACTCACGGCACCTCCGTGATCTGCACACGTTCAGCTCGGTGATGTCCCTCGAACTCTAGGTACAACTGAGGCCGAGGGAGAGTTTCATCAGCACGATGGCGTGTTGACGGTGATGAAGTTACCGACGCAGGGCTTCGCCTAAGCACTATGACAATATGGCTGAGGTGGAAATCTGTGGAGGGGGGCATCGCACATGGCTCAGAAATCAACTTGTGTGTCTATGGGGTGCCCCGCTCCCCCGTATATAAAGGAGTGGAGGAGGAGGCCGGCCGGCCTCATAGGGCGCGCCCCAAGGGGGAATCCTACTCCTACTAGGAGTAGGTTCCCCCCTTTCCTAGTCCAACTAGGAGGGGAAGGAAAGGGAAGAGGGGAAGAAGGAAAGGGGGCCGGCCCCCTTCCCCAATTCAAATTGGGCTTGGGGGCGAGCCCCTCCTCTTGGTGTAGCGACCCGACCCAAAATGGATCGAAGTCTCTGTGCTTAAGTGTCATCCCTGGATCGGTATGCTGACACACACAATACTCGAGGAATTATAACAGAGTTCAATCACACACTTTATTACATCAAGGTTCTCAAAAGAGTATTTGAGGGAGTCCTGGATTAGGGGGTGTTCGGGTAGCCGGACTATACCTTCAGCCGGACTCCTGGACTATGAAGATACAAGATTGAAGACTTCGTCCCGTGTCCGGATGGGACTTTCCTTGGCGTGGAAGGCAAGCTTGGCGATGCGGATATTCAAGATCTCCTACCATTGTAACCGACTCTATGTAACCCTAACCCTATCCGGTGTCTATATAAACCGGAGGGTTGTAGTCCGTAGGCAATCAACTCCATACACAACAATCATACCATAGGCTAGCTTCTAGGGTTTAGCCTCCTTGATCTCGTGGTAGATCTACTCTTGTACTACCCATATCATCAATATTAATCAAGCAGGAGTAGGGTATTACCTCCATCGAGAGGGCCCAAACCTGGGTAAAAAACATCTTGTCCCTTGTCTCCTGTTACCATCCGGCCTTGACGCACAGTTCGGGACCCCCTACCCGAGATCTGCCGGTTTTGACACCGACATTGGTGCTTTCATTGAGAGTTCCTTTGTGCCGTCACAATTAGGAAGGATGCCTCCTCCCGTCTTTAAAGACGGCGCCGTTGCTAAGGGAGCCTTGGCTGTCGGCCAAACCATCCGGCTAGGTGGTTTCCTCATGACCGTCTGTTCGGCTGTTGCGCCGACGGTGACCTCTCGGGTCATCAAAAGCAACCTACACATCAGCTCGGAGCTTGTCAAGCAGCTAGATCCAATGGAGCTCTCTTCCGTAAACGAGCTCTTGGATCGCATCGCCGCCCTGGGGGTCGCTACGGATTACGACCAGGTTGGGCTTAAACCCGATCTAAGAGAAATTAACTCTCCCCAAGTCACCCACCACGTTGCCGTGGTAGAGGCGCAGTGCGGCGACCCTTCATCTATTTTAAGGACTATCTACGTCCGAATTCCCGACTCCTCCAAGCCGGATACCCGCGGAGAGGAGGATGTAACTCAAGACCTGAGCTTAGGATCAGGCAACGGGCTAGATTCGTTGGACAACATCCAAGAATCCGAACTTCAGAGTTCGGAAACTATTCGGCCTCCGAATCTTGGATTGGGTGAGGTTTCAGATTCAACGACAACCACCCACCCAAACATAAGCGATCTCTCCCAAATCAGGCAGAGGCCCAAGGAAACAGTACATCATTACTAGGCCAGATTCCTCCTGGTTATGAACAGGATAAAGGATTGTCGCGAGGGAGACGCAATCTCAATTTTCTGCAGTAATTGCATGGACGAGGGAATCCTTAACGCCGTAAGTCGTCGTGATATTACACGCTTCGCTGACTTGGAGTCCATAGTACAAAAATACTGTGCGATGGAAAGCGCCTGGAAAACTGAAATAAAGTTTTGGGATAATCCGGCCTTGAATAGTAATCCCATCCGAACTAAGAGGGTGCATCATCGTAGGACACCCGGGATAAACACCAAAAAACCAAAACCCTCTACAGGGCATGGAACCGTACTGGAAAGGTGGCTTGATGGACCCTGTAGAATTCACAGTACAGAGGACGCCACACCAACTCACAGCCTTAGAGCATGTTGGATACTATGACAGGTGGCCAAAATTAGCGAGGACCTCTTAATTCTGGAGGCCGCAGAAAGCCAGCCCGAGGACACCAGTACCGTTCTCACAGTCTTCGAGACTTTCGCATCAAACAATATGAGAAAAAGAACTCTCCGCAGCCTCGCCGAAGTCTATCAAGTTGCAACAATAAATCCATGGAGCGACACTGCTATTACCTTCAACGCAAGTGATGAACCTAGATTCCGAACAGCCCGAGCACCAGCCGCATTGGTCCTCAGTCCCATAGTGGATGGCTTTCGCCTCACCAAGGTGCTCACGGATGGAGGCAGCGGACTGAACCTCATTTATGAGGAAACCCTTCAAAAAATGGAAATAGACTGGAACCGCATCGAGCGAAGCAGCACAACCTTTAGAGGAATAATCCCCAGTCGGGAAGCGCGTTGCCCAAGAAAAATCACACTAGATGTGGTGTTCGGCATGCCGGATAATTACAGGTCCGAAGAAGTCACGTTTCAGGTGGCCCCGTTTAAGAGCGGATATAACGCTTTACTAGGGCGAGAAGCATTCACAATCTTCCAAGCAATACCCCATTACGGGTACATGAAGCTTAAGATGCCTGGGCCGAATGGAATTATCACTCTAGCTAGTGATCCGGACATAGCACTCCGCGCCGAAAACAAGACGGCCGCATTAGCCCTTGAGGCGCTATCCGAAGCCTTAGTGGCCGAGGAACTGACTGCGCTGCGCTCCACGGTTAACAGGGATGATGTGATACTCGATAAGAGATCCAAATCTACATACTTCAAGCCAGCCGACGAAATAGTCAAATTCCAGGTCCATCCAACGGACCCCAATAAAACAGCTTCAATCGGGGCATGACTGAACCCCGATGCAGACGCCGCACTATGAGAGTTCCTACGAGAGAACTGGGACATCTTCGCCTAGAAGCCTTCAGACATGCCAGGGATCCCACGCAGGCTGGCCGAACATAGCTTAAACATCCTAAAAAGATTTAAACCTGTCAAACAAGCCCTTTGGCGTTTTTTCGAACCCAAGAGACAGGCTATGGGAGAGGAGCTAGCCAAGCTATTGGAGGCCGGATTCATCAGAGACATAAAACATCCAGACTGGCTAGCAAACCTGGTGATGGTACCAAAGAAATACAAATCCTGGCGCCTGTGTGTCGACTTTAAAGACCTTAACAAGGCTTGCCCAAAGGATCCCTTCCCCCTCCCCCGCATCAACCAAATTATCGATGCCACCGCAGGACACGATTTGTTGTGTTTCCTCGACGCATACTCCGGTTACCATCAAATCAAGATGGCAGAATCAGACCAAGCTGCAATAGCATTCATCACACCATACGGCCCATTCTGCTTCAACACAATGCCCTTCGGGCTAAAAACACCGGCGCAACATATCAGCGCATGATCCAGACATGTCTGGCAAATCAGATCGGCAAAACAGTGGAGGCGTATGTGGACGATGTGGTCGTCAAACCAAGACATGTCGAATCTCTAGTAGACGACTTGAGGCTTACATTCGATAACCTCCGAAAATATGACATCAAGCTCAACCCGGAAAAATGTGTCTTCGGTCTTTCCAGCCGGAAAGCTCTTGGGCTTCATTGTATCCGGTAGAGGAATTGAAGCAAATCCAGCCAAGATCCGAGCTTTGTCACAATTGGATATCCCAAAGGACCTCAAACAAATACAAAAATTAACCGGATGCGTGGCGGCTTTAAGCCGCTTCATCTCCTGCTTGGGAGAAAAGGCACTACCCCTCTATCGCCTCCTTCGGCGATCCGAACACTTCGAGTGGACGGAGGCCGCCATGGCCGGACTTGATGAAATAAAAGCCATATTGGCAACAAACCCAGTCCTGGCCGCGTGGAACACCGGCGAACCAATGTTATTGTACATTGCAGCAACACATCAAGTTGTCAGCGCAGTACTCGTTGTCGAGCGGGAAACGGATGGACACAAATTCCTCCTTCAAAGGCCGGTCTACTACATATCCACCGTCCTCACTCCATGCAAATCTCGGTACCTGCATTATCAAAAGATTGCATACGCGGTATTCATGGCATCCCAGAAGCTACGACACTACTTTCAAGAGGGTTCCATAACAGTAGCCTCGGAAGTACCACTCAACGATATTATCAACAACCGCAACGCAACGGGCCGGATTGCAAAATGGGCCATCGAGCTTCTCCCATTCGATATAACCTATAAGCCATGGCGAGCTATTAAATCGCAAGTTTTGGCCGACTTCATCGCAGAATGGATGGAGGCCGAGCTCCCTAAAGAGTACGACACATATTCAAACTGGATTATGCATTTCGACGGCTCCAAAATGTTGGCCGGACTGGGGGCTAGCGTCGTCCTGACATCCCCCACAGGAGACACAGTCCAATATGTGCTCCAGATCATGTACATGGATTCCAACAATGCAGTCCAATATGAGGCCCTCCTACATGGCCTCCGGATAGCAGTATCCATGGGTATCCAGCGCCTAGAGGTACGCGGGGATTCAAACCTCGCGATATCCCAAATAAATGGAGACTTCGACGCCAAGGACCCAAAAATGGCAGCTTACCGCAACGCCGTCCTAAAAATGTCAGCTCGGTTCGAAGGGCTGGAGTTTCACCATATAGCCCGAGAAAACAATCAAGCAGCGGACGTCCTGGCACGCATCGGAGCAAGACGCGATGCAGTCCCCCCCCCCCAACATCTTTTTGGAAACATTGTTCAACCATCCGTAGCATGGGAGGGGGCACCCGCAAATAATAGTCCGGACCCAGCCGCACCACTCGACACCGAACAATCTGACACAATTGGAGGCTCTGCCATTGAAATTACACCTTCAGCCCACGTAATAATGGCGGTCATCGCCCCGTGGACAGAACCATTCCTAGCCTACCTTACTAGGCAGGAACTCCCAGAGGACCAAAACGAGGCCGGCTGCATAGTGCGGCGATCTAAAGCCTATAGAGTCCATGAGGGAGAGCTTTATAAGAAAAGCACTACCGGAGTCCTTCAAAGGTGCATCTCCGAAGAGGAAGGGCGGAACCTTCTGGCTGAAATTCATGCCGGATCGGTGGTCACCACGCTGCTGCTCGGTCCCTTGTTAGCAAGGCTTTCCGTACAGGCTTTTATTGGCCGGCGGCTCGGGCAGACGCTCAGGACCTAGTCCAACGATGCACTGGTTGCCAACTTTTTGCCAACCAAAGCCATATGCCACCCACCGCACTCTAAACTATACCCATCACCTGGCCTTTTGCGGTCTGGGGGCTTGACATGGTCGGACCCCTTAAAGGTGGTACCGATAGGAAAAAATACTTACTGGTCATGGTGGATAAATTCACCAAATGGATAGAAGCCAAGCCTGTTAAAACGGTCGAATCCGGACCTGTGATAGACTTCATATCTGGGGTTGTACACCGTTATGGCGTCCCCCACAGCATCATAACCGATAATAGTACAAACTTTACCGCCGACGAGGTAAAACTCTGGTGCAAAAACATGGGCATCAAGCTCGATTATGCTTTCGTCTATCACCCACAAACCAACGGCCAGGTCAAACGTGCAAATGGTCTTATCATGAGCGGCATTAAACCCAGACTGGTGCGGTCCCTCAAGGAATCTAACACGCACTGGGTAGAGGAGCTCGAATCCGTGCTATGGGGGCTGCGGACCACGCCAAATCGCACCACCGGATACACACCATTTTTTATGGTGTACGGCGCAGAGGCAGTTCTGCCCTGCGACATAATTCATGACTCACCTAGAGTGCGCATGTACGAAGAAAGAGAAGCCGAGCTCGATTGGCAGGACAACTTGGACGCCCTGGTGGAGGAGCGTGACGTAGCAAAAGCCCGTTCCGCATTTTATCAACAGCAGGCCCGAAGATATCAAAGCAGAGAAGTACGGGCCAAAAATTACAATGTTGGCGAACTAGTTCTACGCCTGCCGGATAAGAAAAAGGACAAACTCAAGCCCAAGTGGGAAGGTCCATTCATAATCGACCAAGTCCTGACTGGCGGGGCCTACCGCCTGCGAGATGCATCAGATAACCGACTCAAGCCGAATCCGTGGAACGCCACCCGTCTCCGAAGATTCTATGCCTAGCGCCGGACTCTGTGTTCGTCTCCTTGCTCTGTCCATTTTTTGCATTTTTCTGTCTTACATTTCTCTCCTTCCCCTCTTTTCTTTTATAGCCCTTAAAGGCTCATCTAGTGACGCGCCACTCGCGCTCATTAAACCTGGGGGCTTCTTTAACAGAAGCTTATTTATACGGGCTTCACGCCCAACACATGCGTCAAACTTCCGCATGTACCCTTTTTTCACCATTATATGCATCGATATGACTTAAGTTTTGGCCAAGCTGGGTTGCCTGGCTCCTGTGCTTACCCCTACGTTCCCGATTATTCGGCTAGGCGGTAAAGGGAGCACCTCTGCGATTGTTACTGCCGGGTCAGCCGGATGTGTACCTCAGACTGTGTGAAGCCGAAAGCTAGCGTTCTTAAGGGAATATTCGGTTGGTGAGATAAAAGATGATCTTTTTACTCATTCTATGCGCCCCCAGATGCTTTTTTCTGCGTCTTTTTACGCAGTCCGGACATGCACTTTAGGGCATGCCTCCCGGCGAAAGGAACCCCTAACGGAACTATTCTCTCTGGAAGATGTTTCTTACTAACCATGTAATATAACATAACTAGTTGGGCACTTGTCTGGTAAAGCACTAATGACCCCTACGCCTGGTCTCCACGCATACCACGGTTCTTATATAACCGCTATGGTATTCGGACACACTCCGGACCGTTAGGTCCCGAGGTTGAAGCGAAAAGGTCGGCAACGACAAACGATCTACAATCCGGCTAGAAGGCATTACACATGTCAATTCAAAATTACATAGTCATTCTGACTGATTGTATTCCTCTTCTATACCATCTAACAGGCTATCTAATTTACAGTCATGTTGGGAATACTTCGCGGCCAACTCTACTTGGCTGTATACTAAGCTCACAGGGATCTCCTTCCCGTCAGGCCCCACTGGTCCAACCTCGGCCATGTGGTTTGGGTCAGACTTCGTAAAACGGGTCTTCACCATGGCCCAGGCTTCCCTAGCGCCTTGTCGGCAGGCCGATATCTTCCACAACCGGAAGCGCCACCGAGCTCCCTTCAGCTTCTCCGCAAGCTCTCCAAGGCCCTCGGGCATGGAGTGGGCAGGCCATAAGGCTTGGGCAACACCTCGCATCGCCTGTCGAATTCGCTCGTGCAGTTCCATGAGTTCGGGAAGAATGTCACCCGTAGAACCGGGCATCTCCTCTGTAGGACGACCTGTGAGCATACCTACAGACATTACTCTGTTAGTCGACTTCCTCGCCAAACTCTTTTTTCAAAGTTCGTTCAAGCACTTACTAAATATGCCGCGTCGAAGCCGCTGATTCTCCTTCGTGGAGTCCGACAGTTGGCCACGAACATCTTTAAGTTCGACGTCCAGCCTGGTGTAGGCATCCTGAAGATCATTCTTCTCTCGCCTCACCTTTGTCAACGTACTCTCACCGGCCTTTAGCCGGCGTAAGAGTTGTTGCTTTTCCGGATCGAGTCCGGCGCCATCTGCAACATGATTTGTCAGATTTGCACCCACACCGCACAATACTAATCTTTCGAAGTGTATCTTACTTGAGGGGGTCTCTTTGGACTCCCCTGCTGCGGCTAGTGCGGCCTCTAGTTGGGCCTTGCACTTTTCCAGCTCCTGGGACAGTACAGTATTCATCTCTGTAAGAACCTGAATATTAAATGATCCTTAAATCAGTTGCTCTAACTGTTTCAAGTCTCGGGGGCTACGGGTATATATATATATATATTTGACCAAAATTTTCGTACCCGTATGTCTTTTACATACTGCTCCGTGGCTCTGGCTAAACCATTTTGAGCGGCACGAAGGTACGCATCTCCCGAATTAAAGGCATCTAAAGCCTCTTGGGAGAAACAAGCGTCGCGTAGAACTGTCCGGCGACGCCTGTGGTTCATGGCACTCTCCACTTCAGAATTTGTGGCAGACAGCCTGTCCGCATCCTGTGTCGGAGGAGCGTCCGGTGCATGCCTTGTGCTCGCCTTCGCTTCCTGGCCAGACGTTGGAGCCTGGCTGGTGGAGGCGCGATTGGCAACCTCTCCGGATATAGTCCGGCGAGGTCTCTTCGTTCTGAAGATAGCACGAACGTTAATATGCCCTGACAGAATAACACCAGGGAAGCAGAGGGTGCGCTATACCTTTGCGTCGGCATCTCAGTCCGGACTACATTCCTTTTTGCCCCACAGGGCCCTGCGGCCCCTCGTTGGCTAGCCGCCGCAGGTTCGGCCTCCTGCCTCGGAAATCTCCCCTGCAAAACACGGTTGTCGTCGGAAACACCGGAATACGTGAGAGTGGAATCTCTCTCAAGGGAATGAGACTCCGGTTTCTGTCACCTGGGAGGCCAGGATTAACCCTGGGTAATCAGCCATGATGGCTACCAAGGTATTGTCCTTGCTTAGCTGATGGAACACCCCGTCGATAAGCTCCACCGATATGTCCGGATCCTCTTCGGAGTCCGGATCGAGGGACCGTTCTGGGTCCTCGGGTTGTGGAGGGCGGCTGTTTATATCCTTTACCACCTGTCGCAGTTCCTGCATTGAAGTCGTTAGACTACACATCTAACCGTGGGAGTACAAAACAAACGGGAAGCGCAGTTGTTCACTTACCCAACTTGGAGGATCGTACATAGTAAATCCGGCCTGCGGGTTGACGCGGAGGAATTCCTCCTTTTCTCCCTTGTACAAAGAGGATAAGATCTTTACTAGAGCGGCAGCTGAAGCCGGCCCCTTACGACCGTAACGGGTGGCGTCATCCTTCCCGTTGAAATCCACATGGGGTGGCCTCTATATTGAAGTGGTTGCACCCCTCGCATAATGCATGCGGCCATGACTCCAATCATGGTTAGTCCGGAATGAGCCAACAGTCTTATCCGGCCCATCAGGTAAAGGACGTCTCTGTCGCTTTCTCTCTGAGAGCTCCGCGGACGCCAGCTCAAGCGTTTCTTCAATGGAGCACTGTTGAACTCAGGGAGACCGACCCGGATAGGGTCCGGTAGCGGGACGTCATCTATATAAAACCATTCCGAAGGCTAGTCCTCGGACGCCTTCTTTGGGGTTCCGGATAGGTATCCGGTCCCGGCGATGCGCCATACTTCGGCTCCGCCCACTTGGTATATAGACCCCTCTTTAGAACAGGGCACCAGGCAGAATAACCTCTTCCATAGTGCGAAATGAGCCTCAACGCCTAAAAATAGCTCGCAAAGGGCGACGAAACCCGCAATATGCAATACGGAGGCGGGCGTGAGGTTGTGCAGCTGGAGGCCGTAGAACTCCAGAAGCCCGCGGAGAAATGGGTGAATTGGAAATCCCAGTCCCCTTATTAGATAGGGGACGAGGCACACCCGCTCTCCTTTAGAAGGATTGGGGGTGCTCTCCACTTGTTTTCCGCCATTATAGGTGGCGAGACCGGCTCGGACCGGGACCATGTATGCCTGAGGGAGAAATCCCTTGGCCTAAAGTGACGCTAACTCGCTATGCGGGATGGTGCAACTCTCCCAATCCCCGGGTTTGGGACCGGAGGGGCGAGGGGAGGAGCTGCGACGGCTGGTCATGTTGGAATGGACCTTTGCTGGAAGCGCTCTGATGATAACTCGCGGAAAGGAGAAGATGTGGTTTGGACCTAAATCCCCATCCCGTTAAATTGGCGGCTCATTTATACGGCTAGGGGTGTGGATGTAAAAACACCCCGGCTTTTCGCATTCGTTTGAACACGTGGAAGACGGCCATTATTGGGCGTGGAAGCCGAGGAGCACTACATTACAAAAATCGGACATTATTCCTATAGGTGCACAAGATTTGGAGAGGAACCTGCCTTGCAATGCCGAACAATCTGCGTGCTGGACTCATCGTCATTGCCTGGTTCCGGGGCTACTGAGGGAGTCCTGGATTAGGGGGTGTTCGGGTAGCCGGACTATACCTTCAGCCGGACTCCTGGACTATGAAGATACAAGATTGAAGACTTCGTCCCGTCTCCGGATGGGACTTTCCTTGGCGTGGAAGGCAAGCTTGGCGATGCGGATATTCAAGATCTCCTACCATTGTAACCGACTCTATGTAACCCTGACCCTATCCGGTGTCTATATAAACCGGAGGGTTGTAGTCCGTAGGCAATCAACTCCATACACAACAATCATACCATAGGCTAGCTTCTAGGGTTTAGCCTCCTTGATCTCGTGGTAGATCTACTCTTGTACTACCCATATCATCAATATTAATCAAGCAGGAGTAGGGTATTACCTCCATCGAGAGGGCCCGAACCTGGGTAGAAAACATCTTGTCCCTTGTCTCCTGTTACCATCCGGCCTTGACGCACAGTTCGGGACCCCCTACCCGAGATCTGCCGGTTTTGACACCGACAGTATTTCTTACAATAATATGGCCAAAGGCCATCTCAATAAAAATAACTACGGAAGCATTGAAGGTAAATGAGTCCGTCCAACTCCACGGCAAACTGAGTGTAGAACAATGACCTATCGCACCTTTAATCTTCGTCAGAAAAGTTTGCAACATGAGACGTTGCAGCCGTGTAGGTCAGCACATGGAATATGCTGGCAATTTCACACCATAGAATAATAATGAAAAATACTATCTCTATATGCAAATTTAGCTAGTGGAGGCCCTAAGTTTAATTTTTGCATAAAGCAAATTTTACCCTACAACAAAGGAATACTTTTTTATTTACTACTAAATTAAAATGCCATTATTGAGAAGGTCCCTCCAACTCAATCCCCAAATTCCCAAGTTATTAGTAACCCAATAATTTCATTAAAAAGAGTGATGAGATCAACCAATAATTCACTTCTAGATACTCAAGATGTTCGTAACCGGGGACACGACTAATCATGATTAGTGTATAGACTCTGCAGAGGTTTGTGCACTTTTTCCCACAAGACTCGACCACCTCCATGATCGGAAGATCAAGACATAGCCTTTATGAAGTATTTCCTCGAAACCCTGGGTAGACTGGTATACCTACTTTCCGCTAAATCAGCTAGTCTACCACGAAAAGAGGTGACACAACTTACTCAACTATGCCAGAGCCCATAATGGCTTGTGGCTGCACATGGAAGTTTCTAGGCATGAAATATTTTATGATCCCTTTGAGCCTGGGGGGCGGACCTAGGGTAATCACACGGGTACTCCGGGATTCCCCTTGGGCAAGCACTGGTTTCTCCAAGTGCCCCAAACAATCCACCCAGATGTATTAAAGTTGCCACCTTATGTTGTCCCAAAATTATTATCTCTCACAACTTGCATGGATCACACATACCAATCCCCGTCTATGAGCATGGCTAAGCAATATATGATATAATGAATATTCCCGGGATGATCAAAGGTCATAGGTTCCTACCACATGAACTACATAGCATAACCATATGTTCCCAATCCTACTCATGCAATCCTTGAGGATTAAACTAATGCATAGTAAAAACTGGGTATTGAAAAGTATGATCAAAGTGTGAACTTGCCTTGCTGACGATCGTTGAACTCTAAAGATTCGTAGTAGCAAGCCTCGCACTCCAGATGATCTAGCGTAAGTAAGCAATAACATACATAAGCATACAAGCAAAGATCCAAAAAGAAAACAAATGCAAAACTTCGGAAAAACTCCAAAAACACCCAAATAAAGTTTCTGTACATACCGTAATTTTTACAGCAACAAAAATAAATGGTTTTGGTTTTAGCAGAAAGTACATGTCACTAGCTTCGATTTGCAAAAAGAATCACTCAAAACCGAGTTACGGAACTCGAGTTATGGCCTAAAGAAGTTTGAATTCAGATCTGTTTGAATTCAAATTTTAAAACTTTCAAAAATATTTTTCGTTTGGTTCTCTAGATAGATGGGATTTCTATGAACTAGTAGGAAAAAGAATCAACTAAATCGGATCTATAGACTAAAAGATATGCAAGAAAGAAGATTTGGTAAAGAATCTGAATTTGGAAAAATTCCTAAAAAAGAGAAAAAAATCGGCCAGATGCCAAGTGGCGCTCGCTGATTGGCTGGCTCGGTGCTCACCGGACTTGTCGCCGGCGATGAGGAAGAAGGCGGCTCCGATGTGCTTCGGCGAAGGATGCGTGCGTAACGATGTAGTGGACGATGATGTGAACCACTTAAACAAGTTGTGGTGGTAGATTGCTTCCTGTACACACGGTGAGAGGTCGCCGGAATTCGTGAACTCCGGTGAGCAATTGGAGAGGTTAGAGAGAGGGAAAAACTCCAGAAGGAGAGGGCTTCGGAACAGGGGTGAGAGGGGCTCCCAGGGGTGCTTTATATTGGGCAAGGGACGTCCAGAGTTGGGTGGGGCATGATGTGTTAATGGTTGCAGTTTCAAGTGCTCATGGTGGCCATTATGGTCATCTTTGAGGCGCACCAAGGGATGGGAGGGGTCGAGGGAGGAGAGGTGGTTCCGTTCGGAGGAGTTTCGGGGCGAGGGAGAGGAAGAGAAGGGAAGGAAGAGGTGGACGCTCCATGGATGGAAGTTCTGTCAGTGTTCACGTACAAAGAGAAGGAAGAAGATTAGTAGGTGGGAAGAGGTATGGGCCTTAGGCCTGGCCTGGGCGTGTAGCAGTTTTTTTAAGAACAGAAACACTATGGCACCGAAAATACAAATAAATATAAGTCTAAAAATGCCAGAAAAATTCACATAATATTATGGTCTTATATATGACCTTGTGAACATTTATCCGGCCTAAAATGCAAGTTTTAAAAAAATAAACTTTTTGCTATGCTAATAAAATAAATTGCAAATAAAACTCAAAAAATATATTTTGGTTCCAAATTCAATTTCCAATATTTTCTTTTCTGATTTTGAAGAAGTCCTTTTATCTTCTCTCTTTATTTATTTTTGAAATAATGGAAATGAATTTTGGTGAAACCAAATTTGGTCCATATCCCAACTTTGAAATTCTCAAAAATGGTTTTAGGGAAACTTCCAACTCTCTCTTTTGGTCCTTGGGTTGCTCAAAGTTCCTTGGATCAACATTCAAATAAAACAAATGAAGGCAAAAATGCACAAATCCCATGAAGGACTTTACACTTGGCCGCCTCCTCCTCAATTCCACCAAAGCCCATGAATGACCATTAACCCCCGGGGGGTTCCAGTAACCCCCCGGTACTCCAGAAAATGTGCGAACCTATCCGAAACCTTTCCGGTATCCAAACATAACCTTCCAATATATCAATCTTCATGCCTCGACCATTTCGAGACTCCTCGTCATGTCCGTGATCACATCTGGGACTCCGGACAACCTTCGGTACATCAAATCACATAACTCACAATACATATCGTCATCGAACGTTAAGCGTGCGGACCCTACGAGTTCGAGAACCATGTAGACATGACCGAGACTCATCTCCGGTCAATAAAGAATAGCGTAACCTGGATGCTCATATTGGTTCCTACATATTCTATGAAGATCTTTATAGGTCAAACCGCATAACAACACACATTGTTCCCTTTGTCATCGGTATGTTACTTTCCCAAGATTCGATCGTCGGTATCATCATACCTAGTTCAATCTCGTTACCGGCAAGTCTCTTTACTTGTTCCGTAATGAAAAATCCTGTAACTAACTCATTAGTCACATTGCTTGCAAGGCTTATAGTGATGTGTATTACCGAGTGGGCCTAGAGATACCTCTCCGACAATCGGAGTGACAAATCCTAATATCGATCTATTCCAAGTCAACAAACACCATCGGAGACACCTGTAGAGCATGTTTATAATCACCGAGTTACGTTGTGACGTTTGATAGCACGCAAAGTGTTCCTCAGGTATTCAGGAGTTACATAATATCATAGTCATAGGAACATGTATAAGTTATGAAGAAAGCAATAACAATAAACTAAATGATCAAAGTGCTAAGCTAATGGATGGGTCATGTCAATCACATCATTCTCCAATGATGTGATCCCGTTCATCAAATGACTACTCATGTCTATGGCTAGGAAACTTAACCATCTTTGATTAACGAGCTAGTCGAGTAGAGGCATACTAGTGACACTCTGTTTGTCTATCTATTCACACATGTACTAAGTTTCCGGTTAATACAACTATAGCATGAATAATAAACATTTATCATGATATAAGGAAATATAAATAACAATTTTATTGTTGCCTCTAGGGCATATTTCCTTTAGAGGGAGTAGTCCACCCTCGGGGCTGAGGGTTTGTACTAGTAGCTATGTGTTTAATCTCTCTCTCTCTCTCTCGTGTTCTTGAGATGTCACGATCTTGATGTATCATGGGTTTTATTAATATAGATGGATCATATGGTGTTTTCCCCTCTCTATCTTGTTGTGATAAATTGAGTTTTTCCCTTTGAGATTTCGTTGTTATCAGATTGAATACTTTTATGGATTTGAGAACACTTGATATATGTCTTGCAATTGAATACTCATGGTGACAATGGGGTATCGTATTGATTCACTTGATAAATGTTTTGGCACTCAACTCGCGGATTCCCGAGGTGACATTGGGGTAATCTATTCATAGGGGTTGATGCATGTTCTTGTCTTTGTTTCTCACGTAGAAATCTTGGGTCACTCTTTGAAGTTCCTTGTGTTGGATGAAAGATTTGCAATGTTGCATGGAGGCAAGATAGAGGTTTATGGAGGTTTTGTCGTTGTAGCTTGGGGGATCTAGAAAGAAAGGAACAACAAATATTTTCGGGCGATCCCACCATCTTTTGCTTGATGGCGAACAAGGCTCAAGGAAGACTTTCACCTTCTCACCCACGGAGCAAAAAGCAAACTAATTCCTTTCATAAATAGCTTGGAGGACTCCTTGTAGTTCACCCTACTTTAGAATCATCTTTATCTTTGTAGCCCTATACTCACTAGTTTGTTGCCTAACCCCCTAACTCCCCCTCTCTATCTCTCCTCTTCTAACTTGTACTAAACTATCTAACTGCAACTTGATCTAATTTAAAAAATTAGTAGGGAGCCTTTACACTACCGTCCCTTGACCCTCAATTTTTTTGCTTTGGTGTTACTTTAGTATGAACTCTTGGTTAGATCGATCGGAAATAATAGTTTCGTGTTATTTTAGTACGAACTCAAGGATAGATTGATTGGAAATAATAGCTTTGAGGTGGTTTCGTACCCTACAAACAATTTTGCCTTATGTTCTTCGCTAGATAGGAAATTTGGAGTGATTCTTTGTTGCACGTTGAGGGACGGTTATATGATCCAATTATATTAACATTGTTGAGAGGTTGCACTTGTGAAAGTACGGACACAAGGCCTCATTTTGAAGCATTGCAATACCGTCTTTGTGCGCATTTACTATTTGCTACCTTGTTGTTTTATTTATTCAGATTATAAAAATATATTTCTACCATCCAAATTACACTTTTATCACCATCTCTTCACCGAACTAGTGCACCTATATAATTTGCCACTGTATTGGGTGTGTTGGGGACTAGGTGGGGACACAAGAGATTTCTTGTATTTGGTTGCAGGATCGTTTGAGAGAGACCATCTTCATCCTACACCTCTCACGGATTGATAAACCTTAGGTCATCCACTTGAGGGAAAATTGATACTGTCCTACAAAACTCTACGCTTGGAGGCCCAACACGTGTCTACAAGAATAAAGTTGCGTAGTAGACATCATGCCTATATAATGATCATTGCATCGATATCCTCATGATTATTTGAAGTTCTATCAATTGCCCAACAGTAATTTGTTTACCCACCGTTTGCTATTTTTCTCGAGAGAAGCCACTAGTGAGATCTACGGCCCCCAGGTATCTTTCTCATATTATTTGCCTTTGCGATCTATTTTCCTTTGCTTTCATTTTCAGATCTATTAAACCAAAAATACTTTGCTGCAATTTATTTTATTTGGCGTTCGATCTATCAATATTTGCTACTCTCTCATGTCCGTTTGCCAATTTCTGGCACCGCTACCCGAAAGGGATTGCCAACCCCTTTTACACGTCGGGTTGCGAGTATTTGTTATTTGTGTGCAGGTGCTGTTTACATAGTGTTGCTTGGTGTCGGTGTCAAAACTGGAAGATCTCGGGTAGGGGGTCCCGAATTGTGCATCTAGGATCGATGGTAACAGGAGACGGGGACACGATGTTTACCCAGGTTCGATCCCTCTCTATGGAGGTAATACCCTACTTCCTGCTTGATTGATCATGATGAATATGAGTATTACAAGAGTTGATCTACAACGAGATCGTAATGGCTAAACCCTAGAAGTCTAGCCTATGTGAATATGGTAATGAGTATATGTGGTGTCCTTTCCGGACTATCCCCTTCGGTTTATATAGACACCAAGGGGATCTAGGGTTTACATGTAGTCGGTACATAAGAAGCAATCTTCGGTCGCCAAGCTTGCCGTCCACACCAAGTAGAGTCCAATCCGGACACGGTGCAGTCTTCGGCCTTTATGTCTTCACAGCCCATCAGTCCGGCCCATGGATAACAGGCCGGACGCCCGAGGACCCCTTAGTCTAGGACTCCCTCAGTAGCCCCTAAACCTGGCTTTCAATGACGGGGAGTCTGGCGCGCTGATTGTCTTCGACATTGTAAGGCGGGTTCCCCTTTCTCCGAACTCCAAGATAGTCTTCGGATGCAATGATAGTATCCTAACTTGTTACGTGCACCATACACAACCGCAGAGAGAATATATTTTTTGCATGAATCTAATCTGTTGACAGCTTTTTTCCAACACGACATCACGTTTGTCTGGTTATAATTTCGAACCGTTTTTCTTCTGCCATTCCACGCTTCGAGACGCGGTTGCTATTGGCACGTCTTGTCGAAACAGAGATCGTGCCCCCTTATTGTGGGATTCTCATCAATGCGGGCATGGGTAACTCAACCGTGCCGTTTATACAGCCCTAGGGAACAGGCGAATCCTATGGCGAGTGAGGAGGCGTTTAATATTTGCTTCCTTTATAAGGGGATAAGGATTCCCTCTTCCTCTCCTCACGCTCTCTCTCTGTCTCCGCCTTTCCGATCTCAAGCTCCAGCGCCCAAGTTCTCATCTCCTCTCCACTCAAGCAACCATTTCCGGATCTAGTGGTCGGGGCAAGTGGATGGTCTCCTCCGTCAAGGAGGAGGACATTACTAAGCTCCGGGCAGCCGGATATTTGGCAAAGGAGATCGCCCATCGTCTGCCAGCCGAGGGACAAGTCGTCCCCACGCCGGAGCCCATAGAGAGGTTAGTATTCATCCCCCATTTCTTCCGTGGGCTAGGGTTCCCACTCCACCCTTTCGTCCGCAGGCTGATGTACTATTACGGGATAGATTTCCATGATTTGTCCCCGAATTCCTTCCTCAACATCTCGACGTTTATCGTCGTGTGCGAGGCCTTCCTCCACATCCATCCCCACTTCGGGTTGTGGCTCAAAGTCTTCAACGTGAAGCCGAAGGTGGTGGATGGCCAGCACGCGGAGTGCGGAGGGGCCATGGTGAGCAAGCTATCCAACATCTCCTGGCCCAAAGGCACCTTTGTGGAGATAGTAAAGAATGGCAGAAGCAGTGGTTCTACATCACAGAACCTCGCGGCACCACCTGGGCCACAGCTGCCGAATTCCACTCAAGTGCTCCCATGTGACTCACCTCCTGGGTCGAGAAGAGTCTGGACTAGTGTTCACCTAACGAGCTAATAGCGCTGCAGACTCACGTTCAAAGCATGGTGACCAAGGACGTCAAGCTCGTTGACGTTATCCAGGTGATGCTAGTCCGCCGGATTCTTCCATGCCAGCGCCGAAGCCGCCATTTATGGGAGTTCAATTCGAAGAAGCACCAGACCCTGAAAAGGCTCTTCGATACTTCTCACGAAGGGGCTTGGAAGTTGCTCTTTATGGGCAACGAGAAGCCACCGGCCACGTACTCAGACCGTGGTCACAATTGTAAATGCCCCGCCAGCATGGTATGTTACCTTTGACGTATTCCCAACTTAAATGTTTCGAGGATGATGTCTGAGATCTTAGTATTGCTCCCTCGGGACTGGGTGGAGAGGGCGAAGCGGATCCAGTGTCCGGCTCCGTTGCCTGAAGAACCAGTCATCCCATGCCTGGCGAAGATGCTGGTGCCGGCGCCATATACGGCACCGGAGAAGAAGGCCAAGAAGAAAGCCAAGGGGGGCAAGAGTGGCCCTCGTCGCAAGGGCACTTCGGACGCGACGTCCGAAGATGACGAGGCCCATTCCTCTGTCCCTGAGGACAATGACAAGGAAGAGGTGGAGGAGGAAAACAACCCTCCTCCCCAGGAGAAGAAGAAGAGGGTGGCCTCAGCACATCTGGAGGCGAAAGCGCCCAAAAAGGGGAAGGGCGCCCTAGTGGTCAACACCGCGTGGGACGTTGACTGTAGTCTAGAACGTAGCACCCGTACTAGGCCCCAGGCCGCATCGTAAGTGACATGTCTTATTTATGTGCACATCCAACCCTTTCTTTTTATTATTCTAACATGGTTAATCCACACTATTGCAGTCCAGCCCATGACCTTATCCAGCGATCCTCATCTGGAAGTTCGTTGGCTCCGTCGGAGATGGCAAGCATGTCGCCACCGCCTTCTTACTCCCCCGGGGCCAGGGATGACACCGAGGAGTTATCCCGGAGGACCGCTCCAAAGGGAGGAGCCCTGCAAGTTGTCCGGGATGCGCCACAAGGCGGGACCTCCACTGCCGGACACATGGGGGAGCTAATCCCAATGGAGACTGGCAAAGAGGGTCGTGTCCAGTTCGGCCCTCGGCCGAATACGATTTCGGAGACCCATATGGCTTCGGAGTCGGGCGAGCAGCCCCCTTTGAAGGAGGGGGTGCGTCGCCTCCATCGGTGGCTCCTGTCCATCCAGGAGCGCCAGATGACCTGATGGGGGCGCTACAAAGCGCTTCCGTCGTGGACGAGCACCGTATCCTTATGGGTGTGGTGATCAAGAAGGTTAAGTCCGCCAAGAGCGGACTGAATGAAGCCTGCAATAGCCTACTAACTGGTTTCGAGGTAAGAGAGAGAAAAACCCCGTGTAGTCTGTAGCCCATGACACGTTGTCTGGTGTTCGGTGAGGAGAACTGGACAGGGGATCAATCCTTAATTATAAGAGGCTGACTGAATATGTATCGATAAGCAGGCGCCCCTGTTGGCCGCGACCTCGCATACTGCCGAGGTCTCCGAGCTGAAGCGGAGGCTGGAGCGGACCGAGAACGAGCTCGGCGAGGTTAAGGTTCGGCTCCAGGAGAAGCAAGGTGAGGAACGACTTGCTATATGTTTGGGAAAGGATAAGCATTGTATATTGACAGCGGTATTGTGATATGTTTAGAAGCCACGACCGAGGTCGAGGCCCTGAGGAAGGCCCTGGGCGAGGCAGAGGAGCAGGCTGTCCAGCAGCAAGCCGCCCGAAAGAAGCTAAAGGCCCGGGTCAAAGAAGTCCACCAGGAGCTCCAGGATGCGGTGAAAAAATGCGAGGCCTTGGAGCATGATGCGTCGGTTCGAGGGACCGAACTTGCCAAGGCTCGTCAGAGCGTGGAGACCGCACGGAATGAGGCCCAGGCCGCCCTCCAGGAGATCCAGGAGGCCAAGAAGATCACGACGGGTAAGACATTTAAGATGCAAAGCAAGTATGCGGGGAAGCAGTACCTTTTACTAACCCAGGTTCGGAGTTCCCCAGGGGTTTTTTTTGGATTTGCCACACAGTGTATCAGACGCCACGGAGTTCTATCAAGCCGAAGGAGGGGGTTCTTTGGAGAGGCTCTTCTGGTCACAGTATGCGGCACCGGAGCATCCCGTGTCCTTCACCGATCAGCTAAAACAGTTGGTGGAGCTACATAGGGTGGCCGACCTAGCCATTAAGGATTTGATAATCCGGCTGTGGTCGGCCGAAGCTATGCCTAGCAGCTACTTCAGCCTCGTGAGGCAGATGGTGAACGCCTGTCCTTGGCTAGACATTATGAAGCGCTCCGTCTGTATTGAAGGTGCCCGTATGGCCTTCGCTCGCAGCAAGATGTGGTGGGCGAAGATGAACGCTGGTGAAGGTGCCAGCGGGCCGCCGGAGGGCAAGGAGCACCGCACACCCGAGCGATATTTCGAGGATGTCGTAGAAGGGTCTCGACTTGTAGCGGTGTAATGTTCGCAGGACATTGTATTTGAATAAATGTATTCATGTTGCCTTTGTCTTGTATTATGGGAACAAAGCCAGTTTTTGTAAAGTAATTTTATTATTCTTTCAATTGTTTCCTCATGTATGGCCGTGTTGTGTGTAATCTGAGGGTTGGCCAGTCGTCGGCTTCTGCCCTCACCTAGATAGTACGAAGGTGTTCGGGATGGAATATAAAGAATCTTGATCCAATTACATGGTCCTTGAAGGAGTTGTTTAGTGCAACGAACAAGGCAATCAGACTTTATGGCTTTAACGCCCTCACTTAGCCATAGGAGTTTTATAATAAAGCATGGGCGCAACCCTTGGTTTAAGCTAGAGTACTGTTAGCATCTCATCGGGAAGTGCCGATCTCTCGCATGACGCGGAAAAAATCTCCAACGATTTGTAACCCTCGAGTAGCTGACCGGCTCTCGCCACATCATGACAGTCAGTTTTCGGCTTTCTTTACTGAGGTGCTCGTTTGGTAAAAGCCAGGGCACAATCGCAGTAGTTCTCCCTTTACTACCCTAGCCGATGGAGCGGAACGTAGGGTAGCAAGCACAGGAGCCGGGCAACCCAACTATTGACCAAAGACATGATTCAGAGCCAATGCATATAATGCTAAACTCAGGGTGCCAAACTTATATAAGAAGTGTTCGGACTGTGCTGCCGTATTGTGGGGCGACAGGTGGCCCCTAGCGAATACTAAACATAAAAGAGTCTTGATGCAGCAAATAAGCAGATCGAAATAAAAATGAAGTAAGAAGCGAAAACCACGGGAACTGGGCCACGAACCATTTTTATTATAACTGGATGGATACGTGAAGGCGTATCTTGTACAGATGGTGCGAGAAGTATCCGGCCATTTAACATGCCGGAATCAATAGGGCGCAGCGTGCGGGTCCTGAGAAATAAGTATGAGTACCGTCAATAAGAACGCATAAAGGTTACCCTACACACCTGTGTTGCTTGCCTCCGTTGTATTTCAGTCCTGCTAAAGGACTTGGCATCAGGCTCCCGGAAAAAGGTTCCTGAACAAGAAATAGAAGTACATGTATGTCTGTCCGGAATCGGTGGCCGAATTGTAGACCCCGGGTTATCTTGTGCCTCCGTCGATGTCCATGGAATTTTGAGTGTGTAATTGTGTATGTGTGGTACAAATGCCACGACCTCATTGGGTCTGGGACAGAGGCCGAATTGCTAGTCGAGCTCTTGATGAGTCGCGCTGTCCTTTTGCAGTGTAGTCCAGACCCACTTGATGGTGTCCAGGGGCTCGGCAGCTGGATTATAATGCTACTTGAGAAGGCCGCTTTGTACTTCTGCTGCTAGGGCGGCGGTTTGCTCCTTTGTTTGGTGGGAGCGTTCCGTATTGCCATTGACTGTTATGACGCTGCGTGGACCGGGCATCTTGAGCTTGAGAAAAGCATAGTGTGGCACTGCGTTAAATCTGGCAAACACGGTTCGTCCGAGCAGTGCATGGTAGCCGCTGCGGAAGGGGATGATATCGAAGATGAACTCTTCGCTTCGGAAGTTGTCCGGAGAACCGAAGACCACGTCCAGCGTGATTGAGCCCGTACAGCAGGCCTCTACACCTGGTATGACTCCTTTAAAGGTAGTCTTTGTTGGTTTGATTCATGAGGGATTAATGCCCATCCTCCGTACTGTATCCTAGTATAGGAGGTTGAGGCTGCTTCCACCATCCATCAGGACTCGTGTTAGGTGGAATCCGTCGATAATTGGGTCAAGGATGAGTGCGGCCGAACCGCCGTGGAGGATACTAGTCGAATGATCTCATCGATCGAAGGTGATCGGAAATGACGACCATGGATTGAATTTTGGGGCGAGTGGCTCTACCGCGTAGACGTCCCTGAGTGCTCGTTTGCGCTCCTTTCTAGGGATGTGCGTGGCATATATCATGTTCACCGTTTTGACTTGGGGGGGATTTCTTCTATCCCCGGTGTTCGGCTTCCGGGGCTCTTCATCCTCGTCCTCACTTTGTGATCCCTTTTCTTTGTTTTCGGCATTTAACCTGCCATCCTGCTTGAAGACCCAACAATCCCTGTTGGTATGATTTCTTGCTTATCCGGGGTGCCGTGAATTTGGCACGGACGATCGAGTGTGCGGTCCAGGCTGGAAGGTCCTTTGTTGTTTCTTTTGTACGGGTTCTTCCGTTGGCCGGACTTGGAGCCACTGAATTCGGCATTGACTGTGGTGTCCTCGGTGTTGTCGCCATTGCTTCTGCGTTTGTGTCTATTGCGCTGGAGCCTGCCGGTGCTGTTCTTGGCCTCTGTGGGGCCTGCCTCGCCAGCTGTGTTTTTGCTACGAGCTAGCCAGCTGTCCTCACCTACTCAAAAGCGGGTCATGAGTGCCGTAAGGGCTGCCATTGACTTTGGCTTTTCTTGTCCGAGGTGGCGTGCTAGCCATTCGTCACGGATGCTATGTTTGAAGGCTGCTAGGGCCTCGGCATCCGGACAGTCGACGATCTGGTTCTTTTTGGTTAGGAACCTAGTCCAGAATTTTTTGGCTGATTCTCCGGGTTGCTGAACTATGTGGCTTAGGTCATCGACATCTAGTGGTCGGACATAAGTTCCTTGGAACTTGTCGAGGAAAGCTTCTTCTAAGTCCTCCCAGGTGCCGATGGAGTTCTCAGGCAGGCTATTTAACCAGTGCCGAGCTGGTCCTTTGAGCTTTAATGGGAGGTATTTGATGCCGTGGAGGTCGTCTCCTCGGGCCATGTGGATGTGGAGAACGAAATCCTCGATCCATACTGCAGGATCGGTTGTGCCATCGTATGATTTGATATTGACGGGCTTGAACCCCTCGGGGAATTCATGATCCAGTACTTCATCTGTTAAGCAGAGCAGGTGTGAAGCACCTCTATATCGGGCCGCATCATGGCGCAGCTCTGATGGAGTCCGTCTGCGGCGTTCGGCCCGAGCGTGGTCAGGTTTGTCACGTCCGAATAGGTAGCCGTCGTCGTGCTTCAAGGCACGACCTCGCGATCCGTAGATCGATCTTGTGTGTCCTGCTCTACTGTCCAGAGTCTGTCGGAGGTCGTACATATGACTCCGGACTCTTCTGATCCTATTTTGGCGGGGTGGTGGGGCGTTCTGCTGTTTGGCCCGAGTTGCCGCTTTATCCCGACCGCGGGGTGGCCATTCAGCCGCTCTGTCCCGACCACGTGCTGGTCGGTCCGCACTACGTGAGGGAGATATGTGCTCCGGTGCCTCCTCACCGAATTGAGGTAGCAGTCTGCGTTTCGGATAGCTCTTGGCTGGGCGGTTGAGGCCATATTCCTCGGCTGTCAGGACATCAATCCATCTGTCGACGAGCAGGTCTATGAGCCGAAGCTTAAAGCGCTCCTGCTCGAGAGGATCCTTGAAGCTGCTGTTGTTTCTTTTTCAGGCTCCTTGCCGTGGCTATGAGATGAAGCTTAAAGCGATCGTGCTCGAGAGGACCCTCGGGCACGATGAAGACTTCGTTGCCAAGGCTTGTCTCCTCCTTGGAGGGTGGACGGTAACTATCATCCTTCGAGACATCTTCTATGGCTTGTTCGTCAGGGGTGTCTTGCCTGATGTCGTGTTCCTGTTCGGATGTAGCCCCGACAGGGTCTTCATTTTTTTCGGCGTCGCCCGGAGTACTATTTTCTCCGGTGCCAGTGTTGCCATCCTTTGAGGGGGGGGGCTTGGGGCGGCGTTTGGGCCGCCCACGCTTGGACTATGTCTCGGAGGTTTTATTCGCATCTGGTTCTTCTTTGTCGTCGCCAGATCCTTTAGGTGTGTCAACCATGTACACGTCGCACGAAGAGGTAGCCGTCCAACGTCTAGTGAATGGCGGGTCTTGGCCTTGCTCCTTGTCGGCATCGTCGTCCATACCATCGCTGTCTTCGGAGCCATAACAAGCACGTCGGTTAAGTCATCGACGGTGGCTATGAAGTGGGTGGCGGGTGGGAAGTGAAATTCCTCATCATCCGTCTCTAGCTCGAACCAGACATAGTTCGGCTATGAGCCCTTCTCCAAGGACAAAATATTTAAATATTTTAGCACGTCACCCAAAGGCGAGTGCTGGAACACGTCAGCGGCGCTGAACTCGAAGATCGATAACCGATCTAGCTGGTCTGCACACTCCTGGAGATCTCTATGAACCTGGATGTCACCTTCACAGTGAAGCTATGGAGAGCATCTTTCAGAAGCCTGAACCAAACATGAGTCAGATGCTCAGTATGATGAAGCCTTTGCCACAAGACGCTGCATATCCTAAGGAGTTCCTTGTTGAAGACCTGGAGTATCCGCCAAGGACCATTTATCACATTTTAAGGCGAACTCTCTGGCCCATCAAAGGACACTCCCCATATGCAAAGCTGGAAGGTGCAATGAAGACTTTGGTCTTCTATATTCTTCACGGCAAATGCTTCAATGCACAAGACTTCTTCATCCGCCAATTTGCTGCTTCAGGATCTGATCTCTTTGGCTTGAAGTTCTACGCTCCATGGATAATGAGGCTGATCAAACTCCACTCAGCTATCTCATATCAGCCCTCTGCTCGCAATCATCAGATCTTTATGCCTGACGTGGATATGTCCGTTGAAGCCCTCTATCCAGAGCCTGCCAAGGAGCCTCTTAGTTCTTCAGAATGCGGAGCATCAAAGTTTCTCTCAGAACATTGAAGGAGTTGAAGCAGTCACTCGTGTTTATCCTCTGGCTGGCACTACACGCGCACCTCATCGTGCCCTCACTGAAGCCACTGAAAGCACTATTGCCCAAGGCCCAAGAAGCGATCTCGTGTTCTCAATGACCGAGAGCTTCTGGTTGCTCTTCATCAGAAACAGGATAGGCATCATGACTGGCTGAAGCGCCAAATGCAAGCCTCTTGGTGGATGTCAACCGCATTCGCAATTGCCACCAAGAATGCCTTTGTTGCCCATGAAACTTGTCGGCGTACATGGAAAGGGCTGACGCTTATGTGCTCTGAGGATGATCTTCAAGAGGATGGCTTCTCTGAACGTTTCAAGTTTGACTCCACACCTCCCCGAAGGGCTGTGCTGTGACGAACTCCCTCATCTTGAAGACTCTGAGTTCTCTTCCTCTGCGGCAACTGTGAATGCCAGAGTGATCGAGGACGAAGACGATGCTACTTCACCGCCCCCTCCTTCAGCACGCGTCGACACTGCCCCGAGCTCGTCTGCACCGCCTAACAACACCGACGACCTTGCTACTTCACCTACTCCTCATGGGAACGAGTAGATGCTCTATGTCTTCAAACCTTTTTGGTCCTTACTGACAAAAGGGGGAGAAGCATATGAGTGTGATAGTCTTCAAGCGGGTCCATATGGGCGGTTACTTTATGTTTTGCCTAGTGTTTACAACTCTCGTTTTGATACATTTGGTTCTTTGAGTTGTAACACTTAAACTCGATGGTCGTCTGCTACTTATTTGCTACTGTGATGCGATGATAAATTCCGCATGTGCGACGATAAATTCCGCACTTAGATCATTTTGCAGACGTCCATTTTTCATTATGCATGTCATTATCTTCACATACTTTTCATGCATGATGAATTGTCATCATAAGTTGAAGAGGATCTCCACAAGTACAACCTGCCATGTGCATTTGCATTCCAAAAGCAAATTACTTATATGCACATCTTCAGGGGGAGCCCTTGCAACTTATGAAGACAATTCCTTATCCTTTACAATTTCACATATTATATTCCCCGTTGAAAACTTCAACTAGTTTGTCATCAATCACCAAAAAGGGGGAGATTGTAAGTGCATCTAGTGCCACCCCTAGTTGGTTTTGGAGTATTGACGACAAACCTAGTTGAGGGACTAATGTGTTTGTGAGAATTGCAGGATAACACAGGTAGAAGTCCCTCATTGATTCGGTTTTCCTACCAGAGATGACCCCTAAAAATGTATGAAGACATTGAAGTCAAAGGTGGTATGTGAAGATATTCACATTGAAGACTATGACAAGAGAAGACATCGCATGAAGACTATGGAGCTCGAAGACTTAGATCTTTCATAGTTCTTTTTCTTCTTTGTTGAGTCATAGGAACCACCGTAGTGTTAAGTGGGGTCCAAGAGAACCAGTCAGAATGACTGAAGTGATGCTTAACCAAAATCCTATGTCTTCGAGTGAAGACTATGAGAGCGAATCTTGTCCAGAGTTGGACAAGTCAGCTTTGCTTGTAGCCCAAGTAAAGTTGCCGTGTGTGTTTAAAATCTGACCGTTGGAACATGTGTCAGTTCCTTAGTGACCCAGGGTCATTTCGGACAAATCAGGTCGGGTTGCCTAGTGGCTATAAATAGCCCACCCCCTACAACCATAAACGGTTGGCTGCTCAGAGTTAAAGTACGGCTGTTGTTGTTTGAGAGCAACCCACCTCGAAGCCTTTGAGAGAGAATTCCTTGCGAGGATAAAGTCCTAACCACCCAGAGCCAAAGAGTGTTAGGCATCACTTAAGTCTTCTTGTCTGTGTGATCTGAAGACTTATTACACTTGAGGACTGTGAATCCTCCAGCCGGTTAGGCATCGCGTTCTGAGCATCCAAGAGTCATTGTGGATCACCGGTGAATGAAGTCTGAGAAGGTTTGGGAGCCTACCTTGAAGACTTACCAGAGTGATTGGGAGAGGTCTGCGTGACCTTAGCTCAAGGGGAATACGGTGAGGACTAAGGGTTCTGAGCTGCGTGTTCAGGACTGGGTGTCCGGGACTGTGTGTCCTCAGGTTTAAATACCTAGCCGCCCTAACCAGATGTACAGTTGTCACAGCAACTGGAAATGGTCCAACAAATCATTGTCTTCAACGAGTCACTGGTTTCATCCTTCCCTTCCCTTTACTTACTATTGGTCCTTGTGAAGTCATTGCGTGATTGCATTATCTTTTGTCTTCACCGAGTGACTGCTTGTTCTGATTGTCTTCACAATATCTTCCTACCTGATCCCTACTGCCTAGCTGCTATTAGTCATCGTGCTTTCACTTCGTTGATTACCTGACTAAGGTTTGCCTAGTGTAGTCTACCTTCCGCTGCGTGGTAATAGGTTTACTTCTATCGTTTGTCTTCAAAACTTCCCTGTTTAGAAGACTTCCATAAAAATCACCTATTCACCCCCCTCTAGTCGATCACTAGCACTTTTAATTGGTATCAGAGCAAGGTACGCCCTTGTTCTGTGTGATTCGGTTTAACCACCTGGAGTTTTAGCTATGTCGACTGCAGGGATAATTAAAGTCTCCGCTGCGTGCCCCGTCTTCAATGGAACTGAATATCCCTACTGGAAGAATAAGATGCGCATGCATCTTGAAGCCATTGATGTCGACCTATGGTATGTCGTAAGATCGGCGTTCCCAAGGCTGGAGAAGGTGTCACTTCTGCTGATGTCAAGAAGTTTGTTTAACTGGACTCCACTGCCAAGAATATCATCTGCGGTCATCTGACCAAAGGACAGTATGGCCATGTGAGTGTGTTGGAGACTTCCAAGCTAGTCTGGGACTGGCTCTCCAAGGTCAACAAAGGCGTCTCCACCCAGAGAGATCAGAGAATCGGTGTCCTTCGCAACCTCTTCAGCCACTTCAAGAGAAATGACAATGAGAATGTCCAGCTCACGTTTGATCGACTCACCGACATCACAAATGAGCTTCAAGCCCTCGGCGCCACTGAGATCACAAAGCATGAAGTCGTCAAGACACTCCTGAGATCACTTGACAGTTCGTTTGACACCCTAGCCCTGATGATTCAAGAACGCCCTGATTTCAAGACACTTGATCCGTCTGACATACTTGAGAGGCTCAACACACACGAGTTTCAGCTTTCGGAGAAAAGAGACATCTACGGTCCCAGCTATGGGCGAACTCGTGCCTTGAAGGCAAAAGTTGTCTCCTCATCTGAAGAAGAATCTGACAGCAGTTCTGATGATCCTGAAGACATTGGAAAGGAGCTTGCTATGCTTGTGAAGAAGTTCCAAAAATTCACCAAGAAGAAAGGGTTCAGAAAGTCTTCACGATCAAGCTCAAGGAATGATGAAGCTTCTGCTCATGACTACAAGAAGAGAATATGTCACAAGTGCAAGAAGCCTGGCCACTACATCTCTGAGTGTCCACAGTGGGACAATGAGAACAAGAAGAGGAAGAAGAGCAAGGAGTATGACTCTGACGACAAGAAGAAGAAGAAATACTCAAAGTCTTCTTCCAAGTCTTCCTCAAAGTCTTCATCACACAAGAAGAGCTCATCTGGCAAGGCACATGCGTTTGTTGGCAAGGAAATGGATTCTGAGGAGGAGTCTGCTTCTGAGGAGGCGGAGGTGGAGTCTGAGGAGGAGTCTGATTCTGGCGTTGCGAGTCTGGCTACAGCATACGTTGCCAAGTCCATCTTCAACACTGAAGACAATGACTTCATCACCGACACCGATGCAAATGACAAGGACTACTCCGCTCCTTCCTACTGCTTCATGGCACATGGTGCCAAGGTAAACACACGCACTACTCACTATCAAACATCCAGTGACGATGAATCTGATTGTGATTCCAAACCTAGCTACAAAACACTTGCTAAAATTGCAACTGAACAGCAGAAAGCTATGGAACACATTCAAAAACTGTTAGACAAAAGCGATGATCTGTTAGATGCTGAAATGACTCGATCTCAGTCCTTAATTGAAGACATAAAAAATCTTCATGTTAAGTATGAGGAACATGAAATTCTTCATGAAACACTCTCAACAGCTCATGAAAGGCTGTCCTACGATTATCTTCAAAGGAAGCAAGACCTTGAGAAATTGAGAGCGGCTCATGAAGATCTTCAAAAGGAAAACGAGTCACTTCGCGCCAAACAGATCAGTTCAGCTCAGGAAGGATTTGAACCACCATGTCTTAAATGCGTTGAGCGTGATAACGCTACTTCTGTTGCTGAATGTTCTACTGCTGCTACTGTTGCAATATCTTCACCTGTTGATGTGGTAACTAACCCCTCTGCTGAGGATACCACTGCCATTGCTGATGGGAATGCTAGGTTGAAGACACTGCTTGAAACAGGGATGTACAAAAGTCTCAAAGGGCATCAGACACTATGTGATGTCCTCAAAAGGCAGATCTTGAACCGAAACCCTAGGAAAGAGGGTGTTGGGTTTGAAAGGAAAATGAATGCCGATGGCTCTTACTGGAAACCTGAGCAGTACCCTAAAACCACATGGGTTGCTGCAAAGGAACCTTCAGTGGATGCATCCACCCTATCTGGCTTCACTTGTGCTAATCCCATTGTTATTGATGAATCCTTTGATGCAAACTACAAACTGTTTAAGAATCAGAATGGTGAAGTGTTTGCCAGGTATATTGGTACTAACTGCAGGAATGGACCGCCTATGAAGAAGATCTGGGTGCCGAAAAGGTGTTTGGAGAATCTTCCTATGAATGTCATCATGACACCACAGGTAAAGAAGACAAACCCCAGACCACAGGCTTCATATGGTCCAAAGACTTCATACAGACAGAGGACTCACCGGAGTCGCACTAACACAAATGTTTTGCAGGGAAGCCATACTCAGGCCTATGAATATGAGCGCGGTTCATCAAACCGCCATGTTCATAAGACCAAGAACTATTCTGCTTATTCTTATGAGTACTATTGTCCACCTGCAAGACTTTTTGCTAGGGATCCAAAGCCAAAATTCTCAGATGTTGCACTTAGACTCATTGCTTCAAAGCCACCCTTGAAGATGTGGGTGGCTAAGAAAGCTTAACTCTCTTTTGCAGGGAAAGGTCTCCAGCAGAAAACCAAAATCGTCTGACGCTATTGCTGGGGACCTTAAACATCTTGTAGGGCGCAAGATCAAATGCCCAAATGGTCTTATTATGTACTTTGTTCCTGAATCGCTTGCTACTCGCCCTATCAGTCCAAATCTTGATCTAAGCTTTCATAACCCACTGGGTCGTCAAATGTTTTTGCTTCACAATTCTCTTCGTGAAGCCTATCCCCCTAACTGCACTGTAGGGTACGACACCAGCTGCTTCAGAATGGAATATTGATAGTGGGTGTACCAATCACATGACTGGCAAGAGAAGCCTTCTTATGGACTCAACCTTACGTCCATCCGACAAAAGTCACATCACATTTGCTGACACTGGTAAAAGTAAGGTATTGGGTCTAGGTAGAGTTGCAATCTCAAAGGATCAACACATGGATAAACTCATGCTTGTTGAATCCCTTGGCTTCAACTTAATGTCTGTCTCAATGCTTTGTGATTTAAATATGATTGTGATGTTTGGAAAATATCGTTGCCTTGTTCTAACGGAATCTGAAAAGTCTCTAGTGTTTGAAGGGTATCAGAAAGATGATTTGTACGTGGTAGATTTCTCAGCAGGACCACAGCTTGCCGTATGTCTTCTAGCAAAATCTTCAGAATGCTGGCTCTGGCATCGGAGGCTAGGGCATGCTGGCATGAGGAACCTGCACACCCTTGCAAAGAAGAAGCATGTCATAGGCATCGAGGGCGTCAAGTTCAAGAAAGATCACTTATGCGGTGCCTGTGAAGCAGGAAAGATGACGAGGGCCAAGCATCCCTCGAAGACAATCATGACAACGACTCGACCCTTCGAACTGCTCCACATGGATCTTTTCGGTCCCACTCATTACTCAACTCTTACTACTACTGCTTGTCTCTATGGCTTTGTCATTGTTGATGATTATTCTAGATATACTTGGGTGCATATAATCCTCTACAAGACTGAAGTGCAGGATGTCTTCAGACACTTTACCAATCGAGCAATGAACAACTATGGCGCCAAGATAAAGCACATCAGAAGTGAAAATGGCACTGAATTCAAGAACACTAGCCTTGATACATATCTTGATACTTTGGGCATCACACATGAATTCTCAGCTCCGTACACGCCACAGCAGAATGGCGTCGTCGAACGCAAGAACAGAACACTTATTGAGATGGCTCGGACGATGCTTGATGAATACAAGACTCCAAGAAAATTCTGGCCTGAAGCCATTGACACTGCATGCCATATCATCAACCGTGTTTATCTTCACAAGCTTCTGAACAAGACATCCTATGAACTCCTTACTGGCAAGAAGCCAAATGTCAGTTACTTTAGAGTATTTGGCGCCAAGTGCTAGATCAAGGATCCACATCACACTTCAAAGTTTGCACCAAAAGCACAAGAGGGTTTTATGCTTGGATATGGAAAGGATTCTCACTCCTACAGAGTCTTCAATCTCTTTCATTACAAAGTGGTTGAAACAGTGGATGTGCGGTTCGATGAAACTAACGGCTCACAAAGAGAGCAACTGCCAAATGTGCTAGATGAAGTTCCATCCAGTGAATCAATCAAACTTATGGGAACTGGAGAAATCATACCTTTTGAAGCTCAACCTGAAGAAGAACTTATCATCTCCGCACCTAATCAACCTGAAGACAATGCTCAGCCTGAAGACAATCCCTCTAACAATGACAATGATCAGCAAGAGCAAAATCTTCGCCCTGTACATCCTCGTGTTGCCAATGAAGTGCAGATTGAGAGAATAATTGATAGCATCAATGCACCCGGTCCACTCACTCGTTCAAGGGCAACACAGCTAGCAAATTTCCGTGGGCACTTCGCATTCGTCTCAATAACAGAACCCAAGAAAGTTGAAGAAGCCTTCATGGAACCTGAATGGATTCAAGCTATGCAAGAAGAGCTTCAACAGTTTGAGCTGAATAATGTATGGGAACTGGTTAAGCATCCTGATCCTCGGAAGCACAATATAATAGGCACCAAATGGATATATCGCAACAAGCAAGATGAGCATGGTCAAGTTGTCAGAAACAAAGCTCGTCTCATTGCTCAAGGATATACTCAAGTTGAAGGGATGATGAAACATTTGCTCCTATGGCTCGACTTGAAGCCATACGCATACTGCTGGCCTATGCAAATCATCATAACATACTTCTATATCAAATGGACGTGAAGAGCGCTTTTCTTAATGGCAAGATTGAAGAAGAAGTGTATGTTGCACAACCGCCTGGCTTTGAAGATCCAAAACATCCTGACATGGTATACAAGCTCAACAAGGCACTGTATGGCCTCAAACAAGGCCCTCGGGCTTGGTATCACACACTCAAATACTTCCTAAAGAGCAAAGCCTTCACACCTGGTTCCCTCGACCCCACTCTCTTCACGAAGACATATGATGGTGAACTGTTTGTGTGCCAAATATATGTGGATGACATTATCTTCGGCTGCACCAATCAGAAATACAGTGAAGAGTTTGGATATATGATGCAAGAGCAATATCAGATGTCCATAATGGGAGAGCTGAAGTTCTTCCTTGGTCTTCAAATACGACAGTAATGCAACGACATCTTTATATCTCAAGAGAAGTATCTCAAAGATTGCCTGAAGAAGTTCGGTATGCAAGACTGCAAAGGCTTCACGACGCCAATGCCAGCCAAACATCATCTGGGTCCCGACGACAATGGTAAAGAGTTCGATCAAAAGGTATACCGCTCCATGATTGGTTCTTTACTTTATCTATGTGCATCTAGGCCAGATATTATGCTTAGTGTTTGCATGTGTGCTCGATTCCAAGCCGCACCAAAGGAATCGCATCACTTAGCTGTGAAGCGAATTCTTCAATATTTGGCTTACACCCCAACTCTAGGATTATGGTATCCAAAGGGCTCAGAGTTTGATCTGGTTGGATTCTCGGATGCTGATTATGCTGGTGACAAGGTGGATCGCAAGTCTACATCAGGCACATGTTATTTTCTGGGACGATCACTTGTATGTTGGTCTTCAAAGAAGCAGAACTGTGTATCTCTCTCCACTGCTGAATCTGAATACATTGCTACTGGATCTTGCTGTGCTCAGCTTCTGTGGATGAAGCAAACACTCAATGACTATGGCATTCATTTGAAGCAAGTACCACTCTACTGCGACAACGAAAGCGCCATCAAGATTGCCAACAACCCAGTTCAGCACTCGAAGACAAAGCACATTGAGATCCGTCATCACTTTCTCAGATATCATGTTGTGAAGGAAGATATTGATATCATACACGTCAACACTGAAGAGCAATTGGTAGATATCTTCACCAAGCCCGTGGATGAGAAGAGATTTTGCAAGTTACGGTGTGAGCTAAATATCTTGGAATCCTCAAATGTCCTATGATCAGGCACACATCCTAACACTTATGCGTATTGATGACTTAGATGTGCAACACACGAAGTAAAGTATATCTTCAATCAATGAAGACATACATTCTAAGTGTGAATACATTAATGAGGAATTTGACTTCGGAGCGCCACGATAATTGTGCGTCGTGTCCGGGTCTAATACTTCCTATACGGTGGGTAACGCCACCACCAAATGTTCTGTTTGAAGTATTTCACTCATGGCGTTACATTTGCTATGTCTTCACATTTGGTTTGACTTCAATCTCAACATGTCTTCATGATTATCTTCAGTATGTTGATCATATATATATATATATATATATATATATATATATATATATACTAGTGTTCTGTCCTCTACAGCATTCACTTATAGCTATGTCTTCTTGTTGAATCTTTTGAACTAAGTGAATGTGATCGGACCCTAACCTCTCTATGCTTTCTATCTCAAACTCTATCTCTCCAAATCATATGCATTCTATTGAAACTGTCGAATGTCTTCTCTGCATCCTTGTCAGCGGAAGATACAGAGACAAACATTAAGTCCATTTTCAATGCTAATTCCTTCACCTGAAACCCGGAGAAGTGGGAACGACCACCCGACAATCCAGGCGTGCGTGGGAACGTGGAACAACCTCTGATATGCTGCATGATGGCCACGTGTTCCTCAGATGTGAATCGCCAGGGGCACCTGTGTAATAACACTGAGCCGTCCCTGTCCCTATAAATACACGCCTCACCTCAGTCATTATCCTTTCTTCCACTCTCGCACGAACCCTAGCACCACTGCTAGCCCTCGACGATGCCGGCGGCGAAGCGCTTAGCTGCCGCAACCTCTCCGACGCCGTCTTCACGCCGACCGCGGACATCGTCTTCTCCGCCGTCGCCGTAGGTGTCCTCCGTCGCCAAGTTAGGGCACGGACGATCGAACTGCTCGGCCTCCTCTTCCACTCCGTCTAGCAGTTTCTTGTGTGGTAAATAAAACTCCCTTTTTACGGCCTCTTTGATCCTATTGATTCGTCACTTTCTACCACAAGCAGTTTCTGTTCACACAAGTTGGATCCACTTCATACTGCATCTCATATTATGCCTAGTATGTTCACTTATGCTTCACAAAGTAGTTAGATTCCTCACTTGTACTGATCTGTGGATTCGTACAAATCTGGAACCAACTCTTTATCTATGAGTGAATGTCTTCGCACGATGAGGTCAATGTCTTCTAAACTAATTTATCTTCAAAATCTTCTGAGAATGCATATGACATCTTCCCCTTCCCTCGCACCTTAATGCTGTCACATGTACATGTCCGTGGGAGAATCCCTTGGTTCTCATAGTCTGCATTCATTTGCAGAATTCTTACAGCATCACATAAATTCTCCCAAAGCCAGTTCCTGTTTGTCCAGCAAGCGAAAGCCCTTGAAGCCTTCGAACGTATTGAAGCCATTCAGTTTAAAGTTCATGGCTGCAGAGAAATCAGCAAGGAAGGGTGGCAGAAATCGTCGAGGTGAGACATCAAGAGATCTGCCCGATGACCTCTCAGAACTATACAAGACAGATCCAGAAGAGGATTACAATCAGCGCAAGACACGAATCCAATGGATTCGACGATATTGGGCAGAACAGTGGTTCAAGTACAGATTTGTGACAAAGGAATATGCTGAAAAGAATGCCATCAAGCGACCATGGGGAGACATCCTATACAAAAATCTTCAACCCAGGTCCAGAGATGAAGCCATTGAACAAGGCTTCTATCCCTGCATGGTCCGTGGACCACAGCCTGCGGATGCTGACCCATCGTCACTGCTATGGTGTCGTGATGACAATCTGTTCAAGCGCAACTTCCAGTTTGCCCAGAATTCGGCGATGCAGAAAAAGAAGTCTTTGGGATTAGACTTCAACCCTGGTCCCTCTGCTCCCCGTGCCGATGGGACCCGTGAAGCTGAACCCAATATTGTTGGGCCCTTCTACAACCTGGAAGGTCTCATCACTCATATCGTGGTTCAAGGGACAGCCGTGGATGAGCCTGCAGATGACGCTAAATCAGATGAAGCGCCTGCAGCGCCGAAGCCAAAGAAATTGAAGCATCCTAAAGCTTCAAAGCCTGCATCAGCACCAAAAATCTCACGGGCGAAGCCACTGGCTACTGCACTTCCTGAAGACAGTGTGCATTCTAAAGATCTGTCACGCATCTCCAAGCCCCAGAAAGTCAAGATGCCTCTGCCACACACCAGCCAAGAACTGACTGCTGCTGATGTTCTGCGCAACGATGCCATTGATCTGTCCAGTGATGAAGATCTTGCAGATGACGCTCTTGAGCAACTGATCAAGAGCAAAGAAGAAGCAGAAATCTTCAACAATTTGCCTCTCTTTGACATGGCAATCATCGACGACTTCATCGATGAGTGGTTTGACACGCCCAACCTCAGCTTTGAAGATCTGCAACTCCCATTGGCCTCAGTGTTGCCTTCCATGGCGCCATTGCTTCAGAGTTAGCTATAGCCCAGCGCATCGTTGAACTGAAGCAGAAGATTGACTTTGAGAAAGCTCAGTTCAAGAAGCATATGGCCAAGCTCAGCGTGCAAGAGGTCAAGAACTTCAAGATCATGCTTGACGAGCTCAAAGAAGCCTTTCTCAAGAAGCGTGAAGAAGCTCAAGGTTCTCGTGGGCACATGAACAGCCTGGCTGACAAGTGTGTGCAAGCCTACAATGAGGCTGAGAAGCGCAAGGCCCTTGGGCGTCCTGGCATTGACCCCAGGATGGCAGCAAAGCAGAAGAAGAAGAAGCCCGCTATGGCCGAACCCGACGCACCAAGGCAGGAAGCACATCCCATTGTCTTCCCAACCAGCATGACTGGCTCGAAGCAAAAAGCCAGGTCTACCGCTTCAGAACTGAAGAAGACGAGGACTGCTGAGGCTAAAGCCAGAAAGAGGAAACATCCTGAAGCCTCTGCTGCTGCTCCCTCCAAGAAGAAGCGGAAGACCAAGAAGGAACGGGCTGCTCCCACAGAGCCCTTAATTGTTGAACCTATCTCCATGGTTCGCCCTGCCGCTGAACATCAAGAGCGCCAACTGACTGTCCATGAGCCTGCTTTCACAGAGGCTCATGAAGCTGAAGACATTCCAGCAGCTGATCCCACCGCTGCTGAAGACATTGGTCACCATGACCATGTTGAAGATGATGCAGTTCTTCCTCAGATCGAGCACCAACAGGTATCATCGCCTGTGCTTACGCACAGCGAACTCATCAGCATTGGTCGTCCTCTGACGCCAATTGCTCAGGATGCATCATGGGCTGATCACCCACAACAACAAGTCACACCACCCCGGCAAGAAGAAGAAGATGACTTTGAGGCCCAGCCAACTCCATCTCCAAAGGCGTCACCAGCCTTACGCAGGCTTTGCAAAGGACCAAGGCCTCCAGTCTCCGAATCTGAAGCTAAAGCTGCTGAAGACATTCCGGCTGCATCAGCCAATGACACCCAAGAAGAAGAACGTGTCCCCACTCCCCCAACTACTGATGAAGCTGTTCTCGAGGAGAACGTGTCTGTGCCCGGCCCTCCAGCTCATCAAGTGGAGGTAGAAAATCTTGAGGCTGACACCACCAACACCAGTGAAGCCACTGATGCTGTCATGGCTGAAGCAAATGTGGAGCCTACACCAACCCAATAACCAGAAGTCAGCGAAGCCAATGATGCTACTGCTTCTGTTCCTGCGGCTGCTGCTGGTCCTCAGTTTGACTATCACATTGAGCATAGGCCTCAGGTACAGAAGCCAATGCCAAGGTTGCCCAGGTTTCCAGGTCCTGCATCAGCACCTGGATCCTTCAATGTCAACAGCTTCAAAGCAGACAACACCTTCTTCAATAGCTCCAAGAACCCCTACTCAACGGAACGAATATCTTCTGATCGGTTCTGGAGCTATACGCAGCGAAGCTATTACTCTTGCATTCTGTACAATCAAGGTCGCATCTTCCCACATATGCGTCTTGACACCGAAGCAATAGCTGGTCTGCCCTGCTTGGAAGAAGCTCTGGACTGCTTCAAAGAGGTTGGATTGTTTCCTTTCGTCACCGACCAAGAGCACTGGAACGAAGAGTTGCTGCTCCAATTTTATGCCACACTTCACATACGTGGTTACAACAGAGATCCAAAGACTTGGGTCCTTGAGTGGATGACAGGAAATGTTCATCACGAAGCCAAAGCCTTTGATATCATTGAGCTCACTGGTCTGCCCACTCCTGGAGATCTCTATGAACCTGGATGTCAACTTCACAGTGAAGCTATGGAGAGCATCTTTCAGAAGCCTGAACCAAACATGAGTCAGATGCTCAGTATGATGAAGCCTTTGCCACAAGACGCTGCATATCCTAAGGAGTTCCTTGTTGAAGACCTGGAGTATCCGCCAAGGACCATTTATCACATTTTAAGGCGAACTCTCTGGCCCATCAAAGGACACTCCCCATATGCAAAGCTGGAAGGTGCAATGAAGACTTTGGTCTTCTATATTCTTCACGGCAAATGCTTCAATGCACAAGACTTCTTCATCCGCCAATTTGCTGCTTCAGGATCTGATCTCTTTGGCTTGAAGTTCTACGCTCCATGGATAATGAGGATGATGAAACTCCACTCAGCTATATCATATTAGCCCTCTGCTCGCAATCATCAGATCTTTAAGCCTAACGTGGATATGCCCGTTGAAGCCCTCTATCCAGCGCCTGCCAAGGAGCCTCTTACTCTTCATAATGCGGAGCATCAAAGTTTCTCTCAGAACATTGAAGGAGTTGAAGCAGTCACTCGTGTTTATCCTTTGGCTGGCACTACACGCGCACTTCATCGTGCCCTCACTGAAGCCACTGAAAGCACTATTGCCCAACGCCCAAGAAGCGATCTCGTGTTCTCAATGACCGAGAGCTTCTGGTTGCTCTTCATCAGAAACAGGATAGGCATCATGACTGGCTGAAGCACCAAATGCACAACCTCTTGGTGGATGTCAACCGCATTCACAACCTTGCCACCAAGAATGCCTTTGTTGCCCATGAAACTTGTCGGCGTACATGGAAAGGGCTGACGCTTATGTGCTCTGAGGATGATCTTCAAGAGGATGGCTTCTATGAACGTTTCAAGTTTGACTCCACACCTCCCCGAAGGGCTGTGCTGGGACGAACTCCCTCACTTGAAGACTCTGAGTTCTCTTCCTCTGCGGCAACTGTGAATGCCAGAGTGATCGAGGACGAACACGATGCTACTTCACCGCCCCCTCCTTCAGCATGCGCCGACACTGCCCCGAGCTCGTCTGCACCGCCTAACAACACCGACGACCTTGCTACTTCACCTACTCCTCATGGGAACGAGTAGATGCTCTATGTCTTCAAACCTTTTTGGTCCTTAATGACAAAAGGGGGAGAAGCATATGAGTGTGATAGTCTTCAAGCGGGTCCATATGGGCGGTTACTTTATGTTTTGCCTAGTGTTTACAACTCTCGTTTTGATACATTTGGTTCTTTGAGTTGTAACAATTAAACTCGATGGTCGTCTACTACTCGTTTGATACTTTGTGACGCGATGATAAATTCCGCATGTGCGACGATAAATTCCGCACTTAGATCATTTTGCAGACGTCCATTTTCCATTATGCATGTCATTATCTTCACATACTTTTCATGCATGCTGAATTATCATCATAAGTTGAAGAGGATCTCAACAAGTACAACCTGCCATGTGCATTTGCATTCCAAAAGCAAATTACTTATATGCACATCTTCAGGGGGAGCCCTTACAACTTATGAAGACAATTCCTTATCCTTTACAATTTCACATATTATATTCCCCGTTGAAAACTTCAACCAGTTTGTCATCAATCACCAAAAAGGGGGAGATTGTAAGTGCATCTAGTGCCACACCTAGTTGGTTTTGGAGTATTGACGACAAACCTAGTTGAGGGACTAATGTGTTTGTGAGAATTGCAAGATAACACAGGTAGAAGTCCCTCATTGATTCGGTTTTCCTACCAGAGATGACCCCTAAAAATGTATGAAGACATTGAAGTCAAAGGTGGTATGTGAAGATATTCACATTGAAGACTATGACAAGAGAAGACATCACATGAAGACTATGGAGCTCAAAGACTTAGATCTTTCGTAGTTCTTTTTCTTCTTTGTTGAGTCATAGGAACCACCGTAGTGTTAAGTGGGGTCCAAGAGAACCAGTCAGAATGACTGAAGTGATGCTTAACCAAAATCCTATGTCTTCGAGTGAAGACTATGAGAGCGAATCTTGTCCACAGTTGGACAAGTCAGCTTTGCTTGTAGCCCAACTAAAGTTGCCGTGTGTGTTTAAAATCTGACCGTTGGAACACGTGTCAGTTCCTTAGTGACCCAGGGTCATTTCGGACAAATCAGGTCAGGTTGCCTAGTGGCCATAAATAGCCCACCCCCTACAACAATAAACGGTTGGCTGCTCAGAGTTAAAGTACGGTTGTTGTCGTTTGAGAGCAACCCACCTCAAAGCCTTTGAGAGAGAATTCCTTGCGAGGATAAAGTCCTAACCACCCAGAGCCAAAGAGTGTTAGGCATCACTTAAGTCTTCTTGTCTGTGTGATCTGAAGACTTATTACACTTGAGGACTGTGAATCCTCCAGCCGGTTAGGCATCGCGTTCTGAGCATCCAAGAGTCATTGTGGATCGCCGGTGAACGAAGTCTATGAAGGTTTGGGAGTCTACCTTGAAGACTTACCAGAGTGATTGGGCGAGGTCTGCGTGACCTTAGCTCAAGGGGAATACAGTGAGGACTAAGGGTTCTGAGCTGCGTGTTCAGGACTGGGTGTCCGGGACTGTGTGTCCTCGGGTTTAAATACCTAGCCGCCCTAACCAGACGTATAGTTGTCACAGCAACTGGAACTGGTCCAACAAATCATTGTCTTCAACGAGTCACTGGTTTCATCCTTCCCTTCCCTTTACTTACTGTTGGTCCTTGTGAAGTCATTGCGTGATTGCATTATCTTTTATCTTCACTGAGTGACTGCTTGTTCTGATTGGCTTCACAATATCTTCCTACCTGATCCCTACTGCCTAGCTGCTATTAGTCATCGTGCTTTCACTTTGTTGATTACCTGACTAAGGTTTGCCTAGTGTAGTCTACCTTCCGCTGCGTGGTAATAGGTTTACTTCTATCGTTTGTCTTCAAAACTTCCCTATTTAGAAGACTTTCATAAAAATCGCCTATTCACCCCCCCTCTAGTCGATCACTAGCACTTTCAATCTTGATGAATATGAGTATTACAAGAGTTTATCTACCACGAGATCGTAATGGCTAAACCCTAGAAGTCTAGCCTATGTGAATATGGTAATGAGTATATGTGGTGTCCTATCCGGACTATCCCCTTCGGTTTATATAGACACCGAGGGGATCTGGGGTTTACATGCAGTCAGTTACGTAAGAAGGAATCTTCGGTCACCAAGCTTGCCGTCCACGCCAAGTAGAGTCCAATCCGGACACGATGCAGTCTTCGGCCTTTATGTCTTCACAGCCCATCAGTCCGGCCCATGGATAACAGGCCGGACGCCCGAGGACCCCTTAGTCCAGGACTCCCTCACTTGGTTCTCCTACTGGTTTGATAACGTTGGTTTCATAGATGAGGGAAATACCTACCATTGATGTGTTGCATCATCCCTTCCTCCTTGTGGAAATACCGATGTAGCTTCAAGCAGCATCAGCACTCTGCATATATGCCAGCTCCATCCATATATTTGTACAGTTCCACCAAAATGCAGCTGAATAACCCTGTTTGCACAGATAATGAAAAAGCTTGACTACATTATAGCGCCACTTGTTGATGAAACATACACTAATAAAAAGAATAAAATATTGTGATAGTATCATAGTATGCCATGCTGCGAGGGAGAGATGGGCCTGCGACGCCTCATACTGTAGGCCTCATACTGGAAATCGACCCAATTCTCCTCGATACACCTTTTGCTAGTAATGAACATCAGTGTACAGTGGTAGTACAAGGAGGGGCCTTGAGACATTCCAATCTCTATTTTTGTGCAGATCAACTAAAATTAAGCACCCCAGTTTGCAGAAACACTTAAACATTAACAATGGGACAAGTTGATGAAACATGTACTAACAAAGAGAATCACTTTCTTTATTTACATTGGAAATGAAATTATCGAGAGGACACTCGCTCTATTTTAACTGTATTATTACTTCATTCTATCAATGGCACTAGGGTCGAGCAGATGGCAAGCTAGGTGTACCGTGCGTCGCAAGGATGGAGGCCGGGAGTGCTTAGACTAGGATGCTGAAGCTGGCTCTTTCAGTCCCTACCTTCCCTCCTGATGTTTCTATGGTAGCATTTGGGTTGTAATCCAAACTTGGTCGAGCTGGTGTTGCGTCCCCCTACCTGCCTAGCTTATGTGGCGTACTTGTCTCCTGCTAGTACTCAGTCCGATCTAGTAATAGTTGCATAACTGCCTGTTTACACTAAGATGTTGTCGGATAATGGTTCTCTATGGTTGGGTTTCTTTAATGAAATCGGAGGAAACCCCTTCTTTCGATATATAAAAAAACTATGGCACTAGCGGTGCCAAAACATTGCCTCAAATTAATAGTGCCCCTAGATTAAGGTGCAAAATAATAACATTATTGCTTTAACATGGTAGTGCCAAAACAGTAGCACAAGAGCAGACTCAACATGTAGGATCATTGGCAAATGGTCGGACCAAAAAGGAACATACCTTGTGATGGGAACCATATCTGCAGTTAATGCCATCGTAGAAGGGATGACACCCGTCACCAACATGGATGATTCAATTCATAGGACCTTTTTGTGTAGTTCACCTAAAATGAAGCAATGTCCCATGAGCTAGCAGCTTCTTCTTCATTAGTTGCAATAAAATTGAGCAAAATCAAGGTTGGTTGTGAAGCTCATGGAATGTTCAAGTATAATTTGGATATCATTTGTGTAGTTCAACTAAGATCAAGCATGAAATGTATATCTCTATTTGCACAAAAATGTGGAAAGGAGGGTGACTAACAAGTGATGAAACATACATCAAATGAAAAGAAGCATGTTCCTTATCTGAATGGCGATCCTACAAGGACAGTAGCAATTTATAAAGCAGCAACATTGCTAGATATTAGTGTGGGCATTAGGATTAACTATGAAACCGTTAAATATGACATTACTTTAATGGTGCCATTGCTTCATTTTACCAGCAACATTACATTAACGGCTCCTAAAGAGTTGGTATTTGGGCACTAGAGAGTAGGCGGACCAGGACAGTTGCATTTCTAACAAAAAGAAGCAACTTATCTTAATGGGAAATTTAGTAGGACATGAAAAATAGTGCCATTGATTCATATTACTGGAGGCATTACATTGAAAACAACATTGGTTTAACGTGTCCTTACTTTTAACAGTGCGACTGCTACATTTTACGAGTGGCATTACATAAGAGGGGAAACAAACATCAGAACATGATATCTAGGTTGGTCCTATTTTTGTTCGGTATAGCCACCTTATAATGTGTGCTAGCAAATCTAGGGCTGGACATACTTTATTGACTTGTCCCCCAATCCCCACTTTCTTTCCTTTTTTCCACCAATAGATCGGTTCATATTGAGTTTGTACTGTGTTTCCTTTTATTTCCCTATTAGACCAAGAGACCAGTTGGATAGCCAGTCTCTGCTACTTTTCGCCCTCATTATTTCCTCTTTCGATCAAGTCCTAGATTCAGGTAACAAATCTTCCCCACCCCCACTCCCTTTCTTCCCTGTTTGAACCAAGTAGTACTAGATTTGACTAAATGAACTTGTTTTACCTCTTAACAGTAAAAATTTAGGTGGCTTTCGAACAGCTGATACGTCTCCAACGTATCTATAATTTTTTATTGTTCCCTGCTATTATATTATCAATCTTGGATGTTTTATAATCATTTTATAGTCATTTTATATTATTTTTTGGTAATAACCTATTGACATAGTGCCAAGTGACACTTGTTGTTTTCTCCATGTTTTTTACATCGCAGAAAATCAATAGCAAACGGAGTCCAAATGCCATGAAACTTTATGGAGATTTTTTATGGACTAGAAGACACGTAATGGGCCCTGGCTGCGCCTGGGGGGTGCTCCGAGGAGAGCACAACCAACCAGGGTGCGCTAGGAGGCTCAGGCACGCCCTGGTGGGTTGTGCCCACCTCGGGTGCCCCCCGGACCGCCTCTTTGCTCTATAAATACCCCAATATTCCCAAAATCCTAGGCAAGTCGACAAAATATTCATCCAGCTGCTGCAGAGTCTAGAACCACCAGATCCAATCTAGACACCATCTTGGATGGGGTTCACCACCTCCATTGGTGCCTCTCTAATGATGCCTGAGTAGTTCTTTGTAGACCTTCGGGTCCGTAGTTAGTAGCTACATGGCTTCCTCTCTCTCTCTCTCTCTCTCTCTGAATTCTCAATACAATGGTCTCTTGGAGATCCATATGATGTAACTCTTTTTGCGGTGTGTTTGTTGGGATCGGTGAATTTTGAGTTTACGATCAGTTATATCTTTTTATATTGATGAAAGTATTTGATTTTCTTCGATCTCTTTTATGCATGATTTCTTATAGCCTCGTACTTATTCTTTGATATTTGGGTTTTGTTTGTACAACTTGATCTATTTATCTTGCAATGGGAAGAGGTGCTTTGTAGTGGGTTCGATCTTACGGTGCTTGATCCCAGTGACAGAAAGGGAACCGACACGTATGTATCATTGCTACTAAGGATAAAACGATGGGGTCTATCTCTACATAGATAGATCTCGTCTACATCATGTCATAGTTCTTATTGCATTACTCCGTTTCTCCATGAACTTAATACACTAGAGGCATGCTGGATAGCGGTCGATGTGTGGAGTAATAGTAGTAGATGCAGGCAGGAGTGGGTCTACTCATCTTGGACGTGATGCCTATGTAATGATCATTGCCTGGATATCGTCATGATTATTTGAAGTTCTATCAATTGCCCAACAGTAATTTGTTCACCCACCGTTTTCTATTTTTCTCGAGAGAAGCCACTAGTGAAACCTACGGCCCCCAGGTCTCTTTCTCATATTATTTGCCTTTGCAATCTATTTTCCTTTGATTTTATTTTCAGATCTATTAAACTAAAAACACAAAAATACCTTGCTACAATTCATTCTTATTTATTTTATTTGGCGTTTGATCTATCAATCTACTACAATCTTTCTCACGTCTGTTTGCCTATCTTGAGGTGCCGTACCCAGAAGGGATTGACAACCCCTTTAACACGTCTGCTTGTGAGGATTTGTTATCTGTGTGTAGGTGATGTTTATGTTGTATTTTCTTGGTTCTCCTACTGGTTTGATAACCTTGGTTTCACATCTGAGGGAAATACCTACCGCTGCTGTGCTGCATCATCCCTTCCTCTTTGGGGAAATACCGACGTAGGTTCAAGACGCATCAACAGCCGATCGATCCTATCTATGAGCGGGCCTGAGAAATAGTAAAAGATACAAATGCAATGACATCTGGATCCGGGGAAGTAGAGCAAGGCCTGTTTTGAAGGAAGTTATACATGAGGGTCGCTGGGGTGTCGCTAGGTGAGCGGCGGGAGGCCGGATCTGCCCACACTACGACAGCGAGGAATAAGGGGTCGGAGGCCCTCCCTAGCCGACGCTGCGTGGGAGAGAACAGCAAGGCACACTGATTGGGATGCGCCGGCAGAGGGTAAGAGTCATCGCTGAGGACGACCGCGTGAACATTGCACCTTCTCACCTTCCTTGGCGGAGAGGATACGGCTGGATCTGTGACCAGCGGTGAGCAAAGAGAGAGTGTGGCCACCGCTATCGTGTTTAGGTCTGGAGAGGACAAGACGGTGTGAAGAGAGCAACACTAGCAACCAAGCACGGAGGCTCCTGTCTATATAGTGGAGTAGTTTTCTTTTATCTACCGGAGCCGGCTTGACCTCGTCAATGACTGTCGAGAAGTCTTCATGCATGATCTGAAGCACTGGATTAACATATAACACGAAAAATGCTACATGACAAGAAACCATAACCTCACCTCCCCAAGGAGACAACATGAATCCCGACGGACAAACTAGACGAGGATCAAAGCTTAAATTAAAGATAAAATCATAGAAGAGGGGTCCATCGATAGATGTCCTAGTTAACATAGCCGGCTTGACCTAGATGGCAGTCGAGTAGTCTTAGTGCATGTGCTCCCAATGACCAGCGTCTTGGAGGAACTCAGTTGTCGTTGTTTAACCCTCGCAGCGATCCGAAGCACATGACACCTAATATTGTGACATGACAAGAAACCTTTTTTGGATTTCTCATCAGAACTACAACCCTATACAACTGATACGTCTCCAACATACCTATAATTTCATATTGCTCCATGCTATATTATCTACTGTTTTGGACTATATTGGGCTTTATTTTCCACTTTTATATTATTTTTGGCACTAACCTATTAACCGGAGGCCCAGCCTAGAATTGTTGTTTTTTGCCTATTTCAATGTTTCGGATAAATAGAATATCAAACGGAGTCCAAACGTAATAAAATCTTCGGGAACGTGATTTTCTCACCGAACGTGATCCAGGAGACTTGGACCCTACTCCAGGGGGTCAAAGAGGAGATCACGAGGGTGGCCCCCCCTAGGGCGTGCCCCCTGCCTCGTGGGCCCCTCGGTGCTCCACCGACGTACTCCTTCCTCCCATATATACCTATGTACCCCCAAACGATCAGAACAGGAGCCAAAACCCTAATTCTACCGCCGCAACTTTCTGTATCCACGAGATCCCATCTTGGGGCCTGTTCCGGAGCTCGGCCGGAAGAGGGCCGTCATCACGGAGGGCTTCTACATCATCCTAGCCCCTCTGATGAAGTATGAGTAGTTTACCTCAGACCTTCGTGTCCATAGTTAGTAGCTAGATGGCTTCTTCTCTCTTTTTGGATCTCAATACAAAGTTCTCCCCCTCTCTTGTGGAGATCTATTCGATGTAATCTTCTTTTTGCGGTGTGTTTGTTGAGACCGATGAATTGTGGGTATATGATCAAGTCTATCTATGAATAATATTTGAATCTTCTCTGAATTCTTTTATGTATGATTGGTTATCTTTGCAAGTCTCTTCGAATTATCCATTTGGTTTGGCCAACTAGATTGGTAGTTCTTGCCATGGGAGAAGTGCTTAGCTTTGGGTTCGATCTTGCGGTGTCCTTTCCCAGTGACAGAAGGGGCAGCAAGGCACGTATCGTATCGTTGCCATCGAGGATAAAAAGATGGGGTTTATTTCATATTGCATGAATTTATCTCTCTACATCATGTCATCTTGCTTAAGGCGTTAATCTATTTTTAACTTAATACTCTAGATGCATGCTGGATAGCGGTCGATGAGTGGAGTAATAGTAGTAGATGCAGAATCGTTTCGATCTACTTGTCACGGACGTGATGCCTGTATACATGATCATGCCTAGATATTCTCATAACTATGCTCAATTCTGTCAATTGCTCAACAGTAATTTGTTCACCCACCGTAGAATACTTATGCTCTTGAGAGAAGCCACTAGTGAAACCTATGGCCCCCGGGTCTATTCTCATCATATCAATCTCCATCACTTTAATCTTGCTTTGCTTTTACTTTTTACTTTGCATCTTTATACCAAAAATACCAAAAATATTATATCTATCAGATCTCACTCTTGTAAGTGACTGTGAAGGGATTGACAATCCCTAATCACATTGGTTGCGAGTAGCTATCGTTTTGTGCAGGTACGAGGGTCTTGAGCGTGGCCTCCTACTGGATTGATACCTTGGTTCTCAAAAACTGAGGGAAATACTTACGCTACTCTGCTGCATCATCCCTTCCTCTTTGGGGAAAACCAACGCAAGCTCAAGACGTAGCAACAACACATCCTGCACGATATGTAGACGATAGCCAATCCAGCCGTCTGCTGGAGTCTGGTCACGTGCAAGGTTGAACTGATCTTTCTTTTCATGCAGGGATCGTGCAGGCACCGACGTGTGTACAACACTGCTCCAGTACTATCACCCGTCTCTCTGTTCTATTAACTCAGCTGACTTGCGGGGCCGGGGAATGTGCCTATGGTCAGTTCTCAATTGCGGTCCCACATGTGTGTGCAAACACAATATGATGTGTGTTCCATTCGGAGAGCGGCGTGCCAGACCGACCAACCGTTTGGGGTGCGACACGAATGTGACGGGCGTGTTTTATACATGTGTTCCGCCGTTTTGTTGAGGCTTTGTTCCATGGCACAATCCATGGATGCAAAATTATATTTAAAAGTCAAGGGCGGGGCTTTTACCACGCGGTAGGCAGGGCAGTTCCGCCTAGTCGGTTCGATAGAGAGGCAAGAAGATGAGGGAGTAGGCTGCTGCAAACATAGGGTTGTGTGATTTGACGATGAGTCACTGCTGGATAGGTAGGGCACTGTTATTGGACTTTCCATTATCATTTTAACTGCGGTGCTACGACTGGCGTGCGTCTCCCGATTCCTGACCACCTCCATGGTATACAGGTGCCTCTCCCAATGCTCCACCATGTACAGGTGCTAGGCCTGCCACATAGGCATAAAGTCTGATGTGGCAAGTTAATTAAGAAGAGAGAGACTAGTTTGGTGACCCAGGAAGAAACATCGCTAGTACGTGTACCTAGGTGAAAAGACAATTTTGACTCTATAGCTAATTAAAATAAGCAAGCTTAGCAACAAAAAGTAAGCACCTATGCATTGGGGACTTGAGTTGCTAAGCCATTTAATGCCCTTAGCACCCCATCTAAGCACCATTTCATTGGAAGAGGTCACTCCTTGGCAAATGCAATAAATACTATGAAAAAAGAGATAGAGAGAAGTAAAAAATACTCTTATAGCCAACCTTATAGCTAACCTTGTTGTATGAGTGACGAAATGATGACTATGTATGACATGGCAACATCAGATAGCCTGACGCACCTGGACGGAGGAAGTAGTTTCATGCATGCAAAGTAGGCAAAAAATGCTCATTTATAGCCGTCTAATATCTCCAAGGGCGTGACCGCGTGAGCGAGGCGACGGACATGGTAGGCGCGACCATGATACGGGCTGCTGACAGCCCTTGGATCTGAGATCGAACGGTCGCATGCTAAGTTGCTAAAACTTTGTAGAATAACCCTCCAGGATAGGATATTCACCCATAGGTCTGGAATCACGCAATGCAACCGTTCGATCTCAGATCCAAGGGCTCTCTCAAGCCCGTATCATGGGAGCATGGAAAGCTTCGTATCACCTATAATTTTCCCGACGCTTGACGTGCGAACATGCAGATGCATGAAGCCATTTAATTGGGCGTCTAGTAGACATGACATCTAATTGGCCTCCCATCGTATTGTGCATGAATCCATGTATCCACCGGGCAAGCCACTACCCTGTCGTTCGCACGCCCCATGCAACAATTTTGCAATCGGAAAACCGCTAGCAGTTCACTCCTACTCGTCCCCGGCCGTCCTTTAACATTACGACAGTTCGCTCCTAGTCGTCCCGTCCTTTCACATTACAGCAGTTCCACTAATCCTAACCCTCCTCCCAAATCCATGGCGTCCCAAATCTCCATGATCCGCGGTGAGTACAAGGTTAGAACCATCACCGGTGATGAGTTCGACGTCAGCTCACTTCAGACCCATGTTCAAAAAGTCAAAGGGTGATGAGTGGGCCGCTGGGCTAGATGCTGAGTACACCACAGTCCTGCGAAAATAGAAGAATCTAAAGGAGGAAGAGAAGAAGAAGCCCGCCGTGATCCAGGTTTGCGTGCATAACTTGTGCTTGGTCTACCACATATGCCATGCCGACGTTGAGTGCGAGGATTTTAAGAACTTCCTCGGGGGCGGCAATGTCAGATTTGTTTCTGTAGACTTTACGAAGGACACAGAAGTCCTGGGTCGGATAGCCCTCGTTGTAGGCCAGCCTTTCGACCTCCAGAGGGATGTGATGGTCTCCTCCCGTTAGCCTTCAATGCTGACCATGGCAGCAGCCATGGTTGATCCTTCGTACGGTAAGCTGACAAAACCTCCACCCAAGTTTCATCGTGCATGGTAGGGGAATGTACTAGATAGAGACCACATCAATCACGCTGCAATGGAGGCCTACCTTTGTTTCAATATCTACAAGGGTTGGATGAAGAGCGGGAGCCAAGTGTGCGATTCAAGCAAAGAAGTATCGGCCAAGAGGAAGAGGGACAAGGACGAACTCGAGCACATGGACGAGGAGCCCGAGTAAGGTGGCAGTGTCGTTGCTCATGGTGGTTGTAGTGCAGTGTCTACCAGATTAGTTGCTCAGTTTAATTTCAGGGTGCTTAGTTTTATTGGAGGGGTGTGTTGTGCTAAGCCCCCCAGCAGAACTATGTTATGTTCCTTCTCATTACTTTCACTCTTCAGTATGTACATATATTAGTATTTCTTATAGTTCATCTTGTAGTTGGTAGTACTACCACTCATTTCTTCACATTATATACGTACAATATATATGTCCAACATCATATGGCCAGCAGTTTAGTTGTCAAAGAATTTCAGGGTGCTTAGTTTTATTTGAGGGGTGTGTTGTGCTGGACACCATTGTTGTGACTCATTCTTTTACCATGTTATAATGACATAAATACCTATGGACCAACATGCCAGCTCTATCTCCATCTCACTCCAGTACAATAAAGTGTGGGGCCTACTTGATCCAAACACCGTTCTTATGTTCCTGTAAAATTATTCGCTTGGTTACTCCGGACAAGCGGGGCCACACTTATCATTGTGAGATATAGAGAATTGACTTGTGGGTCTAGGCTTATTTTGTCATATAATATGGTCAACGGGTTTGACGTGAAAATAACAATCTCCAATGGCATTTTTGAGCAAACATCGAATGGAATGATGGCATTGTTTAGATATCTAATTGCATTTTTGAGCAAGCATCTCACGGTTAGATGGCATTTTTGAGTAGTTGTAACTTCTCATGGCAAAACTGAATAGTGAGACACAACTAGTGGCATAAATAATAAAAACCCAAGAATTAAATAGGTGTGATAATTTCTTTAATAGAATTTACCACCCCATCTACGCACGTCCTAGCTTTTTTAAGAGTAGTATATGCATAATTTGCCGACGAGCACTCTCTATATGTACCAGCTTTTTTCTTTAATTTCATCTTGTTAGTTTTGCTCCATGGTGCAATCCATCGATACTGCTACTGTACAAAAGTATATATTTAAAAGGCTAGAGGGCAGGGCAGTCTCGCTTGGTCGGTTTCACGAGAGGCGAGGGCCTTTGTGATTTGATGGCGCATTACTGCCGGAAAGCAGGGCCTTGTGATTTGATTGCTCGTATAAATGTTGCTGACGACCTGAGGAGGAGCAAAGAACTGTGCGGTATACTCAAGTTTTCCACTTGAGTACTAGTACGACGGAGGAGCCCAAAACACGACAGCCTTGTGCGATATGGCGATAAAAATGACCTAATTTGCTAGTCATTAATCCCATGGTGCCACTCATCGTTAGCATTGTTCTATTCATGCCTCACAGAGAATGTGACACGTGCGGCGAAACACCCGAAGCAAAAGAAGAAACACAGGAGCAAAAGAAGAAGCGAGATTATCCCCCCAAAAGAAGGAAGACGTACACACAAGTCTGGGGTGCTGCTCTCTACAACATGAAGGGTTGCTGGCCGTGGAGTTGTAACTGCTTCTTCATCGCCTCCACGACCTCCATCTGCTCGCGCATCTCTTCCGCCATCTTCTTCATCCTATCCATGACGCGGGATTTCTCGACATGAGCCTTCATCATCTCTCCCACGACAGCATTACATACCTTGGCAGTAGCCGGGTTCTCGATGCGGAGCTTCGCCAACTCCTCCTTATGTTCCATGACGAGGGCGTGCAACATCTTCACCGAGGAACTACTCTTCTCATGCAGGTTCTTCCAGCTGGTGTTCTCCTCCTTCAACAGGTGGAGCTCATGGCGAATCTTCGCATTGTCCTCCTGAAGTTGCAGAATTTCATGGTCACCTTCTTATCCGAGGCAATGCTCTTCTTCAGCAGCATCACAAAGCCGGCAGTCAACTTCCCCTGCTCATTGAGCTCATCGGGCATGTCGTCGAGGCTCTCATTCAGCAGCTCCATCAATGAACTCCTTCTTCTTATTGAGCTGATCAGGCATGTCGTCGAGGGATAACGACTCTAGTGCTGCCAGCTCGGCATGTTCGCCTCCGCGGCTAGGGCAGTCCTGAGGGCCCTTGCCTTCCCGTGAGACATCTTTCAAGGTCTCTGCGATGCGGCGAGCCCTCATTTTTCCGCGACCTTGGTCGCTGCTCCGTAGTTACGGATAGTTCTCGACCTAGAGCTTTGCACACCAGCCATGGCAAGGACGGACAAACAAGAAAGACTTATGGCGAGGAAGGTAGAGTGATTTTCTCCTAGGTAGTTCCCCTTTTTATAACCTAGTACTAGCACTAGTACTAAAACCTGCATTGTGGGAATGTGTTCAGGTTTGATACGCACACTACAAAAAAAACACACATGCGTGACATTTTGGACCGAACGAAATTTTTTTCTGTCATACTTATGACACTTCTATGATGATAATTGTGACAAAGCCCGGTATCATCATAGATGTGGTGGGCTCCTAATTCTATGACAAAAAACCATGACAGAAAATGGGCTTTTCGTCCTGGGCGGGCCAGAGACGCAGCTGCATGACATTCTTTGGGCCGTCCATGACGGAAAAAACCATGGTAGAAGCGACGGCGAGGAATATTTCAAGGAGTTCCCAGTTACGGTGCGTGGTCGGGGGCCGAGCGATGCGCATTTCACTCGTACACGTACACGCGTGTGTGCGAGGCGTTGGGCTCTAACTGAACCCGAGCGATTTCACTGCAGGCTACGCGTTACTGAACCCGAGTGATTCCTTCACTACTGCTACTAACTGAAGCCGATCGATGCTACCTCTGGATGAACAGTGAGCGTTGCTGGGGGGTGGATGAACAGGACCTCGTGGTGTTGCCTCTGGATGAACAGGACCCCGATCGATCGAGTCGGTTGGGGCTGGATGAACAGGACCCCGTGGAGGGTTGGATGAACAGGACCACCCCGTGGAGGGCTGGATGAACAGTAGACGGTGGAGGGCTGGATGAACAGTAGCTCGTGGAGGGGTGGTTGAACACGAGCCCGTGGAGAGGGCTAGTTGAACAGTAGCCGGTGGAGTAGCGCGCGGTGGAGGATAGATGAACAGGAGACCGTGGATGAACAGTCACAGGTGGAGGCTGCAGGAGGTCGACGGTGGATGAACAGTAACCCGTGGAGGCTGGAGGGGGTCGACAGTGGAGATGAACAGTATCCCGTGGAGTCCCATTTTGCGGTACGCCACACCCCTCCCGATGAACAAAACCCCCGTTTTGACCGTAGCACTCTAACACAAGTCCGTTTCCTCCGTTTTGCGGTATGCCACACCCCTCCCAATCAACATGACCCCCGTTTCAACCGTAGGAGGTCAGTTTCCTCCGTTTTGCGGTACGCCAGACCCCTCCCGATGAACAGGATCCCGTTTCGACCGTGGCCGGTAGAACATAAGGCCGTTTCCTTCGTTCTGCGGTACGCCAGGCCTCGTTTCCATCGGCTGTTCCGTCCAAGCCCTCCCGATGAACACGACGACGCATTCCGTTCCGACCCAGCCAGTTGGCTCCCCATGAACACGACGACGACGCTGTTTCTCCGTTCCGACCCAGCCATGTACACGAGCCCTGGCCGTACGTATGCACAAGTAGGTGTTCGAGACCCTGCCCGTATGTATGTACGTGGCCATATTTTCGTTCTTGCACACTGGCTGATGTACTACGTGTACATGCTACGTGTGCGCCTGTACTACGACACATGTGCGCCTCTACATCGACCAGTATGTACGTACACGTTTGCGACCAGAATGACAACGCTACGTACGCTTCGACCAGGTGGGTCCCGACTGTCAGGCACTTCCTTGCATGCGAAGATGTAGATGGTGGGTCCCAGCAGTCAGGGGGGCGAATCGTTTTTTTTCGGACGCACTTCCTTGCGTGCGAAGATGTAGCTGGTAGGTCCCAGCAGTCAGGGGGAAACGTTTTTTTGCGAAATACAGTTGCCCGTCCGGTGGGTCCCTACTGTCAGGTGGAGGAATCATTATTTTCCACGTAATAAGGAGGCACTTCCTTGCTACGGCCGTGGACCCAGCTGTCAGCGTCTCCACGTACAGTCCACGTGTGATGGAAGCCGTTCCTTGACCATGTTGACCACGCCGTCGAGACCACCAAGGCGGTGGACGACGGCAAGGCCTAGGAAGGGGACGACGCAGAGCCAGGGAAGACGCGGCAGTGGATGCCCCCGCGTAGAGGAGTATGAGGGTTCACTGGTTCGCTACAGTGTGAGGCTGCCGTTGCCGCAGAATAACAGGGGGTGTGGGTGAGTAGAGGGATGGCCTGGCCAGCGGTGGGAGTAGTAGGGGGCGGTGAGGCCTCCACGGCATCGCAGCCGGCCACGGGAGGTAGGAGCACGAGGCACGACCGGCGCTGGTTTGGGCGGCTGGAGCAAGAATACTAGAGGTTGAAGAAGCACTACGGCCGTTGGATAGACATCGTACGGTCATTGGAGCTAGAATCGTTCATATTGACTAAGTTGACAAAGCCCTCCGTCCCCATCAACTTAGTAGGCCCACAAATCAGCCTCCCACTATACTAGGTCCCAGCTAGCAGGGGAGTATTCATTTTTTTGTGCGTAATAAGGAGGCACTTCCTTGCGTGCGAAGATATAGCTGGTGGGTCCGAGCTGTCAGCGACGGTAACATTTTTTCGCGAAATACAGAGGCCCTTTCGGTGGGTCCCAGATGTCAGGTGGAGGAATCATTATTTTGCGCGTAATAAGGAGGCATTTCCTTGTGTGCGGCCGTGGACCCAGCTGTCAGCCTCTCCAGGTACAGTCCACTTCAGATGCATGTCGGTCGTTGACCACATTGACCAGGCCGCGCCGAGAGCACCAGGACGGTGGACGGCGGTGAGGCCTAGGTAGGGAACGACACGGAGCCTGGGAAGACTCGACAGTTGTTTCCCACGCAGAGGTGGTATGACTGTACGAGGGTTTACTGGTTCGTCTGCCGCCGCCAAAGAATAACAGCAGGTGTGGGTGAGTAGAGGGATGGCTAGGCCAGCAATGGGAGTACGGTGGGGCGGTGAGGCCTGCGCGGCAGCACAGCCGGCCGCGGGGAGGAGGGAGCAGGCAGTCCCGTCGGCGCTTGTTTGAGCGGCTGGAGCAGGAAGAGCAGAGATTGAAGAAGCACGATGGCCATTGGATGGACATCCTACAGTCACTGCTTGTGCGTCAACTTTTTTTAGGAAAGCCTCAATTCTGTGGAAAACAACATACAACCCATCTGCCATTATTTCTAATAATTTACAGCCCATTTGCTAATTCTTAAGATTTTTTTGGAGCCCATATTCTTTTTGTTAGCATTACAGCCCATATTGTGGCCACGGTTAAAAAATTATACGAAATTTTGCATATTTCGGTGCGGTTCGACATGTTTTTAACCCCGAAATTTCGAGTCACATTCAAACTGATTTTAAAAATAAACGTATATCAATATAAAATCCAACAAATTGTCCACGCATAAAAATCAATGCAATTTAAAATATCGAAATGAAAAAAAGAAATTTGAAACTAATTGCTGGTTTGATGTGTTTTAAAAATTTGCAGCCCATTTCTCATTACTGATAGGCCATTTTCTCGGCCAGCCGAATGAAGCTCTCCTCGTCTTGAAAGATTTGCAGCCCAACAGGCCTGACAACGCGACTTACTTGGCAAATCACCAAAAAATTGGGTTGTGGCCGTGGACCCTGCTGTTAGCCTCTCCACGTACAGTACTCTTCCTATGGAAGTCGGTCATTGACCACATTGACCACGCCGCGCCGAGCGCACCAAGGCGGTGGATGATGGCGAGGCCTAGGAAGGGGACGACGCAGCGCCGAGGAAGACACGGTAGTGGATGCCCACGCGGAGAGGAGTACGAGGGTTCACTGGTTCGGCTGCGGTGTGAGGCTGCCATCGCCGCACAATAACAGGGGGTGTGGGTGATTAGAGGGATGACCTGGCCAGCAGTGGGAGTAGTAGGGGGCGGTGAGGCCTCCATGGCATCACAGCCGGCCACGGGAGGCAGGAGCACGAGGCACGACCGGCGCTGGTTTGGGCGATTGGAGCAAGAAGACCAGAGGTTGAAGAAGCACTACGGCCGTTGGATAGACATCGTACGGTCATTGGAGCTAGAATCGTTCATATTGACTAAGTTGACAAAGCCCTTCATCCCCGTCAACTTAGTTGGCCCACAAGCTAGCCTCCCACTATTGTGGGTCCCAGCTAGCAGGGGGTATTCATTTTTTTGTGCGTAATAAGGAAGCACTTCCTTCCGTGCGAAGATATAGCTGGTGGGTCCGACCTGTCAGTGGTGGGAACGTTTTTTTCACGAAATACAGAGGCCCTTCCGGTGGGTCCCAGCTGTCAGGTGGAGGAATCATTTTTTTGCGCGTAATAAGGAGGCATTTCCTTGCGTGCGGCCGTGGACCCAATTGTCAGCCTCCCCACTCACAGTCTACTTCCGATGGTGTCGTTCGTTGACCATGTTGACCACTCCACGCTGAGCGCATCCAAGGTGGTGGACGACGGTGAGGCCAAGGAAGGGGACGATACGGAGCCGCGGAAGACGCGGCAGTGGATGCCCACGCGGAGAGGAGTATGAGGGTTCACTGGTTCGGCTGCGGTGTGAGGCTGCCATCGCCGTTGGGCCTGGCTAGTGGGGGGAGTAGCAGAGGGCGGTGAGGCCTCAACGGCAGCACAGCCGGCCACTGGAGGCAGGAGCAGGCGGTCTCGTCGGCACTGGTTTGGGCGGCTGGTGCAAGAAGAGCAGCGATTGAAGAAGCAGCAGGATTTTTTGATTCAAATCCAACGCTTACTATTGCTAGAAACGTTTGTTGACTATGTTGACAAGCCCTGCATACGCGTTAACTTAGTAGGCCCACAAGTCAGCCTCCCAACCGGTGCGCCCCAGATGTCAGTGGGAGGAATCATTTTTCGTGTAATAAGGAGGCAGTTGATTGCGTGCGGCCAGGCCAGCGGAGGGAGTAGGGTGGGCCGGGGAAACCTGCGCGGCATCACAGCGGGCCACAAGAGGAGGGAGCAGGCAGTCCCGCCGACGCTAGTTTAGGCGGCTGGAGTAGAAAGATCAGAGATTGAAGAAGCATGTCGGCTGTTGGATGGACATCCAACAGTCACTGCTGCTAGAATCGTGTGTTGACTGACAAAGCCTTGCGTAAACAACTCAGCCTCGAAATCTGTGGTGTGTACAGCCCATTTGCTATTATTTTTATAATTTTTACTCATTTTCTCATTCATATGGAATTTATTGCAGCCCGTTTTCCATTTTTAGAATTGCTGTCCAGTTTCTGGTCAGTTCCAGGGTTAAAAATTTAACTAAATTTGTGGGAAATTTTGAAAATTCGCAATTTTTTGCTGGGGAACAAAATATTCTTAATCCAAAAATTAGTAGCCATACTAAAACAAATTTAAAAATAAATTAGTACTATGTCATGTTAAATCCAATGAAATACAGTATAAGATATCAGTGAAGAACAAAAATAAAAAAAAGAAACTAATATCCTATTTGCTATAATTTTTTTGGAATTTTCAACCCCTTTTGATATTACTTTTAACAGACACTGACCATACTCTTTGGCCAGGCCGGAATGCATCTTGCAGCCCAGTAAGTCGGAGAAAACAAATAGGCCTAGATTGGGTATTCTTGAAAAAGAAATATCGGGCTACCTATTTTCCCAAAGAAAAAACTGCTGGGCTGGTCATGTTGTTAGACGGGCCACCGAGAAACCGCACAACCCAGTTTATAGCCTGCTCCTACGAATTACTACTCAAAAAAAGTTGCGCAATTCTGTCGTTAATTGACTATACATTGAAAATGATGTGGGTCCCAGATATCAGCAGGGTGGATTAGAGTAAAAATCGAGGGGTTCATCTGAGTAGTAAAAGAGGCGCTTACTTGTGTTCGAGAGTGGACCTGGTGGGTCCGTACTGCCATACTCTCAACTACAGTCCTCTCCCGATTCACTATGTTGACAGGGAGCATTTTGAAAAAAAAAAACTATGTTGACAGCGCCGAATGGCGGCGCCGCGGCGAGCGCAGCAAGGCGGAGGATAAAGTGATGTCGCCAATGTGCTGGGCTGGGTTGGACATTCTTATTGAAAGATAAAAATGGACCGGAACTATTTCCAACGTTGACTACGATTTGCATGGGTCCGCTAGTTGTAGGAAGAAAATGCTGGGAGAAAGAAGACTGGTCGCCATCTCTGCCTAAGAATAATATCGACTTCATGTAACCACACTATCATAGGAAATAATATCCTCCTATTAAATCGTGAATTTAAAGAACTCGTGCATGAGCATTTAGCTTCATTTATTTATTTACTTATTTATGTTTAGGGGACCATGAGCATGTACCTGGGCCGGATTCTTGTCAGAGCCTCCCTTCCAGTTAATTATGGGCTTCTCTATTAGGCCTTGATCAGTCGGCTGCATGCTATCAACAAGTCGAAAATGTGTTCCTTACGAAAAATAGTATGCGCTACGTACGGTACGGGGCACTAAAGGATCGAACCATGCAACGACTTCCAAAACATTGTGTTTGTCGTTCTAATAACACATTTATTCTACCAACAGACGAAATATACTATTGATTGTACATTGCAAACAGCAGCAGCAGCAGCAACCAGGGTTGGGGTGCAACAGAAGCAGTAAGCAGGCCAGAAGAGTGAAGACACAGCTCTCACTTCCAAACCAAACATCAGCCATCATTACAAAAGGGCTACCAAAAAAGAACAGGTGTATGCATCAAACTAAATAAAGATCCTACTATACCAAGTGTACGCATCTAACTAACAGGCTCAGTTAGACGTTACTATTTATTAAGCTGTAGAGATTGGCTGACGGCTTGAACTAGATAGGTGCCTGACGGGGGAAACTCCAGCCAGCACGTCGAAGTCTGATACTTGCGACCCTCTCTCCTACTTTGGGCTGCAGAGCGTGGCGGCACATATCAGGGTATGGTGCATGCAGAGACGCATGGTAAGCTATGTACACACAATTCTGCTTGATGAACAAAACCGCGCTGCCATCATGATCCTTGCCGTCGGTTATCTCCTGGTTAATCAGATAATTCAGTCTGACAAACAGAGAGCGTGTACCAAGGCTACTTACCAACCTCCAGTAAAAAATTCTTGAAGGCCCAGAGAAGCTGGGATCCTACTCAAAGACCTTGCACTGACTGTGATTGTATTCCGCGAAACAACATGTCCGGTACGTGCGAACGGTCATCGATCATTCGTCGTTGTTCGATCGAGCCAGGAACCACCTGCAACTGCCATGACGCTTTTGTTTGAAAGGTTCTGGGATTAGGAAGGGTAGGGACACCAGGCGGCCTACAACATCATATCAAGTTGGAGTCAAATAACCCTCAAAAAAAGTTGGAGTCAAATAAAAAAGGGCTCTTGATGTAGTCAATCTTGAGAACAGCATGTTATGAGCATGAATATTTTTTCAGTAAATGTTGACAGCGTAAATGAAGCCCTTGTGTTCAATGGCATCAGAGAACCATGGAGGATGTATGATCCTGCGATGGACGTGCAGATTTATCCACTTACCACAGTGACCTGTCAGATAGGCGAGACCGTGGTTGAAGAACGCAATTAGCCTGAAGTCTTTATAATTCGCAGATCTTGTGGGCAGTTGGCAGATTACAACCTTGAGAAAATCAAACTTGGTATCATGTTGGCTAATGTAAGATTTCGAGTATTCTCGGCCGCGGTGCCAAAGCAGTGCAGTGTTAATCGAAGGAAGGGGGATCAATCGCCAGGTGTAGACCTCCACGAGCATCCAGTTGTCGTGGCCGTCGACGAGCACCATCCAAGACATGTTCATGCCGACCCAGTACATACCGTTAATGTAGTTGAGGGTGGCGGGGATCAGATCACAGTCAAGGGGGTTGATGCTCGCCACCCTACGATCGTTATCCTGCACGACATGCTGTTTCTGAAGATCAGGCGGCATCAGCAAGCAAGGAGCTGGCTTAAAAAGGTCCGGCCTGAGGGCTTTCAGTAAATGGTACAGCCCTGACGAGCACGCGGCGAGCGGCATGGTACTGAAATTGTCCACACGTGAAACAATGAGCTTGATTACCTCTGTGGGGAGCGAATTCCATCCACTCTTTCAGCGGACGTTGCTCGGTTCTGCCATTGTTTGTCCTTGGATTTCGGACGAGGGGGAGGCGCCTTAGCGGGGATGGAAGATTGGACGAGATTATGAGGGGACAAAGATGGAGAAGCGAATATGTGCTACGGGGAGTGGATAGGTGATGATGACTACAACATGCCGCTTGACTTACGAGACACATACCGGCAGCTAGGGTCATATCGATGCCAGACAACTTGCTTGGGTGATCAAAATACTGGTACTCCCTACAGTACCTACTAATATGCCCTAATTTGCTTGAGTAGAGTAGTAGTCGAGTAGGACAGAAGGAGTAGTATATTCTAATCAGTACCCAGGGGACACGGTACACTGTAGATGACGTCGCGGTATGGGCGTCCCGTCGGTGTCGGGTCGGGCTGCAGTCGGCAGCCGGCTGGTCGGCGCTGTCGGCAGCCGGCTGGTTGGCGCAGTCAGCCGCCGACAGCCGGCCGGACAGAGCAGTCGGACAGGGAGCCGGCAGGAGTGGCCGGGCAGTCAGACTGAGGGGCTTTTCTAGCCCCGATGTCTTGATTTATTGGCAAAGTTGGGCGGAGGTTTTTTGGCGGGTGTAGGAGGCCGAGCGGGAGCCGGCCGGCGCGGGAGGATGGAGTGAGGCGCGGCGTAGCACGAGCCGGCCCTCGTAGTTGGAGGAGCGACGACGGCCGGGTGCTGGTGCTGGGACACAGCGTGGTTGGTGGAGAGCAGCAGCGGGTAGGGAGACCCGGATGGCTCCATCGCCGGAGTCGAGGGCGACATGCACCCCGGAGAAGCACCAGAGGGGTCAGCCGCCGGCAGGCGGGCGTTGCACGACGGGGGAGCGCGACTGCAGCCGGTGGCCAGGACGGAGGCGCGCAAGCCATGCAGAGGAGGTGCTTGGCAGCGGGGCTGCCAGCGGAGGAGATGCGCAGTGATGTGGTCTGAGTAGTGTCCGGGCAGTGTATGGGGATTATACGACTTGCGTGTGACTCGTGTACAGGCATTGTCCAACTGATGTCTGGCTATTATCAGACTAGTGTATGAGGATTGTCTTGGTAGTATCTGTGTAGTGCATGGCCAATGGTTTGACTGTTTGACTTAGCAGCTAGCTAGCTTGTATAGATGATATATGAAGAAGCGAACGCGTGCTTCGGCCGGAGCAAGGCACAATGCGGAGGGGAGCAGACCCGAGCGACGTGGCATGACACGCACGGACGCGGCCGACCGAAGCAAGGCAACGTGCGCGTGGCGTGTGCGCGGATGGCCGGCCGGCGTCGCAACGGTGGTGATGACGAAGGCGGCGAGGCCGACGATGAGGACGCGCCATCCCACGCAGCCGCTCCGGGGGCGGGTCGAAGTCGAGCCCCCAAGCGCTACCGGAGAGACGGCGCGACGCCGCGGCGGTGATGGCCAAGATGGTCCCGTCCGGGCTATGAAACCTACAGCAGCGCGGTAGCATAGTACCGCCCCACGGTGGGCGCCAAATGTCGTGGTATTCTCACGGGGATTGCAAGACGACAGATGGTACAGAGTGGCTTCGTGTGAGGGCAAGACTGCTGCTGATAGGCCCGGGAGCGGGTATGCGAGTAGCACGCGATAGTTTACCCATGTTCGGGGCTCTCAAGAGAGATAACACCCCTACTCCTGCATGTCTGAGTATATCTGGTATATCTGGTATAGAGTGCGCCTGGAGCTATATCTGAGGTCAGTGCCGTAGGCATCTGGCCTCGTATATGTGTGGGTGGCCGGACGAGCATGCAAGCTCTAGTGGCCGAGTGGCATGGGGTTGCCTAAATGGGTGTGTGCCCGTGGGCATGTATGCATGCGTGTGAGTGGATGGCTGGCTAGCTAGCTGTCTTACTAGCTAGCTTGCTTGTGTGTGTGTGTGAGTCCATCCTCCTGGATGGATGGATGAGGCCTCCTTTTATAGTGTGTAGCTAGCTTAATGTGTAAGCTAGCTAGTGGCATGGGTGATAGTGGCTTTGGTTGTAAGCTACCTTGGGTAGCTTACAAGCCAAGCTATGTAGGCATAGCTAGTGGCATGGTGCATGTCATGCTTGTCCCCTGGGGTACTTTATAAATCAGTACCTAGGGGACATGGTACATTGTATATGACGTCGCTGTATGGTCGTCCCGTCGGTGTCTTGTCGGTGTCGGGTCGGGCTGCAGTCGGCAGCCGGCTAGTCAGCATAGTCGGTAGCCGGCAGCCGGCCGGGCAGAGCAGTCGGACGGGGAGCCGGCAGGAGCGGCCGAGCAGTCGGACTGAGGGGCTTTGTTAGCCCCGATGTCTTGACTTATTGTCTCGCCGTCTTCGGGGTATCCGTGGCCAATTACTCCAACACGAACAATCGCCAGATATCATTACTAAAAGAAGGTTAAAACACCCGGGGCTCTAACTTGACCGGCTGACCACTAACAATGATACTAGCATAGTTGTAAAATGGTCAAAGACCGTGTCTACGTGGTGTTTGGAATTATATGCAAAAAATTAGCAAGATGCCCGTGCATTGCATGGAAACATCAAGATGTATTTTTTTACAAAACACCTGTTGTGATTAACCCATGCAGGAATAATCGCATGTGTAAAAACTAATGATATCTTGAAAAATTTATCGCAAAATGGTATGTCGACCATTTCATCGAAAAAATGATATCTCGAGAAAGGTGATAGAGGAGAGGAGGACTGGGGCGTAGTGGTGACTAGTGGTCGTACTAGGTGGAGGCATGGGGATGGACAGCGCTGGCACCGGCCACCATGCCAGATTATTCCGGAGACTTCCTTTTTTAATTGCTCAACAACGAGGTTCTCGGAGATAAGGATGAACGAGGCAAGGCCTTATCTGTAAATGTGGAGAGAGGTGTGGGTATCTTTCTAAAATTGTCATAGTTTGCTTTCAATCCGTCAGATATAGATTGCACAGTCAATATTATAAGATGGCACACACAATCATCACCAAGTCGGTTTTTTCTCTACTCCTACTCCTGTAAAAGACTCAGTTGGTGATGATGGTGTGTCTGCCATCCACCATTTCTGACCATTAGATCTGCATCTTACGGCTATGATCTAAGTTGTGGCCTTTTGCAACAGTTCCCACTTCTCTGCTCCAGTTTACAAAAAACACCTTAGTATCTTGAAACCAACCACATTCCTCCCTTACTTCATCAAAATAGCCCAAAGAATATATTTGTAGTGGAACATAAGATATTTTTAGTGATATGTATATCAAAAGTAAACTCTTTTCTTTCAAATTTGTGAATATGTATTATTCTACTTTGGATCCGTTGCAACGGATGGGATCATTGTAATAAAGGTTTATCTCTTGCATTCTCTCCAACCAACACCTAGTGTACTGGTCCGGGCCGGATGCTCGCAACGCGATGACCTAAGTTCGAATTCTGTCCTAAACTTTAGCTTTTTATATATTTTTAATATATACTTCTTTCGCTACTGTACTAGCAGTGGAACCCACAGAGTACTTAGAATACAAGATTAAGGATGGATTTGTTTCTTTTTAACTTTTTGTATGAATCTGTAGCCAGCCTGCGAGTCATGTACAAAGGTCTAACGGAGGGGTTTGATGGAGGCGAGGAGGCGTGTTCAACGGGGCGTGCAGCGGACGGCGCAGTACTATTCGATTTGACTACTACAACTAGTATATTATAAAAAACAAAGAAGAATAGTAGAGATAGAGATAAGAATAGAGACTAGGGAGGAGCACCACCTACAGCTTTGTGGGCTACTCCCGCGCTCCATTCGGCAGCCGCAACGTCCCCTACAGCCACTCCCTCGTGCGCTCCATTCGGTGGGCGCTGTTGAAATTTAGGGAGTGCACTCTCGCGACTGCTGGCAGCGACGAGTTCACCGACGGTTACTTCTTCCCCGACCTCGGCAACCTCTTCCTCAACAACATGGGCGACAACCTCAACGCCAACGGTGTTGCTCCTGTTGCACCGTATGTGTTGATGTCCTTCCTGTTCAAAATCGTGGTAGAATTCATGTTTCTAGTCTGTGTCCTAGGTTCGATTTGTTCATCTACTATGCTAGTCCACATGATTAGTTTAATCTCTGTTATAGCCGTCATGATTTATTTTGTTCTTACTCACACTAAATCTCGTAGTAACTTTCTCATATATTCAACTGGCGGAACGTCCCCTACAGCCACTCCCGTTTCATGGACGGCCTGGTCGATGCCTCCAAGGAGCCCTTCGTCTACTGCTATGAGTGCTCGATGCCGTTTTCGGGCACACCGACGGACATCCTGCATCACCTCACACAGGCGTGCGGCGATCACTACTGGCCCTTGGTAGAGAACATCAAGTACGAGATGTGCTACCCGTTCACCGTGCCGGAGTCGCTGGAGGATCACCGTCGCCTGCTAGTCTCGGAGGAGGACGGTAGCGTCTTCCTCTTGATCGTGGGCACCAGCGAGGCCCGTGCAGGCCGCCGCCCCGTTTCTGTAGTGTGCGTCAGGGGCGACGTCACTGACACTGACACTGACACGAGGCCGATGTACGGGTGCGTGCTCACTATTACTACCCCTCGGAGGTACCTGGGCGACGACACTAGCTACGTCAAGTTGACTTGGACTCTACCAAGTTGGGACCTTCCCGCCGATGTGGACATGGAAGACACATGGTATGATTTGACCCCCAACAATGTGCACGGGGACTCCAACGAGGTTCACCTGCACATCTGCATTACCAAGTTAAATGTTGATCAGTAGTCTTCTCTCAATGTAATCCGTTGTCTAAGCATGTGGAGACTTCCATGCATGATCTTGCTCTATTGACGTGTCGCGCATGAATAAAAGTGTATCCATTTATGGTTTAGTCTAGAATCTTCCATGTATGAATTTTTACTACAGTACTGGTGAAAGACTTATGATGAACCATTTCTTACATCTCCTCTGCCCCCTTCCAAGTCATCCTAATTTAATCCCACCATCTAGGTGTATAAGGGCATGGTTAATAATTAAATAGTATAGCCAACTGTTGACTATAAGAAAGTGCCATGTCATTTGTAGCCAACATGTATAACAATGGATACTCAAAAACTAATTCTTGAAGATCATTTCTTGCAAAGTACAATAAGTGTTATTTCTTCATAAGTTTTGTATGCAGGTTGAACAGTTGAACGCTTTTGTTTGCAAAAGATACTTTTTATCTATTTCACCCGGATGTTTGTGAGCTCTAGAGATGAAATAATATCCGAAGAAACCTATTGATACCCATTACACATGAGATGACCCCCACATCCTTTGTCAAAATAAACAACTCCCTGATCAATGCATTTCACTCTTCCGTGCAACGGATGGGCACCTTACTATAGATTAGTATGACCAAAAATTGAACTAACATTATATATAGTACGATAAATGCTGATGCATGTCACCTAAAATTATATCATTAAAAACTATGTTCAAATACGAATCCAACGATATGGTTTTTGTTGACATGCACTAACATTTTGTTAGTTAAATTTTCAGTCAAATTCAATGGGGGATAAACCACGACCGATGTAGTACTAGTGTAGAGGGCGGCGCTGCACAGGAGTCTCACCCTGCTCGTGGCGCGGCAGTAAAGCCGTCATATCACAAAACCCAACCACTCCCAGTAATAAGTGGCCTGGGAAAATAAACAGACAAGCCACCATCACATCCCTCCGTCTTTTTTGCATTTCATCTCTCTGCATTTACTTTCTCCGGTTCATCTCGCACACTCGATCCCTAGCTACTACTCCTAGTATCCCTAGCTACTACTCCTAGGGCCAGTTCTTTTGGCGGCTTAAAAAATAAGCCGTCTCTTCCCTAGCTTTTCCCATAAGACTAGTCACAGTGGAGAGTAACGTTAAGGCGCCTCACTCATTTATTTGGGCTTCACTACTTGTTAGGCAAAAAAATTCGATACAGGGTGTAGGAAGCGGTTTGGGAATTTGCATGCCTTTCCGACCAGTGAGATACTCCGTACAAATTACGATAGAGAAATAACCATAGAGAAGGAAGCTAAAGGTAAACAATCAAACGAGCATTTTTGCATTGAATCGTTTCACAAGCTTGACTAGTGTTGTTTTTCTACTTTTAAAAAAACCACATCGTAATGTTAAAATGTGCATTTGCACGTACATAAGTAATAGTAGTACTCCCTCCGTCTAGGTGTATAAAGTCTTCCTTCCTTCTTGGTCACGGTGCACAACCAAAGATGACTTATTCACCTGGACGGAGGGAGTAGCACAGTCTGCAAGCATATATAGAGAGAGACGTGTAGTGCGATAGTATATAGTAAAGTTTGTGCTATATGCACCTACTTACAAAATGCGTACGGATAGGCAAGGTTTCCAAACTTTCCCTCTTACATACTTAATTAAGGACGCTAATAATTCCCGAACGTTCGGGATTTATCATTTGCGTCCCAAAACTAATGAGATCACCTTACGAAACTAAATTATACTCCTACTAAAAGCCATGGCGCTCGCAGGAGCACTTGCGGCACGGCACGAGTGCCCTGTGCACAGCCGTTTCCCAGCGCGCCGACACAACACCTCTTCCTTAGCCTCACAACTCGCGAGGTGCTGATTGCCGGCTTGCCGGAGGGCGAGCGCGATCTCACCGGTGTGGTGATCCGGCGCCAATAGGTACTCCTCCTCGCTGGAGGCGTGCACCCGGTCCATGTACCGCCAAGCGTAGATGAGGCGCATGGGCCCGACTGCACTCAGGGCTTTGGCGTGGGTGTCCTCCGCCACCCTCACAGCCCTTGCACGAGCCTTCTTCCAAAGAGCCAATTGCCTGACTCTCTCGGACGCGACATAGACCTGCCAGGCAGCTTGCCCCGCGGCGCGCTTCTCTTCTTCGGCCTTATTCTCCGCCTCTATTTCGGATTTCTCTGCCGGCGGCAAAGCCTCCCACATGGTGACATCCATTTCTTTCCAAAGCTCCTCAAGGCTGGGGGGGCTCAGCGGGCGGCGCGGCGTTCTCCTCGTAGCGGGGAGCCGATGCGAACTCCGACACACGTGCTGGCGAGATTGGGAAGGTCGACGCGTCCACCTCGACGCCTCCTCCTCGACTAGTGGTGGCGAGGAACGGAACGGCGACGCGTGACCGTCTAGGCGGTGCAGCGAGGGGCGCCTAGGGCTTGGGAGGGGTGATGCCATGGTGGTCGAAGTGAGAGGGAGGGGGAGGAGACATCGATGAACGTGAACGTTCTTCCGAATGCCGTGGGAGGCGTGGTATTTATAGCGAGCAATGGTACACCTACATAAGATATGGACTGAGCTGCACTGACTTAACTGCAGGTCCAGTTGCGTCACTGACATGTGGGCCAAACCCCTGTTGGGCCCATATGTCAGTGACCCAATGCACCTGCAGTTAAGTAACTGAAGCAGCGTCCCGGAAAATTTGTTGCGTGATTAACGTAACAGCTACTCCCATCACATGCTCAGATTTCAAGGTGCATTAATTCATTGCATGCGAGGATTATGAGAAACTTAAGCAATTCATGTACTTCATGCATGCATGCATTGCAATTAATGCAATGGTAAACACAATTCTTTGAGAAAACGAGCGCATTAATTGAGTGCTTTTACAAACCATGAAAATTATTCCACCACTCATCATCTACCTTGGTTGATGAGATTTTTGAATTGAGCCCTACAAACCAGAAAGGAGGTAGTACGTGGGCATATTTTTGGGAGTAAATTACGGGGGAGGGAAGGGGTGGAAATATTGCTGGTCACAACGGATTGGATGAACGCAGGGGGAGGAGAGTCATGCATGTAGATTTTTTCCACACGGGGTGGAGTGGTGGGACCGCCGGAGCGAGAAGGAGAGTCTGGTAGGCATATTGTTTCCACACATGGAGAGGAAAAGATTTGGAGACGAACGGGCTTCCTGCAGGTATGGGGAACTGTGCATAATAAGTCTCATCTTGCATGCCGGGCTAGGTATAGTCTCAAGTCATTAGAAACATACACGCCCCAGACATGTTCATATTTCAAGGTGCACTAAATTATTGCATGTGATGATTAAGGCTGGCCATAATGGTGGTATCTTAGCTGGTATCATGCACACGGGAATAGCAAACACACTAATGTGCCAAAGAATTAAAGAAGAGAGGGGGCTTAGAGTAACTAGTGTTCATGCATGCATTGGTATAAACACTTTTTGTGAAGAACGACAAAGTTAGTTGAGTACTTTTGCGGACTATAAAAACTATTCCACCGCCTCTATCTTGCAAAGATTAGGTGAATTTTTCGAATCGAGCCCTTTAAACTAGAAGGGAGGTAGTAGTACTCTAATAGCTCTTGTTGTGATGACAAGATAGGACATGCACGCACCTGGACGGAGGAACTAGTAGTCTGCATTGTGCATTTAAGTTTTGTCTGAAGTCAATGCACCTCTACTTTGACCAAACTTATAGAAAAATGTATCAACATTCACAATGTCAAATCAATATTTTTATACTCATTATAAAACGTAGTTCTTATACTCATTATAATCAGTATTGTAGATATTGATATTTTTAGTATAAATTTGGTCAAACACTTTGCAAACGGTTGACGGAAGTAAAAAGTACCAGAGGGAGTATCATGCATGCGGAGTAGGCAAAAAATTGCTCATTTATAGCCGGTCGAAGTCTCAAAAGGCGTGACCGTGCAAGGCAGGCGAAGGTCGTGGGAGGCGCGATGGTTGACGGAATTTAGTGAAGTTACCCACGCGCCGGCATGGCGTGCAAACAAGCAGAAGCTATACCGTCAGGCCTACGATATGGGTCTAGTAGACATGACATCTAGTGGGTCCCGCATAGTTCTCGAGAACTCTTTGGGAGCTTGCAGCCATTTATCCACCGGGCAAGCCAGCAACCCCACGCCGTTCGCATGCCCTACTCGTCCCCATCTTCTACTAGTACAGTACCTTACAACAACTAGCTCCCAGTCGTCCCGTCCTTTCACATTACACCAGTTCAACTTCTCCTAACCCTCCTCCAAAATCCATGGCCTCCAAAATCTCCATGGCCACCGCTGAGTACCAGGTTAGAGCCATCACCAGCGATGAGTTCATCATCATCTACACACGTGGATCCATGACGGTGAAAGCATGCCTTGCTCGCTTCCTACGCTTGGTCAACAGTTTAAAGGATGAGTGGGTCGCTGGGCTAGATGTTGAGTACACCATAGTCCTGCAAAGAGAGAACATTCTAAAGGAGGTAGAGAAGAAGAAGCCCGCCGTGATCCAGGTTTGCGTACATAACGTGTGCTTGGTCTACCGCATATGCCATGCCGACATTGAGTGCCAGGATTTTAAGAACTTCCTCGAGGATGAAAGAGTGAAATTTGTTACTATCGACTTTAGGAACGACAGGGATGTCCTGGGTCGGATAGGCCTCGTTGTAGGCCAGCCCTACGATCTCCAGAAGGCAAGCCTCGTGTCCTCCTCTCAGCCTTCAATGCTGACCCTGGCAGGAGCCATGATTGATCCTTCGTACGCTAAACTGAAGAAACCTCACCACGAGTTTCATCACGCATGGGAGTCGAAGACATTAGATGAAGATCACATCTTGTACGCAGCAATGGATGCCTACCTTTGTTTAAATATCTACAAGGGTTGGATGAAGAAGCAGAGCCCAGTGTTCGGTTCAAGCAAAGAAGCGTCGGTGAAGAGGAAGAGGAAGAGGGACGAGGACGAAGTCGAGGACGTGGACTCGGACTCCGAGTAGGTGGCAGTGATGTCGCTCATGCTAGTTCTACTACAGTGTCAAGGGGGCTAGTTGCTTAGTTTATTTTCAAGGGTGTGTTGTGCTGAGGCCCCAGCAGAACTATGTTTATGTTCTTTCTCATTATTTGAACTCCTTAGTACGTACAGTAGGACTAGTACTATGTCTCCCTTGAGAATATCTAGGCATGATCATGTATATAGGCATCACGTCCGTGACAAGTAGATTGAAACGATTCTGCATCTACTACTATTACTCCACTCATCGACCGCTATCCATCATGCATCTAGAGTATTAAGTTAAAAACAGAGTAACGCCTTAAGCAAGATGACATGATGTAGAGAGATAAATTCATGCAATATGAAATAAACCCCATCTTGTTATCCTCAATGGCAACAATACAATACGTACCTTGCTGCCCCTTCTGTCACTGGGTAAGGACACCGCAAGATCAAACCCAAAGCTAAGCACTTCTCCCATGGCAAGAACTACCAATCTAGTTGGCCAAACCAAACGGATAATTCGAAGAGACTTGCAAATATAACCAATCATACATAAAAGAATTCAGAGAAGATTCAAATATTATTCATAGATAGACTTGATCATAAACCCACAATTCATCGGTCTCAACAAACACACCGCAAAAAGAAGATTACATCGAATAGATCTCCACAAGAGAGGGGGAGAACTTTGTATTGAGATTCAAAGAGAGAGAAGAAGCCATCTAGCTACTAAATATGGACCCGAAGGTCTGAGGTAAACTACTCACACTTCATCGGAGACGCTATGATGATGTAGAAGCCCTCTGTGATGATGGCCCTCTTCCGGCGGAGCTCTGGAACAGGCCCCAAGATGGGATCTCGTGGATACAGAAAGTTGCGGCGATGGAATTAGGTTTTTGGCTCCTGTTCTGATCGTTTGGGGGTACGTGTGTATATATAGGAGGAAGGAGTACGTCGGTGGAGCACCGAGGGTCCCACGAGGCAAGGGGCGCGCCCTAGGGGGGTGCCCCCCACCCTCATGAGCACCTCTTTGCTTCCTTGCAGTAGGGTCCAAGTCTCCTGGATCACGTTCGGTGAGAAAATCACGTTCCCGAAGATTTTATTCCGTTTGGACTCCGTTTGATATTCCGTTTATTTGAAACACTGAAATAGGCAAAAAAAACAGCAATTCTAGGCTGGGCCTCCAGTTAATAGGTTAGTCCCAAAAATATTATAAAAGTGGAAAATAAAGCCCAATATAGTCCAAAACAGTAGATAATATAGCATGGAGCAATAAAAAATTATAGATACATTGGAGACGTATCAGGCATCCCCAAGCTTAATTCTTGCTCATCCTCGAGTAGGTAAATGATAAAAAGAGAATTTTTGATGCGGAGTGCTACTTGGCATAATTTCACTGTAAATCTTCTTAATTGTGGTATGAATATTCAGATTAGAAAGATTCAAGACAAAAGTTTATATTGACATAGAAAATAATAATACTTCAAGCATACTAACAAAGCAATTATGTCTTCTCAAAATAACATGGCCAAAGAAAGTTATCCCTACAAAATCATATAGTCTGGCTATGCTCCATCTTCCCCACACAAAGTATTTAAATCATGCACAACCCCGATGACAAGCCAAGCAATTGTTTCATACTCTAACTTTTTCAAAACTTTTTCAATCTTCACACAATACATGAGCGTGAGCCATGGATATAGCACTATAGGTGGAATAGAATGGTGGTTGTGGAGAAGACAAGAAGGGAGAAGATAGTCTCACATCAACTAGGCGTATCAGCGGGCTATGGAGATGCCCATTAATAGATATCAATGTGAGTGAGTAGGGATTGCCATGCAACGGATGCACTGGAGCTATAAGTATATGAAAGCTCAAAAAGAAACTAGTGGGTGTGCATCCAACTTGCTTGCTCATGAAGACCTAGGGCAATTTGAGGAAGCCCATCATTGGAATATACAAGCCAAGTTCTTATAATGAAATATTCCCACTAGTATATGAAAATGATAACATGAGAGACTCTCTACTATGAAGATCATGGTGCTACTTTGAAGCACAAGTGTGGTAAAAGGATAGTAGCATTGTCCCTTCTCTCTTTTTCTCTCATTTTTTTATTTTTATATGGCCTTTCTCTTTTTTATGGCCTTTCTCTTTTTTATGGCCTTTCTCTTTTTTTTATTTGGGCTTCTTTGGCCTCTTTTTTTCGTCCGGAGTCTTGTCCCGACTTATGGGGGAATCATAGTCTCCATCATTCTTTCCTCGCTGGGACAATGCTCTAATAATGGTGATCATCACACTTTTATTTTTCTTATAACTCAACAATTACAACTCGATACTTAGAACAAAAAATGACTCTATGTGAATGCATCCGGCGGTGTACCGGGATATGCAATATGACAATGATGAATGTGTCATGAACGAAACGGTGGAAAGTTGCATGGCAATATATCTCGGAATGGCTATGGAAATGACATAATAGGTAGTTATGGTGGCTGTCTTGAGGAAGGTATATGGTAGGTGTATGATACTGGCGAAAGTTGTGCGGTATTAGAGAGGCTAGCAAGGGTGGAAGGTTGAGAGTGCGTATAATCCATGGACTCAACATTAGTCATAAAGAACTCATATACTTATTGCAAACATTTAGAAGTTATCAAAGCAAAGTATTACGCGCATGCTCCTAGGGGGATAGATTGGTAGGAAAAGACCATCGCTCGTCCCCGACTGCCACTCATAAGGAAGACAATCAATAAATAAATCATGCTCCGACTTCATCACATGACAGTTCACCATACGTGCATGCTACGGGAATCACAAACTTGAACACAAGTATTCTTTAAATTCACAACTACTCAACTAGCATGACTTTAATATTATCACCTCCATATCTCAAAACAATTATCATGCTTCATTCTTTTCTTAGTATTCAACACACTCAAAAGAAAGTTTCACAAATCTTGAATACCAAGCATATTATTATTAGGCAAATTACCATGCTATTAAGAGACTCTCAAATTAATTTAAGTGAAGAATGAGAGATCAATAGTTTCTTTAAAACATATCCACCACCATGCTCTAAAAGGTCTAAGTGAAGCACATAGAGCAAAATTGTAACGCTCAAAGGATAATAGTGAAGCACATAGAGCAAAATTATATAGCTCAAAAGATATAAGTGAAGCACATAGAGTATTCTATCAAATTTTAATTCATGTATGGCTCTCTAAAAAGGTGTGTACAGCAAGGATGATTGTGGTATACTAGCAAACAAAGACACAAATAATACAAGACGCTCCAAGCAAAACACATATCATGTTGGTGAATAAAAATATAGCTCCAAGTAAATTACCGATGGAAGTGGACGAAAGAGGGGATGCCTTCCTGGGGCATCCCCAAGCCTTGACTTTTTGGTGTCATTGGATTATCTTGGGGGTTCCATGGGAATCCCCAAGCTTAGGCTCTTATCACTCCTTGTTCCATGATCCATCAAAAGAATTCACCCAAAACTTGAAAACTTCACAACACAAAACTCAAAATAGAAAACTCGTGAGCTCCGTTAGCGAAAGAAAACAAAAGACCACTTCAAGGTACTGTAATGAACTCATTATTTATTTATATTGGTGTTAAACCTACTGTATTCCAACTTCTCTATGGATTATAAACTATTTTACTAGCCATAGATTCATCAAAATAAGCAAACAACACACGAAAAACAGAATCTGTCAAAAACAGAACAGTCTGTAGTAATCTGTAGCTAGCGCAAGATCTGGAACCCCAAAAATTCTAAAATAAATTGCTAAACGTGAGCAATTTATCTATTAATAATCTGAAAATATAATTAACTAAATATCACTCTTCAAATAAAAATGACAGCAGTTCTCGTGAGCACTAAAGTTTCTGTTTTTTACAGCAAGTTCAACAAGACTTTCCCCAAGTCTTCCCAACGGTTCTACTTGGCACAAACACTAATTAAACACAAAAAACACAACCAAAACAGAGGCTAAATAATTTATTTATTACTAAACAGGAGAAAAAATCAAGGAATAAAAACAAAATTGGGTTGCCTCCCAACAAGCGCTATCGTTTAACGCCCCTAGCTAGGCATAACAAGCAAGGATAGATCTAGGTATTGCCATCTTTGGTAGGCAATCCATAAGTAGCTCTCATGATAGTTTCATAGGGTAATTTTATTTTCTTTCTTGGAAAGTGTTCCATGCCCTTTTTTAATGGAAATTGAAATCTAATATTCCCTTCCTTCATATCAATAATCGCACCAACCGTTCTAAGAAAGGTCTACCAAGAATAATAGGGCAAGAAGGATTGCAATCTATATCAAGAACAATGAAATCTACAGGCACATGATTCCTATTTGCAACAATAAGAACATTATTAATTCTTCCCATAGGTTTCTTATTAGTGGAATCCGCAAGATGCAAGTTTAGAGAGCAATAATCAAAATCACGGAAATCTAGTAAATCACACAAAGTCTTGGGAATAGTAGAGACACTAGCACCCAAATCACACAAAGCATTAGACTCATGATCTTTAATTTTAATTTTAGTAGTTGGTTCCCACTCATCATAGAGTTTTCTAGGGATAGAAACTTTCAACTCAAGTTTTTCTTCATAAGATTGCATCAAGGCATCAACAATATGTTCGGTAAAGGCTTTATTTCGACTATAAGCATGTGGAGAATTTAGCACGGATTGCAACAAGGAAATACAATCAATCAAAGAGCAATTTTCATAATTAAATTCCTTGAAATCCAATATAGTGGGTTTAGCAACATCTAGATTTTTATTTCTTTCTATCCCACTTTCATCAATTTCATCATTAAGATCTAAACACTCCGAATTTGTAAAACGCCTTCTAGGTAAAGGAAGATCATATTCAGTTTCATCAAGATTCATATTGCAAAATAAAGACTTAATTGGAGACACATCAATAACTTTTAGATCTTCATCTTGATTTTCATAGGAATTGGAAGAACACGCTTTAATAAAGGCATCTTTGGAAGCACGCATCCTAGCGGTTCTTTCCTTACACTCATCAATTGAAATTCTCATGGCTTTTAGAGACTCATTAATATCATGCTTAGGTGGAATAGATCTAAGTTTCAAAGCATCAACATCAAGAGAAATTCTATCAACGTTCCTAGCCAAATCATCAATCTTGAGCAATTTTTCTTCAATCATAGCATTAAAATTCTTTTGCGAAGAAATAAGTTCTTTAATATTAGATTCGAAATCAGAGGGCATATTATTATAATTTCTGTAAGAGTTGTTGTAGGAATTCCCATAATTATTAGAAGGATTACTAGGATATGGCCTAGGATTAAAATTCCCTCTATAAGCGTTGTTACCAAAATTATTCCTACCGACAAAATTCACATCCATGGATTCATTATTATTCTCAATCAAAGTAGACAAAGGCATATCATTAGGATCAGAAGAAACACTCTTAGTAGCAAATAATTTCATAAGTTCATCCATCTTCCCACTCAACACATTAATTTCTTCTATCGCATGCACTTTTTATTAGAAATTCTTTCAGTATGCCATTGAGAATAATTAACCATAATATTATCTAGGAGTTAAGTAGCATCTCCTAAAGTGATTTCCATAAAAGTGCCTCCCGCGGCCGAATCTAATAGATTTCTAAAAGCAAAATTCAATCCGGCATAAAAATTTTGTACAATCATCACAAATTCAAACCATGAGTAGGGCAATTATGTATCATTAATTTCATTCTCTCCCAAGCTTGTGCAACATGTTCATGACCAAGTTGTTTGAAGTTCATTATATCATTTCTAAGAGAGATGATCTTAGCGGGAGGAAAATACTGAGAGATAAAAGCATCTTTGCACTTGTTCCATGAATCAATACTATTCTTAGGCAAAGACGAAAACCAAGCTTTAGCACGATCTCTAAGCGAAAAAGGAAATAACTTCAATTTGGCGACATCATTATTAACGCTTTTTTCTTTTGCATATCACATAAATCAACAAAGCTATTCAGATGAGTAGCGGCATCTTCACTAGGAAGGCCGGCGAATTGATCTTTCAAAACAAGATTCAACAAAGCAGTATTAATTTCACAAGATTCGGCATCGGTAAGAGGAGCAATCGGAGTGCTAAGGAAATCATTATTATTGGTATTGGTGAAGTCATACAATTTGGTAGTATCTTGAGCCATCGCAACAAGCAAGCAATCTAACACATGAGCAAACAAAAAGCAAACGGGCAAAAAGAGGCAAATAAAGAGGGAGGATAAGGAGAGAGAGGGCGAATAAAACGGCAAGGGTGAATTGGGGGAGAGGAAAACGAGAGGCAAATGGCAAATAATGTAATGCGAGAGATAGGGATTGTGATGGGTACTTGGTATATTGACTTTTTGCGTAGACTCCCCGGCAACGGCGCCAGAAATCCTTCTTGCTACGTCTTGAGCTTGTGTTGGTTTTCCCCAAAGAGGAAGGGATGATGCAGCAGAGTGGCGTAAGTATTTCCCTCAGTTTTTGAGAACCAAGGTATCAATCCAGCAGGAGGCCACGCTCAAGTCCCTCGTACCTGCACAACACGATAGCTACTCGCAACCAACACGATTAGGGGTTGTCAAGCCCTTCATGGTCACTTACGAGAGTGAGATCTGATAGATAGAATATTTTTGGTATTTTTGATATAAAGATGCAAAGTAAAAAGTAAAGGCAAAGTAAATAGCAAAACAATAAAAAAGTGATGGAGATTGATATGATGAGAATAGACCCGGGGGCCATAGGTTTCACTAGTGGCTTCTCTCAAGAGCATAAGTATTCTACGGTGGGTGAACAAATTACTGTTGAGCAATTGATAGAATTGTGCATAATTATGAGAATACCTAGGCATGATCATGTATATAGGCATCACATCCGTGACAAGTAGATCGAAACGATTCTGCATCTACTACTATTACTCCACTCATCGACCGCTATCCAGCATGCATCTAGAGTATTAAGTTAAAAACAGAGTAACGCCTTAAGCAAGATGACATGATGTAGAGAGATAAATTCATGCAATATGAAATAAACCCCATCTTGTTATCCTCGATGGCAATGGTACAATACGTGCCTTGCTGCCCCTTCTGTCACTGGGTAAGGGCACCACAAGATCGAACCCAAAGCTAAGCACTTCTCCCATGGCAAGAACTACCAATCTAGTTGGCCAAAGCAAATGGATAATTCGATGAGACTTGCAAAGATAACCAAACATACATAAAAGAATTCAGAGAAGATTCAAATATTATTCATAGATAGACTTGATCATAAACCCACAATTCATCGGTCTCAACAAACACACCGCAAAAAGAAGATTACATCGAATAGATCTCCACAAGAGAGGGGGAGAACTTTGTATTGAGATTCAAAGAGAGAGAAGAAGCCATCTAGCTACTAAATATGGACCCAAAGGTCTGAGGTAAACTACTCATACTTCATCAGAGAGGCTATGATGATGTACAAGCCCTCTGTGATGATGGCCCTCTTCCGGCGGAGCTCTGGAACAGGCCCCAAGATGGGATCTCATGGATACAGAAAGTTGCGGCGGTGGAATTAGGTTTTTGGCTCCTGTTCTGATCGTTTGGGGGTACCTGTGTATATATAGGAGGAAGGAGTACGTCGGTGGAGCACCGAGGGTCCCACGAGGCAGGGGGCGCGCCCCCACCCTCGTGAGCACCTCTTTGCTTCCTTGTAGTCGGGTCTAAGTCTCCTGGATCACGTTCGGTGAGAAAATCACGTTCCCGAAGATTTTATTCCGTTTGGACTCCGTTTGATATTCCGTTTATCTGAAACACTGAAATAGGCAAAAAAACAGCAATTCTGGGCTGGGCCTCCGGTTAATAGGTTAGTCCCAAAAATAATATAAAAGTGGAAAATAAAGCCCAATATAGTCCAAAACAGTAGATAATATAGCATGGAGCAATCAAAAATTATAGATACGTTGGAGACGTATCATCCCTCTGTTCCTATATGTAGTGCGTATAAGTTTTTTAGAAAAAAAATCTGATTTATAGTGCGCGTTGGCAGCCATCCTATACTTTGGACCCAAATAGCCTTGCACAGCAGCGCATATGCAGCCTCCTCGCTTGTCTCTTCTGCCGAACTGCAACAGCGCATGCCCTGGGTGGGGGTATTCTGCGTCCAAGATGCAACCTCCAGCTCACGTGTTGGTATGTGTGCCTATAACTATGCGCACTAGATATTGGAATGGAGGGAGTACTACTGTTCTTCTTGCAGTTGGTACTACTGCTCGTATCTTCGTGTTCCAACTGTACTTAATACGTTCGTACTAGTAGTATAATTTGGGTCAGTCGATTTGTGAAAGAAGTTTGACAGAGCGAAAGAAGAAGACGACACAGAAGCTACCCCAGTATCTATATTAGGGTGGCAGGGTGCCCATGATCTATCTTATGAGTATTTGGTGTGGAATACAGTCCGCCGAAAAAAATGGATCGTGCCCGGGGTTAAACGGATGGCGGGGGTGGGGGCAGCATGGCGGTTGCAAGCGGTTGAGGGGAGGGCGCGCCGACGGCGGCAGGCAGTTAGGCGTGTGGCGGGCTGAGAAGATGAACCATGCATCAATTTCGGAGGTTGAAGAAGCCCTTCTAGCCATCCATGTTGCATCAAACGGCTCACAAGAGTCGAATAACCCAAATTGCTCCTTCAGATTGCAGGATCCATGTGGCATTCATGGTCTCAAAGGTAGATTCCGCGTCCGCACCTGGTTTGCGGGCTCGACGCATGCGCAACCGGCTTCCACAGCGACAGGCACCATGCGCGTCTCCTCCGCCCGGGCGGAGATGACAATGACACGCTAGTTCCTCCTTGCCGGCGTGCTGGAGCACGCTCTCGTCCTCCTCTTCGTACGCTGCATGCATAGACACGGCTCCACCAACTGCTCGCATGCTTGGCAGCGCAGCGACATCGCGAGGAGGGACTGCACACGACGTGAGCGGGCGAGCCTTCGGCTTCATGGCACAGGGATGGAGGCAACACAGCGGTGATGGGCGAAAAATTGTTTGCCGGAGGAGGCGGGCGTCAGCATGTGCAACGGCGGCGGCGGCATATTGATGAGTGCGCGTATGGGAGCTTAGTTTAGTTTTATATTGGGTTGGTCAAACTTAAAAGAAAAATCATACTAGTACACGTAAACATTACACTTAGGCAACAATTCTATTAGTTACCATAGCCACGATACGGAATCCTTTGCAAGCGCATGAACTGCGGCCGCGCGGTCGATCGAACGGTGCGTCACCATGTTGTGCTCGAAGGACATCCACCGAACCTTTTTGTGTGTGTGAAAACAATCCCCGAATATTACTCAACTTTTTTTTCCTGGAAAAGTTCTTGACGCTACAATATTTCCATATATTTGAATTTAGCTCCAGTTCGTGTTTATTTGGACTTGGACATTTTAGGTGCGCCCTAATTTTTTTTAATGCTGATTTTGTGTGAGTGAATGAGAGAGAACGTGTGTATGTGTCCATATGTGTGTTGTGGCGGAAGGGCAATGTGGAGACGGTGTGCGTGTGATAGAGACATAGAGAGGTGTGAATGTGCAAATGATCATGCATGAGTGTCGTGGCTTTGTCACGGCAGATGTCCTAGAGAAAGGACTTAGTCGTGGAGCCATCGCGACGGGTTAGCTTGAAGGGGTTAAAGCAGACACAGGGACACAAGAGAGTTTATACTAGTTCGGCCCCTTCGATGAAGGTAAAAGCCTACATCTAGTTGTGATGGAATTGATGGGGTTTCGATGACTAGGGAGCAAACAAGCTTCGCCTATGTCTCGAGTTGTTGTCCCTGAACCGCCGCCGGGTTGTCCCCTTATATACACGGGTGACTCCCGTCGGCTTACAGAGTCCCAATACTAGATCATAGATGTGTCCGGTTTGGTCTCTGCTTATTCCTAACTTACAATACAAGTTAACTACTAATGCCGGTTTACGGCTACAGGCCTTGACCCGACCATGGGCCTTGAGCCCTCATCTGTCTTCTTGGGCTTTAACATACTTAACTGCTGACGAAGTTAACCCGGCCCAGATAGGCTGGTTTACGCCCAGTAGTAATATCCCCAACATTAGGCCCCAGATTGATTTGAACGGGTTCATGTCAATCCTTTAACAAAAGCTTCATCTTCAACATCTTCTCATAAATTGATAAACCGCCATGATGCCATCTTCTCTGACTGCTGTAAACCGGAGTGACGTCACCTGTCATAACGAAGCTATCCATTATGCTTCTTTGTTTAATAGATCTGCGGAAATCGAGGCGACATCTCTGTTTCATGGCCCCTTGATTGTCGCGCCTGACACATGTTCCTTTGCCTTATAAATAGGACCGAAGGGTCATTTCTTTTCTCCCCTTCGTGCCTTCTTCGTCTTCCTCGTGTCGCCAGCCTCGGAGCTCCGCCGCCGCCGTCGACCTCTGCCTCAACCTTGGCCGCTGCATCAACCTGAGCGCACCAGAGCATCGCGGCAACTTTCCGCGTCTTCCTCAGCTCCGGTAAATCTTCTATCCTTTCCCCCGCAGATCTGACCTAGGGTTTCATAGTTCTTCAGTGTTCATCATCTGCCTCTTGTTCATACGATAGATCTTTAGATGGCTCCGCAAATCTTTATTCTGTGCAATGGTAGCCGTTTACCCTTAGCCTTCACTTACACATCTCAAAACCATAGATCTGTATGTACATCTTGCTCATTGATTCGGTACTGCTCCTTTTGGACCTCTGAATATTTATCTTTTTTCTGAACTTGCTTCAGATCCATCGCTGTAGAGAAATCTTACGAAATCTGTTTCTGTAAACTTACTCCTCTGCTTCAATGTTTAAACCCGGCGGTTTAACCTTGTAGGAAAAAATTGCCAAACCGGTATATACCATTAGTCCCCTTGTTGAACCGCCAGATGTTGTTGCTTCATAAAACTCCGGTTCAGATAGATCTGTCTCCGGTTTAACATTGCACATACCAATGTACCTTGATCAAATGTATTTTTGAACTGAGATCTTCTACCTTGTAGATTCCATCATGGCTAAGCAAGTATATGAATGCAATTGGGTTCCTTCTCGCGTCATAGAGGCTCAGCTGGACGATCTAGTCCTAATCGGCGCTTTAGGCAGCAAAGATACCATCCATTGGAGGGCTCCTGGCAAAGAATGCCCTCCCACTCCTCAAGAAGGAGAAGTTGTTGTTTTCGTAGATCACTTAGCTCGGGGCTTTAAGCCACCCGGTTCTAAATTTTACCGAGATGTTTTGGCCGATTTCCAACTCCATCCACAAGATACTGGTCCCAATTCTGTTACAAATATGTGTCACTTCCAGGTGCTCTGTGAAGCGTTCTTTCAAGAGGAGCCCACAGTGGAATTGTTCCGAGACCTTTTCCATCTAAATCGCCGTACTGAGTTTACTGACGGCTCCAATACGGAGTTGGGTGGCATGGCGATCCAGAAAAGGAAAGAGGTCACATACCCTCATGCCAAACTGCACAGTCACCCCAAAGAGTGGAATCAGACATGGTTCTACTACAAAGACACCTCCCCTGCTGGTGAGAATCCCTTGCCCGGCTTTCGTCCGGAGCGGCTCAGCAATACACACCCTTCTCCGCAAAGATTGACTGCCCAGGAGAGAAGAAAATATGCTCCTCAACTATCGAAGCTCAGAGCCTTTATGGCCAACGGTTTAACAGGGGTTGATCTCGCTCGCTGTTGGATATCATGGAACATACTGCCCCTTAGGTAGCGCTCCGGTTTGATGTGCGAGTATACCAGCAGTGCTGATGACCCACTGCGACATTCCAAAATCCAGCTCACCGATGAAGAAATCACAGAAGCTGTGAATAAGATGTTGAATGAACCGGAACATATCTGTGCTAAAAACGGCCTGCTTCCCTTCTGTTCCACCAACAAACCGCCAGCTGTAAGACCTTGATTTTTCCTTTTGCTGAATCTATTATTGATATATCTAGTCATTGTTTAATATCAGTGTCTGTGTAATCAGGGCAATGATCCGTTTTGGAGCAAGAAATTGCCGCAGGAGAAACCAGAAAAACTAGACAAACCGGAAAGAGCAACCCGGCAAAAGACTAAAGCTGTAAACAAGACTGCCCATAGGAAAAGAACTACTGCATCTTCTAATCCGGCCCCTGATGATGATGTGGATAATCCGGACCTTGAGGTAGAGCTTGACTCACTTGGCTTATTTTTCATGCGTCTTATTGATGATGATATTTGTCAGGATGATGCCGAAGCCAGCCACGCTGATGCTGCAGAGGTAATTATTCTCTCTTCCGATTCAGAACCTTTGCCTTCGCTAAAAATCCGTCAAGCAAACCGGAAAGTTAAATTTTCTCATCCTCTTGCTTATTTGGATCCCAAATTTCTTATGAAGACCCAACAGCACGAAGCTCGTCGCACAACCCGGCACAGCGGCCAGGTAGTTACCTCCGCCGGTTTACCGAACAGTCCGGTTCGGAAACGCCGTTCAGAGGTCTCTAATTTGCTTGTCAGTGATTGTCCTAAAACGGGCTGCTTTCGTCAACCTCTTAATCCATCTGACTCCGATTACCAGGTTACTTCCCACTCATCTTCTGGCGAGTCATCGGCTACTCAGCTGCCACCGCTCAAAACGGTGCTTGGGTAAGCTATACTTATTATGATACTTGCAGCATATCGCCTTAGAACATACGCTGGATTTGACTTTGTTATTCTTTTCAGGGCCAAACCTAGGCCAAGCAAGAAGGCCCGCCTGGACAAAGCGGCCGAAGAAGATGCCGTTCTAGAGCCAGGCAAGACACCCGATCTTGAAGCGGCTATTCCTGAGGATATACCCAACGATCCACCGCAGCCAGACGACGATCTTATTGCTGAAGAAAGGCCTACTGATGCCTCAGGTCCTGTCAATCAGCCCACAGGCTCCATCCGGATTGAGAGATCCACCGGTCCAGCAAAACCTACTGACAAGCCAGCTCCAGTGCAAATCGGCCATACTCAGGAGGACGAGGTTGTCATTACTGGCACTGGCCATACCGAGCCAAGCAATCCTGTTGCTTTGTCCGAACATTCTGCCAAGGAAGAATTTGCTGCCTTTGGTAAAGGCAAGTGGAATGCCAATCTGGCAACTTACGCTGCTCTGAACGCCCAAGATATCCATTCCGGCTACCTGAACCGGCTGTATACCAGCCGTGACTATGAAGCCAGTCTGGTTAATATGATGAAGGATAAATACGAGGTAACTTCCATATGTTCTTTCCTGCTTGTACGCTTCAATACTTGCTGACTCTCCTAGCCCCCAAGGGCCGGATTGTAATCTTCTTTCAAACCGGGACTTACTAACATAAATCTTAATACTTTGAAATTCGCCGATGTAGCCCGCAAGGGCCAGTTCAACTTAGCGTAGTTAAACTGGTACTTTAAGTAATTGAGATTGCCGCATCAGAATATATATATGAGCAAATAGTCATTAGCCCCCAAGTGCCAAGTTGAATACTTGTATTGATCTTGGGACTTTGTAAGCAATTGAAAGATGAAGATCGAATATGCATTAGCCCCCAAGTGCTAAGTGCATAACTTGTTATGTGGTTGGTACTTCAATCCTTGTACCGTTTTGTTGAAGCATATAATTGTCCGCATGCAGGCGGAGCTGAAAACGAAAGAAAGCCAAGTCGCCGATCTCCAAGAAAACCTGAAAACCCAACAAGCTGAAACCTCCAAAGCAAAAGAGGAATTAACCAACGCTTTAAGCGCCATGGAACAGCTTAAGGAGAGCTTCAAGAAGAAGCGGGCGGATTGGGCCACTAAAAAGTCCGCTTTAATCAAACAAGCAGAGGATGCCGAGGCTGCACTAAAACCAGTGGCGGATGAACTGACCAGCATAAAGCGGCACGTGCATGCCATGACTACTACTATCTTTGGTAAGTCAGTTTGACTTCTGAATTGGCTCTGCCTTCTTACAGAGTTGCCGGTTTATTAACCCTTTATGGTATTTCAGGGACACGCATTGGTCACTTGGGGTCAGATGTGTGGAAGAAACTGAAAGCTGCCTATACATTGGTTGAACAATTGTATACTGGCGCCCAGCGGATCATCTGTACCGCATCCCATAACAAACCGGCGCCCACTTTGATTCAAGACACTCTGATGAAACTGTCGGTGCTTCCTGCCCGGGTTGAAGAGCTGAAGAAATCTGCTGCTCGAACTGGTGCGATCAATGCCTTAATCCGGGCAAAAGCCTGGGTGCCGGATTTTGATCCTATTGAAGCGGCTCAGGGCTATCCTAGCTTGAAGGAAGACAGGTCAGAATTTGGTGAAGCGGATCTGTGAGCAATAAACCGGGAGGTACGTCCGCTAGCTTGTCAATTGGCTGAAGAAGCAGACTTGTCTCATTATCAAGCCCAATATGACAATCAGAACAAGCGAATAGCTGCACCAATCCATGAATCGGAAAATCTGATCCCTCCAATCCGTAAGCATACTTACGCTCCCGATATTGACCCGTCATTGCTGATCCATGATGAAGCTGTTTTTCAAGCATTAATGGGAATCGACTGGACAACTGTTGATTTCCAGCCACTGGGTAGAGAAACGGAGGCTGAAGCGGCGCAGGATGACCCACAACCATCAGGCCAGGCTGGTGACCAAGCTTGAACCGGAAGCCGGTTTTAAAACTGTCTCTCCTTTGCAAAAAACAATGATATTATTATGGGCACCGTGTTGCCTTGTAATAGGCTAGCTGATACTTTTGATGTTGATATGCCTTCGTGCATAATTTGTTCTTCCTGGGGTGATGAATTTTCCAAAGCGCTTTCTGCAATAAGAAACTCTTCAAGTGCCACCGCGGTTGTACCGTCAGGCGGAATATGATGTCTGCATATATGAAGTCAAAACATCCAAAAAAAATTAAGTATATAACCAAATTTTTGAGATACATAATACCTGCCATTGTTGAGCGTGAAGTTGGCGTGGCCAATCTTGAAGCGGAGTTTTGCAAACCCACATTGTTGGAGGAGATAACAACTCATGTATATATATGACGCTGGTTTACCATGTAAACCGTGCCGGGTTATAATAAACACCGTGTTACTCCATAAGAGGATGTTAACAACAAGGATCAAACCGGGCAAATAGTCTCCGGATTGACGTGAACTGTGTTCCGTCAATGGATTGATTGAAAACTTTGTCGGTTTAAAAATAACGCAATAAAAAAGAAAAAAGTATCTTGCAAAGAAAAGTGCGAAGCAAAAGCAATGAGAAAACCGTTTGCAAAAAAGGTTTATTTGAGCTGATCAAATGGCGTTACCATGGCCGAACACGACCAAGCTCCCGTTAGGTGTAACTATGGTTCTAGTCAGCCAGGTCCCCAAATGAAACCGTGGCATTTATGCCGACCAAGTGGCATGGCGATGGTTCGGGTTCGACCAAGCCCCCAAGTGGTTATGTGGCCTTAGGCCGATCAAGAGGCATGAGTGGTTCGGACGTGACCAAGTCCCCAAGTGATCTGGTGGCTCTCACCTATCAAGAGGTATGGTATTGGTTCGGACACGACCAAACCTCCAAGTGATATAACACGATGCTTTTAGAAAAGCGAACTCAAGGGGTAAACCGGAGGCCGCTTTAGAACAACTCCGTGTAGCCACACATGATGTAAAAGAACAGATACCCCTCTTTAGCTGAGGTTCCGGTTTATTATAGTTAATCATAATATATACATCGTTGTAATATGTACATAAGCAGAACCAATGGCTCAGGTATAATAAGGCCGAAGATGAGCTATGTTCCACGGCCTGTTGGTTTCCTCCTCTGATGTACGTGAGTCCTTATGCTCTCGAATATCGATCAGATAGTATGACCCGTTGTGCAGATTCTTGTTGACCATGAAAGGCCCCTCCCAAGGTGGGGATAACTTATGCATATCAGTCTGATCTTGGATGAGCCGAAGCACCAAATCTCCTTCCTGGAAGGTTCTGGTTCTGACTCGGCGACTGTGATAACGACGAAGATCATGTTGATAAATCGCCGATCGGGCGGCTTCTATGTCACGCTCTTCATCCAACCGGTCCAAAGCATCTTGTCATGCTGTCTTGTTGTCCGCTTCAATATAAGCCGTCACACGAGGTGAATCATGACGGATATCACTGGGGAGAACCGCCTCCGCTCCATAAACCATGAAGAACGGTGTGTATCCTGTTGACCTGTTGGGTGTTGTATTGATGCTCCATAACATATATGGTAATTCTTCTACCCAACAACCCGGCGTTCTCTGCAAAGGAACCATGAGCCGGGGCTTGATGCCTCTCAAGATCTCTTGATTAGCTCTTTCTGCTTGACCATTGGACTGTGGGTGTGCCACTGATGAAACGTCGAGCCGGATGTGCTCCCATTCGCAGAACTCCTTCATGGCACCTTTGGACAAATTGGTACCATTATCTGTGATGATACTATGTGGAAAGCCAAACCGGAAAATCACTTTTTTAATGAACTGAACCGTCGTGGCCGCATCACACTTGCTAACAGGTTCTGCCTCCACCCACTTTGTAAACTTGTCAACCGCCACCAGGAGGTGGGTCTTCTTATCTTTGGACCTTTTGAAAGGCCCAACCATATCCAACCCCCAAGTCGCAAACGGCCAAGTAATTGGAATCATTCTCAATTCTTGAGCCGGTACATGAGCACGTCTTGAGAACTTTTGGCAACCATCACATCGTCTAACCAGATCCTCCGCATCAGCATGAGCAGTTAACCAATAGAAGCCATGGCGAAACGCTTTAGCCACCAGAGATTTTGAACCAGCGTGGTGACCACAATCTCCTTCGTGGATCTCACGCAAAATTTCACGGCCTTCTTCAGGAGACACACAGCGTTGAAATGCTCCTGACACACTGCAATGATGCAACTCGCCGTTGATAATAGTCATGGACTTGGATCGCCGGATTATCTGTCGGGCCAGAGTCTCATCCTGTGGTAACTCACCCCGGTTCTTGTACGCCAGGTAAGGAAGTGTCCAATCCGGAATAACATGAAGAGCTGCCACCAATTGAGCCTCCGGATCAGGAATAGCCAAATCCGCTTCACCAGGGATCTTGACCGACGGGTTGTGCAGCACATCCAAAAAAACATTGGGCGGAACCGGTTTGCACTGAGAGCCCAGCCGGCTTAAGGCGTCCGCCTCTTCATTTTTCCGCCGGTCCACATGGTCCATCTGACAGCCTTTGAAATGACCTGCGACAATGTCCACCTCATGACGATATGCTGCCATGAGTGGGTCCTTGGAGTCCCAAGTGCCAGACACTTGCTGAGCCACGAGGTCCGTGTCACCGAAGCACTTAACTCAACTTAGATTCATCTCCTTAGCCATCCGGAGACCATGGAGCAAGGCTTCATACTCAGCTGCATTGTTAGTACAAGGGAACATTAAGTGGAGAACATAACAAAACTTATCACCTCGTGGGGAAGTTAATACGACTCCAGCCCCCGAGCCTTCCAGTTGCCTGGATCCGTCAAAATGGATGGTCCAATATGTGTGATCCAGCTTTTCTTCAGGTGCTTGCATTTCCATCCAATCATTGATAAAATCAACCAGTGCTTGAGACTTGATCGCCGTCCGAGGCACATACTTCAAATCGTGCGGCCCAAGCTCTATAGCCCACTTGGCAATCCGGCCAGTTGCTTCCCGGTTCTGGATGATATCCCCAAAGGAGCAGAACTGACCACCGTAATTGGATGCCCTTGGAAGTATTGTTTAAGCTTCCGGCTTGCCATGAAAACTCCATACACCAGCTTCTGCCAATGCGGATACCTTTGCTTGGACTCAATGAGCACCTCGCTGATATAATAGACCGGACGTTGAACCGGATGCTCCTTACCTGCCTCCTTTCGCTCCACCACAATAGCCACGCTGACCGCCCGAGCATTAGCAGCAACATATACCAGTAACGGCTCCTTGTCAATAGGAGCGGCGAGCACAGGCGGATTGGCCAATTGCCGCTTTAAGTCCTCAAATGCTTCATCAGCAACAAAACTCTAGACAAACTGATCCGTCTTCTTCAACATCTGATACAAAGGGATTTCCTTCTCACCAAGACGACTGATAAACCGGCTTAACGCGGCAATCCGGCCTGTCAGGCGTTGAACATCATTGATACACTTTGGTTTAGCGAGGGACGTGATGGCTGTGATCTTCTCCGGATTAGCCTCAATTCCCCTATTGGACACCAGGAAGCCTAATAACTTGCCTGCCGGTACACCAAAGACGCATTTGTCCGGATTAAGCATCATCTTGTATGTCCTGAGGTTATCAAAAGTTTCCTTTAAATCACCAATCAGAGTCTCCTTCTCCAGAATTTAACCACGATATCATCCACGTAGGCGTGTACATTACGGCCAATCTGTTTGTGTAGACAATTTTGCACACAACGTTGATAAGTTGCCTGGGCACTCTTGAGCCCAAAGGGCATAGACACATAGCAGAAGGCTCCAAAGGGAGTTATGAATGCCGTTTTCTCCTGGTCCTTAACTGCCATTTTGATTTGATGATAGCCAGAATATGCATCCAAAAAACTTAAACGCTCACAACCCGCCGTAGCATCAATAATTTGATCAATACGGGGGAGGGCAAAAGGATCTGCTGGACAAGCTTTATTAAGATCTGTGTAATCCACACACATGCGCCGTTTTTCTTAAGGACCAGCACCGGATTAGCAAGCCACTCAGGGTGAAAAACTTCCACAATAAAACCAGCTGCTAAGAGCCTGGCTACCTCTTCTCCAATTGCCTTGCGTCTTTCTTTGTTAAACCGGCGGAGGAACTGTTTCACCGGTTTGTATTTAGGGTCCACATTAAGGGTGTGCTCAGCGAGTTGCCTCGGTACACCTGGCATGTCAGAGGGCTTCCATGCAAAAATATCCCGATTCTCACGGATGAACTCGATGAGCGCGCTTTCCTATTTCGGATCCAAATTAGCACTGATGCTGAACTGCTTGGACGATCGCCAGGTACAAAGTCAACAAGCTTAGTTTCTGCTGCCGATTTGAACTTCAGGGCCGGATCATGCTCCGTAGTTGGCTTCTTTAATGGAGTCATGTCCGTCGGATCAACATTGTCCTTATAATACTTCAACTCCTCGGTGGCACAAACCGACTCTGCATAGGCCGCATCACCTTCCTCGCACTCCAAAGCGATTTTGCGGCTTCCGTGAACCGTTATTGTCCCCTTGTGACCCGGCATCTTGAGCTGCAAATACACATAACAGGGTCGTGCCATAAATTTGGCGTAGGCCGGTCGCCCAAATAAGGCGTGATATGGACTTTGGATTTTCACCACTTCAAACATCAATGTCTCCGACCTGGAATCATGATCATCGCCAAAGGCCACTTCCAGAGCTATCTTACCGACAGGATATGCTGATCTGCCAGGTACTACACCGTGGAACACCGTATTAGACGGTTTAAGATTTTTGTCTGTCAGACCCATACGACGGAAGGTCTCATAGTACAAGATATTAATGCTGCTACCTCCATCCATGAGCACCCTGGTGAACTTGTAACCTCCCACCTGAGGCGCCACCACTAGAGCCAACTAACCCGGATTATCGACCTGGGGAGGGTGATCCTCTCTGCTCAATATGATTGGCTGTTTAGACCAACGTAGATAACGGGGTATGGCCGGTTCAACAGAGTTGACCGCCCACCTCTGAACCTTCCGGTCTCGCTTGTCCAAGCTAGTGGTGAAGACATGATACTGACCACTACTCAACTGCTTTGGGTTGCTCTGGTAACCTGACTGTTGCTGCTGTTGGTTGTAACCACCCTGGTTGTTCTGACTATTTTGACAATTATGTCCGCCCGGATTACCATTAAATCCTGAACCGGAACTTCCTCCACCGTAACCCGGCCCGGATCCTGAGCCACCACCAGATTTGTGATCATACTGGAAATTATTAGAATTCTTGAACTCCTGCATAATAAAGCAATCCTTCCAAAGGTGGTTTGCTGGCGCCTCCTTCGTCCCATGTCTTGGACAGGGCTGGCTTAGCAGATAGTTTAGGCGGTCTGGGTTAGGGTTGGGCGCCCCATTACGATTTTTCGGTTTACCCCTGCGTCGCTGGCCATTGTCCTGTGCGTTAGTATTAGCCACAAAGTCCATGTTACCATCCGCTTTACGCTTGCCTCCACCACCATTGCCTGCCCAGTGATGCTGCTGGCCTTCGGAGTTGCTGTTCCTCTTTCCCTTCCCTGTCTTGTCATCATCAGATTCGGGATCCTTGGTACTATCAAAATCAGCATATTTCACCAAAGCGGCCATGAGGCTTCCCATGTCAGTGCAATGATGCTTCATCCGTCCCAACTTCAGCTTCAGGGGCCCAAATCGGCAGTTGCCTTCTAGGGTTAACACTGCGGTGTCAGCGTTGATGTGGTCTGATGAGTGCAACACTTGTGAAACCCGGCGCACCCAATGAGTCGTTGACTCTCCTTCCTCCTGGACGCATGCAGCTAACTCCACTATCGACATAGGCCGTTTACATGTATCCTTGAAATTGCTGATAAACCGGGCTCGCAATTGGGCCCATGAACTAATAGAATTAGCCAGCAAGTTTTTTAACAAAGTACGGGCCGTTCCTTCAAGCATCATGGTGAAGTATTTCGCACACGCCGCGTCATCCACATCAAGCATCTCCATGGCCATCTCATAGCTCTCCACCCATGTCTCCGGAGGCTGATCCGCCATGTAATTTGGTACCTTGCGCGGGCCCTTGAAATCCTTGGGCAGGCGCACATTGTGTAAAGCGGGGATAAGGCAAGGCACTCCCAAAGAACTAGAAGTAACACCAGGTTCAATCGAGATGGTTGGACGAACCGGCGTGAGCTACCGAGCCTGATGCTATGTGGCTAACTCGGCCTCCCTGCGCGCTCGGGCCCGGTTCACCACTTCCTGAGCGTTATCAGCACCACGCGTCGGGTTGTTGCCACGGGGTGCTCCAATCGTTCGTTACTCGACACTGCCGGTTCATCCATATGTCTGCTATAGCTCCGGCTTGGACGGGGGGTCGAGTGGATCCGGTCACGGCTGTACGAGTATGCTTCTTGTTGGACCAAAGCTGTCCTCGGAAGCTCCTTGACCCGTCGGGTCTCTACTGCCTGCGGCGAATCACCTTCAATCGGAATAGCCTCCAGCCGTGCAGCAGCGGCAACGAGATTGTCCATCGGGTTGGAGTAGTGACCCGTAGGTGTTAAAACAGCCTGAGGTATAACGGTGTTTTGACGAGGCAGGTCCATCTGACGAGGCTGAACCGGTGCCCCGGTCCCAGGAGCTTCCGCCCGGTTTCCCTCCAGCGGATTGCCGGTTCCTACTGCTGGAGTGTTGAAAAGGTCTCTGGCCTCAAAAACCGGAGGCAAACGGGATCGGTACTTCCTCCTCCTGACTTCCTGCGACGCATTCTGGTCCAGCATGAGCCTGTAGGCTTGTGCGTCTAAAGCGGCCCGCTCCGTGGGCATCCTGGTGTCCTCAGCTGCCAGATCTGCCTTGGCCTGGGTGATCAGTTCCTTCACTTTTGCAATCTCAGCGTTGTGAACGCCCTGATCCGCCGGATTAGCCTCCGCCATAAGCACAGCCAATGCATCAAACAGCTATGATAGAACTTGAGCTGGCGGGCGCACAGGGCCTCCTGCCCCGGCAGCCGTCGCTGCTGCTGAACCGGAGGTTGTTGCTGCAGCGGTCGAAGAATGAAGCGCTGCTTGTGTGCCAGCCATGAATATTCCAACCCAGTTGGGCAGATCAGAGGGGTCCGGAATACTGTCGCCATCGGAACAGCCCCCAATCCGGCCGTCTTCTAGCTGATAAAGAGATTCGGTTTCTCCGGTCGATGACTCGTCATCGGAACAAACGACGGTAGCGCCGCGAGATTCCGATCCATCCTCATAACTTCCTCCATGGATGACTCCCATGAAGGCACGCTTCATGGCCGGTTTAACCCGGGCGGATCGCGCACGCTGAGCCGTCTCGACGAGGTCGGTGCAGATGTCCGGCTCAGGGCCCGGTTCACCGATCTTGCCAATGAAAACGTGAATGCCTCCAAAGGGGACCCGGTACCCGTACTCAATTGAGCCGGCTTCGGGGCCCCAGCCTGTGTCGTCGATGTAGAACTTGCCGCGATGACTCTTAGTCATCCGGCCTACCGGGTAGCCCTCAAGTCCTTCAAAGCGGCCCTCCAAGAACCGGAAACCATCGTGCGATAGCCCCACAGTGGGCGCCAGCTGTCGTGGCTTTGTCACGGCAGATGTCCTAGAGAAAGGACTTAGTCGTGGAGCCATCGCGACGGGTTAGCTTGAAGGGGTTAAAGCGGACACAGGGACGCAAGAGAGTTTATACTAGTTCGGCCCCTTCGATGAAGGTAAAAGCCTACGTCTAGTTGTGATGGAATTGATGGGGTTTCGATGACTAGGGAGCAAACAAGCTTCGCCTATGTCTCGAGTTGTTGTCCCTGAACCGCCGCCGGGTCATCCCCTTATATACACAAGTGACTCCCGTCGGCTTACAGAGTCCCAATACCGGCTCATCGATGTGTCATGTTTGGTCTCTGCTTATTCCTAACTTACAATACAAGTTAACTACTAATGCCGGTTTACGGCTACAGGCCTTGACCCGACCATGGGCCTTGATCCCTCATCTGTCTTCTTGGGCTTTAACATACTTAACTACTAACGAAGTTAACCTGGCCCAGATAGGCCGGTTTACGCCCAGTAGTAATATCCCCAACAATGAGTGAGACATAGACAGATGCCGATATGTTGTGTATACATGAGAGAATGGTCTTCTATTTTACTTGTGTGTGTGAGAGAGAGGAGCATCTGTAACACAACAACCCTCTCTCTCGATTCGTCCGTCCCTCGCATGATCGCATGTAACACATGCACCAACGCGGACATTTTGACACCCTCACCCGGCCCCTGCCCACCTCAAGGCCCGCACATCGCTCTCTATCTCGCACGCACAATCTCTTCGTGAATACCCTGTATAGCATGTAGCTTTCCGTCACATACACACACATTTCTCTCCTTAGGTTTGTTTTCTCTCAATATCTGACACACACACACACACACACAGCACACAACACACAGACACACCCCCTCCCCCAAGCACACAATTCATCCCCATCCAAGGTTATATGGCGACCACTCTCGCTTGTGCTTCTCTACACCCCGGCATGCACAACACCTCAATCTTCAAAGAAGGCATCGAGGATATCGAAGACGGCAACCACACTGCGCTAGAGAATGCGGAGCCATTTGGAAGTAGGATGATGTGACGACGGCTGACTAACTCCTCCCCCCACCCTATCTCTCTCACAAAATTACCAATCCCTCTCTCCCCCGCACAAATTTATCAATCCCTCAACCCACGAGATCCTTCCCCTCTCGTTCATGTTTTTCCATCTCTCTCATCAAACCTGTTGTCTCTTCTCCTTCCATGTGTACAGAATTCGGATGCACGCGCATCTCACGTATATTACATGTCTCCATATTTCTCATAGACCTAACTTCTTCCTTTCTCTTTCTCTCTCTCTCTATCTCTCTCTCTCTGTTTCGTTAGGTTTGTCTCCAACTCTCTCGTCCACATACATACAATCTTTCCTGCCCTATCTGCTCCATCTTTGCAAGCTCTCTCTGCACGTTTCATTCACACATTGGGATATGTTCCAAATGTTGCTTTTATAATGGCTGATGTTGAGTTATTATTGGTTTTGTTGCATCCTACAAAGTAATAGCTATGAAATGCATTTTGATTGTCATTTGACTGGGATTATTTGAGTTTGAGCATGTTGTGAAGTACTATAGACCTCGTATACATCTTGGAATTCGACAATGATTGTAACTATTGAATTGTATAGACCATTACATTCGAAGTCAGTAGCCTAATATATTTATTCCACAATTTCAACAAATGATTAATTCACTACATACTAAGAAAACAAATGTGTACACCCTCCGTTTTTATTTAAGTCCGCGTATTAGCATTGGTCAAAGTCAAGTTTCGTAAACTCTCAGAAAGTTTATATCAAAAAATATTAACATATACAATAACAAATAAATACTATTAGATTCATTATTGAATATATTTTGACATCGTACATATCTGTTATGGTAAATGTTTATATTTTTCTATAAACTTGGTCAAACTTTAGGAAGTTTGACTTCGGTCAAACCTAATATGCAGAGTTTACTAGTACTACTCGCTAGTTGCTTAGCCGAATCACCCAAGACGCCACACGGGGAGTTCCGTGTCACAAAATTTTGAGGTCGGCAGGAAAATCTCCCGCGACCCTGATTCGAGCAGTGGGAAGTTACCATCATAGCCTTCAGAACAAGCCTATGGATGACGGTTGGTAGGGGTTGTTTTCGTAACTTCAGGTTCACCCTACCCAGCCAACCCCATCCCGGCACCCAGAGTAGTACACCTGAATACTCCCCATTTCTATCCCCACTGTAAAATAGACTTCTCCACGGCACCGCAGCCTTCGTGCTCCTCCCCTTATCCATCGGCGCACTCGTCCACCGCAGCGCGTCTGCCTCATCGACAACCTCGTACGCCACACTGGAGCCGGTCCACCGTCGTCATCGTACACAGAGCCTCTTCCCCGGCACCGTCTTCCACGGTCTCGGATCTGCTTCCCGGAAGCCGATGCCAAGTACTACCTCTTGAGCACTACGTTGGTTTTCCCTTGAAGAGGAAAGGGTGATGCAGTAAAGCAGCGTAAGTATTTCTCTCGGTTTTTGAGAACCAAGGTATCAATCCAGTAGGAGACCACGCGCGAGTCACCTCGTACCTGCACAAACAAATAAGAACCTCGCAACCAACGCGATAACGGGGTTGTCAATCGCTTCACGGCCACTTGCAAGAGTGAGATCTGATGGAGATAATAATAATAAGATAAATATTTTTGGTATTTGTCGGCGTCCTGGGAACACGGGTCCCCAGACTTGCCTGCCTGCGGCCCACGGCGTGGCTGAGCCTGCAAGCCGTACGGCCCATCTTCACCGACAAAGCATCCAAGACCCTTGCAAGAGTCCAAGCCTCGCAAGGCGGACGACACAAGGCCTCCTCTGGAGTGGCCTAGCCAGGAAAGCTCACGAGGAGTGGAGATATCAAGGCGGGGAAAACCTCGCGAGACCCTCGTGACATGAGCCGTGACGCACGACACCAGGCGGGCGCCAGCGCGCACAGCGTCCTTGTTTCCTCTTTGGTGCTAAGGAGGCCAGCGCAGGCGAAGAGTACCGAGGCATCAGGCAAAGGTTTCTATATTGGTGCAACGAGACCAAGAACAAGAGGACGGCAAGACGGAGGTCATCGTGGAGCCCAAGACGGCGTCACCAAAGAGCTTTTCGCAGGCGAATACCACTTTTGTCAGGATAGCTTGTACTAGCTGTCCCCTTCAAATTGGCCCACCATTGTTGGCTTCCTTCCCGCTCGATATCTGGGAAGAGGACCAGGGCCAATATAAATAGGACTAGCCACCACCCTAGCAAGGGTCGGATGATTCAGACCATCCTCACACACACAAGCTCACCGAGCTCAAGAACACCTCAACCTCAGGAGGCTGTTCTTCCCTTATACTGTTCATCATTAGCCCTAGAGGCAATCCACCACGACCACACTGGAGTAGGGTATTACACCACAACGGTGGCCCGAACCAGTATAAATCTTGTGTCTTTCTGTGTTGCGAGTTCGTCGAGTTCGTCCGCGAGATATTAGCGAGCTAGGGCGTATATTGGTGGGAAGGAAAGACTTTGCGCGCACCCCAGTGTTCGAACCTTAAGGGTTTGCCAGAACCCCACATCCGACATTTGGCGCGCCAGGTAGGGTTGTGCCATAGCTTCCCTTCCATCAGTTCGTCGCTCCGTCGTCTCCTTGGCGGACGCTCGCCGTGCTCAAGCTGAACGTCGGGTTGCCCACACCGCCCGCGTCGCTCAGACGGCTCCCGTCAGCGGGCCGCATCGCCGTTCTCCGTCTCCCGCCGCCAACGTAGCCACCGGCCTGGCAAGGAACGAGCAACAGGTGTCCTCACTGCATCCTTCAGTGCGGCAGGACGGCCGCACAGCAACTCCATCGCTGACCCCTGCCGGTTCTTTGTCTCACGCGCACCGCACTCCCATGGAGGCATGGGCCGCAATCCTTGCGGTGAACGAGCTCCTGCGTTACCGCCCCGTCGATGACCTCTACGAGGAGTGGCTCGACCGCGTCGCCGAGCTCGTCCGCGCCGTAGGGGGCTCTCCGGCGCCGTCCCACTCTCTGCCTCCCCCTCAACCAGCCACCGGCGACGGGGCTCACAGCGTGCCTCCACCACCTCAGCCCCAAGACGTCGCCTTGGCACCAAGGCGTGCGGCTCCGCGACATGATCTGCCGCGCCCAGCGCCCGCGCGCGAAGAGAGAAGCTGCCAAGAAATTCCGCGGCCGTGAGAAGCTGCACCTGCGCTCCCCGCGCCACCTCGTCAAGACCGCGCACCGCCCGAAGTGGTGTAGCACGGACCTCGTCCAGACTAAGCTCCACCTCCGAAGTGGGCCCCGGCAACCACGGCTGGCTGCCGTGCCTTCACTCCAGAGGTGCGTAGTGTCGCCTGACCGGGCAAGTTCAAGCCGGATCTGCCTCTCGCTATGACGGTACCGCCGACCCCGTGGAGTTCCTACAGCTCTATGAGCTGAGCATCGAAGCGGCCAATGGCAACGAAAAGGTCATGGCGAACTGGTTTCCCATGGCTCTCAAGGATGGAGCTCGCTCCTGGCTCATGAACCTGCAGCACGGCTCGATCTCCTCCTGGGACAAGATGAGCAACTGCTTCGTTGCCAACTTCCAAGGCACTCGCGACCGCCCACCGGCCGCTGGTGACCTACGCCGCATCAGGCAGCAGCCAGGAGAGACCCTCCAGAAGTACATCTAGCGCTTCAACAACACACGCCTCAAGATCCCCAAGGTCACGGATGAGGCCATCATCTCCACGTTCTCCGACGGCGTCCGTGACGTCAAGATGAAGGAAGAGCTCACCATCCACGAGGAGCTCTGCACATCTCAGGAGCTATTCAACCTGGCGACCAGGTGCGCAAGAGCTGAGGAGGGGCGCCTCTCTCTCCTTGAGCCGGCAGATGTGGGCGCGGAGGAGAAGAAGGCTAAGGCCAAGGACGTGAAGTGCAAGGAGGTAGCTGTGCTCGCAGCGGAGCCCGACATGAAGCAGGGCAGAGATCAGCCCGAGTCATCCAAGAACGGCCGACCATTCAGCACCTTCCACAACCTGAACACCCACAACACCAGGGACTGTCAAGAGCTCAGAGCCATACGAGAAGGACGCTATGGTCGACGCCCCGAGCGCAACCGCCGGGGCTATGGCCACGGAGGAGGACGTGGAGGCGGGCGCTGGGACGACCGTGGCCCGCGCTAGGAGTGGCGCGACCGGCCTCATGAGGACCGCTGGCAGGACCAGCCTCGTGAGGGCGCCTGGAGGGACCCGCCTCGTGAGGATCGCCCCCAGGGCAACGCCGGTCTTCCCCCGCTACCGCCACCAAGAAGGAACGACGACCACCACCAGGACGAGGCGGCTGGGGGCTTCCAGGAGCCGCGTGCGATTGCCTGCTTCTTGGGCGGTGCCCAGGCCCCAGCGTCCCAGCGCGTCTTCAAGCAATTTGCTCGCGAGGTGAATGCGGCTCTCCCCAAGCTCGAGGCCACGCGCCCGCTCAGGTGGTCCCAATGCGCCATCACTTTCAACTCGGCGGATCAGCTCAAGTGCGCAGCCACCGCTTGCACCCTCCCTATGTTGTGTTCCCCAGTCATCAGCAATGTGCAGGTCACCAAGACCCTCATCGATGGCGGCGCAGGGCTCAACGTCCTGTCCGTCGACATGTTCGACAACCTCCAAGTGCCATATGAGCAGCTCTAGCCCACCAAGCCTTTCTCAGGAGTGACCCACGGCTCCGCCATGCCGATAGGGCAGGTCTGCCTGCCTGTCACCTTCGGGGAGCGCAAAAACTACCGCACTGAGCTCATCGACTTCGACATCGCGCAGATCCGCTTGCCATACAAAGCCATCCTCGGGTACCCAGCCACGGCCAAGTTCATGGCAGTCACTCATCACGGCTACAACATTCTCAAGATGCCAGGAAGTGGAGGAATCATCACGGTCCCGTGTGAAGACAGGGATGCGGTGTGCTCCCTCGAGCGCGCCTTTCAAGCCGCAACAATCGACGACCCTGACAGCAGAAATGAAGGCCCTCTGGAGGCCATCCCCAAGAACAAGAAGCCGCACCGTGCAGGACCTAAGGAGGACGGCGTCACGGCAGAAGCCACGTCAGGGCCAGCGCCAGCTCCAGGGGCGCCTCCCTCCATCTCATAGGAAGGCGCGCCCGGCGCCCTCCTTAGGCAGGGCTCGGGGGCTCTCTTCTGGATGGCCTCGGACCTTGCCAACCTCACGTGGGAGGCGCTTGGGCACCACTTGCAAGCGTGCTTCACGGCACGTGACCCTCAGGAGAGCACAGGGCAAGGAGTGCCCACCACCCAGGAGTTCACCACCAAGACCACCCAGGAACTGCAAGAAGCAAGGGCCATGTGCGGCGATAGCCGACCACGGGGCGCAGCTCCGCATCCTGGCGAGGATGCTGGGTTGTGTGTCTGCATCGACGTCCCAGGGCTGAACAGGACCGCATCTCAGGAGCGTTTCTGGCCTTCGCGTGTGGGCCACTGCGAGGGCCCGCCGCACAGCTACGTTCGTATACCCTTTGGCTTGCCGAGCGTGGCGTCGGCCTATGAGCGCAACATGCGACGTGTCCTGGCGGCTCACTAAGTCAAGTACCACGCCGTTCTGGAGGAGATGGAGACGGTCTTCAGGGAACCTCCCGAACCCTCGGAGCCTCCTGAGGCTCAGGGTTCTGGCGGCTCATGAGGAGTCATTTCTTCAACGCACGCCTTCAGCTGCACCAACTCTACTTCGTCTACAGAACCAGGTGACATCTTCCAAGCTCGTTTAGCTGGGAGCACCCCATAGGCTGCATTATTCCCAGGCCGCGTGGGTCCGTCCCTGCGGCATGTATCCCTTTTGCTTCTGTCTTCAGCTTACCTTGTTGGGGGCGCCCCTCGGTTTGCATCATCCCCAAGCCGCTCGGGCCGGACCCGGCGGCATGTATCTTCCTGCATTTATCCAAGCTGATTTGCCTTCCCTGCTTAACCTGCCAACTGCTATCACCTGCTCGATCATCGTCTCCCCCGGGGCCTCCACACAGGCACGGTGCTGGTGCATGGGTCCATCCCTGCCACGCTGACAAATCTGAGCGGTCGAGCTTTGGCTCGCGGCACGCCCCGCGCACATCACCTCACCAGGCAGACAGCTGTAACGGCTAACCGTGTTTCTTCTTGAGCCTGTTCACAGGGACCCCGTGGGAAGGATAGCAGGCGGCACCGCGAGTCTCCTTTTCTCTCGTGCAATTCGCTTGCGTGTTAAAAGGGGGGCTCCTGAGCATCGCGACTCAGGAGCTCTTACTGGCTCTCCAGCCCTCACCCCCTGGCCTTGACCACGGCATCGCGACCTGGCATACCAGCGGCGGCTGAGATCACTCGAGGGCTGGGACCTGAGAACGTAGCACTAAGGAGAGCATGAGGGGAGGGAAACTCATATGGGCCAACCTAGCTATGCCGCACGAGTAGGCGCGCAGCCCTAGCGCGATATCAGGAGTCGCCACGAGATCAACGAGATAAGTCCCGCACTCGGATTGGCTAAATGTTTGGGCCTAATGGTCATTCACGCCTTGCCGCAGCCCCGTTGCGGCCACGTCAACTCTCTTTCTCGCCTTACCATGGATGCTTGAGCGCTAAGGGGGACCTCCTGAGCATCGCGCCTCAGGGGCTCTTACTAGTCCTCGGGCCACACACCTCCTAGCCTTGACCACGGCATGCGACCTGGCATACCAGCGACGGCTGTAGCCTACCTGGGGACCGGGACCTGTCAGCATAGAGCAACAAGCTATCATGAGGAAAGAAAGGGGGACCGAGCCTTAACGGGACATGCGTTCACCAAATTCTCATAACAGGGAAGATAAGCACAAAAGACATTACGGACCCTTACATGCCCCCATGGGGTAATTCAAGATTCATTGCAGGAAACAAAAGCCGATGCTAAGGGAATCCTATCTACATCCTTCCGTGGTGGACACCATCATCAACAGTGGGCCACGGGAGGCCTGCGCCAACCCCATCCAGATCAGCGGCGGCTATGGCCGGACGACGTAGCCCTGCTCCGAGTGCGGCGAGAGCTTGGGGGCACGTAGATGTCGTCACTCATCTCCGAAGTCTCATAGAGCTCAGGAGAGCTGCTAGAATCCCAAGGGTTGCTGCTGCTAGAGTGGCCGGGACACGTGTAAACCTCACGCTCCTCTCCAGAGCGGCACTCCAGGCGGCGGCCCTCAGCATCGAACACCTTGAAGAAGAGCGTCGAGACGCCGTCGTACTCAAAGTGGATCGCGACGGCGCCCCTCGCACGGCAGACCCGCGCGATCTCGCCCTAGCCGCGCATCATGAAGATCTTGCCAGTGTGGACCGCTTTGATCTCTACCCGGTCACTGGAGCGCTGCAGTTGGCATGCTGCAGCCAGAGCTCGAGAGGCCCCGTTGGTGGCATCATGTCGGAGAAGAACCGAGGGAAGCGGATCCAGGAGCTAGGAGGCATCGGCGCCCACAACACCAACTCGCGCGAGGAGTCCGCGGCGTGAACCCCAGGGGCGACGGCGTGCGTTGCCGTGGCGTGACGGCCCTGGATGCGGCATGCACGGTGCTGCTCGTTGCCCCGTCCTCCCGAGCCCTCGGCTTGGGCGTACAAGGGCAGCGGGTACCTCGGAGGAGGCCGCTCGCACCAAGGCCTCGGCACCACCTGCATCGCCGCTTCATCACGGCGATGGATCGACCTCTTCTTCGGCGGAAGAGGCTTCGGTTCATCGCAGGGAGCCTTTCCTTACCCTTCAGTAGAGAACTTTATGATGGGCACCATTGTTGTCAGCAGTGGAGCAAGGATGAAGAAGCAAGAAAGCGAGGAAGAGATGGGCAACGGGGGCTCCGCCCCCCTCCCCATTTATAGCAAGGGAAGGCCAACCGGCGTCTCCCACGATCGCAGCTAATGATGGTTTTCCTTGCATGTCGTAGGGACCTAACAAGTCGAGCAGTTGCCGAGGCAACCTGGGGAAGCGGAGACGCCCACGTCCAATCACCCACCGCGCGTCAATCGAGCCCGCAGGCTTTTGGGGCCCGCGGTGCTCCGAACTTGTCCCTCGGCTTCACCGCGAAGCCAAGCCCGAGCGCACCTTGGGCCCTGGGGCTACTGTCAGTGTCCTGGGAATGGGGGTCCCCAGACTTGCCTGCCTACGGCCCGCGGCGTGGCTGAGCCTGCAGGTCGTACGGCCCATCTTCACCAACAAAGCATCCAAGACCCTCGCAAGGGTCCAAGCTTCGCGAGGAGGATGACGCAAGGCCTCCTTTGGAGTGGCCTAGCCAGACAGGCTCACGAGGAGCGGAGATATCAAGGCAGGGCAAACCTCACGAGACCCTCGTGACATGAGCCGTGACGCACGACACTAGGCGGGCGCCAGGTGGGCACCAGCGCGCGGAGCGTCCTTGTTTCCTCTTTGGTGCTAAGGAGGCCAGCGCAGGCGAAGAGTACCGAGGCATTAGGCAAAGGTTGCTATATTGGTGCAACAAGACCAAGACCAAGAGGACGGCAAGACCGAGGTCATCGTGGAGCCCAAGACGGCGTCACCATAGAGCTTTTCGCAGGCGAATACCACTTTTGTCAGGATAGCTTGTACTAGCTGTCCCCCTTCAAATTGGCCCGCCATTGTTGGCTCCCTTCCCGCTCGATATTTGGGAAGAGGACCAAGTCCAATATAAATAGGACAAGCCACCACCCTAGCAAGGGACGGATGACTCAGACCATCCTCACACACACAAGCTCACCAAGCTCAAGAACACCTCAAACTCAGGAGGCTGTTTTTCCCTTGTACTGTTCATCATTAGCCCTAGAGGCAATCCACCATGACCACACTGGAGTAGGGTATTACACCACAATGGTGGCCTGAACCAGTATAAATCTTGTGTCTTTCTGTTTTGCGAGTTCGTCGAGTTCGTCTGCGAGATCTTAGCGAGCTAGGGCGTAGATTGGTGGGAAGGAAAGACTTCGCGCGCACCCCAGTGTCCGAACCTTAAGGGTTTACCGGAACCCCACATCCGACATTTGGCATGCCAGGTAGGGGTGCGCCATAGCATCCCTTCCATCAGTTCGTCGCTCCGTCGTCTCCTTGGCGGACGCTCGTCGTGCTCGAGCTGAGCGTCGGGCTGCCCTCATTGGCCGCGTCGCTCAGACGGCTCCCGTCGGTGGACCGCATCACCGTTCTCCGTCTCCCGCCGCCAACGCAGCCACCGGCCCGGCGGGGAATGAGCAACAGGCGTCCTCGCTGCATCCTTCGGTGCGGCAGGACGGCCGCACCGCCACTCCATCGCTGACCCCTGCTGGTTCTTCGTCTCACGCGCACCGCGCTCCCATGGAGGCACGGGCCGCGCTACTTGCGGCGAACGAGCTCCTGCATTACCGCCCCGTCGACGACCTCTACGAGGAGTGGCTCGACCGCATCGCGGAGCTCGTCTGCGCCATAGGGGGCTCTCCGGCGCCGTCCCACTCTCTGCCTCCCGCTCAACCAGCCGCGGGCGACGGGGCTCACGACGTGCCTCCACCACCTCAGCCCCAAGACGTCGCCTTGGCACCAAGGCACGCGGCTCCGTGACGTGATCCGCCGCGCCCAGTGCCCGCGCGCGAAGAGAGAAGCTGCCAAGAAATTCCACAGCCGTGAGAAGCTGCACCTGCGCTCCCCGTGCCACCTCGTCAAGACCGCGCACCGCCCGCAGTGGTGCAGCGCGGACCTCGTCCAGACCAAGCTCCACCTCCGAAGCGGGCCCCGGCAACCACGGCTGACTGTCGCGCCTTCACTCCTGAGCTACATAGCGTCGCCTGGCCGGGCAAGTTCAAGCCGGATCTGCCTCCTCGCTACGACGGTACCGCCGACCCCGCGGAGTTCCTGCAGCTCTATGAGCTGAGCATCGAAGCAGCCAACGGCGACGAAAAGGTCATGGCGAACTGGTTTCCCATGGCTCTTAAGGATGGAGCTCGCTCCTGGCTCCTAAACCTGCAGCACGGCTTGATCTCCTCCTGGGACAAGATGCGCGACCGCTTTGTCGCCAACTTCCAGGGCACTCGCGACTGCCCACCGGCCGCGGGTGACCTACGCCACATCAGGCAGCAACCAGGAGAGACCCTCCAGAAGTACATCCAGCGCTTCAACAACACCCGCCTCAAGATCCCCAAGGTCACGGAAGAGGCCATCATCTCCACGTTCTCCGACGGCGTCCGTGACGTCAAGATGAAGGAAGAGCTCGCCATCCACGAGGAGCTCTTCACATCTCGGGAGCTGTTCAACCTGGCGACCAGGTGCGCAAGAGCTGAGGAGGGGCGCCTCTCTCTCCTTGAGCCGGCAGCCATGGGCGCGGAGGAGAAGAAGGCCAAGGCCAAAGACGTGAAGCGCAAGGAGGTAGCTGTGCTCGCAGCGGAGCCCGACATGAAGCGGGGCAGAGATCAGCCCGAGTCATCCAAGAACGGCCGACAATTCCGCGCCTTCCACAACCTAAACACCCACAACACCAGCGACTGTTAAGAGCTCAGAGCCATACAAGAAGGACGCTACGGTTGACGCCCCGAGCGCAACGACCGGGGCTACAGCCGCGGAGCAGGACGTGGAGGCGGACGCTGGGACGACCGTGGCCCGCACCAGAAGTGGCGCGACCGGCCTCGTGAGGACCACTGGCAGGACCAGCCTCGTGAGGGCGCCTGGAGGGACCCGCCTCGTGAGGATCGCCCCTAGGGCAACACCGGTCTTCCCCTGCTGCCGCCACCAAGAAGGAACGACGACCACCACCAGGACGAGGGGGCTGGGGGCTTCCAGGGGCCGCGCACGATCGCCTGCATCTTGGGCGGCGCCCAGGCCCCAGCCTCTCAGTGCGTCTTCAAGCAGTTTGCTCGCGAGGTGAACGCGGCACTCACCAAGCTCAAGGCCACGTGCCCGCTCAGGTGGTCCCAATGCGCCATCACTTTCAACTCGGCGGATCAGCTCAAGTGTGCAGCCACCGCTGGCACCCTCCCTATGTTGTGTTCCCCAGTCATCAGCAATGTGCAGGTCACCAAGACCCTCATCAATGGTGGCGCAGGGCTCAACGTCCTGTCCGTCGACATGTTCGACAACCTCCAAGTGCCATATGAGAAGCTCCAGCCCACCAAGCCTTTCTCAGGAGAGACCCACGGCTCCGCCACGCCGATAGGGCAGGTCTCCCTGCCTGTCTCCTTCGGGGAGCGCAAGAACTACCGCACTGAGCTCATCGACTTCGACGTCGTGCACATCCACTTGCCGTACAATGCCATCCTCGGGTACCCAGCCCTGGCCAAGTTCATGGCAGTCACTCATCACGGCTACAACATTCTCAAGATGCTAGGAAGCAGAGGAATCATCACGGTCCCGTGTGAAGACAGGGATGCGGTGTGCTCCCTCGAGCACGCCTTTCAAGCCGCAGGAATCGACGACCCTTACTGCAGAAATGAAGGCCCTCTGGAGGCCATCCCCAAGAAGAAGAAGCCGCACCGTGCAGGACCTAAGGAGGACGGCATCACGGCAGAAGCCACGTCAGGGCCAGCGCCAGCTCCAGGGGCGCCTCCCTCCATCTCATAGGAAGGCGCGCCCGGCGCCCTCCTTACGCAGGGCTCGGGGGCTCTCTTCTGGAGGGCCTCAGACCTTGCCAACCTCACGAGGAAGGCGCTTGGGCACCACTTGCAAGCGTGCTTCACGGCACGTGACCCTCAGGAGAGCACAGGGCAAGGAGTGCCCACCACCCAGGAGTTCATCACCAAGACCACCCAGGAACTGCAAGAATCAAGGGCCATGTGCGGCGACAGCCGCCCACGGGGCGCAGCTCCGCATCCTGGCGAGGATGCTGGGTTGTGTGTCTGCATCGACGTCCCAGGGCTGAACAGGACCGCATCTCAGGAGCGTTTCTGGCCTTCGCGTGTGGGCCACTGCGAGGGCCCGCCGCACAACTACGTTCATATACCCTTTGGCTTGCCGAGCGTGGCGTCGGCCTATCAACATGTGACGTGTCCTGGCGGCTCACTAAGTCAGGTACCACGCCGTTCTGGAGGAGATGGAGACGGTCTTCAGGGAACCTCCCGAACCCTCGGAGCCTCCCGAGGCTCAGGGTTCTGGCGGCTCATGAGGAGTCATTTCTTCAACGCACGCCTTCAGCTGCACCAACTCTACTTCGTCTACAGAACCAGGTGACATCTTCCAAGCTCGTTTAGCTGGGAGCACCTCACAGGCTGCATTATTCCCAGGTTGTGTGGGTCCGTCCCTGCGGCATGTATCCCTTTTGCTTCTGTCTTCAGCTTACCTTGTTGGGGGCGCCCCTCGGTTTGCATCATCCCCAAGCCGCTCGGGCCGGACCTGGCGGCATGTATCTTCCTGCATTTATCCAAGCTGATTTGCCTTCCCCGCTTAACCTGCCAACTGCTATCACCTGCTCGATCATCGTCTCCCCCGGGGCCTCCACACAGGCACGGTGCTGGTGCATGGGTCCATCCCTGCCACGCCGACAAATCTGAGCGGTCGAGCTTTGGCTCGCGGCACGCCCCGCGCACATCACCTCACCAGGCCCTTAGTGCCTTCTCCTCATATAGAGCAACCAGCGGCAGGCAGACAGCTGTAACGGCAAACCGTGTTTCTTCTTGAGCCTGTTCACAGGGACCCCGTGGGAAGGATAGCAGGCGGCACCGCGAGTCTCCTTTTCTCTCATGCAATTCGCTTGCGCGTTAAAAGGGGGGCTCCTGAGCATCGCGACTCAGGAGCTCTTGCTGGCTCTCCAGCCCTCACCCCTGGCCTTGACCACGGCATTGCGACCTGGCATATCAGCGGCGGCTGAGATCGCTCGAGGGCCGGGACCTGAGGATGTAGCACTAAGGAGAGCATGAGGGGAGGGAAACTCGTATGGGCCAACCTAGCTATGCCGCACGAGTAGGCGTGCAGCCCTAGCGCGACGTCAGGAGTCGCCACGAGATCAACGAGATAAGTCCCGCACTCGGATTGGCTAAATGTTTGGGCGTAATGGTCACTCACGCCTTGCCACAGCCCCGTTGTGGCCACTTCAACTCCCTTTCTCGCCTTACCATGGCCGCTTGAGCGCTAAGGGGGACCTCCTGAGCATCGCGCATCAGGGGCTCTTACTGGTCCTTGGGCCGCACACCTCCTGGCCTTGACCACGGCATGCGACCTGGCATACCAGCGACGGTTGTAGCCTACCTGGGGACCGGGACCAGTCGGCATAGAGCAACAAGCTATCGCGAGGAAAGAAAGGGGGACCGAGCCTTAACGGGACATGCGTTCACCAAATTCTCATAACAGGGAAGATAAGCACAAAAGACATTACAGACCCTTACATGCCCCCATGGGGTAATTCAAGATTCATTGCAGGAAACAAAAGTCGATGCTAAGGGGAATCCTATCTACATCCTTTCGTGGTGGACACCATCATCAACAGTGGGCCACGGGAGGCCAGCGCCAACCCCATCCAGATCAGCGGCGGCAACGGCCGAACGCCGCAGCCCTGCTCCGAGCACGGTGAGAGCTCGGGAGCACGTAGCTGTCGTCACTCGTCTCCGGAGTCTCATAGAGCTCAGGAGAGTTGCTAGAATCCCAAGGTTTGCTGCTGCTGGAGTGGCCGGGACGCGCGTCAGCCTCACGCTCCTCTCCGGAGCAGCACCCTAGGCGGCGGCCCTTAGCATCGAAGACCTTGAAGAAGACCGTGGAGACGCCGTCGTACTCAAAGTGGATCGCAACGGCGCCCCTCGCACGGTAGACCCGCGCGATCTCGCCCCAGCCGCGCGTCATGAAGATCTTGCCGGCGGGGACCGCTTCGATCTCCGCCCCGGTCGCCGGAACGCTGCAGTCGGCATGCTGCAGCTAGAGCTCGAGAGGCCCCCTTGGCGACATCACGTCGGAGAAGAATCGAGGGAAGCAGATCCAGGAGCTCGGAGGCATCGGCGCCCACAACACCAACTCGCGCGAGGTGTCCGCGGCGTGAACCCCAAGGGCGACGGCACGTGTTGCCGTGGCGCGGCGGCCCTGGATGCGGCGTGTGCGGTGCTGCTCGTCGCTCCATCCTCCCGAGCCCTCAGCTTAGGCGTACAAGGGCAGCGGGTACCCCGGAGGAGGCCGCTCGCACCAAGGCCTCGACACCACCTGGATCGCTGCTTCATCGCGGTGATGGATCGACCTCTTCTTCAGCGAAAAAGGCCCCGAATCATCGCGGGGAGCCTTTCCTTTCTATTCAGTAGAGAACTTTTTGATGGGTGCCATTGTTGTCAGCACTGGAGCAAGGAGGAAGAAGCAAGCAAGCGAGGAAGAGATGGGCAATGGGGGCTCCGCCCCTCCTCCCCATTTATAGCAAGGGAAGGCCAACTGGCGTCTCCCATGATCGCAGGTAATGATGGTTTTCCTTGGATGTCGCAGGGACCTAACAAGTCGAGCAGTTGTCGAGGGAACCTGGGGAAGCGGAGACGCCCACGTCCATTCACCCACCACGCGTCAATCGAGGCCGCGGGCTTTTAGGGCCCACGATGCTCCGAACTTGTCCCTCGGCTTCACCGTGAAGCCAAGCCCGAGCGCACCTTGGGCCCGGGGGCTACTGTCGGCGTCCTGGCGACGGGGGTCCCCTAACTTGCCTACCTGCAGCCCGGGGCGTGGCTTAGCCTGCAGGCCGTACGGCCCATCTTCACCAACAAAGCATCCAAGACCCTCGCGAGGGTCCAAGCCTCGCGAGGCAGACGACGCAGGGCCTCCTCTGGAGTGGCCTAGCCAGGAAGGCTCATGAGGAGCGGAGATATCAAGGCGGGGCAAACCTCACGAGACCCTCATGACGTGAGCCGTGACGCACGACACCAGGTGGGCGCGAGGCGGGCGCCAGCGCGCGCAGCGTCCTTGTTTCCTCTTTGGTGCTAAGGAGGCCAGCGCAGGCGGAGAGTACCGAGGCATCAGGTAAAGGTTGCTATATTGGTGCAACGAGACCAAGACCAAGAGGACGACGGGATGGAGGTCATCATGGAGCCCAAGACGGCGTCACCACAGAGCTTTTCGCAGGCGAAGACCACTTTTGTCAGGATAGCTTGTACTAGCTGTCCCTCTTCAAATTGGCCCGGCATTGTTGGCTCCCTTCCCGCTCGATATTTGGGAAGAGGACCAGGGCCAATATAAATAGGACTAGCCACCACCCTAGCAAGGGACGGATGATTCAGACCATCCTCACACACACAAGCTCACCGAGCTCAAGAACACCTCAACCTTAGGAGGTTGTTCTTCCCTTGTACTGTTCATCATTAGTCCTAGAGGCAATCCACCACCACCACACTGGAGTAGGGTATTACACCACAACGGTGGCCCGAACCAGTATAAATCTTGTGTCTTTCTGTGTTGCGAGTTTGTCGAGTTCGTCCGCGAGATCTTAGCGAGCTAGGGCGTAGATTGGTAGGAAGGAAAGTCTTGGCGCGCACCCCAGTGTTCGAACCTTAAGGGTTTGCCGGAACCCCACATCCGACAGTATTTTTATGATATAGATTGAAAGTAAAGATTGCAAAATGAAATAGATTAGAAACTTATATGATAGAGAATAGACCCGGGGGCCATAGGTTTCACTAGTGGCTTCTCTCAAGATAGCATAAGTATTACGGTGGGTGAACAAATTACTGTCAAGCAATTGATAGAAAAGTGAATAATTATGAGAATATCTAGGCATGATCATGTATATAGGCATCACGTCCGTAACAAGTAGACCGACTCCTGCCTGTATCTACTACTATTACTCCACACATCGACCGCTATCCAGCATGCATCTAGAGTATTAAGTTCATAAGAACAGAGTAACGCCTTAAGCAAGATGACATGATGTAGAGGGATAAACTCATGAAATATGATGTAAACCCCATCTTTTTATCCTCGATGGCAACAATACAATACGTGTCGATTCCCTTTCTGTCACTGGGATCGAGCACCGCAAGATTGAACCCAAAGCTAAGCACTTCTCCCATTGCAAGAAAGATCAATCAAGTAGGCCAAACCAAACTGATAATTCACAGAGACTTGCAAAGATAATCCAATCATACATAAAAGAATTCAGTGGATATTCAAATATTGTTCATAGATAAACTTGATCATAAACCCACAATTCATCGGATCTCGACAAACACACCGCAAAAGAAGATTACATCGAATAGATCTCCAAGAGAATCAAGGAGAACTTTGTATTGAGATCCACAAAGAGCGAAGAAGCCATCTAGCTACTAGCTATGGACCCGAAGGTCTGAAGTAAAATACTCACACATCACTGGAGAGGCCATGGAGTTGATGTAGAGTCCCTCCGTGATCAATGCCCCCTCCGGCGGAGCTCCGGAAATGGCCCCAAGATGGGATCTCTTGGGTACATAAGGTTGCTGCGGTGGAATTAGGATTTTGTGGTGCTCCTGGAGGTTTACGGGGTACATACATATATATAGGAGGAAGAACTAGGTTGGTGGAGCAACAAGGGGCCCACGAGGGTGGAGGGCGTGCCCAGGGGGCGCCCCCTGCCTCGTGGCCTCCTCGATTGTTTCTTGACGTCCACTCCAAGTCTCCTGGATCACGTTTGTTCCCAAAATAACGCTCCCGAAGGTTTCATTCCGTTTGGACTCCATTTGATATTCCTTTTCTGCGAAACATTAAAATAGGCAAAAAAACAATTTGGGCTGGGCCTCCGGTTAGTAGGTTAGTCCCAAGAATGATATAAAAGTGTAAAATAAAGCCCATTAACATCCAAAATAGATAATATAATAGCATGGAACAATAAAAAATTATAGATACATTGGAGACGTATCAAGCATCCTCAAGCTTAATTCATGCTCGTACAATCTAGAAGACTCCATGGTTGAACTTAAGCATAATATACCAACCTCAAAACACAAGCACTTATCCTTTGTTCTAGAATCTTCCGTATCATAATTTCCCAAAACAATTCTACATGAATTGCCATTATTTGTTTTTACTTGATGCTTTACAACGCACTATTCCATGAATCTTAAAATAGATTAGTTTTTTTATAAAAACTAATTGATTTTGAATGCGATGAACTATAAGAATTGAACGAACATCTACATCATGCGTATATGATTCAAAGCTTACATGCTATAATGTGGTGTTTATTTATAATTTGCTTGCCAAATCTCATGCGTGCAATGCACGTGTACCTTACTAGTCTAAATGGTGTTTGTGTGTGTGTGTGTTGTGCCTGTTAAACACATTGTACGTAGTATCATATAATGTTTAGATTCCGAACATCTAGCTAGAGGATACATGTACTATGATTTGAATTCAACATAAAATGGATACATATATTTGAATTTGAGATCATATGTACATGTAGTTCGTATTCATACAGGAATTTACTACTCCTATATTCATGTCATGTGTTGTGAAGATAATATTTAGATGGTTGTATAACTAACCCGAGTACAATCCCATTCGAACAGGGAAAATGTACTGAAATTTAGTCCATATGCTAGAAAACACGAATTGTGTTTTTATTGTTGAGGTAAGTGCAAATTGATTTGGTATTGCACACGTTATGTATGTTGTCCTGATATTTTTAGTTTTGTTGTTGTTGTATTTGAATGCATTTCTAGTAATATAGCAAAACGGGACATGGCTCTCTCTAGTGATGAGGTGTGAATTGTCTTTTTTCTACACGTTAAGCTTGTTCTCCCGAAATTTCAAGCCGCGCCTTGTTATGCCGAAATTTCAAGCTAACATCTTTGTCTATCATGATGTGAAACTCCCGCCTCTTCAACCCGCGCCTTGTTACCCCGAGATATTTAAGATATATCTTTATCTCGTTGTGCTCCGAAAACTCCCTTCATCTCTTCCCGCGCCTTGTTACCCCAAAATATTTAAGATATATCTTTGTCTCATTGTGCTCTGAAAACTCTCTCCATCTCAACCAGCGCCTTACTATCCCAAAATTACAACGCACGCGAAAACTCCCTCCTCCTATGAAATCCCGACACGTGAAATGCCCGTGATACCCCTAAACCGAAAGAACCTCCTAGCTCAAATCGTTGGGGGTACTTTCATAACTTACCCCACATTTCGGACAAGCGCGTCCCTAAGCCATGGTTCCCCCTCCCGTCCCATCTGCCGACCCATTCGTAGGCCGAGGCCGCGAAAACCCGCGAAGCCCCACACCCTCCTCCGTCCGCCACCCAGCCAGAGCATCTTCCCCGACGATGTCATCCACATCAACACCTCGATGTCCCTCATCCACTGCACCGAATGAGGATCTGTCGTCGATCTCGTCATCCCGCCGGTTCAACCACCCCGTCCTCCACCTCCAAGGAGCTGCCCCGACGTTCCCCTCGTCTTTCGTGCCACCTCCATTCCCACTCTACCGTCTTCACCTGCACCACCGGAAGAGCATCATCATCACCGATTCCTCAGATGAAGCTGAGGCCTAATCGGCGCCACCAAAGAGATTCTACACTAATTGTCGCATTTTCTTCTTGATTCGATCTCACGGTGCTGCCGGCGCTCGGTCCCGAGCCGACATGGCGCGGCTCCATCCATGGCAGTGTCGCGGGCCACTTCCTCCACGGCATCGCTCCCTCGGTGGCGACGTCCATATAAGTAGGAGATGCTGCTGCTTTCGCTCTATCTCGCACTGCTGTTCTGATCTTGCTCTTGCTCTTGCTCGCGTTGCTGCTCTCGCTCAGGCTCTTGCTTGCGCTGCTGCTCTTGCTCTTACTCTTGCTTGCGCTGCTGCTGCAAGAGCAGCAGATACTGCTCTCCCTCGAGCCCCTACAGCTGCTACCTGAGATGCTACTACACGGCCAGCTGCCCCGGCTCTCGCATGCGCTGCTGCTCCGAGCACAGCTGCTGCTTTTCTGCTACTAGTGCGTTCAGTTTCGATAGTAAAATTCACTTTCCACGGCAAAATTCAGTTTCGATAGTAAAATTCACTTTCCATGGCAAAATTCAGTTTCGACAGTTAAATTCAGTTTCGACAATTAAATTCAGTTTTGATAGTAAAATTCAGTTTCGACAGTTAAGTTCAGAGATGAGCGGCTAATGTATTTTACATCTAGCACTTTGTGGTTATGTATTTTACGTCATCTATTGTAGATGCTATTAGAATTCATTCCACTCAGGTTAACGTTGTCTCTCCTGTCCTGCTTCAGCCTCGCCGTTGTACAACTCACCGAAGCTGCTCCAACAACGAAACCCTCCATCACAGCAGAGCAGTACCCCGGGCTCCATCTCCAGACACCTATAAGATCTTCTTCCCCTCCTCTGACAGCCAAATCAGCCGCAGCATCCTCACCGACAAACTCAATCATGCTGAGATCGACATGGCTTTGCCAAAGAGGTTGTACACTTGTTGCATCACTTTTTTACTCTACATGTTATATATATTGTCCACTGAGCACACGTAGCAACATGAAATACGATTAGTTTCCCCTACTATATGACAAGCACTGAGGAACCAAGAAACTTAGCTATCCGTGATGGACTCTCTTGAACGCCATCATCATTTATCTCTGTGTGTTTGAGTTGTGCATTTGTAGATGGGCCTGGGAGTTGAGCTAGTAGGGCAGTGGCCTGGGTCCAAAGTAGTAGAAGTAGCACAAAAACATTTTTTGAGTGTTGGATTTTCCCTACTCAAGCCTGCCTACTAGAATCGCTAGTGTTTGAAAGGAAAAGTGAAGGAAAAACATAGGAATTGGAAAGTTTCCTATGGTACTACTATTAATGCATTTGGGTTAAACGAATGGAGCAAAGGAAAACTGTAGGATTTGTTCCTTTAGTGTCTCCTTGAAAGAAAAACCGTAGGAATTTTAGTATCGACTTGTCCTCCTTTTCAAATTCCTATTCATGAAGCACAATACTAAGAGATAGTAGCATAATAGCATTATAACCGTACATTTTCTTGCAGTTTGACTTAATCTCACCATGCTTCTTTGCATCCCGTGATCTTCCAATTCTTGTGAACCAAACACCCAGATTGGCAGAAATCCTGTGTTTTTAATTTCTCTGTTTTGCACATGCATTCCTATCATATTCCTGTGTATTTCCTATCCATGCATTGTTTGAATCCTCAAATTCAAACAAGCCCTTGCACAATTACTTCTGGTACAAATATGTGTCAAAGAAAACCATGTGTGGTTTGTCCCGCTCCTGCTGCGATGTGTTCCACCCCAGCTCAACTGCTCCAACGATGGAAGGGTTCACCACGGCAAGGATTCGCCCTCCAGACTGTCTTTCGCTGCCTCAGATCTTCGTCCCCGCCGTCGGCAGCCACGGCAACCGCATTACCATCATCAACTGAGCAGATGACCTTCAGGACTACACGGGTCTACAAGAGAGGTCACACTCCTTCGTGTCTGCTTACGTTATGCATCGCTTAATAGGATGACATGCTACTTTATCATCATGTTCACCTATTAGACTCCGAGTCAGGTCCAAACTAATGCTCCAACTTGAGTTTTTAAATGGTTGTGGGGTACATATTGGGGCAGCAATCAATACTATCTATCTACTATCTGGTTAATCTCGGGTGTCTACCGTGAGTTCCATGTTGGGTGGAAACACACATTAAAGGAGCCATTATCTGTATTTTTAACTAAAGCTATTATCTGCCTGCTATTATTGGTTTTGGGTCTATCCACAGTTTGCTGTCATTCCTCTGGATTTGTGCATGCACTCCTTACATAATCTCACTATGTTGTATTCCTATGCATGTCAGTTATTGTACACGATGGAACTGAACATGTAGAGCAAAAGAGACAAGCCTTGCGTGGCGATATAATTTCATGCAGATATCGCTCCATGGTGGGCGCAAAGGCAGCCCCCTCCACCCATTTTAGATTGTAATTAAGAGGAATATAATTGTTCTGAGCGGGGTTCAGAAGGAGAAGACCACTCCTATTTACCACCTGAGGTCTTCGCTCTAACTTGGCGTGCTGATCTTGGTAATATCATGCATATGGTGCCTTTCATTGATTACTTTATACATCAAATATGTCATCTGCTTAGTTTAGACATGCTTTGTGTGAATGCCATCTGTTTAGTTTCTTTATCGTATATGTGAATCATGCAATGCCATCTTGTTTAGCCAGGCATCATATATGTGAATTTTGCAATGCCACCCTGGTTAGCCAGTCATCTTATATGTGAATATATCATGCCATCATTCTTTTATTACACATTAAATTTGTCAACAATTTTAGTACATTCGATTACTCTTCCTGTGCATCAGCCATTCGACACAGTCATGGAAAAATCTGGAGTGGAAACAAGGTCTTCAGAGCAGAAAATGCTATCTGACGAAGAGCATGTCTTGCTGGTTACAAATAGCTCCTCAGATGAGGATTCAGAGACAGATGATTAGTCCTATTTTCCCTCCGAGGTGCATGCTCTAACTTGGCAGGGTTATATTGCTCATATCGTGCATATGGTGTCTTGCATTGGCATGTCATTTGCTTAGTTTAGACATGCTTTGTGTGAATGCCACCTGTTTAGTGTCTAATTACCATATATGTGAATTTTGCAATGCCATCTTGTTGCAAGACATTATATATGTGAATTATGCGATGTTATCTTGTTGCAAGGCATTATGTATGTGAATTATGCAATGCCATGTTGTTTAGCCAAGAGTCATATATGTGAATTATATCATGTCATCCTTTTTGTATTACTCAATATCATGTCATCGAAAATGTTTGTATATTCAACTAGTCTTCTTGTGCATCAGCCATTTGAATTGGTGATGGAGAAATCTGGAGTGAAAACAAGGTCTTCAGAGCAGAAAATGATACCTGCTGAAGCAGATATCTTGCTGGTTACAGATAGCTCCTCAGAGGAGGATTTAGAGGCAGATGACCAGTCCTATTATCCCCATGAGGTGTATGCTGAAACTTGGCAGGGCTATATTACTCATATCATGCATATGTTGTCTTGCAATGCTTAGTTTTTACATCATATACACAATATTGAATGCCATCTCCTTAGTTAAAACATCATATATGCGATTTCCCTCTTCTCACTTGCTTAGTATATAAATCATATATTTGAATTATATCATGCCATGATGTTCACATAGACATCATGTATCTGAATTATGGCATGCCAACCCATTTTCTAAAGACATAATATAGTTATATCATCTCATCATGTTTATATAGTCATCATGTTTTGAATTATGTCATTCTATCTGTGAATTATATCATGTTTCCATCGACGCATGTTTGTGAATTATGGCATGCCAACCACTTTAATAGATACATCGTATAGTTATATCATGTCATCCTATTTACATAGTCATCATGTTTTCAAGTATGTCATTCTATCATGTTTAATTAGCCATCATACATGTGAAATTGTGTCATGCTATCCTATTTAATTAGCCATCATATAGGTCAAATTATGACATGCTATTATGTTTGGTTAGACAACATAAATGTGAATTATTTCATGCCTTGTTTTCTTCCCTACTATCCATTGCATATGTCTATCTTACAATGTCTGTACATTCAATTACTTTTCTTGTTTATCAGCCATTTGAATTGGAGGGGGTGATGGCAATATTTGTGGGAGTAAAAATACGGTCTTCAAAAAAGATCGTGCTACCTGTCGATACAGATAGAACCATGGTTGTACTTTCCCAAGAACCAGCCCCACCACACATAACCCAGACTCACGCACATTGTACACCTACCCAGTTGGACAGAGAACCATCTCCACCACAGAGCACCCAGACACGAGCAGTTAGTAAGGCAACTGCAGTGCCCAAAGCACGACTACCACCACTCCGAACCCCAAGTCAACGCTTAAATCAAAAGAAGAATTGTTCTAAGGTTAGGTTCCGTAGCTATGGTTCATACTCCTTTGCTCTTGCATCACTATATTTACTCATACCAACTAATTTCAAATGTGAAGGGTGCAATTGAAACTCCAATGGTGCAACAGGTATGTTTTAAACCTGTTTCTTTAATGTCTTTGCTGTTGTAACTTGCTCTGTGTTGATTTCAGTTTCAATTGAATAAATAGTTATGTTCTCATGCCATGCACATTACTAGTGTTGTTATTGCTGTGTAGTTTCCCACACTTATATTTTGTCTATGTTGTTTTGTCTTAAATAGATATGATTTGAACTCTCTCTATCTTGATTTGGCAACATAAACTAGAATGATATAGACCATACAGTGACCATACTACATAGATATATGTTTATTTCATGATGTTATCATGTTCACCTTACTACTGAAGTGGTTTACCAAAATGAGTTCCATATACAACATGGTAAACCTGTGATGTGTCTGTTTGTTTATCTTTTAGAATGCGGATAAAATATTGGAGAAGAGTACCCCGTTATGCAATGGTAATGGAAGTAATGCAGATAAGGTTCAAGATAGTGAGACATCCCTGTTGGTCTCCAAGAAAGCTGATAAAAACTATATTGAAGACACTAAGACAACACCAAAGTCTTGTCTTGATGTAGTGTTTGAGTTACTGGCCACTACTGTTGACACCAGCTCTTCGAACTCGCTGCCTGAATCAGTTCGCCTTCTTGAATCTCAACTTCAACCTGAAAGACATCGATCAGATGTTCTACGACAGGAAGTCGAAGGACTGAGGAAGTCCCGGCATAATTCAGATGCATACTTTGTGGTGCAACAGCAAGCGCTGGAGGATTTAAGTGCCAAACAAGAGAAAGCTAATAAGCTTGCTAAGAATCTTGCCAGCATTATGGGTACCAAGGATATTGTTTCTTGAGCTCTTCTGAAGTGGTTTTAGTTCTGGACATGTTTTGTTGTAGATTTTATTTGCACTGGTCGCCAACCTTGACAACCAGTGTATGTGATATGCTGCTTTGTTCCCTATATTTGCACTGGTGGCAAACCTTGATGCCCAGTGGATGTAATATGTGTAATAGCTGTGATAGCCTAGCATAAGTTGCTTGCTTATTTCTTTCCTTGTTGTCTTGTTTATTTGTTTGCTTGTAGTCAGTGCAGTTCTTTTTCCATGGTTTGCTAGTGGCCACAATAACCTATTTTTAAAACTAGGCCACAATAACCATGGGCTACATATTTACTGTAGTGACTATGGGACTCCTACGGGCCGTAGAAATTATGGGCCTTCTATGGGCCGTAGAAACAATGGGCCTTCTATGGGCCATAGTAACAATGGGCCTTCTACGGGCTGTAGCATCAATGGGCCTTCCACGTGTCGTATGATCGACTGGCCAAACATGGGCCAATAACAGACCGCGTTATGGGCCATAAATGGGCTAGAGTTGGAACCGTCCGTTCATGGGCCGACCGGAATGGGTCGTTGTTAATGGGTCGTATTTGATGATGCTAGGGAAACGGCCCAATAGATTAACAGGCCACAAACAGGCCAACTGTAACCATGAGCTGAATTTGGCCCACAAGCAAAAAAATGCGAGTAACGGGCCGTAAGTAACCGAATGCAGGAAATGAGCCCAAGAATAGATGGCCCCTAAGAAGGCCAAGAGATAACACGGGCTAGAAACGGCCCAATGGAATAATGAGCCATTAATGGGTATAAAGCGATACGTTGTTCATTATGGGCCAGTTTCACCACGGGTCGTTAATGGGCCAAGAGTTACAAAGGGCCTCATATGGGCCGAAAGATGTCATGGGCCAGAAGTTACAACGGGCTGGAATCATATTGGACGGCCCGGATGACACTATTGAGCCTAATTTGGATAGGCCATAACAGGTCGTGACTTAGCGGGCTGTAAATGGGCTATATGCGGACATGCCGTCAACAGGCTTTCCGTGGGTGTCGGTGTCAAAACCGGCCGATCTCGGGTAGGGGGTCCTGAGCTGTGCGTCTGAGGATTGAAGGTAACAGGAGACAAGGGGACACGATGTTTACCCAGGTTCAGACCCTCTTAATGGAGGTAATACCCTACTTCCTGCTTGATTAACTTTGATGAGTATGGGGGTTAGAAGAGTCGATCAACCTCGAGATCGTAATGGCTAAACCCTAGATGTCTAGCCTATATGATTTGTCATAGCCTCTACGGACTAAACCCTCCGGTTTATATAGACACCGGAGGGGCATAGGGTTGTACAGAGTCGGTTTATAGAGAAAGGAAACTGCATATCCGGACATCAAGCTTGCCATCCACGCAAAGGAGAGTCCCACCCAGACACGGGTGAGGGCCTTCTATCTTGTATCTTCATGGCCCATCAGTTCGGCCCATGCTACACAGCCCAGACACCCGAGGACCCCCTAATCCAGGACTCCCACAGTAGCCCCCGAACTTGCCTTCAATGACGACGTAATATTCGGCTCATTTCTTTGGCTTTGCAAGGCGGGTTCTTCATTATAATCCGGACCAATGACAATCCGGTGATAACCTCAATGTCTTTTATGATTCCCCCTGTCAACGCTTTGATTTTTGCGCACCGGGCGAATACGAATAGTCCCTGATTTTTTGCAAATAAGCCCTTCACCATGATCGGATGGCATCTATATAAGGATATATGGATTTCCGAATGCCACCTCACATCACGCAGAAGGAAAACGACCAAGTCTAGCCACAAACAAAGCCTTCCATCATGGTCGGCGCCCCAGGCTCCTCTTCGCGCCCACATGGCACTCAAGAGGGTGATTGGCAAAGTTGCTCCATGCCTCGTCTTCAGGTAAGCCGGCACCAGACGCAGGGCTACCTCCCCCTTGTAGATCTAGTCCCCGTTCGAGCGGGGTTGTATTCAACAGCAACGACACGATGGCTGAGAACTTCCCCAACCCACATAAGGAGGAGAGGGTGTGCTTAGTCCCAGTTCTGCTCCGGGGCCTGGGATTTCCAGTCCATCCCTTCCTCCGGGGGTTATTAGAATTTTACGGCATCCAACTGCACAACCTCACCCTAGGTTTGATTCTGCACATCTCAGGTTTTGTTGCCCTCTGCGAGCTATTCCTAGGCATCGAGGCCCATTTTGGATTATGGAGGAAATTCTTCTGCCTCGTTCCCCGCCACCGAGGGGGGTCCATATTTGAAGTGGGCGGTGCCGAAGTATGGCGTATTGCCAGATCCGGATACCTTGTAGGAACACCTAAAGAGGTATACCTGCAGTGGTCTTCGGAATGGTTCTATATGGATGGCGTTCCGCTGCAGGATCCAATCAGGCACGGCCTCCCTGAATTTTCCAGTGCTCCTCTAAAGAAGTGCCTCAACTGGCATCCCCGAAGTCCTAACGAAGAGGACAGTGCGGATATAAAGAGGTTGGTCAGCAAGGTCAGGCTGCTCGCCCACCCCGAACTCTCGATAGTTGAGGTCATGGCGATTGTAATAAAGAGGTGTGTTCAGCATCTCCAATCCAGAGTAACTCCCTGATGGTGTTACAGCAGAGAAGACGACGCGTCCCATTACAGATGGCAGGGTCCGGACACAACTGGCTTCAATTTTGGCTGATCTGTACAAGGGAGAAAAAGAAGATTTTCTCTGGCTAAACTGTCGGGAGGCTTATTGTATGTACACCCCTATTGAATGGGTAAGATCTCAATCATCTGTGCTTATTTTATTGCATTACAGACACTAGTCGAATTCGCTCGTTATTGCCGCCAACAGTCATGGAGGAGGATGACCGAGGACATCCACTGTCCCGCTCCCCAGCCAGAGGATCATAATCATGATGAAGATCCTGGCTTTTGCAAGGATCCGGACATATACATAGAATTCGACGATGGGGTACTCTATCAAGCGAGCCCTGACGGTTTGGAAGTGGCTATCACCGCCAACTACCCTCGCCTTTACCCATTCTGCATCGTGAGTATCCAGAGGCTTCCTAAGAGGAGATCCTCATCTGCATCCTTACCTGTTGTACTGATCTGGATTTTAATAGGATCGGCGCTCTAGGGACCGTATCTCCTCGAGGGCGGCCCCTACACAAGGCCGTCATTCAAAACGAAAAGGGACCGGGAGTATAGCGGAGACCTCACAGTCTTCCAAGGCGTATGTGTGCTTTAATGCATGCCTAGGCACGAGTCTGGGTTGTTAAGAGTCTCCCTTTTTATCCTTGACATCAGGAGGAGTACGTGGTAGATGGTGGTAAAACGCCCGATTGGCCAAATGTCCACTAATCCGGTGTCGGACTCGTCAACTAGGACGCGAGCCGACACCACGCCCGCTCCGCCTCCTCAAGAGAATTCAGATGACGTATCGGTCATGATTCCAAAGTGGAGAGCATGATGAATCACCGTCAATTAAAGGAGGCTATGTGTGCACCGGCCCTGTCCGAACAAGAATTCACCACACTGAGTTCGACAGATGCATATATCTGAGCCGCTCGAGATAGCCTTGCCGGGGTCATTCAACTATTCTCCAAGAATATACACGTAAAATTGGATGCAATTTGCATGGTCATATGCCAGTAGCCCCCGAGACTTGAAACCGTGAAGCAAACCGATTTAAGGATCGATAATTTTTGCACGTACTGCAAGAAAAGAACACTATGCTAGCACAGGAGCTGAACACAAACCAGACGCAACTGAATGCGGTCACCGCCAAACTAGCAGAATTGAAAGAGACCGCGACGGGCGCGTCTAGGGAGAAAAAAATTGAGGAGGAAAAGGATAAACAATCCAAAGAGATAGAGAGCTTGAAGGCTCAGCTATCAGCCACTTAGAAGGAAAATGAAAAGCTGAAGGGCGGCATGTTCGGTATGTCTTCCCCTCTTATTCAGAACCACCATAGGCACTCATGTTTAGTCCATAATGTGGAATATCATGAATTTGTTGTGATAGGTCTGTTAACTGGTCGGCCAGAAGAGGAAGTATCCGGGTTTCAAGGCGACGTGCTAAAGGAGTTGCCCTCCGTGCATGCTCGGGCCCGGAAAGCCATGAGGAGTATGGTGAAGGTGTTACGGCCATCTGATTCCCCTCTAGAAAGTATGGAGGGCCTGGCAAACCTGTTCAAAGGTGCCCAGCACCGATTCGAGCTATGGAAGACGTCTGCCTAGCGAGAAGGCGCACAAGAAGCCTGGGCCATGGTGAAGACACGCTTCATGAAACTGGATCCGAATCATATGGCTCGAGTAGGACCTCAGGGACCAGATGGGAAGGAAATCCCTTTAAATTTGGTATATGATCAAGTAATGATCACTACGAAATATTCGCAGGAAGACTGTAGATTAGACAGCTTATAGATGGAATAAAGAAGGAATAGGTTTTTGACTTAATGTATCAGTGTACATTTATGATCAACCTTTGGTTAGATCCGAACATGTGAAATGATTTTGTCATCGCAGGTTTCGGCTTTAACCTCTAGACCAAAATGGTGGAGTGTTTCCGGATACTTAGGACAATAGGAAATATCTTTCCAGAAACCAGGCAACCCGGTCATTGTGCTCAAATAAACAAAAAATTCGAGTTCGGGATGTATGTTATATTACGTATGTAAGAAACATCTTCCAAGGAAAATAGTTCTGTTAAAGGTTCCTTTCCTTGGGTCGGTATATTATGATTACACATGCCAAGGCGTGTGGTCTGTAATACGGAAAACCCGTCTCGAAGTGCTTAAATATGGTTGCAATATGGCAACAATTTGTCGTTTTAGTGCCGACCAATTATTACCTTAAGAACGCTAGCTTTCGGCTTCACCCGTCTAAGCTACATGTCCGAATGACCCGGTTGTAACAATCACAGAGGTGCTCCCTTTATGCCCTAGCCGAACAATCAGGAACGTAGGGCACAAGCACAGGAGCGAGGCAAACCAGCTTGGCAAAAACTTAAGTCATAGAGGTGCATATAATGGAAAAAGGATGTATATCCGCAAATGACACATATATTGTGAGCACTAGGCTTGGTATAATAATAAGCTTCTACTTACAGAAGCCCCCAGTCGTGGCGGGGTGTGTACATTTAAGGATGTGTACCCCTCAAGTGGTCGGCTTATCCGAACACACCATGGGAAACGTATAAAAAGGAAAAGGGGAAAAAATAAAAGGAGACAAAAGAACGAATAATAAGCATGGCCGTACTTATGCGTAGAATCTTCGGATCCGGGCAGCGTTCCAAGGGTTCGGCTCTGAGCGATTATCTGATGCATTGCGAAGGTGATAGGCTCCTCCAATGAGAACTTCATCTATAATGAAGGGACCTTCCCATTTTGGCTTGAGTTTGTCCTTTTTCTTCTCTGGGAGGCGTAAAACGAGCTCACCAGCGTTATAAGTCTTTTCCCGCACTTCTCTGCTTTGGTATCTTCGAGCTAGTTGTTGATAGAGTGCGGAACGGGCTTTTGCGACACCGCGCTCCTCCTCTAGGCCATCTAAGTCGTCCTGTCGATCGAGCTCGGCCTTTCTCTCTTCATACATGTGCACTCGAGGTGAATCATGAATAATGTCGCAGGGCAAGACAGCCTCTGCGCCGTACATCATGAAGAACGGTGTGTATCCGGTCGTGCGGTTGGGCGTGGTCCACAGCCCCTAGAGTATGGAGTCAAGTTCCTCGACCCAGTGTTTATCTAACTCCTTTAGGGATCGCACAAGTCTGGGTTTGATGCCGCTCATTATCAGGCCATTAGCCCGTTTGACTTGACCGTTTGTTTGAGGGTGATATATGGGGGCGTAATCGAGCTTGATGCCCAGGTTAGCACACCAACTTTTTACCTCATCGGCTGTGAAGTTAGAGCCGTTGTCAGTAATAATGATGTGCGGGACACCATAACGGTGTACAACACCGGATATAAAATCTATCACCAGTTCGGCTTCAGCTGTTTTTACTGATTTGGCCTTTATCCACTTAGTGAATTTATCCACCATGACTAGTAAATATTTCTTCTTGTGGGTTCCCCCTTTAAGGGGTCCGACCATGTCTAGCCCCCAGACCGCGAAAGGCCAGGTAATGGGGATTGTTCTTAGGGCAGTGGGTGGCATGTGGCTTTGATTGGCAAAGAGCTGGCATCCGACACAGTGCTGTACAAGGGCCTGTGTGTCTGCTCGGGCTGTGGGCTAGAAGAAACCTGTACGAAAAGCCATGCTTATGAGGGACCGAGCTGCGGCATGATGGCCGCCGAGGCCATCATGTATTTTGGCCAAGAGCTGTCACCCTCCTCTTCGCAGATACATCTTTGAAGAACTCCAGTAGTGCTTTTCTTGTAGAGTTCTCCTTCGTGAACTTTGTAGGATTTAGAGCGTCGAACTATGCGACGGGCCTCGTTCTAGTCATCAAGGAGCTCCAGCCTATTAAGGTAGGCTAAGAAGGGTTCGGTCCATGGAGCAATTACCACCATGATTGCTTGGGCGGAAGATATTGGTTCAGTGCCCGAGCCCCCGATGATATTTGAATCGTGTTCGGCATCCGGGGGCGTGATCGGCGTCGGACTGGTATTTCCACTCTCGTCCTACCATACCACGGATGGCTTGAAAAGCCTTTCCGAAAAGGTGTTAGGCGGGACGGGGTCGCGCTTAGCGCCCCATTCGATTAGGGATGTATGATGTTTGATTACTGTCCCAAGCCACATGATGAAACTCGAGCCCCTCAAACCGAGCTGATATTTTGAGTACATCATTGTGGTAGGCCGCCATCTTTGGATCTTTTGCATCGAATTTTCCATTTATTTCTGATATCGCGAGGTTCGAATCCCCACGCACCTCCAGGCGTTGTATGCCCATAGAAACGGCCATCCGGGGTCCATGCAGTAGTGCTTCATATTCGGCCATGTTATTGGAGTCCGTATACATGATTTGTAATACATAACGGACCGTGTCCCCTGTAGGGGATGTTAGGATGACACCGGCCCCCAATCCAGCTAACACTTTGGAGTCGTCGAAGTACATCACCTAGTTGGAGTATGTGTTGTACTCTTTAGGGAGTTCGGCTTCTGTCCATTCGGCGACAAAGTCGGCCAACACCTGAGATTTAATAGCTCGGCGTGGCTTGTATGTTATTTCAAATGTTACGAGCTCGATAGCCCATTTGGCAATGCGGCCGGTGGCATCTCAATTTTTTATGATGTCGTTGAGTGGCACTTCGGAAGCCACCGTGATCGAGCACTCTTGAAAGTAGTGTCGCAGCTTTCGAGATGCCATGAAGACCGCATACGCTATCTTTTGATAGTGCGGGTATTAGGATTTACATGGTGTAAGGTGCTACCTCTTGAGCATGTGTTGGTTTTCCCTTGAAGAGGAAAGGGTGATGCAGCAAAGTAGTGTAAGTATTTCCCTCTGTTTTTTAGAACCAAGGTATCAATCCAGTAGGAGACAATGCGCAAGTCACCTAGTACCTGCACAAACAATCAAGAACCTTGCAACCAACCCGATAAAGGGGTTGTCAATCCCTTCATGGTCACTCGCAAAAGTGAGATCTGATAAAGATAGTAAAGTAAATATTTTTGGTATTTTTGTTGTATAGATTGGAAAGTAAAGATTGCAAAATAGTAAACGAGATGCGACGTAAATAAAAGAGATGCAATATAATAAGAAAGAGACCTGGGGGCCATAGGTTTCACTAGTGGCTTCTCTCAAGATAGCATGTATTACGGTGGTGAACAAATTACTGTCGAGCAATTGATAGAAAAGCACATAGTTATGAGAATATCTAGGCAATGATCATGAATATAGGCATCACGTCCGTGTCAAGTAGATCGAAACGATTCTGCATCTACTACTATTACTCCACACATCGACCACTATCCATCATGCATCTAGAGTATTAAGTTCATAAGAACAGAGTAACGCTTTAAGCAAGATGACATGATGTAGAGGGATAAACTCAAGCAATATGATATAAACTCAATCTTTTTATCCTCGATGGAAACAATACAATACGTGCCGATTCCCTTTCTGTCACTGGGATCGAGCACCGCAAGATTGAACCCAAAGCTAAGCACTTCTCCCATTGCAAGAAAGATCAATCTAGTAGGCCAAACTAAATTGATAATTCGAATGGACTTGCAAAGATATCAAATCATGCATATAAGAATTCAGAGAAGAACCAAATAATATTCATAGATAATCTTGTTCATAAACCCACAATTCATCGGATCTCGGCAAACACACCGCAAAAGAGTATTACGTCGAATAGATCTCCAAGAACATTGAGGAGAACTTTCTATTGAGAATCAAAGAGAGAGAAGAAGCCATCTAGCTAATAACTATGGACCCGAAGGTCTGTGGTAAACTACTCACGCTTCGTCAGAGAGGCTATGGTGTTGATGTAGAAGCCCTCCGTGATCGATTCCCCCTCCGGCAGATCGCCAGAAGAGGCCCCAAGATGGGATCTCACGGGTACAGAAGGTTGCGGTGGTGGAAAGTGGTTTCGTGGCTCTCTCTGATGTTTCTAGGGTATAAGAGTATATGTAGGCGAAAGAAGTATGTCAGTGGAGCTACGAGGGGCCCACGAGGGTGGGGGCGCTCCCTCCTGCCTCGTGGCGTTCCAGAGTTCAACTCCAAGTCTTCTGGTTTGCTTTCAGTCCAAGAAAGATCGTCGCGAAGGTTTCATTCCGTTTGGTATTCCTTTTCTGCGAAACTCTAAAATAGGCAAAAAAAATAGTAACTGGCACTGGGCCTCCGGTTAATAGGTTAGTCCCAAAAATAATATAAAACAGCATATTAAAGCCCATTAAACATCCAAATCAGATAATATAATAGCATGGAACAATCAAAACTTATAGATACGTTGGAGACGTATCATAAGGACTGTCGATACATAGTATACTAGTTTTTGGAGTGGGAATTTGTGTCCCTCTTCCTCTCGTTCGACGACGAGCATAGCGCTCACTACCTAGTGAGTTGCTAATATGTACAGTAGCATAGGTTCGCCAACGTTTGGTGCAGCAAGAATTGGGTTGTTTGCTAACAATGTTTTTATTTCTTGCAACCCGGTTGTTGCTGCATTCGTCCACTCAAAGTGGTCGATACGTCAGAGCAGGCGATAAAGTGGGAGTGCCTTTTCTCCCAATTTGGAGATAAAGCGGCTCAAGGTTTCCATGCACCCAGCTAGTTTTTGGACCTGCTTTTGGTCTGTTAGCGTTGCCAATTGTGACAGGGCTCGGATTTTGGCTGGATTTGCTTCGATTCCTCTATTGGAAACAATGAACCCGAGCAGCTTTTTGGACGGGACACCGAAAACGCATTTTTCTGGATTGAGCTGTATGTCGTATGTTCGAAGGTTGTCGAATATAAGGAGCAAGTCGTCCACCAATGATTCAACATGTTTAGTTTTGATGACTACATCATCTACATATGCCTCCACCGTCTTGTCAATTTGTTTTTCCAGGCATGTTTGAATCATGCGTTGGTAAGTGGCGCCGGTGTTTTTGAGTCTGAAAGGCATGTTTGAAACATGCATTGGTAAGTGGCGCTGGCGTTTTCAAGTAGTTTGGCTAGCTCCTACCCCATATCTTGTCGCTTGGGTTCGGAAAATCGCCGCAGCATCTGCTTGACTGGTTTAAACCCCTTTATTATATTGAGGTTGTGTTCGGCCAGTCTGCGTGGGATTCCTGGCATATCCGAAGAGTGCCAGGCAAAGATGTCCCAATTTTCGCACAGAAACGCTCTTAGAGCGGCGTCGATCGTTGGATCCAGCTGTGCTCCAATGGATGATGTTTTATTAGGATCCATTGGGTGTACTTGAAATTTGACTATTTCGTCTGCTGGCTTAAAGGAAGTGGACTTGGGCCTCTTGTCAAGGATTACATTGTCCTTGTCCATTGTAGAGCGTAGAGTGGTTAATTCCTCGGCCGCAAGGGCCTCGGATAGCGCCTCGAGAGCCAGGGATGCAGTTTTGTTTTCGGCGCGGAGTGCTATATCCGGATCACTAGTGATAGTGATAACTCCGTTCGGCCCTACCATTTTGAGCTTCATATACCCGTAATGGGGTATGGCTTGAAAGCGTATGAATGCATCTCACCCTAACAGGCCATGATATCCGCTGTTGAAAGGAGCCACGTGGAAGAGCAACTCTTCGGACCTATAGTTCTCCGGCGTGCCGAATACGATGTCGAGTTTGATCTTGCCCGAGCTTCGTGCTTCTCGACTGGGGATGATGCCTCGAAAAGTGGTGTCACTTTGCTCAATGCGACTTTTGTCCATCTACAATTTCTGGAGTGTATCTTCGTAGATGAGGTTTGCTACCTCTTGAGCATCCGTTGGTTTTCCCTTGAAGAGGAAAGGGTGATGCAGCAAAGTAGCATAAGTATTTCCCTTAGTTTTTGAGAACCAAGGTATCAATCCAATAGGATACTACACACAAGTCGCCTAGTATCTGCACAAACAAACAAGAACCTCACAACCAACGTGATAAAGGGGTTGTCAATCCCTTCACGGTCACTTACGAAAGTGAGATTTGATAAAGATAATAAGATAAATATTTTTGGTATTTTTGTTGTATAGATTGGAAAATAAATATTGCAAAATAAAAGGCAACAGAAATGGCTAGTTGATGGAAAACTAATATGATGTAAAGTAGTCCCACGGGCCATAGGTTTCACTAGTGAATTCTCTCATGATAGCATATATTATGGTGGGTGAAGAAATTACTGTCGAGCAATTGATAGAAAAGTGCATAGTTATGAGAATATCCAGGCATGATCATGAACATAGGCATCACGTCCGTGTCAAGTAGACCGAAACAATTCTGCATCTACTACTCTTACTCCACACATCAACCGCTATCCAGCATGCATCTAGAGTATTAAGTTCATAAGAACAGAGTAACGCATTAGGTAAGATGACATGATGTAGAGGGATAAACTCAAGCAATATGATATAAACCCCATCTTTTTATCCTCGATGAGAACAATATAATATGTGTCGGCTCCCTTTCTGTCACTGGGATCGAGCACTGCTACCTCTTGAGCATGCGTTGGTTTTCCCTTGAAGAGGAAAGGGTGATGCAGCAAAGTAGCGTAAGTATTTCTCTCAGTTTTTTAGAACCAAGGTATCAATCCAGTAGGAGACTAGACGCAAGTCGCCTAGTACCTGCACAAACAAATAAGAACCTCGCAACCAACACGATAAAGGGGTTGTCAATCCCTTCACGGTCACTTATGAAAGTGAGATCTTATAAAGATAATAAGATAAATATTTTTGGTATTTTTGTTGTATAGATTGGAAAATAAAGATTGCAAAATAAACGGCGGCAGAAATGGCTAGTTGACGGGAAACTAATATGATGTAAAGTAGACCCGGGGGCCATAGGTTTCACTAGTGGCTTCTCTCATGATAGCATATATTACGGTGGGTGAACAAATTACTGCCTAGAAATTAATAGAAAAGCGCATAGTTATGATGATATCTAGGCATGATCGGGAACATAGGCATCACGTCTGTGTCAAGTAGACCGAAACGATTCTGCATCTACTACTATTACTCCACACATCGACCACCATCCAGCATGCATCTAGAGTATTAAGTTCTTAAGAATAGAGTTACGCATTAGACAAGATGACATGATGTAGAGGGATAAACTCAAGCAATATGATATAAACCGCATCTTTTCATCCTCGATGGCAACAATACAATACATGTCGGTTCCCTTTCTGTCACTGGGATGGAGCACCGCAAGATTGAACCCAAAGCTAAGCACTTCTCCCATTGCAAGAAAGATCAATCTAGTAGGCTAAACCAAACTGATAATTCGAAGAGACTTGAAAAGATATCAAATCATGCATATAAGAATTCAAAGAAGAATCAATTATTGTTTATAGATAATCTTAATCATAAACCCACAATTCATCGGATCTCGGCAAGCACACTGCAAAAAGAATTACATCGAATAGATCTCGAAGAACATCGAGGACAAATTTGTATTGAGATCCAAAGAGAGAGAAGAATCCATCTACCTAATAACTATGGACCCGAAGGTCTGTGGTAAACTACTCAAACATCATCGCAGAGGCTATGGTGTTGATGTAGAAGCCCCCCGTGATCGAATCCCCCTCCGGTAGATCGCCAGAAAAGGTCCCCAGATGTGATCTCATGGGTACAGAAGGTTGCGGTGGTGGAAAAGTGGTTTTGTGGCTCCTCTGGATGTTTTTAGGGTATAAGATTATATATAGGCGAAAGAAGTAGGTCGGTGGAGCCACGAGGGGTCCACGAGGGTGGGGGGCGCGCCGCCCTACCTCGTGGCCGCCTCGTTGCTTCCTTGGCCTCCACTCCAAGTCTCATGGATTGCGTTTGTTCCAAAAAAAGATCCTCATGAAGGTTTCATTCCGTTTGGATTCCGTTCGATATTCCTTTTCTACGGAACACTGAAATAGGCAAAAAAATAGCAATTTGCACTGGGCCTTTGGTTAATAGGTTAGTCCCAAAAATAATATAAAAGTGCATAATAAAGCCCATTAAACATCCAAAATAGATAATATAATAGCATGGAACAATAAAAAATTATAGATACTTTGGAGACGTATCAAGCATCCCCAAGCTTAATTCCTGCTCGTCCTCAAGTAGGTAAATGATAAAAACAGAATTTTTGATGTGGAATGCTACCTAACATAATTTTCAATCTAATTTTCTTTATTGCAGCATGAATGTTTATATCCAAAAGATTCTAGATAAAAGTTTAATATTGACATAAAAATAATAATACTTCAAGCATGCTTACCAAGCAATTATGTCTTATCAAAATAACATAGCCAAAGAAAGCTTATCCCTACAAAATCATATAGTTTGGCCATGCTTCATTTTCATCACACAAAATGCTCCCATCATGCACAACCCCGATGACAAGCCAAGCAATTGTTTCATACTTAGACTTTTCAAACTCTTTCAACTTTCACGCAATATATGAGCGCGAGCCATGGACATAGCACCATGGGTGGAATAGAATATGATGATGGAGGTTGTGTGAGAAGACAAAAAGGAGAAAGTCTCACATTGACGCGGCTAATCAACGGGCTAGGTAGATGCCCATCAATTGATGTCAATGCAAGGAGTAGGGATTGCCATGCAATGGATGCACTAGAGCTATAAATATATGAAAGCTCAACAAAAGAAACTAAGTGAGTCTGCATCCAACTTGCTTGCTCACGAAAATCTAGGGCATTTTTGAGGAAGCTCATCATTGGAATATACAAAAGAGGGGATGCCTTCCGGGGCATCCCCAAGCTAAGGCTTTTGGTTGTCCTTGTTACCTTGGGGTGCCTTGGGCGTCCCCAAGCTTAGGCTCTTGCCACTCTTTGTTCTGACATCCATCAAATATTTACCCAAAAACTTGAAAACTTCACAACACAAAACTCAACAGAAAATCTCATGAGCTCCGTTAGTATAAGAAAACAAATCACCACCTTAAGGTACTGTAATAAACTCATTCTTTATTTATACTGGTGTTAAACCTACTTTATTCCAACTTCTCTATGGTTCATACCCCCTGATACTAGCCATAGATTCATCAAAATAAGCAGACAACACATGAAAAACAGAATCTATCAAAAACAGAACAGTCTGTAGTAATCTGTTGGTTTCGAATACATCTGTAACTGCAAAAATCCTGAGAAATTAGGATGTCCTAAATAATTTTTATATTGATCTACTGCAGTTGGAATCAGTATTTTATCGCTCTCTGCTAAAAAATGAAAATTATTCTCGTGAGTGCATACTTTCTATTTTTTCAGCAAGATCAAATAACAATCATCCAAGAAGATCCTAAAGGCTTTACTTGGCACAAACACTAATAGAAACATAAAAACACAATCATAACAGAGGATAGATGATTTATTTATTACTAAACAGGAACAAAAAGCAAGGAACAAAAATAAAATTGGGTTGCCTCCCAACATGCGCTATCATTTAACGCCCCTAGCTAGGCATAAAAACAAGAATAGATCTAGGTATTGTCCTCTTTGGTATGAAATCCATATGTGGCTCTCATAATAGATTCATAAGGTAATTTAATTTTCTTTCTAGGAAAGTGTCCATGCCTTTCCTTAACGGAAATTGGAATCTAATATTTCCTTCTTCCATGTCAATAATTGCACCAATCATTCTAAGGAAAGGTCTACAAAGAATAATAGGACATGTAGGATTGCAATCTATATCAAGAACAATGAAATCTACGGGCACATAATTCCTATTTGCAACAATCAGAACATCATTAATCCTTCCCATAGGTTTCTTATGGTGGAATCCGCAAGATGCAAATTTAAAGAACAATCATCAAATTCACGGAAACCTAACACATCATCACACAAAGTTTTTGGAATCGTGGAAACACTAGAACCCAAATCACATAAAGCATAGCATTCATAATCTTTAATTTTAATTTTAATAGTAGGCTCCCACTCATCATAAAGTTTTCTAGGGGTAGAAACTTCTAGTTCAAGCTTTTCTTTATAAGATTGCATTAAAGCATCAACGATATTTTTAGTAAAAGCTTTATTTTGATCATAAGCATGAGGAGAATTTAGCACGGATTGCAACAAGAAAATACAATCTATCAAAGAGCAATTATCCTAATTAAATTCTTTGAAATCCAAAATGGTGGGTTCATTTATATGTAAAGTTTTGACCTTTTCAATCCTACTTTTACCAATTTTTGCATCAAGATTTAAAAACTCGGAATCATTGGGACGCGTTCTAACTAAATTGACTCATCTCTAGTCCCATCTTTATTAAGATTCATATTGGCAAACAAAGATTTAATAGGAGACACACCAATCACTTTTAGATCTTCATCATTATTATCAGGAAAACTAGAAGAACACGCCTTCACAAAGCAATCCTTTTTAGCACGCATCCTAGCGGTTCTTTCTTTGCACTCATCAATGGAAATTCTCTTGGCTTTGAGAGACTCATTGATATCATGCTTAGGAGGAATAGATCTAAGTTTCAAAGAATCAACATCAAGAGAAATTCTATCCACGTTCCTAGCCAACTCATCAATCTTAAGAAACTTTTCTTCAATCAAAGCATTGAAATGTTGGGGAACGCAGAAATTTCAAAAAAAATCCTACGCACACGTAAGATCATCGTGATGCGTACCAACGAGAGGGGAGAGTGTCGTCCACGTACCCTCGTAGACCATAAGCGGAAGCGTTATGAGAACGCGGTTGACATAGTCATACATCTTCACGATCCGACCGATCCAAGTACCGAACGTACGGCACCTCCGAGTTCAGCACACGTTCAGCTCGGTGACGTCCCACGAACTCCGATCCAGCAGAGCTTCGAGGGAGAGTTCCGTCAGCACGACGGTGTGATGACGGTGATGATGATGCTACCGACGCAGGTCTTCGCCTAAGCACCGCTACGATATGACCGAGGTGGATTATGGTGGAAGGGGGCACCGCACACGGCTAAAAGATCAACTGATCAACTTGTGTGTCCATGGGGTGCCCCCCTGCCCCCATATATAAAGGAGGGAGGAGGAGGAGGCCGACCCTAGAGGGGCGCGCCAAGTGTGGGGAGTCCTACTAGGACTCCCAAGTCCTAGTAGGATTCCCCTTTTCCTTTCCGGAGTAGGAGAGAAGAAAGAAGGAAAGAGAGAGGGAGTATGAAAGGGCAAGGGGGCGCCGCCCCCTTTCCCATAGTCCAATTCGGCCCAAGGGGGGCACGCGCCTCCTTCCCTTTGTCCGGCCTCCTCTATTCCTGTATGGCCCAATAAGGCCCAATACTTCTCCCGGCGAATTCCCGTAACTCTCTGGTACTCCGAAAAATACCTGAATCACTCGGAACCTTTCTGATGTCCGAATATAGCCTTCCAATATATAGATCTTTATGTCTCGACCATTTTGAGACTCCTCGTCATGTCCCCAATCTCATCCGGGACTCCGAACAAACTTCGGTCATCAAATAACATAACTCATAACACAAAACGTTAAGCGTGCGGACCCTACGAGTTCGAGAACTATGTAGACATGACCGAGACTCATCTCCAGTCAATAACCAATAGCGGAACATGGATGCTCATATTGGTTCCTACATATTCTATGAAGATCTTTACCGGTCAAACCGCACAACAACATACGTTGTTCCCTTTTTCATCGGTATGTTACTAGCCCGCGATTCGATCATCGATATCTCAATACCTAATTCAATCTCGTTACCGGCAAGTATCTTTACTCGTTCCGTAATGCATCATCCCGCAACTAACTCATTAGTCACAATGCTTGCACGGCTTATAGTGATGTGCATTACCGAGAGGGCCCAGAGATACCTCTCTGACAATCGGAGTGACAAATCCCAATCTTAATCCATGCCAACTCAACAAACACCATCGAAGACACCTGTAGAGCACCTTTATAGTCACCCAGTTACATTGTGACGTTTGGTATACCCAAGCACTCCTACGGTATCCGGGAGTTGCACGATCTCATGGTCTAAGGAAATGATACTTGACATCCAGAAAAGCTACAGCAAACGAACTACACGATCTTTGTGCTATGCTTAGGTTTGGGTCTTGTCCATCACATCATTCTCCTAATGATGTGATCCCGTTATCAATGACATCCCCATGTCCATAGCCAGGAAACCATGACTATCTGTTGATCAACGAGCTAGTCAACTAGAGGCTCACTAGGGACACATTGTGGTCTATGTATTCACACATGTATTACGATTTCCGGATAATACAATTATAGCATGAATAATAGACAATTATCATGAACAAGGAAATATAATAATCATTTTATTATTGCCTCTAGGGCATATTTCCAATAGTCTCCCACTTGCACTAGAGTCAATCATCTAGTTACATTGTGATGAATCAAACACCCATGGAATTCTGGTGTTGATCATGTTTTGCTCTAGGGAGAGGTTTAGTCAACGGATCTGCTACATTTAGGTCCGTATGTACTTTACAAATCTCTATGTCTCCATTTTGAACACTTTCACGAATGGAGTTGAAGCGACGCTTGATATGCCTGGTCTTCCTGTGAAACCTGGGCTCCTTGGCAAGGGCAATAGCTCCAGTGTTGTCAGAAGAGAGTCATCGGGCCCGGCACATTGGGTATGACTCCAAGGTCGGTAATGAACTCCTTCACCTAGACTGCTTCGTGTGCTACCTCCGAGGCTGCCATGTACTCCGCTTCACATGTAGATCCTGCCACAACGCTTTGCTTGCAACTGCACCAGCTTACTGCCCCACCATTCAAAATATACACGTATCCGGTTTGTGACTTAGAGTCATCCAGATCTGTGTCGAAGCTAGCATCGACGTAACCCTTTACGACGAGCTCTTCGTCACCTCCATAAATGAGAAACATTTCCTTAGTCCTTTTCAGGTACTTCAGGATATTTTTGACCGCTGTCTAGTGTTCCATGCCGGGATTACTTTGGTACCTTCCTACCAAACTCATGGCAAGGTTTACATCAGGTCTGGTACACAGCATAGCATACATGATAGACCCTATGGCCGAGGCATAGGGGATGACACTCATCTTTTCTCTATCTTCCGCCGTGGTCGGGCATTGAGCCAAGATCAATCTCGTACCTTGCAATACAGGCAAGAACCCCTTCTTTGACTGATCCATTTTGAACTTCTTCAATATCTTGTCAAGGTACATACTCTGTGAAAGACCAATGAGGCGTCTCGATCTATCTCTATAGATCTTGATGCCTAATATATAAGCAGCTTCTCCAAGGTCCTTCATTGAAAAACACTTGTTCAAATAGGCCTTTATGCTTTCCAAGAATTCTATATCATTTCCCATCAACAGTATGTCATCCACATACAATATGAGAAATGCTATAGAGCTCCCACTCACTTTCTTGTAAATGCAGGCTTCTCCATAAGTCTGCATAAACCCAAACGCTTTGATCATCTCATCAAAGCGAATGTTCCAACTCCGAGATGCTTGCACCAGCCCATAAATTGAGCGTTGGAGCTTGCACACCTTGTCAGCATTCTTAGGATCGACAAAACCTTCCGGCTGCATCATATACAATTCTTCCTTAAGGAAACCATTAAGGAATGCCGTTTTGACGTCCATTTGCCATATCTCATAATCATAGAATGCGGCAATTGCTAACATGATTCGGACGGACTTCAGCTTCGCTACGGGTGAGAAAGTCTCATCGTAGTCAACCCCTTGAACTTGTCGATAACCCTTAGCGACAAGCCGAGCTTTATAGATGGTCACATTACCATCCGCGTCTGTCTTCTTCTTAAAGATCCATTTATTTTCTATGGCTCGCCGATCAACGGGCAAGTCAGTCAAAGTCCATACTTCGTTTTCATACATGGATCCTATCTCGGATTTCATGGCTTGCAGCCATTTGTCGGAATCCGGGCCCGCCATCGCTTCTTCATAGTTCGAAGGTTCACTGTTGTATAACAACATGATTTCCAAGATAGGGTTGCCGTACCACTCTGGTGCGGAACGTGTCCTTGTGGACCTACGAAGTTCAGTAGCAACTTGATCTGAAGTTTCATGATCATCATCAACAACTTCCTCTCTAGTCGGTGTAGGCACCTCAGGAACATTTTCTTGAGCTGCGCCACTTACCGGTTCAAGAGGTAATACTTCATCAAGTTCTACCTTCCTCCCACTTATTTCTTTCGAGAGAAACTCTTTCTCTAGAAAGGACCCATTCTTGGCAACAAAGATCTTGCCTTCGATCCGAGGTAGAAGGTATACCCAACAATTTCTTTAGGGTATCCTATGAAGACACATTTTTCCGACTTGGGTTCGAGCTTTTCAGGTTGAAGTTTCTTGACATAAGCATCGCATCCCCAAACTTTTAGAAACGACAGCTTAGGTTTCTTCCCAAACCATAATTCATACGGTGTCGTCTCAACGGATTTCGACAGAGCCCTATTTAAAGTGAATGCGGCAGTCTCTAAAGCATAGCCCCAAAATGATAGCGGTAAATCGGTAAGAGACATCATAGATTGCACCATATCTAATAGAGTGCGATTACGACATTCGGACACACCATTACGCTGAGGTGTTCCAGGCGGCGTGAGTTGTGAAACTATTCCACATTTTCTTAAGTGTGTGACAAATTCATGACTCAAGTATTCTCCCGCACGATCTGATCGCAAGAACTTGATTTTCCTGTCACGTTGATTCTCAACCTCACTCTGAAATTCCTTGAACTTTTCAAAGGTCTCAGACTTGTGTTTCATTAAGTAGACATACCCATATCTACTCAAGTCATCAGTGAGGGTGAGAACATAACGATAGCCACCGCGAGCCTCAACACTCATTGGACCGCACACATCAATATGTATGATTTCCAATAAGTTGGTTGCTCGCTCCATTGTTCCTGAGAATGGAGTCTTGGTCATTTTACCCATGAGGCATGGTTCGCACGTGTCAAATGATTCGTAATCAAGAGACTCTAAAAGTCCATCTGCATGGAGCTTCTTCATGCGTTTGACACCTATGTGACCAAGGCGGCAGTGCCACAAGTATGTGGGACTATCATTATCAACCTTACATCTTTTGGTATTCACACTATGAATTTTGTAGCATTACGCTCGAGATTCATTAAGAATAAACCATTCACCATCGGAGCATGACCATAAAACATATCTCTCATATAAATAGAACAACCATTATTCTCGGATTTAAATGAGTAGCCATCTCGTATTAAACGAGATCCTGATACAATGTTCATGCTCATAACTGGCACTAAATAACAATTATTGAGGTTTAAAACTAATCCCGTAGGTAAATGTAGAGGTAGCGTGCCGACGGCGATCACATCGACCTTGGAACCATTCCCGACGTGCATCGTCACCTCGTCCTTCGCCAGTCTCCGCTTATTTCGCAGCTCCTGCTTTGAGTTACAAACGTGAGCAACCGCACCGGTATCAAATACCCAGGAGCTACTACGAGTACTGGTAAGGTACACATCAATTACATGTATATCACATATCGAAAATAATTTGCTACCCATGGTGGTAGCTACGCATGCATGCAACGGCTGACACATGGCCCTGACACACATGCACTTACCTGGTGGCTATTGACACAAAGTACGGTGTGTCATAGATATGTCAGAACGGGTACAGCCTAGGAACCAGGAGTAACAAATTGAGCCCACAAGCCCAGCTAGACGCAAGGCCCAAACCATCTCCCATCCGGGATACCCAAACCCATCATCTTAATAGGCCAGGCCCATTAATCAAACAAGCACCCAACATCTGAGAGGCTGATGCTATAAATAAGCATGTGACCCCAAGACGGCCAAGTACGGACCCATCTCGCAAACCAGCTGACTAGTAACGGGTAGCACGCGAGACATGGGAAAAAGAAGCCGATTGTACTAACACCCCACTCCCATTGGCTGGGTTACAAAGCTGCACCCATTGGCCGATTTGTTTTTTACAACGTTGCAACAGCTATATAGATGGGACGCACAACCACGTCCCTTTTATTTGCTTTTGTTTTGTGAAGTCACTCATGCAGTAGACATGCAGCCTACAGTTTTATTAGGCACGCGTAGCCCATGTAGAGTCCATATACAATTGTTAGTAGCTGCCTAGGGTCAGGTCGATCAATGGGAAGCACGGACAAGCCAGAGATTGAAATGCTCGTTATATAAAAATATAAAGGGGAGACGCATGACACGCAGACCACTGAGGAATCGACATGAACCATTTGGCCATGCAGCTATAGGAAGCTATGTAGAGAAATAAGATAGGCCATCCGGAAACAATGGGCAAAGGCAGATGTTACGATACGAAAATGACAAATACCGCTTTGACAAGTGGCAGCTGCCACGACCCAAACGGATGATACACTGCCCCGTCTCATCTATTACGACGGAGACAGTAGCTTTTAGCAAGGAAAAAAGATAGTACTAACACACCCACCCCCCATTGGCTGATCGTACGGGAATATACGGGAAGAAGAAGCTGATCGTACTAACACCCCCCCATTGGCTGGGTTACAAAGCTGCTCAGCACGATGGGAAAGGAGAATCTAACATTTTCTATGCGGGGTAGAAAATACGAACCTGCCGAACTATCCATCGTGCCCCATCCATACAGCTATACCCTAAGCGCCATCCTATGCTGCCAACAGCTATACTATAGGCAAGTGCCTCGGAGTATCCATTGTACAAAACCAGGTCGACCAATGGAAAGGAGGCCATCCCAAGAACCAATGGTCGCACGCGAGAGAGACATGACGAGACTAGAGGAACTGAAAACCAACACAAACTGATAAGCAACACAAGAAGAAAGGAATCCCAAGAAAAGTAAATAATAAATCTAGACAATCTTTTATACAGGCTGTCGCGAACACGCACGCAAGCGCTCAGGACATGTTATAACCACCATTCGGAAGCAGGAAGCAAGCAGCCAAGCACACACAACAACACACACACTCTTACGTGAATCAACCTTTTTTCGTTTGCGAAAAAAATGGGAGTGATACTGAACATCGAGGTCGGCCTAAACGACCTTGCCTTGGTGACCCCGGTGTTCAAGTGCGCATGCGGCATGCCAGCGGCGAAGAGGGTGTCTTGCTCGGGGAAACATGAAGGGAAGCAGTTCTACCGTTGCGACGTTGGCTATGTGGAGAACAACATAACCGACTTTCTACCGTTGCGACGTTGGCTATGTGGAGAAAACATTTTTCCCAGCACTTGGCATGTGATGTGTGGGTGTTGGCGGAGGTTATAGACCAGTTCGCCAAGGATGTTTTTGAAGTGAACAAGCTTTCTGATGCAGACCTCAGGGCATCTCTACTAGGAATCGAAATCGGCAGGTTCACCATGGGAGAAGACTAGGAATGAACGACATCGCACGAATAAATAAGAGTCTTGTGGGAAAGCATTCATTTTCTGTTCCCCTCAGCGGAAACATGTATCATTTTTGCATCTTATTTCATAAGTAGAATTTTTATTCTTCATAAAAATAGAATGTTTTTCTTCACGAGCTTAATTAGCATGGCAATACCAGAATTTCCACATTATCTTTTTCGACATAACCAGTATTATATTTTTTTACACCACATGTACTTTCGAGCGCTTTCAAAAAGCCAAGGATTACACAAAAAGAACAAGTCTCAAACCGATGAGGAATACACGAACACACAACTTTTTTGGGAAAAAACCAAACAGAACGTTCTACACCCAAGTTCACCTGAAGTGCAAAGCATCACAAGCATACATAAAAATTTAAATCGTGCGGTGGACACGCCACTATCGTACTGTTCCTTCTCTTTACCGGAGCCCGCCTGATTTTTCTCGCTGACAGTTGAGAAGTCCCCGTGCACGCCCTGTCAAGGACCAGCACCCTTGGAGACGCAATCGATCGTCACCGTTGAACCTTAAATCGATCTTAAGTAATTGACACCACATCTAATCTATAAGCCAGAGAAGGTGCACCTGACATTCTCCTAATCGCAAACGCCGCAAAAGCGGCAGCTGGAGAGGATCAGCCCCCCACCGGGGGGGAGGGGGATGACTATCTGGTGGTGCTGGGAGGGGAGTTTGTAAACCCTAGCCCGCCAGCCCGCCGTTGTGACATAACTTTTCACAAAGGGGAACCATTTTTAGCGGCACACCATTTTCATGAAGGGGAACGATGCGCACGGCCTCCAGCCACAGCCGCCATGTACCAAGCCAGATAGAGAACACTAACCATCTGCATCTGAAACAACCATATGTCGGAACCTTTAAATCGATCTAAATGCAGGGTAGAATGCCCCCTCCCCCCCCCCACACACACCGAAAACAAGCCCATGTCCCAGGCGAATCCGGAATGGTGGTCGGTTACCATATGTCGGAGGCGCCACCCCCCACCCCAAACCGCCACATCGGACCATATCTACGTGCCCGCAAAATGAGGATGGCTATTTCGCCTACCCTACCATGGAGTCGGCACGCGTGCGGAAAGCTCAGAAATGTAAAACCGGGACGAACGACTAGGAGGAGGGGGAAACGCAACCGAAACCCCCCTCTCTCGCCGATCAACGACAACCACGACGGCCACACGGGCCATGGCAAAATACATCCAAGTAGGATAGAACCCCCCCCTCGCGCATGAACGACACAAACCCCGTCGCCCGACGTGCCGGTTCTAGGATAGAAACCTACTACAATGCAAACCAACAAGAGACAATAACTGAACACAGTATGCCAAGTAGTTTGAAACCCGTTTTTAACACGCTAGACTTGGTGTCCAAGAAAGCCGAGGAAGACCAAACAGGGAACCGGGGCGGGAGGGGGGCGGTGATGCGTGATCGCACAACAGCAAAAGAAAGATCACCCCAAAGTGCAACCATGATAGGGGGGGATTACATAAGCAGCTAAAGTCAAGCATCACGATACAAGAGAATAGTTCAAGGAGCAACACACTGCAAATTAATAGTGTTGGCCACAAATAGAAAAATACCGATAGCAACCCAAAAATAAACACCAACAGGTCACGCAAGCTAAAGACAGATAGGTAAGCAACAGCGTGACATCCTCGTTTCCACGCGGCAGCAATCACTGGGGCTTGGGAGCGATGGCCCTGCACCTCTTCTTGGCATTGGATGCATCGACACAAGCCTTGTAGTAGCCAATGTTCAGTGGGCTAGTGAGAACCTTGTAAACGAGATCCTTGGTGGTCTGGTACATGCAGAAAGAGTTGGGAGCAGTTGACCCTGACGCGCAATCAACCACGCGAGCGCAAGTAAGTGAGTAGACTCCGCTCGAGTTCCTAAGACACAAACCAAAAAAATCATCAGCCCTGCTAGTAAACATCACTCAAATACTAGGATATAAGAAGATTTTTGTAAAAAACAATGAGGAAAACACACCCTTGGATGTTGATCCCGAGGCAATCATGCGCCAAGGTAGTCCAATGGCCAAAGCCATATAACTTATTATTGTGTATCTGGCAAAGAGCGTCCCTGAGATGTGAGTTTATGGCAAAAGAGGGATTTTTGTGCTTGTCCTCTATGCGCTGGACACTACTACCATACTCCACTGGATCAGCAATGGTAAAATGCGTCTTATAGAAATCCCAAGAATAGCATGCCCAAGAGTTGTTGACTGACACCACAACAACAAACTAAAAAAAGATAGAGAGATATATAAGTGTTTTTTTCAAGAGAAAGAACACAATGGCACACACCATTTATGCGGAAAAACACACCTCATGGCTTTCGCGGACGTCATACCCAATATTTGCAGTCGAAAGCATCTCAACCAAAGAAGCAACAGAGGTGTTTTTCCCAAGGCAAGCAAGCTGAGTTAAACAAGAAACAAACAAGGTGAGAACAATGAACCAAAAACGTAAGAAGAAACGAAGCAATGGATAGGAAATCTAACAATGTCATCATACCACAAACGAGGCTGATAAGTAATGGCGCGGCGAACGATGAGTTTCCACCCTAACGGCTTCGGCTTGATTAAGGGAACGAGTCACTCCGTCACAAATATTCTTATCAAGGTCAACTTGAAGCATACAAAAATCACTCAAGGCTGTCCCAGAAATACGGACAACAAGATGACCTTTCATCTCAACCCAATACCTACATTTTTTGTTAAAGACGACGTGATTAAAAGCATGCCATATATGCATTTTTTAAAAATTTTGTTAACATTTTTTACCAACTAAACCGAAACATGTCACATAAATAAGAATGAAAAAAATGAAGAATAAATATTCGTGCATAGATTTTTACGTTGATAGCAAGGTTTTGGGCACGTCATTCACAAGCCACGCAACAGTGATGTTAGCCGTAGTAGACATATGACCATCAAGAGAGAAGCCAGGATGCTCAAAGGCAGAAATCTCAATAGCGCTGCGTTTGAAATTAGCACGGAAAATAGGCAAAGACGAGCCTGGCCCAGAAGATAGCTGATGATTGACTTGGTTGGGTTGGAACGACTGCACGGGCGCCCTACCAGCCAAGATAGCAGCATCAAGCGCAGCCTCAAAGCCCTCAAAACTGTAGATATAAGTAACAAAAAATGTCAGTTTTCAATAAGAATAAGAAGGCAGGGAGGAACAACCTAATTTTTCAAGGTGAAAACACACACCTAGTGATAGGGAGCTTGACGACACCACGCGCAACAGAACACGCGGCTTTTGCTTCCATGCACGACCTAAGAAAGTTTGCAGGCGGAGCAGAGCCACCCTTGAGCAGCTTAGCAATCTCGGCAATGTCACTGCTCAGTCTCGACATGGTGGCACGGATATCAGCAATGTCGCCACGGATCTCTAAGATAGCAATCTCGTTGACACCTTCAGAACCCTTAGCAGCAACGATTTCAGGCGCAGACTCACGTAGAGGTGGAACAACAGCATCGACAGGGTCTCCCTACAAATAGTAAAAATATCAGTTTTTGCCAGATAAAGAAGTGATACTAAAAGAAGCAACAGATAAAAACGTCATTGCTAATAGCTAGGGAGCGACAAAAAATCAGTAAAAGGGATGAAAAAGAAGAGAAAAAGACCTCAATATGCTCGCTACCAGTACCGCTAACGGTAGCTAAGGGAGATCCAGCACGGTTCAAATCGGATACCATTTTTTTCACGAGAAGGCGATGAGAGAGAGAGAGGGAGAGCAAGGAAGAAGAGCCGGGGGAGGGGGGAGAGCCGGGGGGAGGATGATGGGGGGTAGGACGGGGATGCCTTTTAATAATGGAGCCACCCCCCACCACCACCCTACCAGGGGGTCGTTTTTTTATTTTTTTTATTTTTTTGATAAAGGCAACATTACGACCTGCAAGTCAGAGAACCAACAGTTTTCTGGCATACACAAAAAAGAAGTTCGGACAAAATTACTTCAAGCTACACCTCTGGGGGCCACAAGGATAAAAGTATTTTTAGGGTCAACATTTTTTTTCTTTTTAGAACATTTTTTTGCACATGCAAAATAGAGGTAGCCAACACAGGAGCATAGAACAACAGCTAGTACCTGCTCCAAAGGGACATTCATATCGGTGCTGCTACCAACAGAGACAGGACCAACATTCACACATTCTATGAGATTCTCCAAGGCCTATTTGAGTAAAACAAAGCAAAACAGTTCAGGCTTTCAACATGGACAGACCGCCAGAACCAAAAAATGAATGAACAGTAGTAGCACGGGAAAAACAACCAAAAAAAGTGGAGGAGAAAGAAACCTGGAAAGAACTAGAGTCCATTCCATAGTGTTCCCAGGAAGTAGGTGCATCGCCTGCGCTAGCAGTCTGCCAAAAAATGAATGCACTGTTACAGAGAGGCCACCAGCCGGGGGGGAGGGAGAATGTGAACTAAATGTGAAGAACAAGAACTAGCAGTTCAAGCAAGGACAAGAATTAAATGAGGTCTAACGAGAAATAAATGCTCAGAGACAAGAGAACTTACTGCATGAGCGATGGCGGCGCGATTGACAACATCGCCAAGAAGACAGCCGACATTCACATTGCCAAACATGGTGCCGAAAGAGCAGTCTCCAACTGTGGATGGCAATGGAGCAAGGGCGCTAGTATCGGCAAGGGGAGCGGTTTCCATGATGAGAGCTAGGGGGAGTGAGAATGGAGAATAAAACGGAGCATGCAAACTAGGAGGGAGCTATGAGGAGGCGGAGGGATGCGGATGATGAGTAAAGTGGATATTTGGAAGCAAGCAGAGAAGAAGAAAGCGGGGACAGAGAAGAAAGGGGAGGATGAGACTTTCAAGTAAGGACCCACAGAAAGGTGAACTCAGAGGCAAACGGGCTAGAAGGAACTCTCCGGCACCGGTACAACCGGCCACTTTTTTTCAAAGGAAAATGATAGCAAGGGATGAATGACAACAGCGATTTGACTGATGCTTTTGGAGCAGGTCGGGGAGCAATTGGGCGGCCAAGCAGACTACTACTGGTCGCGCGAAGAGAGACCAGCCAATAAGAAGCTCCTGCAGACGGAAGCCCATACCAGCCACGACGATACAGGCAGCTGACTATTTTTAAACCAGACGACCACGCGAGATACGGCCTAAAAGACATTGGCCAAAGCAAGACTCACGCGACATGCAACAGCTAATAAGAAATGTGAAATAGTACCATCTAGGTTAGTAGCGGCAGTAAAAGGAGCTAGCAGGCCACAGTGTAGGCAACTAGAGAGATGAAATGAAGATATATATTTATATAACATGGGAAAGGACAAATAGGCCTCGTAGGGAACTGTCACGCAACGATAGCAGGCAGGCTTAAACGAGCCAATCAGATAGCAGAAAAATATATATATACGAGTATATTTTCTTCAATGCATCAACACTGTATTCCAAACGAGAGGAAGGAAAAAAAATAGTGCTTACGTACATCACATCTTTTGCGGTTAACTTCCAAAAAAAGGAAAATGATTGCTTTTTTTATGCACCGGAAGAAACTACTACGAAGGTGACAATCGTCGAATGGCGGCCGGGCGGGAAGGGGATGGTTGCTCACAGAAAAGGGTAGGAGGGAGGGCGCAGCCAGACGGTGTACCGGACGGCAAGGGTAGGAGGGAGGGCGCGGCCAGAACGATCGGAGGGGGGTGGGTTTATAATGGCCGATCCATGACTATAATAGCAGGTTTTTTGACCACTACCATTTTTGTGCCACACCTACACCGAAGAAAAATTAGCCTGCAAACAAGACGATAGAACAATAAATGACTTTGGGGGGTGGGGGGGACGACATATCGTGATAGCAAGGTCGTTGTCAGAATATTGACGAGGGTTGCGCAATGGGACGACATATAGTTGAATCAAGGCTCAACGGGATGACAATGGGGGGGGGTGCGGGCAGAGCGATCGGGGGGGAGGGGGGTGGGGGGAGGGGGATGACATATAGTGATAGCAAGGTCATTGTGACAAGAACGGCGAGGGCGGTGCAACGGGACGACATACAGTTATAGCAAGGCTCATTAGAGACGGAAACTAAAGAGAATCAAAGTCAAATGTCGACTGGGGCTACGCAACGGGACGGTATAAAGTTATGGTAAGGGTCGAAGGTGGCAGGTGGGCAAGATCATTCCGGTGGTAGGGAGGCCATGAGCGAGGGGTAGGGGGTGGGGTTATAGTGGGCGACTAGCGACTACAATATTAGGGTTTTTTGACCCCTACCATTTTGCGGCACAGAAGATATTAGGGCATTGGGGGGGGGTGCGGCAGAGCGATCGGGGGGTGGGGGGAGTGGACGACATATAGTGATAGCAAGGTCGTTGTCAGAAGATTGACGAGGGCAGTGCAATGGGACGACATACAGTTACAACAAGGCTCATTGGAGACGGACACTAAAGAGAATCAAAGTCAAATGTCGACTGGGGCTACGCAATGGACGGTATAAAGTTATGGTAAGGGTCGAAGGTGGCAGGTGGGCGAGATCATTCCTGTGGTAGGGAGGCCACGAGCGAGGGGTAGGGGGTTGGGTTATAGTGGGCGACTCGCGACTACAATATTAGGGTTTTTTTGACCCATACCATTTTTGCGGCACAGAAGATATTAGGATACACACCTACACAAAAGAAGATAAAGCACACAATACAAGGAGTACTGCAAATGACAAAGTCGTCCCGAAAACAATACTTAGCATTAAAAGAGGAAATCCACATTAACGACTAACGCACGCCGCGCGTTGATGAAGTAAACAAGGGGGGTAGAGGTGTCAAGTTTCCTTGAAATGGTTGCTGTCAATAGTCATGTAAACCTCGCCAACGCTTGCCAGGTCCATCAAAAAGGGTCTGCACAAAAAAAGATCAATGGAACGAGTCTATACAAACCGAATTTTGAAATAACAAAATTTGATGGAAGCATATCAAAACAAAAATAAAATCACCTTATGGCCTCCGGAGTGGTAACAAGCAACGAACATATATCATTTATATGGGTTCCGACGTGGCCAGAGCTGTGAGGATAGAACAACACAGAAATTAACACTAGAATGTAACTTTTTCAATAACAAGAATGGTGACAACAGTTTTCAATTCACACCTGCTGGACAACCCATGAAAAGCGTCAAGCACGGCTCGTGATATAGGAGTACCCAGCGACACAGGCTTGCAAATCATGCCAAAAAATTAAGAAACAAACATTAACAAGACCTTTTTTACGAACTGAAAAATGAAAACAAGCATAATTTAGAAAAGGGACGTACAGGAGATGGCGAGGGTGAATCCGGGGCATATGGGTAAACAAATCCGCTTGGCCGTGCGACGGCAATTGGAACAGGATCCAAGTTGGCCACCTTGTTGGTGATAAGAGTTTCAGGAGGCACATTTTTAGCAGAAACAACATTGTTCGGAACAGAAACCTGAACATTTTTTTTTCATGAACAAGAAAATCATAAGAACTATATTTTTATAGCAAAATTAGGGGAAACAGTTATAAAATGAGGATTAACAAGATGCGCACTTATTTAATACCTTTAGGCCCATCAGGTCAACATGTGCCCTTATAACACTTAGGAAGTGCAAAGTTATCTCGTTGAAGTCAGTAATCCGCCTGCGAATAGGACGAGAAGAAGAGTTTTATAAAATATCTACCAGCTCCGTTAAAGGGGAATTCTTTTTGTTGTTCAATAAACTTTTTCTAAAAGGGGAAGAGTGAGCATCGAGTAAAGAAAAACATAAAAGAATACGAGTGGTTGCCTACCAACCTGCAGGAGTAAGCGTTAAGTTCAACATTGTTAGACTTCCTATACACACGGCCGACGATCGCCCCATAAGAACCATCACTGCAAAATGAATTTTTAATGGATTTTTAAAACGTAATCATTCTTTACATATGGTATTCATTGTTAAAAATGAGAAGAAAAATACCTGATGGAACTAAACTGAGAGCTAAGATTGCCGTCATCAGCAAACCTAAAATAAGGCATTATAAACAAATTAAAAAAATAACGATGTTCTAAATGGTCAGTATATTTACCAAACAGCAGCAGGAAGCGAACCATATAGAACACTTCATAGAGCCGGTGCCATCAGAAATATCAAACGTAGCCTTTTCATCAGAGATGGAGCGGTTCAAGATTCGACCAACTAGCTTAACCTGCCAAAGAGGAAAGCATGAGGGGAATAGGAATGAGGGAACAAGATTTTGTGTGTGTTGTTACTTAGGGAATAATAAAAACACACATTGGAGATGACAGTGTTGTTGACGACCAAACCCAAATGATGGTCGAGAGAAAGACCATCATATATCATCTTAACAGTAAGAGGCATGAGGCTAGAGGACTGCCTCGGAGCTATGTCGTCTCGAACAAGCGGGTGAATCCGATAGGAAACCTAATAACAGGAGGGAAGTTACAAAAGAACAAAAAGGAACTAGTGTAAAGCTTAACATTCATAAAACGATTGAAGCGTAGCAGATACCTGGACGGCAGTCTGGGGGTTTATCACGGGTGCTACATCTCCAAGCTTGGAACAAAACGGTGGGTCATTGCAAGAAGAAGAAGAAGCCATGGGAGACAGAGAGAGAGAGAGTAGGTGGAGTCGGGGTGGGGGCTGGATCCCAAAAGGGATGAAGGGGGAAAATCTAGAGCAATGCGCGCATGCGTGCTGGGGGAAGGGGTGTTACTGGCTAAAAGCATGTGGTCATATCCTCATACACCACTACTATATAGGAAAATGGAAATCTAGACCAGAGGAGGGGGGGGCTTATAAGTAAAAACGGCTGATGCCGTCTATATATGAGAACAAAGGGAATAGCAAAGGGGGCTGAGAGAGATAGCAAGGAGCAAGGAAACCACAGAAAGAAACTTCAACCAAAAGTCAAGCTTAGTCAATAACAAGTAGCGAAGGGGGAAGAAGGCGGGCTGATCTTGAGAAAAGGTAAGGATTTCAGCTCGTTTTTTTTCATGGAAACATCCCAAAAGCAGGATGAAATGTTAGTTTATACATATGTCAGGGAAGAAGATGGGAGCAGGAATGATGCCAGCAGCAGCCATGCTACTTACAGCGGCAGCAACGCTGACGGCAAGATCTGTGGGAACAAGCGCTACAATGGCACTCCTCTTGGGGTCCATGACATCTTCAGCTTGCCTACAGATGTGGTACATAATGGAAGCAAGGGAACCGAAGAACACATTCGAAGCAAGACGTCGACATCGCAGGGTGGCCTGCAGTTTGTTCATGGCGACGACGACTCTATTCTGGACACAGCTGTACATGGAAGCAAAAGTAGGGGAAGGTCTATGGGTTTGTTGTTATGGAATAGCTTCACTAGCAGCAGGGTACACAGTGTACACACACACGAGCCTTGCAAGCGAATACGCTAGTGTAGACGAGCAAGCAGTGGAAGTTGCTAGAGCAAACGATTCATTCTCTGTAGTTTAGCCCAATCAGTAAGAAAAGAGAATGTCCATAGCTTTTTTTCCCTCTAAGGATGTACTGATTATAATGGATACATGGTTTCCCACTGCAAAATTTTATTCAGCTACAAGGAAAACAACTAGTTACCAGATACAAATTTTGCTCAACTCTTAAAAGACTAGTAGTCAATGTCTTGAACGAATTCCTTCGGCGGGCTCCCACGGTTTTCAGCTATATGCATCAACACGTACAAAAGGGACGCCCTGAGCTTAGTGTGGTGCTCAGGGTCAACAGCCAAAGCACCATGCTTCACCGCATCCCAAGTACGCGAGAACTCCATGGCCTGCACACTCGACTCCGACCTGAAAATTAAGAAACAAAGTTTAGGTAAGGGAAATACACGGAGGAAATATTTGTACAAAAGAAGGAGAGGAAAAAAGCAGAACGAACCACTTGTTAGTCGCTGAAGATGGGAAAGATCGCCTACAACCGGCATCAATGTAAACATAGGACCAACCGTCAACATCAACAAGCCAATCTTCAAAAAAAGTAGAAGAGCATTGAACCAGAGCCAAGTGAAGAACTTGGGCAACCTTTGCATGGCACGACCAAGGATCCGAGCAGGAGGCCATCGAAGGTACTCCGTAAATTGTGATTTGTTTACGCTTCATATCCCAAGCGAAGGCCGTCATGTTTTGAGAAACATGAGCAGCGCAAATAAACTAGCAGATAAAAAAACACATTTAGTAAAGTAGAAACAGTACAGGAAATTTAACGAAACAACCTAACTTTTTACATGAGATTGACCATCTGACAGCGGCTGACATCATATTTTATATGAGGGCCTACGAATTGCTCGCGGAGGGAAGATGATTTAATGTAGTTCTCGTCCGTGAGAACTTTGATCTGAAGGAGAAAATAAATTATATAAAAAAGTTAAGTCGGAAGCAAGGGAGAAAAAGAGAACGGGATAATATGGCAAAAAAATAAATTTTCACTCACAGCGAAAGCAGAGCCAATAAAATGACGCCAACGAAAAGCTGACAAACTGACGTACAACCTAGAGTCTAAAAGGCCGAAAGCACGATACAACAAGTCACATACAATATCTCCCAGTTCTCCGTATGACGAGAACTGCACACGCAACACATCGCCGTTAACCTCAAGCCTGGTAGGGAGGTCGTGGCAGACCCAGCACCTACAAAAAAGATGGTTCTTTTAATGATGATAAGTGACAATGCATCACAGAAAGCAAACAAAAATTACCAGAGTATAAGAGAGCAAAACTAACCCGACTAAAACAGAAGAAGAGCAAGTGACCCATCGATAGAATGCAATAGCAATGGAAATGTCGTGGGAGTATTTCTGAATTCCAAGGACCCAAGGATCGTCACAAAACTTGGCACGACGATATTTACGTTTGGACGGTGGGGGAATAACATTGCCATGTGTGGAAGCATCTAGATTGAGATCAATAGATTCAATAGCACGCTTAGCATTAACAAAAGGTGTGGGAGACAAACGAGACGACTTAAGCTGAATAGGGGTGCAAATGCGCGAAGGGGCAGAATCACTAGTTTTTTTAGGAGGAACAAAGTTGGGTTGAGAAGGCCAATCAGGGGTAAGTTCGAAGGACGGTGAGCTATCAAAAGTATCAGATTCACTTCCTGTGCCTGCAGGAATATATGAGTTTTTTAAATACAAAATAAGAGCAAAAGAACACTAGGAAAATATAGACACGTTTTTTTAAAGAATGGATGAGTAAGGACAATGACCGGAAACTGGCGTGGTCGACAGAGAGTCAGTAACAGGGGAAGAGCTCAAACCAATCATTGCTCTCATAAGAATATTGGTTTCAGCTTCAATTTGGAGCCGAGCTGAAGTTAGAATTTTCAAGCAACGAGCTCTATGCCTCTTAGCAGCCAGCAGGACATCAAGCTGCAACAACAAATACACACTAAAAAATAAACCAAAACATCGTACAAAATAAAAATGAATATTATTAAACACGTAGACCCACACCTTAACATCATCATAATTTAGTTGATGACAGCTTCCGAGAGAGTGAGCTTGGGAGACACAGACAGATGGAGAGGACGCAGGAGAGAAGGAAGATTTTGCTGACCCAGCAACATAAACGGCACACAGCTTTACGATCGAATTTCCGTCCGGGGAGACAGAAAAATCGGGTAAAACGGTCGAGGGTGCAGCTACCAATGTGTCTGGAGGGACAGACGGGCCTACCGCGTGGGCTTTGCTTTCGAGAATAGTAGAAGGATGTTTGCCAGAACTAGATGGACCGATGACGTTCTCAGATTGTTTGTCTTTGGCTCCAGTTCTTGACGTATGTTTTTTCTGCTGAGTCTTGCCAAGGGTAAGGAGCCAGGAAGGTGTTTCCCTCTTAAATACAGACAACTCCAACAGGCGAGGCTATAAAAAAGCGGACAAAAGAGAGAAATGTGTGTTAAAATTAAAAAGAGAAATTTAACAAGAGAATTAACATAAAACGAAACGCATTTTTGTTAACCTTTGCGGCGCCAAAGATGCGAGTAGGGGTGGACCCTCTCAAACCAACAGTGTCGGCCATTATTAGCTTGGAAATTAAAGGACCATCATAAATAGCAATTCGTGGTCAGACATCTTGACAAGGAGAACTATCGAGGAAGTCCATGCTGTCAAGGTAAAGTATCTGAATTTTTTTGAATATATCAGTAAAAAGCCAATAAACAAACTAAGTTAGCGGTGATGGATTAGATCGTTTTACCTGTAGGAATATAGCAACACCAACAGGAACCTGCACGTCTTCCTTGGCTCTAATTGCACGCCTGGCATCAATGCAAGCAGATACAACAGACTCCAAAAAATAGGACCCCTAGTTGAAAACAGAGATGGGTTCGCTGCTCGCAAGAGCTGGCCAAAAGTTAGTAGAATGAGGAATAGACGAGGAGTCGATCTCAACCAACAAAGCCATGAGATAAACGATAAAGCATTTTATGAAAGTGTCTGGATCGAAGGGTTTCCCATCGGAATTCGTAATAATGGACTCCATGACACGACCGGCAACATCTGTCGGGTTTTCGGCCCCTGCCCTGAAAGACAAATCTTGCCCCAGACGATCATAAGCGGACTGAGATTTGTCCAAGGACGAGTCCCAAACTTCTTTACCAGAACATGGAAGACCAAAAACAGTGTTAACGTACTCGGGGAACAGAGAAATACGAACATCGGTAGACAATTTGAGAGAACGTTGCATCACGTCCAGCTTGGAAACAACCCATAGGGTAAAAGAATTATCAACCGCAAGAATATCTATGCCGCACGAGAAAGAACCAAATCCACAAGAAGCGATAACATCCCTATGTTCGTCCGAAAAACGAGATACAAGAGAGTTGAAACTAGATATTGAAGGATATCGAACATCTTCGGAAAGCAAATGAGTAGTAATATTTGGGATGGAGAGATCACGAGTAGAACGCTTAGACTTTGAACGCCAGGCACAAGAAGACTGAGACATGGAGAAAAGAGTGAAGAGACTAAGTACCAAGCCGAGAAGGATAAGATAGAGCCAAGAGATGAAGTGTGAACAACCTACAGGAGCATAGTGCCATATTTAAAGGCAAAGCCAGAGAGGATGGGCTTTTGCCGAGCCGAGGAATTGGTAGTTGGCGGGCGGGAGTGTACAAAACAATTCAAAATTTGAAACAAGAGGGAGACAACTGTAAGAGATTCTTTTAACATGGTGGACAAAACAAATGGACATTACCCGAAGGACAAAGCACAAAAATTGGAACGGAACGCAGGATAAAGGGATGTTTGTGTACTGATGGGCATGCAACACATGGCGAGTAGGGAAGTTACACATGCGCCTGTAAAAACAGAGGAAGTGATAGGCAACATACCAATACAAGCTTAACTTTATTTTATTAAAACACCCACTCGCCCTAGAGGAAAGTACATTGACAAACTGATAGGAAGCACAACAACAACTGATCAACTTATAAAAAAGAGATTACGACAACTGCAGTCTAAAACGTGCGCCGGGGGGTGGGGCGGTGATAGGCCACGCAGGGCACCATTTCAAGGGTGAACCCGGCCGTAGGATGACTTACGCCCACACGTACTCCTGTTGTGTCCGGTGCAGCCGCAGCTGGTGCACTTGCGCGCTGACGATCCACGAGGCTGAGCAATGTTGTTCAGAGGGCATTTATTAGCGTAGTGCTCCAAAGAACCGCAAGTACGACACTTAGGAGCAGCGTTAGAAACAGGTTGTGTCCCGGGATTCCTGCGCGATCTGCGGGGAGGAGGAGCACCGGCCAGCGGCTTCGTTGGCTTGCGCTTCTTGCGAGCCCCAGGGCTCTCGATGGGCGACTTGAATCTTGTTTTCTTGGGACGCCCACGGGAACGAACACATGGAGGCACGAGTACAACACCAATAGCCAAATCAGGAGATGCTTCCAGAGCTGGAGCATCGTCATGTGCGTCCTGATCAGCAATGGTTGAAGGTACAACAGTCATCGCAGAAACGGCCAGCTTTGCACGATTAACATAATCGACTGCAAGCTCAAAAGCTGGACGAGATTTGGTGGCGATGGCAACCAACTCCATGGCAGAAGCATATATAAAGCAATGCATAGCAGCTTTGTCTGACGAATCACCGTGGGCCTGAACATAAGCATCAGACCCGATGGGTATGCCGTCTCGAGCTTCCCTGGTCCACCTCTTCAGCACCAAACCAAATGGGAGTTGAACGACTCCAAGGCCAACAAGAACCTACGATGGGTGAAGTACACAAAATTAGGCAACGAATATGAAGTCTTAAAAAATAAAAAAGAATTACACGCGGGCAGAGAAACGCACAGCGAGGATGTGACGACAAGGCATGCCTGAATGCTCAAACATCTTGCATGCGCAAAAATAAGTTTCACCAGATTCACTACGAGTGACCTGGAATTCTGTTGTCCCACCATCTGAATAACCTGGACGACTAAGGAGAACAGCAGAAAATATGCCATTCTTCTCATCGTCACGACGACACACAAACGAGCCAGCCCGGTATAGCTCCCGATCAAACCGGGAAAAAAGGGCACGAGTGTATATCTTAGCAGCATGCCTTTCTAGGGGGACACCAACGTTCAGGTGGCGCAAGGTCTGAAAGAGGAAAAAACTTCTTCAGATTCTAATTAATATACCAAAAATAGCAAACATAATGGTTTTCAGGTTGATACCTGCTTAGTCGCATGTGATTCTTTTGCCTCGTCGGCGACACGGTCCGCGATGAGCCTATTGTACTGCGAAACAAAGTGGTGCATTGGGGACGAAGGAGCAATATACGTCTTCAGAAGATGGTTAGCGCTTTCGCTACGCTGTGTGCTAGTCATCCCAGCACAAAAAGTCTCGGTGAAGTATGGCTTTGCCCACATTTCCCTATTATCATAAGCTCGCTGGAGGAACTCATTATCAGTCAAGGAATAAGAGGATATAAGTTCAGCCCAACGCATCTCAAACTCTTCAACAGAAACAATCTCATCGAGCAGGCGATGGAGCTGAGCCTTGAATGCATTATCCTTGGTGTACACAGGGCCCAAAGACTCCTTGGCCTTCTTAAGGACGTGCCACTTGCACCAGCGGTGCCGGGTGTCGGGGTACTCTTGCTCAATGGCAACCCTCATCTGATGGCATTGATCTAAAAAAGTGTACAAAAAATGATCAAACACAGGGCAACAAAATATATAAATTAGATAAAAATATTTAAAAAAAGATAAAATACATGTAAGCACAGTAACAGGTTTCTTCCCACCCATAGAGTGAGCAAGAACCCTGAAGCACCAACGGAAAGCTTCTATGGTCTCTTCGGTGAGAAGAACAGCCCCAAACATAATACTTTGGAAATGGTTATTGACTCCCACAAAAAGCCCGAATGGAAGATTGTACAAATTGATGCGATAAGTGGTGTTGAAAGTTACAACATCGCCAAAAGCTTCATAATCAGCACGGCTAGACCCGTGCACCCAAAACAAAGACTTTATACGCCCCTTCTCATCCAAGTCCATCTCAATAACAAGCCCAGGGTCGCTATTCTTCATGTTAGCGAAGATCTCCAAAGTTTTAGACATATCTTCGACTATAGATTCTTGCGCCAAACGGCCGCATAAAGATCTAACAGACTGTCTGCTAAATGGAACATATCCAGTATCGCCGTGCATGGAACCAACAATGGAACAAACACGAGATATTTGGACATTGTTAAGTCTAAGATGGCGCACTAGCTCCCTAGTCATCTGATCTATGCGACTACGGGAGTTCCACTGTCTTTTCTCACCGCAACTAACAAAAAGAGGATGGTTGTGGTCGTCAATAAACTTACGGACATACCAAGAATCATCATCCGCGCGCAACAAGGTCAAGCGCGACAAGCACCCAGTACGAGTGGTACGTGAACAATCGCTAGAGTCCCGACCCTGGTTCAACACAAAATGTGAAAGAAATGAAAAGGCTAGACACAACAAAAATATGTTAAACAAACTAAAGCAAATCGCACAGCAGTTGGAAAAAACCTCGCAAGCGCATACGATGTCCTGTCTTGTTTTGCGGCCAGACTTGCCGCATCGACTTCGTCCGTACCGTTTCCCGAAGCCCTGCTCCCAGGAAAACATGTTGTAGAACTCGTACGCTTCTTCAGCAGACTCAAATACGAACCCCTCAGTAGGCTCGAATATGCAACGCTCGCCACGACCAGAAGCTTCACGCAATGCGCGTTCGACGGCACCATAGTTCCAAGTTGTGGGTAAGCGAGGACCAACTACGCGCCTAGAGGGACAATTAAAAAAATACTAAACGTTATCTAGGTAGAGATAAAAACAATGCTATCCGCTAAAATAACAATCACAGTTGCCCAGGGAGCAAAAAAATACCTGTCGGGGATGCTCCTGGACTGAAAGGCACCACTAGGATCGGATACAGGAGGAACCATGGGGGTGATCTCGAGTTTGGGACTTGGATGCAGGCGCTGAGCTAGCAATGGATGATTCGAGCTAGCATACAAAGGTGGCGATTATATAGGGGGAGGGAAAACCGAACTTGGCGGGAAGAGTTGGCCGGAAACATCGCTCCCGCGCAATAAAGGCGCGCACATTACTACTTGGCGCGAAGAGAGGTCGAAGAACACATACGTAATGCAAATGAGGTGGTTGCTGGGGAGAGAAGAAAGGACGACAAGACTACCAGGAAACGAGACAAGATTATGTATGGGACCCTGCAGCCAATGAAGAAAGCTGGTGGCAACATGGTCTGTATAAAATATATGAATTGGACATGCAGGCCAATAAAGTTTCGCCACATGGCAATAGCCATGAAGCTAGCGCTACGATACGTATGGAAACCCATAAGGAGGGGGGCACGCCAATGATGTGTCGACAAGTGGCAGTAGGCATGCAGCCTACATTTTTTTACTAGGCATGCGTAGCCCATGCAGAGTACGTGCCTAGTGCCTAGGGGTGTGCACGGACAAGCCAGAGATTCGAACGCACTTATATTAAAATATAAAGGGGAGACGCATGACATGCGGACCACCGAAGAATCGACACGCACCATTTGTCCATGCAGCTATAGGAAGCTACATAGAGAAATAAGATAGGCCATCCGGAAACATTGGGCAAAGGCAGATGTTACGATACGAAAAATGACAAATACCGCTTTGACAAGTGGCAGCTGGCACGACCCAAAAGAATGATACACTGCCCTGTCTAATCTATTACGACGGAGACAGTAGCGTTTAGCAAAGGAAAACAGATAGTACGCACGCAGCAGCCAACACCGTCAAAGAGAAAATGGGCTAGGCGGCACAGACTAGGCGAGAAAGCAGATGATTTTTCCACAGGCGCAGAAAGGTACTATCTTAAAACATAAAAAAAACCGAAGGACTGTGCGAAAAGACGCACTACTTGCAACGCTAATTTCAGCAACACATTTCTTGCAACAGTCATACAATATACAAGCCATAACAGACAAGGTAATGAGATAGAACACGAGATAATATTATTTTTAGAGACAAGCTCTTCGAAACATAACATGTAAATAAAAACACGATACAGATTGCCGAAGCCACATCAGCAGGCACACTTCAGAAACGGAAACAGGATACAAAATGCCGAACCCACAAGCCACATCAGCAGGCGCACATCAGAAACGGTCGTGCTCATACAGCTTGAACGCAGCAGCATCGCCGCGTGCATAACAAAACTCGCGGTCGACCGTAGACACGCGATGGAAGGACAGTATGACACCGAACGCAGCATGCACTTGCGATTCGAGCATCGCGGCGTCCTCGATGCTTCTAGTAGAAACATACATAACACCGGCGGGGCTCTCTGATATGTCGTAGTGCTTGTGGCCGAGCAAAGCCATGAGAGCAGTCGTAGCCATGAAGAGCTTGCCACAAATAGCTGTCTCAGAAGCGAAGTGGAGCCTTAGGAGATTCTGAGCTGGGACAGAATCAACGACGTTGAAGAAGATGCGCAATGCTTTGGCTGCATCGACAACGACATCATCGTCCGCAGGGGGGTGAGGGTGACGTAGGAGCGGCAGGGGGACAGGCGCTGAAGGAGTTGACGAGTTCCTTGCCTTCTTAGCTCTAGCCGACCTGCATTAGTGACAAACTATAAAGTTAGCAAAAAAAGGTTGCGTGAAAAACATCTCCAATGGTAGTAAGGACAAACCTGGTGAGAACAACATTGTCTTCATCGCTGTCCATGGGGCGCTGGAGCAACGAAAAAACAAGGAACAAAATTAAGTAAACGATTTTTTTGTTTGGCGGGGTGAAAATAAAGTGTTCGCACACACGAAGGAAGCAAACCTTCAAAGCTGCTCTAGAGGGAGGGGCCATCTGTGCATGCAAACAAGAGAAGGAGCGCAAAGAGTGAATGGAAGAGTGTGTGGATTGGGGAGGTTATATAGGGCTAGGGATGGGTAGACTGAATAAACTACCACCATATGTGCATCCTGTCCAGCAACAAATGCATATCAAAAGCCCACAAGCCCAACTACCAGCCCACCATCATGTTCAAGCCCAAGGGGAACTTTACAGGTCAGCTAGTATCTAGGTTGTGGCAGGAATATGATAGCCTGGCAATCACAGGCGCAGGCAGGACTCTGCCAAAAAGTGCAATGCACGATGGGGCGAATCGAACGGCAGCTGCTGCATGCGTAGCTGCCACCCCCCGGTGCACAGCTACCACCATGCACATAAATTCGCCTCTCTTTATTTGATATATACACAGAAGATCTTTCAATGCCAAAGTCTTCGCTCATGGCCACCTACCGGGAGGTTCAGGCCGCAGTCGCCAATGCCATCGAGTTACATATCACATCAATATTTGTGGAGTGGGGAATACTCCAAAATAGGTTTTCATTGTACCAAACTTTTATACTTTGATAATTAGTAAACATACAAACATAATTAACATATTTTTGTTCTTAAATAGATAATAATAATTATTATTATAATATAATATGTATTCATTACATCATTTATTTTTCAAACATTTTTAATGATGATAATTAAAAATATATTAAATTTAAACCATGTAAATTATTTACCCCTTTTAGGGACAATACTTTTAGAAGAGCACCCATAAATGCAAGAAAATAAAAATGACAAACTCTTATGCGTCCACAAATTAATTTATGACACTTGCGTACAATCATGGCTTCATGGTGTACGTATGTATTTGCATATTATAATGTTCTTAAGTATCTATGGAAAGATAGTGGCTCAACAAATATCTTGGTAGAAGTTTTTAAGTGTACAATTAGATACGACCAAATAGATGGTTTCTAAGGACAACTTATCATCTTAAAAAAAGGGATTAACCCCGGCCTATATCAGATGATCGTAGTTTGGATGATACCCGAGAAGGGAATGTGGCCAGACACTGGACGTCCAAGAGGGTTCACTATCGTGTTAGAGAATGAAGAAGTCCAATTTAATGTTATGAAAAACCAGTCTAATTGCTCAAGGAGAGGGTTTTGTTGCACGTTGGACCATGTGTATGATCTACCTTTAATAGGAAGTTCAATAAAATTCTACTCGCGGATGAAAACATTGAATGTAAACATATCATGCATATCTCCACCAGGCTTGTTATGGTTATCAGACGAGCGTGTATAGTTACAATCTCCGAGGAGCAATCAATCTTCTTTGGAAGGGATGTTAATGTCAAAAAGTCATTTGATGAAAGTTTCTATCTGTTTTCCTTGTCATGGACCGTATATGTTAATCAATTTCCAATTATGAGCTGATTGTGTGGATGTAAAATCAATACCCAATGCAAATGGCTCAGAGAGGAACACGCTACCGGTGAAAATGCTACTATTTCAAACCATTACTATACCCCTAGATGCACCTCTAGAAGGATGAACGCAAATTTATCAAGTCGCTTAGGACAAATAGCCTTGAGGGTAGAGGCATCGAACACCTGCATTTTAGTTTCTTGCAAACAAATAATAGAGCAACCACTATCGTTGATTGCATTTGACAGAGCTAAATGTTTCTTGGGGGAATTAAGACCACAAATGTTCCAACAGTGCACAATCCAGTTCTACAAACGTACCATGAGCTAAAGAGATAACACAAGCGATTAGTTTGAAGAGGCGGAGCCTTCCTTCTCCTTGGTGAGCTCATTAACGGATAACCCCTCTGCTGGGATTGCATAGAGCTGTGTGCCAATGGCCTGTATAGCTGGGATTATAGTAGGAGGAGGAACAACATTGTCCTGAGCATCATTGTATTGGCCTTCAGAGATAGAACTGAGTCCAGCAGTAGTTGGCACCAGACAGGGCTTCACCTTAGATTTTCTTGGGCGGGAATCTGTGGGTGGAGTGACACGAAAACCACCGTACTTATTAGCACGATTGCTACTCCTGAGGCTTGATGTATCAATAGGAGCCTGCATTTGTCCTTTTGCGCTGCCTATGAGTAACATTCTCAGTCGTTAGACTGTTGGAGCTATGTTCGCGACCTGCAACATACTACCCTAAGCATCATCAGTGAAAGAGACAAAATCGGTAATTGATGCTTGAACCCCAGTTGCGGACAGCAAAGTGTTGGTTTCCTTGATCACAACCAGGGAGTCAACCACATGCACCGGGTTGACAGTGAGCTCCATATTCAGCTCAGGCAGATTATTGACCATTGCATTCATGACAATTTCAGTAGCAATGGTTGTCAGGCAAGCATCATTTCGGTTATCCCTTTCGTGGGATTGTGCGAAATTGAGTCTACAACAATGTTGTAAAATTTCATCCTGATTTATCGGTGGAATCTTGGGCAATTTCCGATAAATTGAGACCCTGTCGGATCTGGACGAAAAGTCGCACGAGTTTGAAAGAAAGAGTCCAACGGTCAACTCCGACGTACTTTGAAAGATCCAACCGTTCAGATCCAACGGGAACACGAGATCGAGCGATGATGACAACGAGAGCGGATGCGAAAACAGATGGAGGCCGTGCATAGCACGAGGCATGGATGGCGGCCGCGGCAGAGCAGGCGACACGGATGGCGTCCGAGGAGTGACCCATCGGGTTGGTCAGCCGTGGCCCGGACTTGAGTTTCACTTTGGCATGTCTGGATTATTTGTTAAACTGTGATTTATTTTGCTTTGTTACATTGTTGAATTGTGATGAGTCTGTGTTATATGATGGACGTGTATGAATTGCATTGATTTGATTTGAGGAGCGTGGCTGCCCGGCAGGACATTTGAGGAACTGTCCGCTGACGTTTAGGGGGCGTCTGCGTGTTGATGCTCTCAACTCTTAGCAAAGCAAAGAGTATGTTCCTTGCGCCGCCGGTGGTCCTGACTGCCCTGCACCTCCGCAACGGCCTCGTCGCCGGCGTGCACCGGCGCCGTGAACCTCAGCGACTGGCTCGCGGGCAGCGACCCGGGCTGCATTGAAGAGCCAAGAATCGGTCAGGTTCAGGCCGTGATCTCGCCGAGCAGCGGCGCGTGCCCGCAGGGTGTTGGGCGGAATGCCCGCCTCGAGCTCCACCGAGGTCGAGGTCGCCGCCGGCCGGTTGGACGAGCGGGACCGCGAGGCCGGCGAGGCGCATCGGATCCAACTTTCATTCAGGTCAAGTAAAAAAAAAGTTGCTATTTTGAGGGGGGATAATTACTAGTACAAGGAATGAAGCGATTTGCACACGTGTGGATCTGCGGGTCCAGCTTGGCAGCAAAATCCATGGTGCTGCTTGCGCGCCTTATCCTCTCTCGCTCGCTCGCTCGCTACAGCAGCCTCCACTCCTCTCCCCTCCCTCCATAACCATATCACTCGCTCAATCAATCGGCTGCTGTTGCTCACTGCTCTGCTCAGCTCAGCTGGAGTAAAATGTGAAGGGATCCCTGATCGAGCGAACAAGATCTGCCTCACCAATCAAAGAGCATAGGTAGCTGACCTCTGATGAAAACGGATAGGAGAGGAGGAGGAGGACACTACTGAACCAGACAAACTGTGTTCAGCTGCCTCCTTGGTGCCTGTGAGCTGCTGCTGCTCACTTCTTCTTCCCCGGACATGAATTCCAGCCGGAGCCTGCTCTCGTCGCCGCTCTTCCCCACCTCCTCTCCAAACTTCAGGTCCTCCCCATCCCCCTCCCGCACCTCAGGTACATCATCTACTCATACATACTACTGTAGTTACTACAACCTCCCCTTCTTTCTGCATCTGATAGGCCTGAAGCTCATCTGGTTTGGGCAGTTCCGATGATACATGACAGCACCGGCGGCCGGGCATCCACCGCCTGCCACTACTCGCCATCGCTGGTGGCCGAGGAGCAGCAAGCCCACAGCTCCGTATCCCTCAAGGGCGAAAAGGCCTTGCTGGAGTTCCTGCTGGACATGGTTGGTTGCCTGCCCATCCAACACTTGCTTTCATCTTCAGTCTCTCCTTTTATAAAAGCCTTCTCTTCAATATGCCATCTTGTCTTGCGGCGCTCTATCCTTCCAACCGAGCCTGTGCTCGGGGAGCACTCCTTGGGCCAGTTCTTTTCGGCGATTCTCCCGGAATCGCCCCCCTCTCCAGCTTCTCCCAGAATCACCACTCCATATGTTTTTTACAATCCTAGCTACTTATGATTGTATCATTCATAAACTCTAGACAGATCATTTATTTACGTGGTCTTACTCTGCATCACTGTTGTTGCTGATTGATTCTGTATTATTATCTGTTTCACCACAGGCTTTGGAGCAGCACACAGAAGGGAAGAGCCTCACCGGCCAAGATGGGGCGGAGGGCGAGTTCGAGAGCTATTTGCGGGGCCTGCAGCGCCAAGTCATTTACCAGCAGGCGTTTGGGTAATCAAAGTCCCTGTTTCTGTTTCCCTGCGCAAACTGATTGATTTGCTACTTATTCTGACCTCAACTGAACCACATTTGATTGGCAGTGAAAAGAACAACTTTACTTGTGCAATCACTTCAACTTCAACGCCGTCAGCGAAATCAGTTTCAAGTTTGGATCTTAATGCAACCTCAGCGACCTTGATGAAGGAGGTGGCATTTTTAGCACATGGATCAGGCACTTCAGCCACCCAGCTGAATGTACCGCCACCGGTTACAACAAGTGTGGAGACCAACCACCTGCATGAGAAACTGCTCAGCAATGGGCAAGTGTTCATTCGGTCTACACGGTTGCTCGAGAGAAGATCGAAGAAACGCAATGTTCCTCGAGCATCAACAAGCAGCACTGATGTTGTCCAGTGCGGTGTCGCCGACTCGAAGAAGAAAGACAGACCAAAGAAGTATGGCCGGGTTCTCGGTCCAGATGAACCCTTCAGGTTGTTCCTACGAGACCGCGAGACGACAGAGTTCTTGACGGCAAAGGAAGAGAGGCACTTGTTCAGCCAGATACAGGCATGTTCTTTTTTCCTTGTACAACACCTTGTACCGCTGTATCCTTGTGTCCTTGATGCCCAGATCAAAAGATATTTCAGCTTTGCTAATTCGAAGACTTCCATGTGCAGAATCTTATGAAACTGGAGGAGGCTCAGCGTAGGCTAGAAGCGCAATGTGGCCGCGAGCCGACGCTTCCCGAGTGGGCTCAGGCCGTAGGAATGAGCTGCAAGGAACTGCAGTCGTCCATACACATCGGAAGGCGCTGCAGGGAGAAGATGGCCCGCTCCAACTTCCGCCTTGTCATACACGTAGCTAGGAAATACCAGGGATATGGCCTTGACATTGAGGACCTAGTTCAGGTTAATTTTACTCTTACATTTTTTTTTCTTTTCCGGAAAGGAGGATCAACTCATGACTGCAAAACCAAGGATATGCATGCCAATATCTCGTTGTAAATGTTTCTTTCCTGTTCTTGCTTCCAGGATGGGTGCTGTGGGTTGATGAAGACCTTCGAGAAATTCAATCCAAGCAAGGGATGCAGGTTCCCGACGTACGCGTACTGGTGGATACGCCAAGCAATCAAAAAGTCTATCTTCAAGCATTCGAGACTGATTCGGTTGCCGGTATGACCTGAACTCAGTTCACCTTTGATCTTCTAGTCCTACAATCCATGTTTTGGGAGGGGACAGGTTCATTTTGGTTTGGCGTCACTAACTCCTGAAAATTACAGACTTCCCGATGCAATGGTGTGACCTTGTTTTCCTGTGCAGGAGAGTGTGTATGCACGTCTGAAAAAGGTGGGGAAAGCGAGGCTGGAGTGCATCTTGGAAGGGGAGCAGCCTACTAACCAAAATGTAGCTAGGCGTGCCGGCATCACGATCGAGAAGCTGGCGAAACTCAAAGCGAAGACCAGAAAGCCACGATCAATGCAGGATCAAGTCTGGTCCAACGACGCAGTCACCTTCCAGGTACTAGCAACAAAACACTACGTATAGTATAAAACATACTGTAGATCGTTCCAGGACTGAATCAATTGAGCTGTGATCTTTTCGCCGGTCAAATGAACAAGAACTGAGCTGTAACAATTTATGAACGCTGCAGGAGATCACGGAGGACCCGAACATTGACCCACCGGACCTGGTGGTGGACAGGATAATGATGAGGCAGCAGGTGCGGGAGTTCCTGGGCATCCTGAGCACGAGGGAGAAGGAGATCATCGAGCACCGGTTCGGGATCTACGACGGCGAGCCCAAGACGCTCCACGTGATCGGCGACATGTACGGCCTGTCCAAGGAGCGGATCCGGCAGCTCCAGAACCGGGCGCTGGACAAGCTCAAGAGGAGCGTGTCCACGCAGGGGTTCGACGTCTACTTGGACCTGCTGACCTCGAATGGCTAGGCAGCGCCTCGTTTGCTCTCGGTTCGATTGTTCATACAGAAGGGAACACACATGTATGTATGTATGTATGTATGTATGTAGCCTAAGAAGCTAGAACCCCACTGACATGTGCAAGCCTCCTAGAACTGAAGCAGAGAAACACACACAACACACTTTCAGAGTTTCAGTGGCATGCTTTTTTGCCGGGTGTAAGTAAAAATATCGCAGCAAAGCTGGTGGTACATACTACATACATACTGATACTGCAATTGATTTCTTGCAACCAAGGACTTGGCTGAATCTGTTGAGTGTGCACACTACCTGTGAGTGGCTAGATACAGCCTTTGTCTTTTGAAGTCAAATGACACACTTTGACCTTTCAGTCTTTGTGTGTCTCAGTCAAATGACACACCTGCTACGGTTGGGGCCACGTTGATTAGATTTCTAGAGGATTTTCTTTTCCTATTAAGTCTGTTTGATTTGTAGGATTGGAATCCTTAGGGAAATCTCAGGCTGCTGCTTTGCACTCCATTTGAAGGGAAATTTGCATCTACTCAAACCTCCTTTTTTACAATTCCTTTGTTTTTCTTGTGACATCAAACACTGTGTAATCCTATAATATTCAAGTGAAGATGCCTTTCTAATACTGTCTTTTTTTTCTATTCCCGCGAATCAAATCTTACCGTGGCGTCTGTGGATGTGCCCTCAGACATCCGAAGGTACTTGTCCCATGAATCTGCAGTCTTGCCATATGCAAGCATTCGCAAAGCAGCCATGCAATTTTTGGTAATGGGATAATCCAATTCTTTTAAGGGCATCCTTATTCAAGATGAAGTAGTCATCGTAGGTCTTGATGCATTGTAGAGAAGTTCGAACATATTTTTCGTCATCTGAAAGCGCCGGCGAAAATTATCCGCAAATAGGGCATGGAGGCAAAGTAGTCGTCCCTCAACGTCAAATGTCCCCATGCCCTGTTCCGATTCAGCACTTGATCACCTTCATCAATCCCTGGAAATTGAGAACATGCTCTTCTGCATGCCTGCGTCTGCAAGGATTGCCTGCATTATTGTTGTTTCATCCGCGTAATCCTCCTCATCGGACAACTCAACGCAGTGCTTGTATAGGTATCCCATGTACAAATCCATTGCTTCAAAGAAGGAAGAAATGTTGTCAAAAATTTAGCACGGGCACTTCACTAAACATTTGCCTAGCGCCAAGCTCGGTGACCCTCACGGATGGCATCCACGGGGGTGGATGGGAAGCAGGCCAACGTGCCCATGCCGCCACGATGCTCGCTGACGTGGAAAAGTGGCACCTAGTGCCAAAAAATACATCAAAACTTTTGAAGGATTTGACAAAAAATTAGGGGGAGGGAGGGGGGCGGGGGGCGAAGGAGATTACCTTCCTCTCCATTTGCATATAAAATATGATGACCAAACGGAGGAGATGTAGGGGAGGAGAGAGGTGCAAGCTCTATTTTTAAGACGAACTGGTGGAGAGGATGGGTGGCGGTCACTTATCTCTCAAGGTTTACCGCCATCGACCATGACGGTAGTGGATAAAGAGGTACCGCCACGACCTTTGGCGGTAACACTTGTCCACGTCAGCTAGCACTGTGACGACATAGGCACGTTGACCTGCTTCCTATCGCGATTGACCACGACTGTAGATAGTGGCATCCTGCAGTGAGGGACGACGACGGTAGCAAAAATGTCAAATCCGTTTTTTTCTAAACAGAGTCAAAATAGTGCTAAACTTTCGCTAAATGATACTACCTCGGTCCTGATTTATTAGTCTCTTTATGACTTGTGTCAAATATTAACCAAAGATTTAAGTAATAAAATGTTAATGCATGCCAAAAAAATTATATCATTGGATTCGTATTTAGACATAGTTTTTAATGATATATTTTTTGATGACATATAAAATATTTTGTTAGTTAAATTTAGGGTCAAATTTTGGTACAAAATACAACGAGGACCGATAAAACACGACGGTCATAGTAAAAACAGTGATTTTGGCCCCGTAGAGGTAGAGGTGCTTCCGCAGCTTTACCCCTGGATTTGTGAGGGAATTACCCACCTTTGCCACCGCAAAAATCTGAATCGGCACCCCCGATGCGCAGCGCCACCGATCTCGCGATTTAGGGTTTGCTGGCGCCGCCGGCCACCGGCCACCGGCGCGGCCCCTCCTCAACCACCGCCACAGCCCGCCGGAGGAGCTCCACCCACGCCCGCCTCCTCCTCTGTCTTCTCTGTCCGCCGCCCAGCTGCTCTCCACCGGCGCGGCCCCTCGTCGACCACCGCCCCCGGATCCGCCTCGAGCAGCAGGAGCTCCACCTCTGCCCGCATCCGCCATCCCCATCCACCTCGAGCAGCAGGAGCGCGCCTTGAGGCTGCTCTTCCCCTCTCCCCTGTCACCAGCCAGAGGTAAAGAAACAAACTTGCATATGCTGTTTTTATGTTTCTAATTCTTATGAATAAATCCCAGCATTTGAAATACCTATGTGTAGATTCATATGCTGCATAACTTGTGTGTGTGTGTGTGTGTGTGTGTGTGTGTCCTCAACATGCATTATTTCGTGGTTATGTCGATACACAGCAGCTTGTGTGTGAAACATGTACTACTATTACTTCCTGGTTATGGCAGCAGTGAAGTGTGCGACAATTTACCTTTTATACATGCTTGATTGAAATTTGTGATGTGAAATGGATGTAAAAGGAAAAGGGCAAATTGGGATATGCACACCGCATATAGCCATTTTATGCCAGCATATGCAAAGAAGAGGTTGAAAATCGTAACAGGTCAGGGGGATATTTGAACCGTAGAGGTTATGATAAAAATCTTGTCGAGAAGTTCTTGGCTAGGACAGGGAAACAAATTTCCAAGACTCAATTAAAAAACAAACGGGACATGTTGAAGAGACGGTATAGTAGTATACACAATACATGGTGTTGAAAAGTGCAGCAACTGGGCTAGGTTGGGATGACGTGAAAGGAACTGTTGTAGCCGATGATGACTGGTGGAAGGTTCATCTTAAGACATGTAGTATCTCGTGAGGCCGGTGATGGGGCGCTCCAAAGACCGACCCGGCCCCACCCATCACAGCCCCCACAGATCCGATTCAACAAATCCTCATCCATCACAGCCCCCACAGATCCGATTCAGCAGATCCTCATTGAACGCCCACGCCGCCTGCGCCTCTGGTGCCCCGAAGCCGCTAACCCCACGCCGGCTCCTTGACACCCGCCCCACCGCTCCCTCGCCGTATGCTGCACCCTTCGTCCCCGCCAGTCCCAGCCGTCGCCGGCGGCGGCGAAGAAGACGGCCCAGGCGCCCCTGCGCACCCCCCTCCCCTGCCCGCATGTACCACCGAGGGTGAGCTCCACGCCACGCCGGCCGCGACCAGGGCCGACGAGATCGGCGGCGCATCCAGGCAACTCAACGTGAGCTTCCTCCGCCGAGCACTCCTCTCCTCTTCACCAGCCCGCCCGCTTCTCAGATCTCGTCTCCCGTCCTTTCACTCACAAACCCTAGATAGGAGATCAGGCCTATCGTTGATTTAACGAGTTTATGCATCGTATTTTGTGGGATCTCCACAAGGGTAAGCATCGTGTGAGATGTCGAAAGGAATAGGGAGTTTGGCAATCTATAGCTTGCTCCCTGTGTCGCGCGTGTCGGTCACTCCCTGTGGGGAGCCCGAATATGTTAACTGCAACAGTTATTGAAAGCAATTGGATTGTGTTTTTACCCTATAAATAGAAACTTCTTGCTCATTCATCTGTGAGTGGAATGGCGTAACTTCTTAAGGCTTTGGAACTAGAATGGCAGAATACTGGTTGTGGAATTTAAAATGACAATGATAGACTCCCATTGTTGTAGTATTGTTCAATTATCACATCTTGTACTCCGATTTGGAATTAAGAATGACAACCAAAGAATCCCACTATTTTCAGATAACTTAGTGTGATCCCATTTCTTTCATCTAGTTTCTTCATTTGTTCTTCTGTTCTATATATGGGATTACATCATTACTCTTTGTATGACAGGCAGCAGGCCATGTTGCAGATTTCACCTTGTACTGTACAGGCAGGAACACTGGTGATTTTATAAAGGCAGTATCCTTGCCTTCTACACTGAATATGTGGACCAACATTTTCAAAATTGTAAGTTTAACACCCCCCGCGCGCCCCCACGTGGGTTCTGTTGAATTGTGACCCCATTTCATTGTATTTCATTGTACTGCGAACTGCAAACTCTAGTGTTTCTATTATTGCAACTTGCAAGTTCTCGATGCGTTATACTCCCGACATCCTTTTTATTAGGTGTATTTCCTTTTTACCCCTGTTGGTGCCAATTCCAGCCGTCCTGAATTGGAGGATCATTAATTAGCCGCCAGTAATTACCCCTCTAACCTACATTGTATAACCAGGGGCATTTCTGTCCCAAATTATCCTCAAATCAGTGCTTTGGTTACCGTGGTAAAAAGTTACACCTAATAAAAAGGAACGGATGGAGTATCATCCTTTGCAAACGACTTTTGATCTATACCCACCATGATGATGGTGTGAAAAAGTGAACAAAATGTAGTACGGCAACTGCTCTGATGCATTTTTTTCTCGGGCACGCAGGAGATCTGCGCATCATTTCATTAAGAATAAGGAGGAAAATAGTACAAGGAAGAGGGAGAAAAAACCCTCTCACCCCACACCCAACAACACTCAGCATACCCTGAAAGAAACTATTCAGCGCAGTTTGCCCAATAGGGATAATATTTCTGCATGGGTCATTTTTGTGGGATCTTCCACAGATTATTTCTCACTGCTATCTTTGCGACTTACAAATGACCTTTTCTCTCTCTTCAATTTCTGTAATGGTTTGTAGCTTTTTTTTATGAAGTAGAAGTAGAACTTGGAACTGATTGCAAAGTTGGGAAGTTAGGAGAGCTAGTGAACCACCCTCCTCACACATGACAAACTACAGCACAGGAGAGGCATTACCTGCCACACTTCCAAACTGCGAATGGTGTTCCATTTCATATCTGTAGGTTTCTGCTAGAACTTAAGAGTGTGGAAGCGAGATATTTTTGACCTACTTAGTCTGCCACAGCTTGCTATGGGATTAGTCTGTAGATTATTCAGATAGGCTTTCTTTGGTTTAGTCTTAATTCTTATGTATATATTTCGTGCTTGCAGGGGGAGCTTCAGACTGTATCATGGTTTCAATTTCTTCCTGTTGAACCAGATTATAGCGCTACTTCTGATAGAAGGTGTTAATTGTACCCTCCATATGCCGTTTTTGTGCTGTCCTTTAGTTGCTTGTTGCCACTTGTTATTTTTGTTCTGATGCATGTGTTCTTTTTTGTGATCCCTGTTCCTCGTCCAGTTCAAAAGCCGAGCAGAAAGATGCTCTTAATAGCACTGTGCTGTCAGCATATCTTCGCTTGCAGAATGAAGGTTTCTTAAGTACTTGGACAAATTCTTTTGTTGGTCCTTGGGATCCATCTCAAGGAGAGCATAACCCTGGTAATAATCATGTGCACTACCTGCATCCATCTTTCTTTCTACCTATGTCTAGCCTATGCATATTTATGCCAAACTTTTTTTTTTGTAACAATGACAGATGAGAAGATCAAGCTCTGGTTGTTTCTTTCTGGCCGTCACTCGTCAGTACCTGAAATGACCCAGCCCGCTGTAGCTAAATTAAGAGGTTGATTGTTGTTGATATTTGTTATTGCATGGAGTCTTAGACTGTCTACTTTGCTTATTTATTTGCTTGTTTCTACTGCTTATTCTGTTTTGCAGTTGTTTCAAGTGGTTTATGGGTGGCTCCAGGCAACTCGGAAGAGGTTGCAGCTGCACTCTGTCAGGCCTTAAGAAATTCTTTGGAGAGGTATCATTATACCTGTTATAGTATGAATCTGTAATTTATAATTTGCTGTCTCATTGATGAATTTCCAATCTGACAATTTCTCTTGCACAGAGCACTAAGAGGGCTTTCCTATGCAAGATTTGGTGATGTATTTACAAAATACAACCCCCCTACAAGAAATCAAAACAGCTTTAGGTTCGTGACTAAGTTGCTATGCCTTTATCTATTTATTTTGTATTCTTTGTTAACTAGTTTCTTACAATCTTTGTTCAGCAACTTATGCAACGTGTCTGTTAAAGTTCAAATGTTGTGCACTACAATAGATAGTGTATGGTATATTGGGATAGAGTGAAGTTGGTCATCATTCCTGTGTTTGAAGGAATGAAAAGGCCCCTGCCCATCTAGTGATACAAAACTTTGTTTAAACAATAACCGAATTGTCAACATAGGGTTTCAACTTAATAGATTCTTTTTTCTTTCTGCTATAGTGGATTCGAAAATAGCCGCATCCCTTGTTTTTGCCAATCTGTATGATGACGAGAATGTAATGATAATATTCAGATACTTGTTGGCCATTTATCGTGTATACAAGCATTGCAGTGGGGCCTGCATGAATTTGTATCCTCTGACATACTCCCTCCGTCCCAAAATAAGTGTCTCTCGAGATGACTCAGTAGGCTGACCTTTCTTGACTTCTAGTAATTGGATGTTGAAGCAGAAGTCCATATCAACTTGCGATAATGCTACAACATCACAGGCTCGCAATCATTCCTCTTTGATCGCGGGTGAAATAAGTAATGTCAGTGTGACATGGAGGATACAGATGTGGCTGGCCATGCAGTTTCATTGTTTTCTGTTTGTTTTCCAAGGACAACTTTGCTTTTCTTGATTTCCGTTCCATTTAATTTTGTTATCATTGTGTTATAGGCGAGCACAACCTACAGTAGAATTTGTCTTCGCGGCCACTGAGGAAGCAATCTTTGTGCATGTTATTATATCTGCAAGGTCAGTTCTTATTATGTCCCGTCATATCGTCGGCTTTCTTCAGTTTATTTAGTGCCAGTGGTCTTACTTTAAATGGTTTATTCTGTTAGATATATGCGGAACCTATCTAGTGATGATATAGAGAAAGTTCTCACACACATTCCCCGTTCTGTTGGTGAAGGTCTTCCAGGTACTGTTTCATTCACTAATTCTATCTTTACATATCTTGCTGTATTGACATCCTTAGAAAATCTACCGTCTTGTCTGCTGGAAAAAGATAATATCTTTGTGCTATTCACAATTCTGATCTGACATGATTTTCTTGTGGTAGGGGAACTTGAAAAAGTCCTTGGGATATCTGATTTACCAATAGGGACTGCCCACTGTTTTATCTTACTTTTTAGTTCTTTATAAGGTGGATTAAAAGATGACAAGCGGATCTCATTTAGATTGGGGAGCCATTCAGTAATATGGTGTTTTTGAAATTTCATCTTTATAAATAGAACTTCACGAGAGGCGGTATGCTAGCTTATGGCATACATTTTGATTTAGTTTTCCAATTGTTCAACTTTTATCGATGGTCCTTTTGTATCATACTGTTATTTAAAGGGATCCCTTATAGTTAAAAAACATGACTACATTGGTTAGTTTGACAGTTAGAACCTTCTAAGTAATGACGCTGCTGGTGATAGTTCTGTTCTGTATTTGTCTTAGTCTGTGTGCTATGACGTTGACAAAATGGGCAGAAGCACAGCCATATAGTGGTTTATATTCTTGGGAGTCATCATTTCTGCCATATAGTGGTTTATATTCTTGGGAGTCATCATCATGAATCAGGCTGAAATATAAAATAGTTCTCTAAATAGTCAAACTAACTTCACTGTGCATTCTATTTCTATGACCAAGCTCATGATAACTTTGCTTTTGTCAGTTTCTTCATCGTTTATGTAAATTATGTTTGCCTTTTTGGGATGAAAGTTACTCCCTCTGTCCCATAATGTAAGAGCGTTTTTTACACTACACTAGTGTCAGAAACGCTCTTATATTATGGGACGGAGGGAGTTTGTTTTATATCATGCATATTCAAATTCATGGTCTGTTTAATTGAATGCTGCAGTTATTGTCGCTCCTAGTGGAATGCTGGGTAGGCTTGTTGGCTGTTGCCCAAGTGACCTTGCGAGACAAGTATATTCAAGGTATTTCAGAACTCAAAACTCAAATCGACTTATATGCTAAGCTTTTTTTTTTTTTGGCATTCTATGCCTGTTGATATGACCTCTCACTGATGAGTTAGACACTTAGACCTGCTTGCACCTCTTGGGTGTTACCTCACCTGTCAGTGAGATCCTGTGTTTCTTTTATAAGGATATTCATATGCAGAGCAGTTGATTATGACACTTAGTTCTCATGGTAACTTTCTGTAAACATTTCAGCAAATTATCGGCACCTAATCTACCAGGTTTCACTCAACCCACCATCTGCCAGCTGAGAGGTCAAAGTTACTATGTTGAAGTTGCCCTTGGCTTTCCACCTGCCTCAACTGACAAAACTTCTGAATCGGAAAATAATCAGATTAGGAAAGAATTAGATTCAGTGAACGACCCTCATTTAGGTGCTGATGGGCAGCAAAAGTTAGAATCTGCTGATGGCCTTCCAGTTCTTGAAAGGACATTCATATACCCACCTGAGGCTGTCATGGTACCAATGGTCCATCAGGCATTTGTTCGATTTTCTAGTAAAAGGTAATAGTCTTGCTCTAATGATCTTGTTATATTTGGAGAGTGCATGGTTTAAATTATGTTGCCCGCAGAATGTGGTCACAGGACTGGATGGGTAGTTCACCATGGGAGGCTTGGCCATTCTGGAACTTCTCTCCGTCTTCTTACTTCCGGAACAGGTCAGTCTGGCATACATTGTTTTTTCTATCAATCAATGACTCTGGAACAGCTCATAAGTCAAAACGTTGGAGACCAACTTCAAATGCTGTTATCTACAATGAACTCTGTAAAATGTAGAAAGAACAGCATTGAAACGCTGTTTTGATGTTACCCTATATCTGTCGGAACTAAATAGTGGAATGCAAGATCTAAAAAATAACAAGAAAATATTTTTCTTCAGAGGAATACATGAAATTCTGATTATTTTTTCGATATGTTAGACATAGAAACACCCTCCTACTTTCTGAGCTAGGTGTGGACATAGAACAACTAGGTAAATCTTGCCATTTTTCAGAACTTAAAAATTTAAATTGCTGAGCATGCGCAAACTATCATTTCTTTAGAAGGGTAAAATAATTGGAACATAAAGTATGTTGCCTACCACCTTGCTGTAAATTGTAATATCACGTACCCATGTTCCTTACAGTAACTCCTTTCTGGCTTGCTCTCATTTGAGGGCCAGAACTTCTCTTGAACTGGAGAAAAACAGCACCAAGGACCGTTTCAGTTGATGCCTAACAGTGTCCTAGCATGCCAAATATTTTTGCCTAACAGGCTAGCTTGTGGCCAAGAAAAGTGGAGCCATAACCTAGCCTAACATGCCATAACTTATGTTCTTATGACGTCATTTTTGGCATGTCTAGCTGTGGTTATGAGATACTTTTCTAATTTGGCTAAGAAAAGTGTGGCACATTGTTGCAAATTTTGGCTTCCAACCAAACAGGCTGTAAGTGTTGTTTTAAAGGCACTTATTTTGTAATCAAGGCTCTGAAGTCTCAACTGCCACATTCCCGCACAAAAAAAGACCTAGAAGAATTGGCAGCTAAGTTTATCCAAAAAAATTAGAGTTACTGCTTCATTCCCACAAAATAAGAAGACCTAGAAGAATTGTCAACTAATTTTATCCAATTTTTTTGAGGTTCTAAGGCTCAGCTTGCGGTTGTGGTACTGTGCTAAGCTGGACTAAACTCTTTGTTAAGGATCACCATCCACGCAGCACATCCGGAGTCTCTATGCAATATAACATGTTTTGTTGCCATGGTTCATTGTACCCAAAAGTTACTTGCAGGAATTACATAGATTCAATCGTGCACGTGGATCATAATCTCTGGGTGCAACTAAAGAGTTGATCTGTATTATTACATGAGATTTTTTCAGTACTTAGTACATCATGATTGCAAATTTGTTTTGTCTGGTTTCTCCTGCATTAATTGTTTTGTTCTGTTAGCAGCTCTTTCTTTGGATCTTCACGTGGACTTGGTGTGAACTCTAATTTTCTGAGACTAAGAAGACAAAGGAATAGCAACTCCAATGGCATGGCTAGTAGTATCAGTAGTGTCAGTAGCACTTCTAATGGAAGTGAGCATGCAATTGCTGCTAAAGGTGGTGATCTTTTAGCAGATGCTGACTCTGCAGCATGCCGTCAGTCTGATCTGCCATTGAACAATGACATTGCTGGTAGCAAGGTGGTACTGTGTTCTTTTCCTCTTAATTTACAAACTTGTTCCATATTGAAGTAGTTTTTTTTTCCTCAAGAATTGCATTTTAATATATGTTTGTTAGTACAACACTACTTTTTCCTCTTCTCAGTAGCTGCTAAATTGTAGTGGTAGTACAATGCTTTGCTACATCATTCTTGTGATAACAGAAGACTGTTATGCCACTATTGACATACGAACATGCTTATCGACTTATTTCTAGTTAGTTATTCGCGTGAAATATGAGTCAATTTTTGTGTAAATGAATGATACGCTGTAAGTAAAACAATGATCAGCTATGAGTAGCTGCATCCTTTTTTCCTACAGAAAACTAAGTATGTATACAACTGCATAAAATATTTTGTCATCTTCACTCCTCAGTGAGGCTTACATGTGAAATAGAGGCTACGGGAATATGACTTGCTGAACAAATATGTGCATAGTTTATCTTTGGAAGTGCATAACACGTTACGTAGCAAATAATCTAAGTCTAAGCATTGATGGTGATAAAATGGAGCAACATCTTGATAGAAACTGATAATTGAATGCTGGCAGAAATTTCATTACATGGAAGAACACATGCTATACAGTTCATGCCATCTTGTGCATAGAATTATTTGCGTAAACTATCAGAACACTAAATTTCATTGCATAGAAGGTTAATTTGTGAGCATATATCAATCTGTTGATGCTAAAATACCACAAAACCAAAATTTCTTGCCGCATTACATGCATGAAGTTCTATTCTGGTGAATAATCTCCATATATACATGTTACACTGTTTGTGTTATTAACTCATTTTGCTATGTTAATGCTTGATAGCATTACCGCACAATCACATTATTGTGTACAATTCTACGTCAGCGTTGTGCTGAAGAAGTCTTGACGTTTTGTATTCGTTCAATTAGGTATCCAAGCGCTCTCGTTCTGAAATAACAGAAGTTTCTTCTCATGCTGGCAAAGAAGTAAACATGCAAGGTACAAATGGTCAGGGGGGATGTTCTTGGGGCTGGGGTGAAGAGGGGGTTGTGATGGACATCGATATACTTCTCTCAGAGTTTGGAGATTTTAGTGACTTCTTTCAAGAGGATGAGTTAGATTTTGGTGAGGTAGGTACCCCATCATCCTCGTAGTAGTTATTTGTAGATGAAGCAAGGTTACAACATTTAGAGAGACTATGCTTGGTCTTGTATGAGAAGCTCTGTGATAATGATGAACTCATTATGCATATGACAGCAATAATATGACTGTTCGGAATCTGTAGTACTTATGAAATATTTAATTCCGTTAAATACATCAGTAGTTGTATTCTGCAACTTAATATATTGTATTGACTTCGTTGCATTTCATGCTCCTGCAATGCTGTGCATTTTTTAACAAAAGGTTGCTATTGTTGCCGCTGCTTGTTTAGGTTTCTAGATTGTAGCCAATAACTTCACTTCTGCTTTCTCGAGCTTTTAGACTGTAATCAAGGGTCATTTATTGACTTAGTCACATATTTCATGCGTTGAAACATGTTGCTTTTGATATCACCAAAAGCTTGTGAAAGAATTTTCTCCTACTGTGCAACTTCTTCATTTTAACCTTCTACCCTGTCTACTAGCCATGAAATGTGGAATTCTCTGCTTGTTGGATCTAAACAATGAGCACAATGCAGAACCCTTCTTTAAATGTAAATAACCTACTACCTTTTCTGGACATGCAAATAGAAAACTGTATGACGATGATATTTGTGTTTTAGGATCACTTCTTTCTGGCTTACCTGCTATCTATAATCCTGATGTTCCATTTTATGTAGCCTCCAGGTACTGCTGAATCACATGCTTTAGTACCCCCTGCTTCGGAATATGGAGACATGCCATTCATAGATAGTCCATCCATAGCTATGGATATACCTGAGCAAAGACTTTCTCCTGTTGGTTTCACATCTATGGGGGCATTTAACCACCATACAATGTCACCTATTCAGGATGTTGCTTCTAAAGTTCAGGAGCCTCTCAAAGAAATTGCATCACCTGCAGGGTCCCAGTCCTTAGTATTATCATCTAGTGGATCTGATTTTCTCACCAGGGCTGAAGCTACACTCACGTTTGCACCAGAATATGCAGCTGTTGAAATTTCCAGTTGTGAGATGCCGACAACACTGTTTACAAACCCCTACTTGCCCCGATCGAAAAAAAGAGGGAGTTGCGGTTTTAGCTCAAGAGTTTATTCATATGATGTCACACAAAGTTCTAAAGTTGAGTCTGCAGGAGACAAGTCTGAGAAGTCTGATAAACTAACAGCAGCTAATCTTTCACGTGATGTTGGTCGATCGAGCTTATACACACTTGTGCAAGGTAGGAAAAAAGAGAGTGAGAAGAGCTTAAACAATGCAGACGAACAATCATGCAAGGGAGAAACATCAAGACCTGTTTCTGGTGAAACTTCGTTTAGTTCTTCTCTGACTTTGCAAAAGAAGAGTGATAACATGCTTAATGTTGGGTATTTCCTCCTATCTATGAAGACCGCGCTTGCAACTGAAATTGAGTGCATCACATTTCAGGCTGCCATGTGCAGAATAAGGCATTCACTAGTGTCTCTGAGAACCAAAGCATCTGCTGAGTTAAAAAGTGCTTTGTCCAGTGCTATGCAGACAGAGAGCAGTAGTAACTCGGATCTTGTCCCCAAATATGACATGAAAAGGAAAGAAAGTATGCCAGCTAGGCTGTCTAGTGACGTTGACCATGAAATGTATGATAGGTCCCGATTGGAAAACGTGGGAGTTTGGAGGTCTGTTGTGGTACCTAAAGGGGCAAAACCCCTTGATTCTTTGTCCGCTAAAACATTTTCTGGCACAAGCCCATCTGTACAAAGACAACCTATTGTGGAACTCCTCAGTGCCATGGCTCTGCTAGTTCAGCAATCTACTTCATTTGTTGATATCGCACTTGATATGGATGATGGAGATGGTTCTTTTTTCTGGCTCTCCTTGGATGAGCAGAGGAGACGCGGATTTTCTTGTGATCCTTCTATGGTTCATGCTGGCTGTGGTGGACTTTTAGGAACATGTCATTCCAAGGATTGTGCTGGTGTTGATTTAGTTGATCCACTTTCTGCAGAGGTAAAAATCTGATGCTCTGTTTTTCTTGCCATTTCTACTTATCCATGCATCATTTCTCCATGTCCTTTTCTGGATACAGGTTTCGGAATCATCCATGATTGGCTTGTTGCAGTCGGACATAAAATCAGCTCTTAAAACAGCGTTTGCAAACATGGATGGCCCATTATCAGTAATCGATTGGTGCAGGGGTCGAAGTACTATAGCAGAATCTGCTGCCATGGGAGATGCATACTCTTTCCATTATACTACTGGTGATATTCGAGAGACTTCAAATTCTGTACCCATTGGTGGAGATGCAATGAGCCCACCCCAGTCTAGCAGTGATCGAGGTATTCCTGCTGCCATATCTCTCAACTTGTCTTTAACTTCTTTATTATGTTACAAGTATAATATTGCCAGAAGGAGCAAGCCATGATTTATCTAGGGGAGATCGAATATCAATGCAGGCACTTCAGAGGAGCATCATAAGGAATATCACCGTGTTAGACCAACCATCGCTGTCCTCCCTTCACCATCTCTTCTTGTTGGGTAGCAGACTTGTTTCCCTGAAAATATTTATTAAATGAGCTAACATTTAATTGTCTGCACAAGTTACTGATGTAAGTACTGAAATTGCAGTTACCAGGATGATTGGTTGAAGACCTCTGCTAATTGCCTCAAGTTGTGGGAGAAGGCTCCTTTGGAACCTTACGCTTCGGCCAAGCCTGTAAGGCATATTTTATTTTACCTTTTGATATATCAACTGCCTGAAAGCATATTTGTAGTGTCGTTCTGGATCCATAAAAGCAACATGTTATGGAATCGGTAAATATTTTTTGTAATGCAAGTATTCCATATCATGAGGTCAAACTGTTGCCTTGTGACCATGAGGTCACGGGTTCAAGTTCTGGAAACAGCCTCTTGCAGAAATTCCGAAGTGGTCGGATCCTGCACAAGCGGGAGCTACGTGCACCGGCCTGCCCTTTAAGTATTCCATATCAGGATATAGCACAACACAACACAACTGCAAATTGGCCCTAAGTTCTATAGCCATTCTTGAATCTAGATTACTACGTGTTTCTTTGTTTTGGTTACTCTGGAAAGAGTTTTACAGTTTTGGGATTCGTAAATTTCTCATTTGTTCGCTCTTTCAGGTTACTTACTATGCACTGTGCCCCGATATCGATATGCTTACTTCTGCAGCCACTGATTTTTTCATGCAGCTTGGAACAGGTAAGTGTCTATAACGTTGCTTCTTCTCTATAGCCAGCAATGATCAGTGCTAATTAGCAGTAATTAATGTTGATCAATAAGGTAGGACTCGAGTTCATAAACTTAAAATCTTGATAGCTATTGATTATTTTCTACACTTATGCCTGCAAAGTGTCTATGAATCCAATGAACATCATTAGTTCACTGTGTTGGCTGTATGACAATGAGACATGTACAGAGATTTAGGCCTAATGCCACCTTTCCTACCTTTGTATTTACTATTTGTGCAAGCTATACGTTTCGTTCAGAGGCAATATTTACAGCCAGTCATTATGCTTTCAAGATAACACTTCTACAAATTATATGGCTTCATGGATGCAATATAATTGATTTCGTTCTATTTGATCACAACATTGTAATAGATACAAACAACCAAAATAATATAACAATGTTTTGTCATTACTAGGGTAACTTGTCAGTTAGTCATAGTTTAGCAATTCATAATCTCCATATAATTATTCTAATTCATTGTGTTTCAGAGTTTGTTCCTTACTTCTATCTATTTTGCATTCTTATAGTTTATGAAGTTTGCAAACTGGGTACTCATTCGCCACAACACAGTGGGGGGCAAATAGAACAATCTCCTGGGAAACATCTGCCTTCAGGACTTGTTCTTGTTGAGTGCCCTGATCAATTGAAGTCTAGTGGCAGCCACTCAGTTTCTATCAGTTCAGTAACTGAATACTTTCAGGCTCTTTCAAAAAGTTGGAGTGTGAAAAGTTTTTTATCATCTCTGGCAAGGATAATTAAGGATATAAAGCTTACTTTAAACATTTCAACAAATCAGAAAGAGAGCAGTAACATACCTTGCACTGTAAGGCCTTTTACCTTTTCTTCCTTCTCCACTTCTTTGATCCAAGGGACTTACAAAACAATGGCTGCATGTCTCACTTCTTGTATTGTTCTGTGATGATACTCTGCATGGTTTATATTCTTGTATTCTTCTTGTTATTTTGCTCTTCTCTGATCAGTATTTCTTTTTCCTCTTCTTTTTTATGAGCGCAGAGAAGCCCACTGAAATAAATATTGTTATACATACTTGTACAAAAGGAATTGGCAAACAAGAAATACATATTAGTAGTCAACTTATTGTAGGATGTTTATTTAATCAGATATGATAATTTACTTATCATTGTTGTTTTGTACTACCTCTGTAACTTGTTGTAAGACGTTTTTAGAGTCTATGACAGTGTCAAAAACGTCTTATATTAAGTTACAGAGGGTGTATATGATTTGTTACTTTGTAGACATGTTGCTTCTGTTATTCGCATTCTGTCCAAATACAACTTTCCTATTTTCTTGATCCAACTGAGGCTCTTGTCATTGTATATATCATTATTTGTTTTCTCTTATGACAACTGTAGGATGCCTTTATTATTCTGCACTTAATACTAATAAGTGCCACCATTGCAGTATACTTCACATATATATGTCGCCAATTCTTTTGGAGATATATTTTAACTCAATTTTTAAGTTTTTGGATGCAGAAATGATCCAACAGTTCATTTCTATTCACTTGAATTTACAAAAAAAAAGATCACATGCTCTGGACTTCTAATCATTCAGTTATATGCATGATGGCCTCTAGGTGGATGAATTGATATATCTTTCATGCTTTGCCTGAAGTAGTGCTGTGCCACAAAAATAAACTTTAAGTTGGTATTTTCCCCAAAATCGCAATGCTAATCTATTTTAACACCCACGGTCCATTATGTACGCAGGTAGTTTATGTGGTCTGCCCATTTCCTGAACCATCTGCAGTCCTACAGACACTGGTAGAAAGTTCTGTTGCCCTTGGGTCTATCTTATCGTCAGAGAGAGAAAGGAAATCATTCCTATATACTCAGGTCGCCAAAGCTCTAAACAGCAGTGCTTCTGCTGATGAAGCATCAGCATCCAATGTTGTAATGCTCTCTGGGTTCAGTATACCAAAGCTTGTCTTGCAGATTGTTACTGTTGAAACTTTACTGAGACTCCATAAACCAAATGAGCTTGCTGCTTTCAAGGACATAGCTTTCACTGTGTACAATAAGGCTCGACGGATCCCACGGTTTGTTTCCACGAGTGACATGTTCCAGTCACCTACTTATATGAGTAGGCCTCAGTCCATGATGATGCATACAGCATCTCCTGGTCCTACCCTTTGGAAAGAATGTCTAGCTCCTCGGATGTCTGGACAAACTCTCTCTAGAGAAACAGAGTTCGATGCATCCATGAGGTCAGTATCATGGGACAACTCATGGCAACCTGGCCGTGCTGTAGGATTGCCTGATCCAAGCAAAATCCCGGAATTATGTGCTCAGGATGACAGGAAGTATGCCTTTGAGCCGCTTTTCATTCTGGCAGAGCCTGGGGCTGTTGATTACAATGATACAATGGAATCTTCAAGATTTGGAGTTGATGCAAGTAGCAGCAGGGTTTACAGCTCAATCTCAGGTGGCACTGATAGTGGAGCAAGCCCGCTACTTGAAGGGTCTGAGAATGAGAGTGCTGCGAGTCTTCATTGCTGTTATGGCTGGACCGAGGACTGGCGATGGTTAGTATGCATCTGGACAGATTCTAGAGGAGAGCTATTAGACAGCTTAATATTTCCTTTTGGTGGTATCAGTAGCCGCCAAGACACTACAGTTCTCCAAAGCCTATTCATTCAAATTCTGCAGCAGGGTTGTCAAATAATGTCATCTTCACCAGAGGCTAGCAATACGAGATCAAGAGATGTAGTAATAACCCGTATTGGAGGTTTCCTTGAACTTGAAATCCAGGGTACTAACAAATTTTATCATTAACTCTGTACTTTTCATTCGATAGGCCATAATGTGTTGTTATCTATGCGTTTTGTAATGTCTACGTATTGTTTATGCAGAATGGCAAAAGGCAATATACTCTTTTGGTGGTAACGAGGTAAAGAAGTGGCCTGTGCAGCTACGGCGATCTATACCTGATGGTATTCCGTCAAATTCTAATGGACCAACACTCGAGCAACAAGATATGGGCTTAATCCAGGACAGAAGCATGCCTTCCTCACCAAGTACGTTATACAGCCCCCATTCAAAATCTAGCTTCACGAAAGGTCAGCCAGGCAACAAAAAGCAGAGCCTAGTGGAACAAACTGGAATGGACAGTTCAAGGGGTTCATTGCACTTGGTTCGTAGCATCAGTTTAGTTACAGTTTCGCAAGATAGCTCATTGCATCTTGCATGCCAAGCAGATCTGCCGGCGACCAGACCTACTTCTGGTGAGTACTGTCTGTCTGCGTATGTTACTGTATGTTATTATTATCTCCACCTACAAGTGAGTACTTTATTTAGTGTGGCGATTTTTAAAGTAAATGATCATCACTAAAGGATACAAATACATTGTATCATTATTTGTTTTGAATCTTGATCGTGCCAAGTGTGCCAGTCAAGTAAAGGATCATCATGCTTTTAAGGAAATCCATTGTCAAGGACAGTGTCATACTACTATTTATTAATGTTCCTTTTCCCCGTCTCTTCTCTTACAGGTGAAGGGAATCAAAGCAGCAGCACTGGGGCATCTAGTTACTTAGACGGGTTTGCCCCAGTCAAATCCATCGGGTCAATGTCTGCATCGTATCTTCTGGTTCCATCACCAAGTATGCGATATCTTTCCCCTGCGACATTACAACTTCCAACATGCCTTACATCGGAATCCCCGCCACTTGCCCACCTATTGCACAGCAAAGGGACAGCAACTCCCTTGGCAATGGGTTATGTCGTCTCCAAAGCTGTCCCACCAGTAAGAAAGCAACTCACCAAGGAGGACAGCAGGCACTCGGTTCTCTCTGTTAGCATCGTTGATTACTACGGAGGCACTGTCCAAGACAAGATGAGCAGAGGGAGCAAGCAGGCTGTAAGGCATGAAACATCAGGCCGTGATTACGAAATGGACATGCACAATGTGTTGGAAGCGGTGGCTGCCGAGCTCCACTCCCTTTCGTGGATGACAGTGAGCCCGGTGTACATGGAAAGGCGCAGCGCTCTCCCCTTCCACTGTGATATGGTTCTGAGGTTGAGGAGACTTCTCCACTACGCAGATCGACATCTTTCTCAGCTAACAGACAAGGGGGATGTTAGCTAGCTTATTGAGGTGATAGACATGATGGAAACTAGCTGTTTGTCTTACACAGGAAAAAAAACAAGGGCTAGATGCTGCTTGAACCTAAGTGCCTGTCAATGTGTATCTAGATTAGGTAGGTAGGTGAATGGTGCGTTGATGAGCCCGGTTTTGCTTTTTGATAGCAAGAGTGCTAATTTCTTGGGTTGAGGATGTATGTAATAGCAATACCTCTCCCTGTGATGTGTAATCGTTGTAACATTGTAGAACTGGTAACTCAGTCGTATTTGTTGTTCATCGGCTTGAGGTTTCATGTTGCTGCTGGCACCTTTTATTGTTCGCAATTTTTGCGAGTTAAGGCATTGGAGATTCCCTAAGGCCTTGTACAATGGGAGATGCTTAGAGGGATGCTTAGAAAAATAAACCAAGATTTTCTGAAGCACCGGTGCCTATTTCTACAGAAGAGACGCTTAGTTAAGCGCCTACCCTGTATAAATAAGCATCAGTGCTTAAGAAAAATCTGGTTTATTTCTCTAAGCACCTCCCTCAAGCATCTCCCATTGTACAAGGCCTAAGTGGGTGGCAGCTGCAGGAGCTACCGGAATCTCTCGCCAACTCACTCTAGTTGCTTGAGTGTGAATGAAGGAGGGTAGGGAGAAATCAGTTAAGATGACAGGCTTCTATTTTCTTTCTCTTTGTCCGGTTATTGCCCCTTTCCAATGCTTTTGAAAAGCGATGATCCAAAATGCTTTCGAAAATAACACTTTTGGAGCATTGATTTTGTTTGTTCTTCCATATTTTTCGTGAATGTCATCAGATGCTGAAACTTTACAAGCTATCATAACATTTGTCAATTTTGTTACAAAAAAAATTCAAATTTTTTTTTACTGTCTTTCATTATTTTTATTGATTTTACTGTTCATCCAAGCTCACATGAGCTGCTTAACCGCATCTTGCCCTTAGGGGCTAATTAACCTAGAATTGAAACCGAGAAACACAGAAGATCTTCTTTTTTACTGCCTGGCCGTGTAAGTAAAATTTCCTTGGCAGCAATTGCAAGCTGGTGGTACATACACATACTCATGTGGCAGCTTTCTTATAAACCAAATTATAGTAGTATTTCACATGTCTTGTTGGCTGGTCAGGTCAGGTACAACTGTATCAGGCAGGCAGTGGGTGGTCCTTGTCACTAGCACACACTGGTTGGATGCATCCTTGGTTTATTGTACTGCAGCCAAGTGAAGTTTGTTGAGGGACCATCTTTGTCTGTGTGAGTGTGAAAGTTCTTTTCTACTCCTGAGCTCAAAATGAGCTTAGATGAAGAGTAAAATTGAATAAAAATGAATAATTTGTTTGTGTGGCAAACCTTGACAAATGTTTTGTATGCTGGACAAATTTTATCAAGAAATGACACTCGTGGAAGTCATGGTAAAAAGCCAAAATCAGCACACCAAAATGCTTTCAAAAATACAGTACTAGCATTTTTGAAGCATCAATTTTTTTTTGTCATGACTTATATGAATGTCCTTTCATGATAAATTTTTACAAGCACACAAAACATTTGTCAAAGTTTACCACAAAAAAAAACCTGGATTGGTTTTATGCTTTTTGTCTAATTTTTTTAATTGGTGGTATGTTAATGATGTCTTAATTGTGGTGGTTTTATGCTTTTTATACTCATCTGAATCTGGCCATAGAAGCTGAGCAGGATCACACAAGAATAGAATAGTGGAGATGATGAAAGTAGAAGCAGTAGCAGAGCATTCATTCATTTCATGATATCCGGGGAATGCGGATGTTGGCAGACACAGATTACAGAGCAAAGTCATCATCATCATCATCATCATCAAACTTGAAGCAAATGCAATTTTTTTCTTAAAAAAATGAAACTATAGAGGCTATGGTTCAGAGACTCTGTGTTTGGCTCGACGGCCTTGAAAAAATTATGAAAGGCGTTGTGGAGAAATCTCTTCTTCCCCGAGCCACGGCTGGGCACTATCGATATCTCTTCCTCACGTGTTGGGTACATTACATTGTCGTAGGGAAAAAGAAATGAGCACGGATGTATGTAGGTAGATGTAATGTAACCACTACACTAGACTAGACTTGGAATTGTACGCACACATCCATAATAATAAGAAAAGAAGAAGCAAGAAATTGAAGCAGAGAGCAATTCAGTGGCATCCTTTTTTGCCTTTTGTATGCAAGTAAAATTTCCTTGCCAGCAATTGCAATTCCTTCCTTGTAACCAAGTACTGGTGTGTTGTACATAGGACTCCCTTCCCTCTGTATCAAAATATAAGACGGTAAGTAGTACTCCTTCCGTTCTGAAATACTTGTCGGAGAGATGGATAAAACTGGATATATCTATAGCTAAAATATGTCTAGATTCATCCATTTCTCCGACAAATATTTTCGGAGTATTTGACACGTCGTTTTTGGCTCGTCACTTGAGGTAGTAGGACAAGACAGACCGTGGGTAGCATCAAGAGATTGGCAAACACAGATTACCGCGCATGCAAACCCATCATCATCAATTCGATTCAAATCAAGTACGTACACTTGTATGGAGTAGCATCAATGTTTGCGACCTGTCCTTGGGAAGCAAATGCATATGCATGCCCATTATTACAGTATATTTTTGGTAGTATTGCTCCCGCAAAAGAATTTTTTTTTTGGTAGTATAGAATTTATACATATCTCTCTCTTAACTTATTTTACGAGGGCTCCGTGTCCTCTAAGAAGTACTCCCTCCGTCCCAAAATTCTTGTCTTAGATTTGACTAAATACGGATGAATCAAGTCACGTTTTAGTATTAGATACATCCGTATCTAGACAAATTTAAGACAAGAATTTTGGGACGGAGGGAGTATACAACATATACTCAGTCCACTGGGCTCACCAAACACAACAAACGATTTCACCAATTCTCTTATATCTAATCTTCTCACATGGTATCCACAAAGTTCCTGATCAAGCTCCACCACTGCTTCGGCACAGCGCCGCCCCCGAGGAGGTCGATCTTCACCGGGGACTATGCAACCCGTAGCTATGGTTCATCCACCGGTCTTGTTGATCGGCTTCTTTGGAGTCTTTACTCTGATTCATTGATTAAGATGTTTTTTTTTCTAATCGGTGTTTCTTTAGGTTTTCCAATCTAAGATGGTTTTTGTCGCCCATCGAACCTTCGCGCGCCTCTACCTTGACATTCACATCAGCTGCACTGGCCTCTTCTTCGACTGTGAGGCTTGGTTTGGCATGCGGCGAGGGGATGCACGACATTCTCTGTCCGCGCGTCGTCGCCCAGCTACGACCGGGACTCCAAACTGTTTGACCAATCTGATCAGTCGTTTGCGCACGACTCCACAAGTCCCTTGAAGATTGTCACCAAGCACAGGCGCACCTCCATCGATTGAGAAACGGATTGTCGCTGCATCGCCCCTTCGGGCCGCACCGTCGCTGCCACGAGCTCCTTCCCGCCGTTTAATCAGCACAAGGGCTGCTGCTACCTTGGTCCTTCGGGCCGCAATGCTGCTGCACGTGGTCCACCTCACCGTGCCCGCGTGTCGAGGCCTACATTGGCATTCGCCGTGCCGCCTCCCTAGGCGTAGGATCGCCACCATCCTCGTGTGTCGAGGCCTACCTTGACATTCGCCGTGCAGCCTCCCTAGGCGTAGGATCGCCACCATCCCCGTGTGTCGAGGCCTACCTTGACATTCGCTGTGCAGCCTCCCTAGGCATAGGATCGCCACAATCCCCGCATGTCGAGGCCTACCTTGGCATTCGTCGTGCCGCCTTCCTAGGCACAGGATCGTCACCATCCGCGCACGGTCTTTGTCACGCTACTGGGTTCTTCCTCGCCTACTTCAAGCACCATCGCCGCGCTTCTACAGGAAACCGGTGTGGCCTCTTCAGACTACTTTTGAATCCGCCGACCACACATTTATCTTCTTCCAGCACATGCTCATCTCCAGCGTCGTCACCTCTTCCCCGACCACTTCATCTACTTCGGTAACCATGGGCAATATCGACACCTTCTACCCACTTATGGTTTTGCACCGCCACTCTCTTGGAGACCTCCTCCGTGGGTCCCTCCAATGCGTACAATCTGTGACGGTCCCTGTCTGCACATGCCCGGTACTAGAAACACCGACGTGTGCCTTCATCCCTCGTGCTTGGCAAACCCGATGCGGCGCCTCGTCCGCAACGGCTGCGACAACATCATTTTTGGCATCAACACCATCCTTGACGACTGCCTCGACTGTGTCTCTGTTTTCTCGTGGCGCATCCTTGGCATTGCGCGCAAGCTACACTACCTCACTGCCTGAGCGACCTCGACAGTTCCCACTCTAGCCACCTCCACCGATCGAGAAACGGGTTGTCCCTGCATCACCCCTTCAGGGCGCACCGTCACTGTCACGAGCTCCTTCCTGCCGTTTCATCGACACAAGGGTTGCTGCTATGTCGGCCCTTCGAGCCGCAATGCCGCCGCACGTGGTCCACCTCACCATCCCCGCGCGTTGAGGCCTACCTTGGCATTCGCCGTGCCGCCTCCCTAGGCGTAGGACCGCCATCGTCCGCGCATGGTCTTTGTCACGTTGCTGCGTTCTTCCTCACCTACTTCGAGCACCATCGTCGCACTTCTACAGGAAACCGGTGTGGCCTCTTTAGACTACTTTTGATTCCGCCGACCACACCTTCGTCTTCTTCCAGCACATGCTCATCTCCAGCGTCGTCGCCTCTTCCCCGATCACTTCATCTACTTTGGTAACCATGGGCAATATCGACACCTTCTACCCACTTGTGGTTTTGCACTACCACTCTCTTGGAGACCTCCTCCGCGGGTCCCTCCAACATGGCGTACAATTCGTGATGGTCCTCGTCTGCGCATGCTCGATACTAGCAACACCGACGTGTGTCTTCGTCCCTTGTGCTTGGCAAACCCGATGCGGCGCTTCGTCTGCAATGAGTGCGACAACATCATTTTCGGCATCAACACCCCCCTTGACGACTGCCTCGACCGTGTCCCTGTTTTATTCGGGGCGCATCCCCGGCATTGCGCGCAGGCTATACTGCTTCACGCTCTCGGTTATCTCGACAAAGGCAGAAAGGGTTACCTCCATTACCCGAGCAACCTCGACAGTTCCCACTCCAGCCACAACATCGGTGACACATCTCGACAAAGGCAGAAAGGGTTACCTTCATTGTTTGTTGTGTGGTGGTATTGGAGACTATTGGTGTGACTTGGTGTTGTTGCTTGTTTGCTAATGGTGCTTAATTAAAGTGAGCAGCTCCAGGTGATGGGCCATCCCATCATTGCGCCAAATGGCACACTTCAAACCTTTCAGTCTTGCTGTCTTAGGATCCCTTTAATCCTTTGACTGCCATGGTTACATTTAAAAAACAATGAGAAGTAATCTACTGGCACCGGAGTAGGAGTAGTACAGATGGAATGTACTTGATGCACACATGTGGCTATCATGGAGATCTGCACCGCACACATGCAAATGCGTGTGGGTGATTAGTTACTCCCTAGTGTTACCACTACTAGATTAAAAATTGTTTTAGATGCTTAAGCTGGTCGTAGAGTTGCAGTGTCTGTCTGGTCTGAATCTGGCTGGATCTGCCGGTAGAATAATACTAGGATCAGACAAGAATAGCATACTCGATCGAACCGGTACTTGTCCATCCAGCGCACACGTCTCGTTCATTTCATCATGATATCCGGGGAGATTGGCAAACACAGATCACGGAGCAAAGCCATCATCATCAATTCGATTCAAGTACAGTGTTCAAAAAAATAATAATTCGATTCAAGTACAGTACTCACTCGAACAGCACTGCTGACACTGAGGAGAAAGCGACGCGGCTGGAGTAGTAGCATGAGGCATCAGTGTGACTTGTCCTTGAGAAGCAAATGCATATGCATCCCATCACTGGAAACAAGGGCATCTCCGACGCGGACCCTGAACCGCCCGCGACCATCCACACCACACAATCCAAACTGGTTATGATATCCAACACGGTCTTGTATGCGGGCCGGTTGGAACGTCCTTTTTCCCCGCAAGCCAAGAGCAAATTAAGAGGAGGGCGGGAGGCTTTGCCGGAGGCAAGCGACTAACAAACTTGGCCCACCCAAAACCCCTTTTCCTTGCCCGCGCACTTTCACGTCAGAGCGTCAGCTCCGCATTCATATCGGCCCAGAGCAGACGCGACCGCTCGCTGAAGCCGGCATTGAAGCGGCTCGCTGGCCAAAAGCATCGCCCTTCGCATGCCTTCTCGCCGCATTAAAACAACACTCGTTTGCCCGCCTACTTCCATCAAACCAGGGCTTGTGCTAATGAACCTACTCCGGCGCCTCGAGCGCCACACGCCCGTCCCTGGAGCGGCCGGCATTAAACACCTCTTCGACTGGCGCCTCACATCCACCCACTATATAAACGTGGCTAGGCGCTGGGCGAGAACCACACCTCACCTCTGCTCTCCATCTCCTCCTTGTACCACACCCGCCATGGCCTCCGACTCCAATGTCTTGTGGGTCGGCCTTTCCGGCAAGCAGAAGAAGGAGCTCTCCGGCATTGTAGTGGCCTGAGTTGCCTGGCAAGCTAGTCGGATACAGGCTGGTTTGCTGGCGCCACCACCCTCGCCAGACCGTCCTCGTCCATCTAGGTTGGCGAACGCCGCTTCCCAGCAAATCCGGCACGAGGGATGGTGGCGACGCGTTCGATAGATGGAGAAAGAAGCCATGTTCGCGAAGGTTGATGCGGCGGCAGATGAATTTGACTGGTGCACTGACGACCACGTCGCCAACTCTACATTGGTCGTGCCCTGGTGGTAGGATGGCGAAGCCGGTATGTCCGCGACCACCGCAGACAGTGATGAAAAGTAGACCATGGAAGGCCACCGTCGCTTGGGGTCCGAGGAAGGCCACCGCCATTGCCTCGCCAGGTTACAAAGCCGGTGACTTGCCCGGTGAGTGGGAGCGTAGGCCACGGCGACCGTCTTCCCCCACCCAAAAACCAACCCTGGTGCATGCTTCATGGCGGCGGATGGAGGCTACTCTTCCCCTCCCGTTGAAGCATATCCCTCCGAGCCTCCCGACAGTCCGATGAGTCGGCTGCCGAACATGGGAAAGACATGATGTGGGAATGGAGGATCCGCCGCGTCCGACATTAGACTAGTTTTAGCCTAATCCATGATGGTGTCGGCCATGTCGAAGCCCGCAGACGCCAAATCTGCCTCCTTCACCTCCACCGGTTCATCCTCCTATATTGTCGTGTCCTCCTCCTCCTGCTCCGGCACCGGCTGCGGGCGAATCTGGAGGCAGGCCGGCAACGATCTTAGCATTGCGCCTGACCCGGATCCCCTCTAGCATCTGCAACCGCTGCTCCTCACTGAGCATGGCTTGGGTGGTAATCCTATGGTGGGACCATGGTTAGCGGTTGACGGCAACCGGATTGAAGGTGGTGGTGCAGAGGGGAGGACGGGCTAGGGTTGGGATGCCGCCGTCCGACTGAACCAGCCGGGCTTGTTCCCTTGGGCGACACGCCGGAGCAGCGCCACATGGCGCCATGAATGCATCCTCACCTAAGACCGAAGGAGGCGCTCGTCGGACCGACGGTTTCTGCGTCTGTCCACATGGGCCCTTGCGGCGAGTCCAAACGTGGCAGGCGCGTCCAAGCGTCCCATATCCGCCCAGATATAGGCTAGGTATGAGGAGGGGAAAATATCAGGTGGTCCCATCCTTGGAGGGGAAAATCTCTCGCTCTTCGAGACTTTGAGTGTGAAGGAAGGAAAGAAGGGGATGGGAGGAAGCTTCTTTTATTTGGTGTGGTCCTTTCTCCCTTTTGCCGCCCACGTTTGAACTTGTTTGGAGGGTAAACTGAATTCTTTTCCCTCGCACATAGTACAAGATGAAAAGCAAAGGGGAAAAAGAACAACTCCTCCTCCTACTAAGAATAATTAAGCAGGGGTGGATTAAATTTGTTGATTGTTTTGTTTGGTACCAGACCCAGAGGTATTGGTGGTGTTTCTTGTTTCTCTCGTCTCGTGTTGGTGTCGCCAGACGGCCAGAGTCGCGTCGTCTTCCTCGGGCCTCGTGACCGCCACTCTCTCTACCTACCGCTCTACGCCACTCCACTCCACTCCACTCCACTCCCGAGCCGAGGCGACGTCCGTCTCCTCCATTTCCGCCAGCTGGGCCATCACATGCTCACTCTCCCTCTCTCCCCTCCCACTCCACTCCTGCTCTGCTGTCCTGCAGCTCGGCTCAGGCGCTCAGCTAGGCAGCTACTCTCTCTTCAGCGGAGAGGAGCAGAGCAGCAGCACTCCATTAAAGACAGCGAGCAGAGCACCACCGAGGAAAGTCCTCTCTTTATCTTTAAACAAAGCGACAAAGGGAGCCCCAAAGCCGCAAGCCAAAGCGGCAATGGCGTCCTCCTAGATTCCAGACCACAGCAACAGAGCAAAGCAAATCAAAGCCAAGCAGAGCAGAGAGATTTCCCACCCTCACTCATCTCCAGTCTCTCTCTCTGTCTTCTTGGCCATGGAGGCGCCGTCGTCGGACCAGTACCGCTCCAGCTCCTCCTCGGCGGGCAGCCCCTCCGCCCCGGCCGGCGGCGCGGGCCGGCGCTACTACTTCCCGAGGCCGGGCCGGCCCGTCTCCTTCGAGGACTCGCCCGACTGGGGGGACGACATCACCGTCGACGGCGCCGCCCACGCAGCGGACTCCTCCTCCTCCATCCACCTCGCCTCCGCCTCCGCCGCCAGCAGCGCCTACCCGTCCCCGTCCCCCTCCCTCCCGGGGCCCTCCGCGTCCGCGTCCGGCTCCGGATTCCGGGAGCGCAAGGTGGCCGGCGCCGCGCTCGTCTGGAAGGAGCTCAGCGTCTCCGTCCGGGACGGCCGCCGCCCCGGCCGCGTCGTCAGGGGCTCCAGCGGCTACGCTCTGCCCGGCACGCTCACCGTCGTCATGGGCCCCGCCCGCTCCGGCAAATCCACCCTCCTCCGGGCCATAGCAGGTTACAGATTCTTGCCTCGCCCTCACTCCACTCTGCTGCTTTCACTGAATTTGAGCTTCTGTCACTGACTGATGTCACACTCCACTCCGCTCCACTCCACTCCGCTAGTAACTGAATTTGAGCTCACTAACTGATGCCACTCTCCCACTAACTGCTCTGCTCTCAGGGAGGCTGCGCGGCGCCGAGCGGATGTACGGCGACGTCTTCGTCAATGGCGTCAAGTCACCCTTGCCATATGGATCATATGTAAGCTCCCCTTTCTTCCTCACACAAACTACTACTCTGCTGCTACATGTCTGAACTTAGTCGCCGGTTCACATCTGAAAGTTGCACAATCGTGTTGAAAAATGTATGCTCTGTTAAATCAAACATCCTCAGACTAGTGTCAACTTATGCCTCATATATATTTGTCAAATTTCATTGCTTTGATGGCCATTTAGAGCCTCCACTTGTCACATTCATCACTACTCCGCATGCTCAAAGCGTCATGTTTCAAGTTCAGTGTCGCGTGTAAGTGATCGATTTGATTGTGTCACGCCAAACAACTGAATATCTATCACTATATGGATCATGTGTAAGCTATCTCTTCCTCACACAAACCATTACGTACTAGTCTACTTACTACTCTGCTGCCTCCGAATTCTGGTGCTTCAAGTCTGAACCTACTTGAGTTGCCCCCATGCACATCTGAAGAAAGAAATGCACATGTCTGATGGAAAGTGTGTGTCTTCTGTTAAATCAAATTTAACTGAATTATCTATGACCAACTACTTCCATGTATGCCGCTTCATTTGTCCACCGTTCCATCAGTTCATACATTTACGTTGCTAAAATAAAATGTTGATTTTGCTATTGATGATAGCACTGCCATACCATGGATTGTTTATGTCCTGTTCCTTGGAGCGCTTGTAGGGGTATGTTGACCGGGACGATGTGCTAATCGAATCTCTCACAGTACGGGAGATGCTGTACTACTCAGCGCTCTTGCAGCTCCCGAGCGTCTTCTCTTCCAAGAAGTCATTTGTGGAAGATGCTATCGCGGCCATGTCGTTGGGTGACCATGCTGACAAACTCATTGGTGGACACTGCTTTACAAAGAGGCTTCCAACTGGCGAGAGGAGGCGGGTCAGCATTGCAAGGGAGCTTGTGATGAGGCCACATGTTTTGTTCATCGATGAGCCTCTGTACCACCTCGACAGGTTATTTCTCCTCTCCATAATTATATTTAACTCTTCGAATTCTTACTAAAAAACAGTACCTGTTGCGTATGTGTGTGCTTTTGTCTTGCAATCAGAGACAAAACTCACTGCTAAGCATGAGATTATTGTGTTTCATGTATAATGGGTGTTAACACAATTAATGCAGCCTTGATTATGGCTTATGTCTTTGCACATTACATATAAACTGCAGATTAAATTGATCCATGTAACTAATTTCTCTTCTTGTTTCTTGTGATGTAGTGTTTCTGCACTCCTCTTGATGGTAACACTGAAGAAACTTGCAAGCACAGGGTGCACAGTCATCTTCACAATGTATCAAAGCAGCACGGAGGTTTTTGGACTTTTCGATCGGATTTGCTTGCTTTCAAATGGGAATACCCTCTTCTTTGGGGAAACATTGGCTTGCCTGCAGGTGAATGCGTGTTTCTCTGCAGTATTAATTATTAACTCTGCTCAATACCAATTTAAATTTACCACGAGTGAAACGACGGTATCCAGTTACGTGAACAGGGTTAACTTCATATTTTTTTAGACGAGATACAAGGGTCGTCTTTAGCTACTCGAAGATGGCATGAGTTGTTAATCGAGTCCAAGTTGCATTGTTAGGAACAAAACTATATATTCGTGACAACAGTTTCTCTTTTCTTGTATGATCCTTGTTGCTGCAGCTTTATTCCTGTTGTAGATGGCTTTCTGTACTCTTTACCTGGCCTTGTTCTGTTGTAGCACTTCTCAAATGCTGGGTTTCCATGTCCAATCATGCAAAGTCCATCTGACCACTTCTTGAGGGCAATCAATACCGACTTTGACAGAATCATAGCAATGTGCAAGAATCTGCAGGTATCTTTTGGTTTTATTTTGACATCAATTTTGATTTTATCTTCAGTCCAACAATGTACTTTTGCTGCGAGAGATAAAAACCTTTGTAGTTATTAACAGGATGATCAAGGGGATTTCTCATCAGTGAGCATGGACACTGCTGTGGCAATCCGGACACTAGAAGCAACATACAAATCATCGGCTGAAGCTGCCGCTGTTGAATTGATGATTGCAAAATTGATTGAGAAGGTACTACTGCTTTACACCCTAGAGTAATGAAAATGCCATCTATGTCACCCCTTCCACAAACACAGAATTGATACTAATGTTCTTGTCACCGATCATAGAGTAGGAATTCTACAATCAACCATGTTAGATTGAGAAATAGGACACTGCAATATCCATGATAGTGAATAAACTATTGTCTACATGGTGTGATGCAGGAAGGTCCTTACTTGAAAAGTAAAGGCAGAGCCAGTGATGCAGCGAGAATTGGAATTCTCACTTGGAGATCATTGCTAATTATGTCAAGAGACTGGAAGTACTTCTGGAGCAGGCTTGTCTTGTATATGCTTCTTGCTCTCTCAATCGGCACCATATTTATCGACATTGGTCATTCATTATCATCTGTAGTGGTTAGTCTCACTACAGTATTATGTTCCGATTTACTTGATAATTTTATTTCTTAACTGTATTTACGATTTGATGTTCAATGTTCACTTTGTTTTGACAGGTTAGGATTTCTGCGACATTTGTGTTTGTTTCATTTCTCGTCCTTTTAAGTGTTTGTGGTGTACCTGCGCATATTGATGAGATCAAGGTAGTTTTTTAAATTTCCTTCCTAATAAATTTTATTTGTAAAAAATATGATTTATTGCTGAATGATGTCTTCCTATTCATCGTAGACTTCGTTGGTGATAAACAATAAGTACCAAAATCACAGCAATATTAGGTACTAACATTTAATTCCTTCTATGCAGATATATTCCCATGAGGATTCAAATCGGCATTCTGGGACATTGGTTTTCCTACTAGGCCACTTCCTATCCAGCATCCCCTTCCTATTTCTGGTGTCTATTTCGTCGTCGTTGGTTTTCTACTTCCTGATAGGCCTCAGGAATGAGTTCAGCTTCCTTATGTACTTTATAATCACCATCTTCATGTGCTTGTTGGCGAATGAAGCACTTATGATGATTGTTGCGTACATCTGGCTCGAGACTTACAAGTGCACCTTAACCCTGATTTGCTTATATGTGAGCTTCCATCTTGGGCTTCTTTCAAGTGGGCACAAATATTTTATGAACTAACATTAAATAACCATGGTTACTTCAGGTTATCATGATGCTGGTGGCTGGGTATTTTCGGATCCGAGACGCAATACCAGTGGCCGTGTGGAACTATCCGCTGTCCTACATTTCGTTCCATACATACGCCATCCAGGTAAGTTATACATGACCATCTCATGTAACCTACATAAACCCTATCTTGCTTCAACCGGGTCAGGCGTGCTAACGACCAGTGCTGCTGCAGGGCTTGGTCGAGAACGAGTATGTCGATACATCATTTGCAGTCGGGGCCACAAGGACAATACCCGGCGTGCAGGCTGTCCGAGGCTCGTATGGCATTTCATCATCGGCAGGCGCCAAGTGGATGAACCTCCTTGTTTTGCTCCTGATGGCGATCGGCTACCGGGTCGTCTTGTATGTTTTGCTTCGTCTAGATGTGAGGAGACATGTGAGGCTTGGCAGGCGCTCTTGCTGGCCCAGCATCCACACTAGTGCAGCTCCAAAGTGAGTTTGCCCTGAGCTATTGGAAGACGTTTTTTTTTGGGTGTATACATGTGTGATTCCTTGCTAGGTAGGCATATCTGACGCACGGAAAGTAGAAGAGAAACAGAGAGAGAGGAAATTGGAGGAACAGGTGTGTGTAACATAACATATATATACTGTATGTATGGGAGCTGAAGGAATGGATCATGAGTTGGTTATGTGCTTTTCTTGTCCATTTTTTTGCACTAATTATTGCTTCCTTGGCCTTTGTTTGTTGTCCACAAGTTTTCTCTTCCTGGTTGGATCGGTCGATATTTGACGGTCGAGTAGCAATCTCCTCTTGGAAGGTGTTATCTTGGAGGTATTTCCCAATTTCAGTAGGTTTATGACATTGTAGATGAAGCTGAATGTAGCTGGACATTCAGGCCAGAGATGAAGCTTGACATTAAATCCATTGCTGCTTCAAATTTCTGAATGTAGCTGGACTGCTGGAGACGGTGGATGTTTGAGTCAAGGAAAGAAAGGTAGAGAACAATCTCACTAACAGAAAATCGGTGACATATATACTATACAAAAGATGAGAAAATGTTATCCCAAACGAAAATAAATAAATCATATGGACGATGCTATACAAGATACTTCCATTTCAACCAAGAACATACTCTACAGTCTACACTAGTAGTATAAAAGTTAGGAATCGGTGAAATCCAAACGATCCAACCATCCAAGAAAATCAAACCCAAGGATTCATGAATTTGTTTTTGATGTCAATCCTCGCTTACATATACTACTAGTTAATTAATATAACCCCCCATTCGACACAAACTCGATAGATATTCATTACCAAGTGCATAGTTTTTGCAATATATACTTGCACATGCAACCTGGGCATACATGCATCAGCAAACGATACATACGCTTGGGCTTGGACATGCAACCTGGACATACATGCATCAGCAAACGATAGACAACATACATAGTGCATTGCCATACTGTTGTGCTACTCTTGTTCAAAAGTTGAAATAATTCGATCTTGTTGCTTGGCAGATTCTTCCCCATGCCAATAAAAAACATGAACAACGCAGAGGCTTCACGGTCCTGAGAATGTCTCGGTATATAAGCTCAGTAAGCCTAAGGTTGTTGCACTTGAAATGCACCAGGTCCTGATTCCTGAGAATATGACTGGCGGCGTTGTTTCACCTCCTCTGTAGTTTGGAAATCCGAGACCTATTGAACAACACAGACACACAGGAATCAACATCACACAATGTATTGAATAGTTATGGTGATAGTTGATGAAATAAGTAGCAGTAGCACCTTGCAAGCAAAGGCACAAACTGAGCTTCTGCAGGTTAGGTGAGTTGCAGAGGTATTGGCGCAGCCCAAGAAAGTCATGGCTAATACGGCACTCATCCAGGAACAAGGTTCTCAGGTTCTCAAACTTAAATGGAGGAAGATACGCATGACTCTCATCGAGCAACAACTGAAACCCAGATAGATAGATAGATAGATAGATAGATAGATAGATAGATAGATAGATAGTCATTTTGTTATGTTTGAATGCCTCCAGACAAATTAAGGAATGAAAGTGGGTATCAAGGCATACCGTGACATCCAAATGCGACAAGTACAGGCAGGGTTGTCACATTAGACAGCGCGCCAAGAATGCCCAAATGGTGATTCATTTCATCGAAGCAGCACAGCTTAATCGACGCATCCATAAGAGACGGCATGCTATGTGGTTGAGTTGTATCAACGATGTGATGCGAGGCGGAGAAGAACAAGAGCAGGGGCCTGAAAACTTCATCACTGTCATCATCCTCATCCGCCGCCATGTCCGTGTAGTTGCCATTGATGACCAATGTCTTGAGTGAGGAGGAAGCCATCTTGGTATTGCCGGAGAGAAAGAAGCAGCATTGTTGGAGCTCAACTTCCTCCAGAGTCCAGAGCAGGGCAGCCGGAGCTGCTGATGTGGCTCGCAAGATCATTCAGATCCAAAAACAGGCCTGAAAGAGTTAGGGAGAAATATCTCTTGCCTTGTATTGATCGTTACAGAGTACATCATATATACATGGAAGGAGCCCTACAAAATAGGCACGCAGGCCCTGGCATGCGGTGATCCTGATTTACAGGAGAGTTACACCAAACGTGAACGTTACAGTATATATACATGCTAGTCTAACACCCCCCCTCAGCCGGAACTCCGTGAGCAAGGACGTTGAGGCTGGTCCGGAAGTCATGGAAGATCGGCGATGGCAGTCCCTTGGTGAAAAGATCGGCGAATTGCGATGAGGAGGGAACATGCAAGACCCGGACCTCGCCAAATGCCACACGATCACGTACAAAATGGAGATCGATCTCAACATGCTTAGTACGTTGATGCTGGACGGGATTGCAGGAAAGGTAGGTGGCACTGATGTTATCACAGTAGACTATGGTTGCGCGGAGAGGGGATGCTTGAGCTCGTGGAGAAGTTGACGGAGCCAACAAGCCTCGGCAACACAATTGGCGACACTCCGATATTCTGCCTCGGCACTAGAACGAGAGACAGTGTGTTGCCGCTTGGAGGACCATGAGACAAGATTGGACCCAAGGAACACACAAAAACCAGAGGTGGAACGACGTGTGTCAAGGCATCCCGCCCAATCGGCATCAGTGTAAGATGTGAGATCGGTGGTGGATGATTTGTAGAATTGTAGGCCATAGTGGGAGGTGCCGTGGAGGTAGCGAAGAATCCTCTTAATGAGCTGCAGATAGGAATCCCGTGGCTCATGCATGAACAACCACACCTGTTGAACAGCATAGGCAATATCCATACAGGTGAGGGTGAGGTATTGGAGTGCGCCAGCCAAGCTACGATAGTGGGTGGGATTTGAGAGAACACGTCCGTCGGTGGAGGAGAGCTTCGAGCTAGTGTCAATGGGCGTGTAGACACCGGCGGCTTGCAGTTTAACATCTTTGCTCGCTCTAGAATTTCCAAAGTGTATTGTTGTTGGCTAAGAAAGAGGCCAGAGGCGTTGGGGGTGACATTTATGCCAAGAAAATGATGAAGAACACCCAAGTCAGACATGTCAAATTCGGACTTAAGAGACCGAATGATAAAGTCTAAGGCGCGTTGAGAGTTGGCGGTGAGAATGATATCATCAACATACAACAACAAATAGGCAATGGTGGAACCACGATGAAGAATGAAGAGCGAGGTGTCACTTTTGGAAGCACAAAAACCGAGAGAGAGCAAGTAGTTTTGGAAGCGAAGAAACCATGTGCGTGGTGCTTGCTTGAGGCCATAGAGGGACTTGTGAAGAAGACAAACATGGTCCGGAAAGGAGGGGTCCACGAACCCTTCCGGTTGAGAGCAATACACCGTCTCATGAAGATCCCCATGTAAGAAGGCATTCTTGACATTCAGTTGGTGAATGGGCCATGACTGTGTGGTGGCGAGACTGAGGACAACACGAATCACAACCGGTTTGACCACCGGACTAAAATTTTCGTCATAGTCCGCACCTTCATGTTGAGTGAACCCACGAACCACCCAACGAGCTTTGTAACGTGCCAAGGAGCCGTCCATGTTGAACTTGTGGCGATAAATCCATTTCCCCGTAACCACATTGACACCTGCAGGCTTAGGCACCAAAGACCAAGTAGAGTTGTTCATTAAAGCGTTAAATTCATCTAACATAGCTTGGTACCAATTGGGATCCTTGAGGGCAGACTTATATGTGGGAGGAATGGGAGAGATTGCGGTGGAGGTGGAATCAGCTAGAAAGAGACGCCTAGTCATGCAAAAACCGGACTTGGAGCGTGTGGCCATTTATGGGAGTTTTTAGTGGGTGCAACTGGTTCGGCGCGTGGTGGTAAACGTGGCAGTGGCGTAGTGGGTAGGGCGGAAGTCGAGGGGGATTCGGTGGGGCAGGCGGCAGGACGAGGCGGGCTGGTGGGCACGGAGAGGATCCGGGCGTGGCGGCAGCTCTAGGAGAGGGCACGGAATCGGAGGAGGACCGCGTGGGATGGGGACTGGGTGGGGTGGGTGGACCCGGCGGACCGGGTTGGGTGCGACGCGATTGGGAGGACGGGGGCGCGCGATCCGATTGATTCGAGGAGGGCCCGGGTGGAGATGGTGGAGCTGCGGGATCCGAGGAGATCGGACAGGTAGGTGGGATCCGGACGGGGGGATTTTCTGTGGACGTAGGGGATTGTGACATGCATGTGGGAGGGACGTAGGGAAAACTGCCTCATCGAAAATGACATGCCTAGAAACGATAATGCGACGAGAGTTGAGATCATAGCAACGATATCCTTTGTGCTCTAAGGGGTATCCCAGGAAAATGCAACGGGTCGAACGGGGGGATAATTTGTGGTTGGTGGTGGCATAGAGATTAGGAAAACACAAGCAACCGAAAATACGAAGGTGATCGTACGTGGGATGGCAGCCGTAGAGGAGATAGTAAGGCGTGTGGTTGTGGATGGCACGGGAGGGTCGTCGGTTGAGAAGATATGTGGCTGTGTGTAAGGCTTCCACCCAAAAGGGAGGTGTGAGGTTCGCTTAGAAGAGAAGTGTGCGCACAATGTCATTTGTGGTGCGGATGAGGCGTTCGGCTTTTCCGTTTTGAGGCGAAGTGTGAGGACATGAGAAGCGGTAGGCAATGCCATTGGAGGAGAAAAACGCACGGAGGGAGGAGTTGATGAATTCGCCGCCATTGTCACATTGCATCCTCTTGATAACTACATGGAATTGGGTATGGACGAAAGTAAAGAAGCGTTGCAAGACAGTGGATGTGTCCAACTTATGGCGTAAAGGAAAAGTCCATGAATAGTGAGTATAGTCGTCCAAGATCACTAAGTAGTATTGGAAACCGGAAAAGCTTACAATAGGGGAGGTCCACAAGTCACAATGAATTAAATCAAAAGGAGCATAAGATTTATTAAATGAAGTGGGAAAGGGGAGCCTCGGTTGCCGGCCAAGTTGACAGGCAGTACATGGGGTGTGAGGCGGTTTATTACAAGTGCTAAGGAAATCTTTGGACAAAGTGGAAAAAGAGTGAGCGCCGAGGTGCCCAAGCCGACGATGCCATATGTCCGACATGGAAGTGGTGGTGATGAGCGCAGAGGGCCAAGCCGTGGTGCCGCCGAAGAGTGGGTAGAGGCCATCGAAACTAGTGGAGATCAGGAGCACCTTCCGCGTTCGTAGGTCCTTCACAATGAAACCAAAGGGGTAAAATTCAATAGAGCAAAAGTTATCACGAGTGAATTGCCGAACAGAAATGAGATTATGAACTATGGAAGGTGAAACAAGAATGTTATGAAGTTTGAATTTGGAGGGGTGGAGGGTGGTGGAACCAGATGCGGTGATGGGAAGACGATGCCCATTGCCAACAAGTACAGTAGATGGAGTATGACGCTTTAAGGAAGAACTAGACGAGGTTAAGATACCTTGGTTGCCGGTGATGTGGGAGGAGGCGCCGCTGTCGAGGAACCATTCCTGGGAGGGGGTGGCAGCGGAATGGCCACCTTGGCTATAGGCGGCATTCAGCATGGCGAAGTGGTCCCATGATGATGGTGGAGGCGGGTAGTACAGCGCCGGCGGGTAGTGTGGCGCTGGAGTCGAGGGAGCCGAGTGGTGCACGGGGTAGGCGTGTGCATGGGAGCCTGGCCGGGGACCGAGCACGCCGGCCGCGTTCGGGGGCACCCAGCCCGACCGGGGAGAGGGGAGGGCCATCCCATAAGGCGTGAAGTAGCCGGTGAAGGGCGCCATGGGCGGGGCCGCGGACTGACCGCGTCCGCTAGAGTCACCACGGCCGCGTCCACGGCCACGGTCACCACCGTCGCCGTTGCGGCCGCCACGGCCACGTGCAGGAGGGTGCTGAGAGTTGCCCGGAAGGCGCTCGGGGCCGCGATCGCCAGAGCGGTCACCACGGTCGCCCTGGGCGCGGCCACCAGGACTGGAGTTGCTACCACCAGAAGAGCCCCCACCATGGAGAGCGAAGACCGAGGCACCTTCCTCGGCGGCGCGTTGCGCCATGGATTCCTCGACCAAGGTGACCCGAGAGAGGACGACGTCGAAGGGAAGCCCCTGATCGCCGAGGACCACACGGATGGTGTCGAGGCGTTTGTCAAGGCCGTGGAGGAACTGGGTGGTGAGGTCGACCTCGGTGACGGCGTGATCGATGTCGGCGAGGCCATCGGTGAGGAGTTTCATACGTCGAGCGTACTCAGAGACAGAAAGATCACCCTGTTTGAGATTGCGGTATTGTCTGTTGAGGATCATGTAGCGGGTGGCCCGGTTCGAGAGGAAGTAATCACGGATCTTCTTCCAGAGGGCATAGGTGGTGGTGGCGCCGACGACGTGATCCACCATGGCATCAGAGAGAGTGGCCATGATCCAGAGAGCCACATGGGCATCGAGTTCAAGGTAGGAGGAGTCGGCGTTGGGAGGGGGAGGGTGCTGAATGAGGCAAGTGACGCCATGGCGAACGAGGACCATCATGAAGAAGGACTTCCACTTGTGGTAGTTGTGGTCGGGAGGCTTGAGAAAAAATTTGATGTGGTTGGTAATGTGGTCCTGGAAGATGGATTGGCGGGGCGCCGGAGGTGTCGTCGGAGCTGAGGAGAAGAGGGGGTAAAGTGAGATCCGGAAGACGCGGAGGTGCCACCAAGGGCGGGGCTCATGCCGAAGATGAAAGGTGGGGAGAAGGACGCGGAGGTGGCGGAGGAGGTGTCGGCGGCGGGCGCCATAGAGGAGAGGGATTCCGGCGACGTGGCGGCGTTGGTGCCGGCCATGAGGAGGTCTGGTGTCTGATACCAAGTTAGGGAGAAATATCTCTTGCCTTGTATTGATCGTTACAGAGTACATCATATATACATGGAAGGAGCCCTACAAAATAGGCACGCAGGCCCTGGCATGCGGTGATCCTGATTTACAGGAGAGTTACACCAAACGTGAACGTTACAGTATATATACATGCTAGTCTAACATAAAGATGCAACCTTTTGAGCCCGCGAGGCCATGCATCTCGACCTATGTCGAGGCGGAGCCAACCGATAACTGTGGCCCCGTGCAGCCGGAGCTCTTGCAGGATCGTCAAGTCATGGCGGCGCAGGAGGTTGGCCGTGAAGTCGCCAATACGGTGGCTTGCATGTCCACGGCCACGGCCGATGTCGAGCCGCGGCACGGTGCGCCACCTCGTGGACAGCACGCACGTCTGCACCGTCTGCTGGGCCTTGAGGCGGGAGAGGATGGCGCGGAGGTGGTCGTCCGGCAGCGCGCTCAGCCGGTCATCGCCCGCATCACAGCCGTCGTCTGGACGCTTCGGCTCGGCGGAGGCGTCGGTGGAGCCAGGCATTTCCATTGTTCTGGATTGGTGCGCCAAGTAATCTGCTGGGTGTGGCTGCGCCGCCGCCGCCATGACTGTGGAGAAAGATTCGGGGGTGAGGAGAAAGACCGACGAGAGATATCCTAATCGGCTTATTATTACTGGATCCCCCGATTGGAATTGAACTAGTTGGCCCAACAGCGCGCGGGAAAATGTGCAATGTTCCCAAAATAATTAACCATGGGTCCAAAAAAAAAGAATTTTCCACGGTAAAATTTTTGTAAGAGCTCAAAAACAAAATTTGCATGGTTACATTTGCCATGTTGCAAAAAACTTTTTTTTTGCACGATGGGTCCATAAAGTAAAATTTCCATGGCCCGTAAAAGTAAATTTGCCAAAGTCACATGGCAACCATAAGGTACATTTGCCGTCTTCCGTAAAGTAAATTTTCCATGTTGGGAAAACCTAGTGCCACAAAAATATAGCTGTCGTTTGCCATGGTTTGGAACAAGAATAATGTTTTGAAATTGTCATGTGACCGTAAGAAAATAAATTCAAAGTTGCCATGTGCATCTGACGAAATTCGTAGAGTTGCCATGAGCATTAAAATATGTTCTAACAATTGCCATGAACAAGCCGTTCGGGGCTCGTGCGACATATCATCGTCGAGAGGCGCCAAGTGGATGAACCTCCTTTGTTTTGCCCCTGATGGCGTGCGCTTACTGGGTCATCTTGTACGTTTTGCTTCGTCTAGAAGTGAGGAGACATGAGAGCCTTGGCAGGCGCTCTTGCTGCCCAGACGCATTGACCGTTAAGTAATGACCTCCTCTATGTAACTTACATAAACCCTATGCCCATCTTGCTTCGACCAGATCAGGCATGCTCACGAGCAATGTTGCTGCAGGGATTGGTCGAGAACGAGTATGTCGATACATCATTTGCAGTCGGGGCCACGAGGACGATACCCGGCGTGCAGGCTGTCCGAGACTCGTATGGCATATCATCGTCGACATGTGCCAAGTGGATGAATCTCCTTGTGTTTGTTCCTGATGGCGATAGGATACCGGGTCTTCTTGTACGTTTTGCTTCGTCTAGATGTGAGGAGACATGTGAGGCTTGGCAAGCGCTTCTGCTGGCCCAGCATCCACACTTTTTTTGAGCTCCAAAGTGAGTTAGCCCTGAGCCGCAGAGTATGCTGATGTTTTAAGAAGACCTTTTTGTGTGTGTGTGTGTGTGTGTGTGTGTGTGTGTGTGTGTGTGTGTGTGTGTGTGTGTGTGTTTGGGTGTGTGACTGTTTATATGCATGTATACATGTGTGATTCCTTCCTAGGTAGGCATATTTGACGCATGCAAAGTAGAAGAGAAACAGTGAGGGAGAGAACTGGAGAAACAGATGTGCAACATATATGCTGTATGTATCATGGTTAATTTGGGAACTAGAGAAATGAATCATGATTTGGTTATGTGTTTTTTCTTGTCCATTTTTTGACACTAATTATTGCTTCTTTCGCCTTGTTGTCTCTCACAAGTTTTCTCTTCCTGGTTCGGTCGCCACATTGATGGTTGAGTAGCAATCCCCTCTTGATGGTGTTGCCTTTGAGTGTCGTAGATGATGGGGCTCGGGCACGTGTGGGGCTGTGCCAATATGCATTTTCCATGTCAGTAGGTTTATGGCATTGTAGATGATGCTGAATGTAGTCATTCAGGCCAGAGATGGAGCTTGACATTAAATTCATTGCCGCTTCTAATTTCTGAATGTAGCTAGAGACAGTGGATGTTGGAGTCAAGGCAAGAAATGTTCTAACCTTGTAACTGTATAGGTGGACAATGACAACAATCTCATAGACAGAAAATCAGCGCCATACACTATGAGCAAAAGATGAGACAATGTCATCGCAAATGAAAATAATAATATCATATGGACGATGGTATACAAGACACTCCCACTTCAACCAAAGAACCAATCTACACTAGTATAGAAGTAACGAGCCAGTGAAGCCCAACCATCCGATAAATCAAACCCAAGGATTCATGAATTTATTTTTTATGCCAATCCTCACTTAACCCTCCATTCGACACAACTCAATAGATATTTATTACAAAGTGCATGGTTTGTGCAATATATATTTGCAGATGGCGAGGTACTAATAAAAAAATGTAAAGCGGATAGATGATACATATGGTTAGACATGCAACCTGGGCATCTTCTAATCGGCACTTCAGTGAGTTAGACCTTGCTTTTTTTTGAGAGAGAAGTGAGTTCGATTTTGTTGTTTGGTAGATTCCTCGACGTGCCCATGAAAAACTTGACCAATAAATGGACAGAAGTGTCACTGTCTTGGTATATGATTTTTTTGAAATGGTCAAGGGGGGAGGGGGGTGGAGGCTCCCCACCTGAATATATTTGAAAAGCTATCAAGTGTTACGAGATTACATGGTACACGATGAGAGGAAGTCACTCCACAAGCCGGCGTGCCCCTTTAGAGTTTCATACTTGAGCCTATGAGTCCAGATAACTAGATCATCTAGAATAGCTTTAACAGTAGTAGGAGCGTCTATCTCAAGGCTTTGGAAAACTTTCATGTTCCTGGCATCCCAAATCTTCCAAGGAATGAGGAGGAACATGAAAGAACTCACCGAAGTAGGCAGAGCATCCAGAAGTGGTGAGCGAAAGAGCATGCCGATCATAGATGAGAGTGGCGTGATGCCTGTGGCCTGCCATATTCTGCAGGCAGCCGAGCAGGAGAAGAAAAGGTGCTCGCGGTCCTCCACTACATGCGAGCATCTCGGGCAAATCTCCGTGTCAAGGATATTCTTCTTGTGCAAGTTCCTCCTAGTGTTGGGACGGTCTAGGTAAAGAAGCCAATCGAAGATCATCAATTTCTTCGGCAGCTTGGAGTCCCAAATAACGCGAGCAATGGGTCCAAGAGCTGCTCATTGAATGTCGCGTATGCTCCCCTAGTGGAGAAGGCATCGCCGTGAAGGTGATTTTTGGGTACATGCTACTTCCATTATAATTTGCAAGAAAAAATAATGACACAAATATTGTAAAAATACCAATGTCAAAAATTCAATTTCTAATCTAGAAGATTCTACAAATATGGTTACCCAATCACATACTAGATATCAATATTAAGATATTTGTTTGACGCTACAATTTAGAGAGATCATGATACTTAAAAATGTGAAAATGTAAACAAACATACTTGCACATACACAAAAAGATAGACTTCAGAATATATTGTTTATGGCGTTATACTAATTTAATGGGGATGTATGTTACAGAATACAAATTAAATCTAGCACAACGAGAAGCTTATTTTGCAACGTACATACGAGTTGTATAACAAAGAACAACGTAGTTACCATATTTAACAAACAAAATTATGTGGTTAATAGCTTTAGCTAAATTAATTATAAGACCGTAGCATCATAAAATTAATTTATATAGAAGTATAAATGTTCAGTATAAATTAGATTTATTTTAATTTTTCATGGGCACAAATTGGCTTTTGTCGCTGCTTCTGAGTTCTATTTGGTTGCAAAAATATTTGTACTTCAAACTTTGCTTACAAGGATTCAATTTTACTTTGTGTCTACAACTGAGTTCTCTGCATACTAGCAACAACATAGCTCCAACACATCTTACTATATGTAGCTTGTTAGGTCTATAGGAATAAAAACCATATCGTTAATAACAATTTGTAGAGATATAAAATGATATGTAAACACAAACAAACGCCCCACCAATGGACAACAATGTAAAAATAAGCACGGTATATCGATTGAGCAGTCCAGAACTGCGCACGCTTACAATTGGTTTGGTGACCGAGTTGCCCATACACATGTATACGAATTCCCTCTTTCTATTATTCTTACCGTTTCTGTTACATAAAATTGGTATGTACCCTTTCATCCAAATGGTGATCTTGATTTGTAATTAAGGACAAAAGTGTAAACGTTTCATTAGGATTTATAATTGTCTAGAATTCATAATACACCACAATATGGTATTTTTTGGTTAGTGAATATTATTGATTTGTAAATCTGACATTCATCTAGTAATCAAACACTTAAGTTTTCACATCACATATATGCTCATGTATGCAGTTGAGGCAGCCCCATGCCCCGCACCACAAGATGAGGCATGTGTGCTTGTGATGTGTGTGTGTGTGTGGGGGGGGGGGGGATGCGTCGTTTAACGCGGTGCTACTGCTTTGGTGGCCTTGATGGCGGAGAGCTTGTGTTGTGGCTATGGAGGTAGACTCCCTTACTGACGAGGGACATCATGGGCTCCACCTGCGCCCTCTTGCCGTCAGGCTGCTGGTCGGTCGGGTTCCTGCGACAACTGGAACTACTAGTGACAACAACAATTTGTTTGAATCACCTTTCACTTAGCAATACTTCTCGTGGGTTTGATTCCCAAGTGATGTTTTTGCAAGGGCACATGGTGTTGTAGTACTTTCATGGTAAGTAAGTGTCGAATACCATAGTGAATGGATAGGATAACACTACCAACCCCGCAACTAAGTTGTCATCTACGCAATTATGTTTGCACCCAAACCGTAGTTTGGAATAGTCTATTCTGTTAGTTGCTAATGGAACAATAATAAAAGGGGGTTTAACTGGTCTACAAACTAGGACAAAACATAAACTAAACTAGAACACAAAGTAAAGGGGGTTGTAACTTGTAGGATTGAATAGAGCAAAATGCGGTGTCTAAGATTTCAGTATCACTAGTACTAGAGGGGTGACTAAGTGGCAGCAATATACTAGTATTAGAATCAATACTCCTTAGACGATTAAACGGTCTCCTATGGTTTGCATTCACACCAACTCTCACTCCTAGGTAACTAGACACAACATTGTGTCATGGTCACTCATGACTGTCAATAATACACAATGGAGCCAAAGGATGACATAATCTCACCTATCTAACTAGTGTACGTGTAAGTGCTCATAAGATCATATGCCTCACATAGCATTACGTACAACACAAAAAAGTGTAAGTACTATATGATGCTGCAAAGACTAATATTTCATATTAGATTATACTTCGACCTAGAACCAGATCAATTACTCAAATATAGATGAATAGACACACAAAGAGGAATAATTCGTTGATATCATCAACATGTTCTCACAAATTTCAAGTGCGAGGACGGAGATGGATATGGGCACAAGCACACATGACCTATGGCCGCCACCCGGTGATGGTGGTGGCACCTCCTTCTCCTCCTCTTGTGTGGCCTTCATGGTGGTGGCAATGGAGGGTGAGGCCTCCCTCTAGATGAGATGGGAGAGCTTCCCGACGGCTGCATGGAGTTGTGTGTGATGAGTGGATTTTATTCATAAATTTTAGAGTATATTTTAGTTCCAAAATCCCTCGTATCATATCCATCTAGCACTTATTCATGTCCCTAATGCAAAATTTATGATTCACGTTCATATGATTCGCGTTCGGTACTTTGATAATTTGATATGTGGGTGGACCGGTGTTTGGATACTGTCCTTACTTGGACAAGCATCCCACTTATGATTAACCTCTATTGCAAGCATCCGCAACTACAACAAAAGTATTAAAGTAAACCTAACCATATCATGAAACATATGGATCCAAATCAGCCCCTTACGAAGCAACGCATAAACTAGGGTTTAATCTTCTGTCACTCTAGCAACCCATCATCTACTTATTACTTCCCAATGCCTTCCTCTAGGTCCAAATAATGGCGAAGTGTTATGTAGTCGACGTTCACATAACACCACTAGAGGAAAGAAAACATACATCTCATCAAAATATCGAACGAATACCAAATTCACATGACTACTAATAGCAAGACTTCTCCCATGTCCTCAGGAACAAACGTAACTACTCACAAAGCATATTCATGTTCATAATCAGAGGGGTATTAATGTGCATATAGGATCTGAACATATGATCTTCCACCAAATAAACCAACTAGCATCAACTACAATGAGTAATTAACGCTACTAGCAACCTACTAGTACCAACCCCGGACTTGGAGACAAGAATTGGATACAAGAGATGAACTAGGGTTTTGAGAGGAGATGGTGCTGGTGAAGATGTTGATGGAGATTGCCCTCTCCCGATGAGAGGAGCGTTGGTGATGACGATGGCGACGATTTCCCCCTACTGGAGGGAAGTTTCCCCGGCAGAACAGCTCCGCCGGAGCCCTAGATTGGTTCCGCCAAGGTTCCGCCTCGTGGCGACGGAGTTTCGTCCGAGAAGATGGCTTATGATTTTTTCCTCATGGAAAGACTCCATATAGCAGAAGATGGCCATCAGAGGGCCACCAGGGGGCCCACGAGGTAGGGGGGCGCGCCCAGGGGAGTAGGGCGCGCCCCCCACCCTCGTGGGCAGGGTGTGGCCCCCTGGTGAACTTCTTGCGCTCAGTATTTTTTATATATTCTGAAAACATCTTCCGTGAAGTTTCAAGACTTTTGGAGCTGTGCAGAATAGGTCTCTAATATTTGCTCCTTTTCCAGCCCAGAATCCAAGCTGCTGACATTCTCCATCTTTATGTAAACCTTGTAAAATAAGAGAGAATAGGCATAAGTATTGTGACATAATGTGTAATAACAGCCCATAATGCAATAAATATCGATATAAAAGCATGATGCAAAATGGACGTATCAACTCCCCCAAGCTTAGACCTCGCTTATCCTCAAGCGAAAGCCGACATCGAAAAATATGTCCACATGTTTAGAGATAGAGGTGTCGATAAAAATAAAATACGTACATGAGGGCATCATGATCATTCTTAGAACAACAACTTATATAATTCCTGCATATGATTTCTTATGCTAGAGTAATAATTCAATCACAATTTCAAGTATGAATCGTAAACTTCATTGAAAACTAAGAAACTATAATCTCAGTCATTGGAGCAATTGCAATTTATCGTAACATAGGAAAGAGTCAATGTATAAGAGCTTTTCAGCAAGTCCACATACTCAACTATCATATAGTCTTTCACAATTGCTGACACTCACGCAATACTTATGGGTATGGAGTTTTAATCGGACACAGAGAAAGATAGAGGCTTATAGTTTTGCCTCCCAACGTTTTACCTCAAGGGTAATATCAACAATAATGGTTCATGAAAACTCACATCCAATTAGCCATATATACCCGGATCTTTCCAACATACTGTGCTTGCCAAAGGATAAAATGTAAAAAGGAAGGGTGAAGATCACCATGACTCTTATGCAAGGTAGGAGATAAAAGTAAAAGATAGGCCCTTCGCAGAGGGAAGCAGAGGTTGTCATGCGCTTTTATGGTTGGATGCACAAAATCTTAATGCGAAAGAACGTCACTTTATATTGCCACTTGTGATATGGACCTTTATTATGTAGTCTGTCGCTTTTGTTTCTTCCATATCACACGATCGTATAAATCTTATTTTCTCCCACACTAATAAGTCATACATATTTAGAGAGCAATTTTTATTGCTTGCACCGATGACAACTTACTTGAAGGATCTTACTCAATCCATAGGTAGGTATGGTGGACTCTCATGGCAAAACTGGTTTAAGGGTATTTGGAAGCACAAGTAGTATCTCTACTTGGTGCGATGAATTTGGCTAGCATGATGGGGAAAGGCAAGCTCAACCATGTTGGATGATCCATCACAATATAATTTATCTCAGATGTAAGAAAACATAACCCATTACGTTGTCTTCCTTGTCCGACGTCAACTCTTTAGCATGTCATATTTTAATGAGCGCTCACAATCATAAAAGATGTCCAAGATAGTATATTTATATGTGAAAACCTCTCTTTCTTTATTACTTCCTATTAATTGCAACGATGACCAAAACTATGTTTGTCAACTCTCAACAACTTTTATTCATCATACTTTTTCTATGTGAGCTCATTACTCTCCATAAGATCCATATGATCTCTTTGTTTCCTTTTTTATTTATTTCTCTTTTCTTTTATTCACTTAGGATCATGGCAAAATAATCAAGCCCTTGACTCAAAACTAATCTTTATTATATATAGCTCACGGACTCGATTACATAGAAGGATCATAAAGCAAAACTCAAAACTAGATCATGCCATAGACTTTATTCTACTAGATCAAGATATTACCAAAAGGATCGAACTAAGAAAAACGGTAAAGATAAAAGTGATGGTGATACGATACCGGGGCACTCCCCCAAGCTTGGCAGTTGCCAAGGGGAGTGCCCATACCAAATACTCAATTCTTATTTGTTGGTGGAGAAGGTGATGGTTTTGTTGATGGCGTAGGCTTGTCTTCCTTCTTCCAAGGCATAGGCTCATCATCATAGAAGGATGATCGAGTCTCCTGAAACCTCAAATCTGCAGCCAAACTCATCCTCTTGAATCTATATTCATACTCACAGTTTTGATTTTGCAGGTCATAGATCTGGGCTTGGAGGTGCTCGATTTTCTCATGAAGCTTGAAGATGGCCTCCCCAATGTCCTTGACGTCCAGCTTGTGGTTGTTGATGAACTCCGTGATCATAATGTGATTGGAATCGAGTCCACGCTCCACCATCTCCTAACACCTGAAAACATCTTGCTCCAATGCCTCGAGCCTTGCCTCCGTGCTTCCGGTCTTCCTTGGTCCTTCAAAATCGCGGATGTGCAACAACCCCTCACGCATCTCAATAGTTTGAGGGTGTTGCAGCACCTCCGCGAGGTAGGGGTTGATGACCTTCTTGAAGAACTGGTCCTTGGGGGCACTTGAAGATGACATGACGTCCTGGATCTGTCAAAAAACATCTCAAAACACAAACAGAGGATAATTGCGTGATACGGGAGTCAAACCCCCCGGGAGATTATATAATGAATTTTTACCGACCAAAATACGTGTTGTGTAAGAAAACGGATTCCAGAGAGCGCACGAGGTGCCCACGAGGTAGGAGGGCACACCCAGTAGGGTAGGGCGCGCCCTCTACCCTCGTGGAGACCTCGTGTCCTTCCCGGACTGCTTCTTATTTTTCTATTTTTCTAAATATTCCAAAACGGAGAAATATTGCCTTGAAAACTGTTTTGGAGTCGGTTTACTTACTGTACCACATACCTATTCCTTTTCGGAGTCTGAAATGTTCCGGAAAGTGTCCCTTATGTATTCCTCCGGGGTTACGGTTTCAATAACATTGATTTCAACATTTATGGGATTACCTGAGATATAATGTTTAATTCTTTGACCGTTCACCACCTTCGGATTTGTGCCTTCGAAGTTGTTGATTTTTATGGCATCGGAACGATAGACCTCCTCGATAACGTAAGGACCTTCCCATTTAGAGAGAAGTTTTCCTGCAAAAAATCTTAAACGAGAGTTGTATAGCAATACATAATCACCTACATTAAACTCACGCTTTTGTATCCTTTTATCATGCCATCTTTTAACTTTTTCTTTAAACAACTTGGCATTTTCGTAGGCTTGGGTTCTCCATCCATCGAGTGAGCTAATATCAAATAACCTATTCTCACCGGCAAGTTTAAAATCATAATTGAGCTCTTTAATAGCCCAATATGCCTTGTGTTCTAATTCGAGAGGTAAGTGGCATGCTTTTCCATAGACCATTTTATACGGAAACATACCCATAGGATTTTTATATGCAGTTCTATAGGCCCGTAATGCATCATCAAGTTTCTTGGACCAATTCTTTCTAGACCTATTGATAGTCTTTTGCAAAATTAATTTGAGCTCTCTATTACTCAATTCTACTTGACCACTAGACTGAGGGTGATAAGGGGATGCAATTCTATGATTAACATCATACTTAGCAAGCATTTTATGGAAAGCACCATGAATAAAATGTGAACCACCATCAGTCATTAAATATCTAGGGACTCCAAATCTTGGAAAAATAACTTATTTAAGCATTTTAATAGAAGTGTTATGATCAGCACTACTAGTTGGAATAGCTTCTACCCACTTAGTAACGTAATCAAAAGCAACTAGAATATGTGTATATCCATTAGAGGCAGGAAAAGGTCCCATATAATCAAAGCCCCAAACATCAAATGGTTCAATAATGAGTGAATAGTTCATAGGCATTTCTTGACGTCTACTAATATTACCAATTCTTTGACATTCATCACAAGATAATACAAACTTACAGGCATCCTTGAAGAGAGTAGGCCATTAAAAACCAGATTGCAATACCTTATGTGCAGTTCTATCTCCAGCATGGTGTCCTCCATAAGCTTCGGAGTGACACTTGCGTAGGATCTGTTCCTATTCATGCTCAGGTACACAATGTCTAATAACACCATCTACTCCTTCTTTATAAAGATGTGGGTCATCCCAAAAGTAATGCCTCAAATCATAGAAGAACTTTTTCTTTTGCTGGTATGTGAAACTAGGTGGTATGAATTTGGCAACAATGTAATTAGCATAATCAACATACCATGGAGCAGTATGAGAAGCATTTATGACATTTAATTGCTCATCAGGAAAGCTATCATCAATAGGTAGTGGGTCATCAAGCACATTTTCTAACCTAGACAAGTTGTTTGCAATGGGGTTCTCAGCTCCCTTTCTATCAACAATATGTAAGTCAAATTCTTGTAGCAAGAGAACCCATCTAATAAGTCTAGGTTTAGCATATTTCTTTTCCATAATATATTTAATAGCAGCATGATCTGTGTGAATAGTTACTTTAGAATCAACAATATAAGTCTGAACTTATCACAAGCAAATACAACTGCTAAGAATTCTTTTTCAGTAGTAGCATAATTTCTTTGAGCATTGTCTAGGGTTTTACTAGCATATTGAATAACGTTTAATTTCTTATCAACTCTTTTCCCTAGAACAGCACCTACAACATAATCACTAGCATCACACATAATTTCAAAGGATAAATTCCAATCAGGTGGCTGAACAATAGGTGCAGAGATCAATGCTTTCTTAAGTATTTCAAATGCTTCTACACAATCATCATCAAAGACAAATGGTATATCTTTTTGTAATAAATTAGTCAGAGGCCGAGAAATTTTTGAGAAGTCCTTAATGAACCTCCTATAAAATCCGGCGGGACCAAGGAAACTTCTTATACCTTTGATGTCCTTGGGGCATGGCATCTTTTCAATAGCATCAACCTTGGCTTCATCAACTTCGATACCTCTTTCAGAAACTTTATTCCCCAAGACAATACCTTCATTAACCATAAAGTGGCACTTTTCCCAGTTCAAGACAAAATTAGTTTCTTCACATCACTGCAAAACTCGATCAAGGTTGCTTAAGCAATCATCAAAAGAAGATCCATAGACGGAGAAATCGTCCATGAAAACCTCACAAATATTTTCGCAAAAGTCAGAGAATATAGTCATCATGCATCTTTGAAAGGTAGCAGGTGCAACCAAAAGGCATACATCTATAAGCAAAAGTACCAAAAGGACAGTTAAAAGTAGTCTTTGATTGATCCTTGGCTGACACAGGTATTTGAGAGAAACCAGAATAACCATCTAGAAAGAAAAAATGTGTATGTTTGGATAATCTTTCTAGCATTTGATCGATAAAAGGTAAGGGGTAATGATCCTTTTTAGTGGCCTTATTTAATTTGCAGAAATTGATTAGCACCCTATAACCTGTAATAATTCTTTGAGGAATCAATTCATCTTTATCATTAGGAACAACAGTAATACCTCCCTTCTTAGGGACACAATGGACATGACTTACCCACTGACTGTCAGCAATGGGATAGATTATACCTACCTCAAGGAGCTTTAGTATTTCCTTTCTTACCACTTCTTTCATTTTAGGATTCAGCCGTCGTTGATGATCACGAACTGGTTTAGCATCTTCTTCCAAATTTATTTTATGTTGACATAGAGTGGGACTAATGCCCTTAAGATCATCAAGAGTATACCCAATAGCAGCACGGTGCTTCTTCAGAGTTTTCAATAATCTCTCTTCTTCATGTTCTGAAAGGTTAGCACTAATAATAACAGGATATATCTTTTTCTCATCAAGATAAACATATTTAAGAGTATCAGGCAACGGTTTAAGCTCAAACACGGGATCACCCTTGGGTGGAGGAGGATCCCCTAGGATTTCAACAGGCAAATTGTGTTTCATAATAGGTTCCTATTTAAAGAATACTTCATCTATTTCCCTTCTTTCATTCATAAACATATCATTTTCATGGTCTAGCAAATATTGTTCTAAAGGATCACTAGGAGGTACGGCAATAGAAGGAAGACCAATAATTTCATCATTACTAGGTAATTCTTCTTCACGGTGTTGTCTACTAAATTTAGAGAAATTAAATTCATGAGACATATCATCTAAACCGATAGTAACAACATCCTTTTTGCAATCTATCTTAGCATTAACAGTATTTAAGAAGGGTCTACCAAGTATAATGGGACAAAAGCTATCTTGTGGGGAACCAAGAACAAGAAAATCAGCACGATATTTAGTTTTCCCACACAAGACTTCAACATCTCTAACAATTCCCATTGGTGAAATAGTATCTCTATTGGCAAGTTTAATTGTGACATCAATATCTTCTATCTCAGCAGGTGCAATATCATGCATAATTTCTTTGTATAAGGCGTAAGGTATTGCACTAGCACTAGCACCCATATCACATAAGCCATGATAACAATGATCTCCTATTTTAACAAAAATAACATGCATGCCTACCATAGGTCTGTTTTTATCTTTAGCACAAGGTTTAGCAATTCTAGCAGTCTCATCAAGGAAATGAATAACATGCCCATCAATATTATCAGACAAGAGATCTTTAACAATAGCAATATTAGGTTCAACTTTAACCTGCTCAGGAGGTGTATATGTTCTAATATTGCTTTTATGAACCACAATTGAAGCTTTAGCATGATCCTTTATCTTAACAGGGAAAGGGTGGTTTCTCAATGTAAGAAGTAGGAACAATAGGATCATTAGAAGTGATAGTCTTTTCTTCAACTTTAATAGGTGCAGCTACTTTTACTTCTATGTGAGGATGATATTTAAACCACTTCTCCCTAGGGAGATCAACATGGGTAGCAAAAGATTCACAGAAAGAAGCCACTATCTCAGAGTCAAGTCCATATTTAGTGCTAAATTTACAGAAAACATCAGTATCCATAAAAGATTTAACACAATCAAACTTAGGTGTTATACCTGACTCCTTACCTTCATCGAGGTCCCAATCTTCAGAGTTGTGTTTAATTCTTTCCAATAAATCCCATTTGAATTCAATAGTCTTCATCATAAAAGAGCCAGCACAAGAAGTATCGAGCATGGTGCGATTGTTATCAGAAAGCCGAGCATATAAATTTTGAATAATCATCTCTCTTGAGAGCTCATGATTGGGGCATGAATATAACATTGATTTAAGCCTCCCCCAAGCTTGAGCGATGCTTTCTCCTTCGCGAGACCAAAAGTTATATATAATTGCGATCACGATGAACAAGATGCATAGGATAAAACTTCTGATTAAATTCCAATTTCAATCGTTTGTAGTTCCATGACCCCGTATCATCACATAGCCTATACCATGTCAATGCATCTTCCTTCAAAGATAAAGGGAAGACCTTCTTATTAACAACATCTCCGGGTACACCTGCAAGCTTAAAGAATCCACAAACTTCATCCACATATATTAGGTGTTCATCAGGATGCATTGTTCCGTCTCCTGCAAAAGGATTAGCTAGCAGTTTTTCTACCATACCAGAAGGAATTTCAAAGCAGACATTTTCATTTTCAGTAGGTTTAGTAGGTTGAGGAGCAACTCTTTGCTCTACTAGTCAGGGTGAAGATATCTTGAACAAGCCCCTCAGAGGATTACTTTCCATAGTAACAAGTGACAGTAATTTTCAGCACACTATATAAATTTTCCTTACCAAATTCCACCTACGAAAGGCGCTTCACTCCCCGGCAACAGCGCCAGAAAAGAGTTTTGATGACCCACAAGTATAGGGGATCTATCGTAGTCCTTTCGATAAGTAAGAGTGTCGAATCCAACAAGGAGCAGAAGGAAATGATAAGCGGTTTCCAGCAAGGTATTCTCTGCAAGTACTGAAATAAGTGGTAACAGATAGTTTTGTCATAGGATAATTTATAACGAGCAACAAGTAACAAAAGTAAATAAAGTGCAGCAAGGTGGCCCAATCCTTTTTGTAGCAAAGGGCAAGCCTGGACAAACTCTTATATAGAGAAAAGCGCTCCCGAGGACACATGGGAATATCGTCAAGCTATTTTTCATCACGTTCATATGATTCGCGTTCGGTACTTTGATAATTTGATATGTGGGTGGACCGGTGCATGGGTACTGTCCTTACTTGGACAAGCATCCCACTTATGATTAACCTCTATTGCAAGCATCCGCAACTACAACAAAAGTATTAAGGTAAACCTAACCATAGCATGAAACATACAGATCCAAATCAGCCCCTTACGAAGCAACGTATAAACTAGGGTTTAAGCTTCTGTCACTCTAGCAACCCATCATCTACTTATTACTTCCCAATGCCTTCCTCTAGGTCCAAATAATGGTGAAGTGTTATGTAGTCGACGTTCACATAACACCACTAGAGGAAAGACAACATACATCTCATCAAAATATCGAACGAATACCAAATTCACATGACTACTAATAGCAAGACTTCTCCCATGTCCTCAGGAACAAACGTAAATACTCACAAAGCATATTCATGTTCATAATCAGAGGGGTATTAATATGCATATAGGATCTGAACATATGATCTTCCACCAAATAAACCAACTAGCATCAACTACAAGGAGTAATTAACGCTACTAGCAACCTACTAGTACCAATCCCGGACTTGGAGAAAAGAATTGGATATAGAGATGAACTAGGATTTTGAGAGGAGATGGTGCTGGTGAATATGTTGATGGAGATTGCCCTCTCCCAATGAGAGGAGCGTTGGTGATGACGATGGCGATGATTTCCCCCTCCCGAAGGGAAGTTTGCCCAGCAGAACAGCTCCGCCGGAGCCCTAGATTGGTTCCGCCAAGGTTCCGCCTCGTGGCGGCGGAGTTTCGTCCGAGAACATGGCTTATGATTTTTTCCTCATCGAAAGACTCCATATAGCATAAGATGGCCATAAGAGGGTCACCAGGTGGCCCACGAGCTAGGGGGGCGCGCCCAGGGGGTAGGGCGCGCCCCCACCCTCGTGGGCAGGGTGTGGCCCCCCTGTGAACTTCTTGCACTCAGTATTTTTTATATATTTTGAAAACGTCTTCCGTGAAGTTTTAGGACTTTTGGAGCTGTGCAGAATAGGTCTCTAATATTTGCTCCTTTTCCAGCCTAGAGTCCCAGCTGCCGGCATTCTCCCTCTTTATTTAAACCTTGTAAAATAAGAGGGAATAGGCATAAGTATTGTGACATAATGTGTAATAACAACCCATAATGCAATAAATATCGATATAAAAGCATGATGCAAAATGGACGTATTAATGCTGCAAAGACTAATATTTCGTATTAGATCATACTTCGACCTAGAACCAGATCAATTACTCAAATATAGATGAATAGACACACTAAGAGGCGTTGATATCATCAACATGTTCTCACAAATTTCAAGTGCGAGGACGGAGATGGATATCGGCACAAGCACACATGACCTATGGCCGCCACCCGGTGATGGTGGCGGCACCTCCTTCTCCTCCTCTTGTGTGGCCTTCATGGTGGTAGCAATGGAGGGTGAGGCCTCCCTCTAGATGAGATTGGAGAGCTTCCCGATGGCTGCATGGAGTTGTGGTGTGATGAGTGGATTTTATTCATAAATTTTAGAGTATATTTTAATTCCAAAATCCCTCGTATCATATCCATCTAGCACTTATTCATGTCCCAAATGCAAAATTTATGATTTACTCATTTTACCAAGTCCTTGCACAAATTTTATTTTTATTTTTATTAGTTTTCCTCTGTTCCACGGTCTTTGTAGGTGTGTTGGCATGCTCATGGACTTCAGATATAAAAAGAACCAATTTGGGGTCCAATCGGAGAAGTTCGAGACACTAGATTAAGGTCCTATGGAGTTTTTGATGTTTTGACGTTTATTAAATTGTCTAAATTAAAGATCAAAGGCCATAACAACATTGAGATTTTTCTTATAAATACAATGAGTTCAAGAACGTCAAAATTGGAGTTCATATGAAGAAATGATGACCAAAATATGGAACAACACCTAAGACATGAGAACGCAAGACGACATCTCATACGACCGCGCGTGGTCTTGTATGAGAGTGTCCGTAAATCAGCCATAACTCAGCTGTTTTTTTTGCGATTTCATCCCCGTTCCTCCTATGAGATCCTTGATGACCAAGGCTTGTATTAGGTGCGGATTAGGCTCCCCACCTTGGATGAAAGGGAGGAGGCTACATCAATGAAGGAGACCAGAGAAATACTTGTCAATGTTTCTTAGTGTTATTTTGTACGAATTGGGCAGATCTGTGTTTAGGTTAATACTAGTAATTTATAAATACATGCTAAATTTCTTAGGAACCCTTCTAGTGTGGTTGGCTTTGCTGGTTATGACATGAGTGGCAATGTTTTCGCAAAATGTCGATTCATTTCCGTTTCGCTGAATTTCTGGCACTCGCTATGTCCTCTTGTTAGCAATCATGTCAAATTTTTCCTTATTTTTTGCGTAGGAACCCTTCTAGTGTGGTTGGCTTTGCTAGTTATGACATGAGTGCCAATGCTTCCGCAAAACATCGACTCATTTCCATTTTTGCCGAATTTCTGGCACTCGCTATATGTCCTTTTGTTAGCAAGGTCATGTCGAATCTTTCTTTAATTGTTTGTGTAGGAACCCTTCTAGTGTGGTTGGCTTGCTCACATGAGTGCCAATGTTTTCCTGAAACGTCGATTCATTTCTGTTTCGCCGAATTTCTGGCACTAGCTATGTCATCTTGTTAGCAAAGGTCATGTCATTTTTTTAAATTTTTTGTGTAGGAACCTTTCTAGTGTGGTTCGCTTTGTTGGTTATGACATGAGTGCTAATGTTTTCGCGAAACGTCGATTCATTTGTCCTTTTGTTAGCAAGGTCATGTCGAATTTTTCTTTAATTTTTTGCGTAGGAACCTTTCTAGTGTGGCTGGCTTTGCTGGTTATGACATGAGTGCTAATGTTCTCGGAAACGTCGATTCATTTCCGTTTCACTGAATTTCTAGCACTCTCTGTGTCCTTTTGTTAGCAAGGTCATGTCAATTTTTTCTTTAATTTTCTGCGTAGGAACCCTTCTAGTGTGGTTGGCTTTACTGGTTATGACATGAGTGCCAATGTTTTCGCGAAACGTCGATTCATTTCCGTTTTGCCGAATTTCTAGCACTCGCTATGTCCTCTTGTTAGCAAAGTTCATGTCCAATTTTTCTTTAATTTACAGTTCTAAGCTTTATGACTCATAATTTTAACACTAATTTTACCAAATGCAACAAATGGATTCCGGAGAACCATCTTCTATGGACCCCTCAGCCCAACATCGTAAAAAGGGCAGAAAGAGAAAGAAGAAATCAGCTAGTGAACCTACCGCCAGTAAGGCACCACAAGAAAATGTGGTGAATGTTCCTACTAGTTCGCGCGTATGGCAAATGTTTATGCCTAGTGAACCGATGTTACCACAACAAAAGTTGAGTACACTAAGCATTGAAATTCAGCTTCTACACAAAGATGTAGTAGCAAGGTCAGGAAAGGGTGAGATGTATTACACCGCCAATGTCATAGACAGTCTTGGATTTGTCAACGCGTTCCCTGATGATAAAATATATCTCGGGTTTGATAGTGTGGTCAATGATAATATTTTCTACGTGGACGTAGTCAGGCCATCTTTAATGAGGCTTTGGGCACTACGACATGCTACAAATCATAAACTCCAGAATGAAAACTTTGCCTTCCTTGATCCGTATATCATGTATTGTGGCAATGTTGATTTTGATAAAGGCCAGTGTCTTATCACAAATTATATCCACAAGACCATTCATCATAGTCCTCGGCACAAGCACAACTTTATCGTGCCTTACTTCGAAACATATGTTCATACCATTATGCTTGTACATATACACCTGCCTACTTCGATATCAATCTCATTCATGTTACATTGTTGAATTTTTTTGCGCAACAATGAACACTGGATCATCATCACACTAATGCCCCGGGATGGCCGGGCTCATTTCTTTGATTCCAGGAGAGATCCAAAGAAGCCATGGACATCTCTAAAAACAGTTCTGAATGCTACTCTTTTGATGTGTCATAAGTCCGACCATAAGACTTCCCATTACCATAGTTCAAATTTCACACTAGCTTCTATTACCGGCAACAACCGAAAGACTAAACCATGCAAATGTGTGGCTACTATGCCATGGTCCTCATGGATGACTATGTGCACGCAGGACCACTTATGGGAAGTGATTCAATGTTGCAGAAATGACCCGAAGGGAATGAGAAGGAAGTTAAGCTAGCTCACTTTTGGACAGAGCATGAGCGCCTTCAGAGGGTGCTCACGAATATCATCAATCGGCATGCAGTGAGGATGAGAGGATGTTCTTTTTTTACTGTACATAGTAGGGGGGAAATCCACTGCACTTGTTATAAATAAAGAGTAATAATACAATAACAAGGTTCGGCTTGAGATAAGCCTGACAAGCAAGAGAAAAAGAAAGTAAAAATAAGAAAGGGAAAGAAAAAGGAAAGTAAAGAAAAGGACACTAAAAAAGAGTAAGGAAGAGTCTAATCTAAATTACAAGGTTCAAGCCAAGAGATGAATTCTCTTGCATATTTCTGTTTTATCCTATATCTCAGCCATTGCAGCTCCTACATGGAAGTTTCTTTCCATCTGTTTATTGAAGGATTTATGTTTGTGAATATGTGATTATTCCTAGTTATCCAGATATCCCATGTAGCAAGGATAATGATCTCCATGTTAAAAGGCACCTGCAATTTCAGTCTCAAATCCACAAAGGCTTCCATGATAGAGAGGTTAGGTTGTCTTGTGGGACAGATCAGGTCCCCGCATTGTTCAGCAAAGGGATATGTCCATAAAAGGTGTTCAAGAGTTTCTTCTTGTGGACATTTAACCATGGCACATTTGTCGTTATCCAAGACAGAATTTTTCCTTCTTAGAAGATTCCTTGTGCTGAGCCTATCCTGTAGCAGCCTCCAGAAAAACACTTTGTGTTTTGGTTGACATGAGGATTTCCATAGCTAGGTGCAGTGAGGTGCCACTACTTTGGTTCCAATAAGAGTGTTATATGCCATTGTTGTGGAGAATTTCTCATTTCCCCATATATAACTCCAGGTATCAATACACTCCTTATAATAAGATCTTCTTAAGTCCTCACATATCTCCTCAAGCTGTTCAAATTCTGCATTTGCTTGGATTGACAGTGGAAAATTGAACAAGTCCTCAAGCTGTTCAAATTCTGCATTTGCTTGGATCTCCTCAAGGTACTCCACTTGTAAAACCATTTCAACTGATAGCCATTGATCTTTGACAAAAGAGAATAACCTTGGGTGTGTAGCATGCAAGCAACCATTTCCCCGTAAGTCCAGCCAGAAGTAAACACTTTTCCCATATCCTACATTGCATCTTGCAATTTCTTTGAACTCATCAACAAGGACAATATTTTGATTTCCACCAAAAGGACCCTCTAGTCTTTGACCAGTCAACTTACCATTGGAATAGTATGTTCCCCAGATTAGATTGACCCAATGAATGTTTGCTCAGTTGTAAAATTTATGCAGATTCTTAGTAACAAAGCTTTGTTCTGAGCAAAGATTTTCAAAATGCCCAACCCCCCTTGATTTTTTGGTCTACATACAGTGGACCATGCAACCATGGCTGGTCTGTGGTCTTCTAAATCTGACCCTCCCCATAAACAGTGTCTGAGGTATATATTAATCTGATTCTTAATGGTGATAGGAATATCCAGGTAGCTCATACTAAATATGATCAGTGAAGTTAGCACTGATTTGACCAGAAGTAATCTGCCAACCATAGTCATGAAATTACCCAGTCCAACCAGTCTCTTTGACACTCTATTCACCAGGGGCAAACACTACTCAACAAATGGTTTAGCTAAACCCAGAGGGAGACCAAGGTAATGTTGGGGAACGTAGCAGAAATTCAAAATTTTCCTATGCATCACCAAGATCAATCTATGGAGTCATCTAGCAACGAGGGAGGAGTGGATCTACATACCCTTGTAGATCGCATGCGGAAGCGTTCAAGAGAATGGGGTTGATGGAGTCGTACTCGTCGTGATCCAAATCACCGATGATCCTAGCGCCGAACGGACGGCACCTCCGCGTTCAACACACGTACGGAGCAGCGACGTCTCCTCCTTCTTGATCCAGCAAGGGGGGGAGGAGAGGTTGATGGAGATCCAGCAGCACGACGGCGTGGTGGTGGAAGTAGCGGGATTCCAACAGGGCTTCGCCAAGCGCTGCGGGAGGAGGGAGATGTGTCATGGGAGGGAGAGGGAGGCGCCAGGGCTTAGGTTAGATTGCCCTCCCTTTCCCCCACTATATATAGGGCCAAGGGAGAGGGGGGGGGGCGCAGCCTTGGCCCTTCCTCCAAGGAAGGGTGCGGCCAAGGGAGGAGTCCCTCCTCCCCAAGGCACCTCGGAGGTGCCTTTCCCCTTTAGGACTCTTCCTCTCCCTTGATTCTTGGCGCATGGGCCTCTTGGGGCTGGTGCCCTTGGCCCATATAGGCCAAGGCGCACCCCCTACAGCCCATGTGGCCCCCCGGGGCAGGTGGCCCCACCCGGTGGACCCCCGGGACCCTTCCGGTGGTCCCGGTACAATACCGGTGACCCCGAAACTTGTCCCGATGGCCGAAATAGCACTTCCTATATATAATTCTTTACCTCCGAACCATTCCGGAACTCCTTGTGACGTCCGGGATCTCATCCGGGACTCCGAACAACTTTCGGGTTACCGCATACTAATATCTCTATAACCCTAGCGTCACCGAACCTTAAGTGTGTAGACCCTACGGGTTCGGGAGACATGCAGACATGACCGAGATGACTCTCCGGTCAATAACCAACAGCGGGATCTGGATACCCATGTTGGCTCCCACATGTTCCACGATGATCTCATCGGATGAACCACGATGTCAAGGACTTAATCAATCCCGTATACAATTCCCTTTGTCTAGCGGTACGATACTTGCCCGAGATTCGATCGTCGGTATCCTGATACCTTGTTCAATCTCGTTACCGGCAAGTCTCTTTACTCGTTTCGTAACACATCATCCCGTGATCAACTCCTTGATCACATTGTGCACATTATGATGATGTCCTACCGAGTGGGCCCAGAGATACCTCTCCGTTTACACGGAGTGACAAATCCCAGTCTTGATTCGTGCCAACCCAACAGACACTTTCGGAGATACCTGTAGTGTACCTTTATAGCCACCCAGTTACGTTGTGACGTTTGGCACACCCAAAGCACTCCTACGGTATCCGGGAGTTGCACAATCTCATGGTCTAAGGAAATGATACTTGACATTAGAAAAGCTTTAGCATACGAACTACATGATCTTGTGCTAGGCTTAGGATTGGGTCTTTGTCCATCACATCATTCTCCTAATGATGTGATCCCGTTATCAACGACATCCAATGTCCATGGTCAGGAAACCGTAACCATCTATTGATCAACGAGCTAGTCAACTAGAGGCTTACTAGGGACACGGTGTTGTCTATGTATCCACACATGTATCCGAGTTTCCTATCAATACAATTCTAGCGTGGATAATAAACGATTATCATGAACAAGGAAATATAATAATAATCAATTTATTATTGCCTCTAGGGCATATTTCCAATAGTCTCCCACTTGCACTAGAGTCAATAATCCAGTTCACATCACTATGTGACTAACACTCAAGGTCACATCCCCATGTGACTAACACCCAAAGAGTTTACTAGAGTCAATAATCTAGTTCACATTACCATGTGATTAACACTCGATGAGTTCTGGGTTTGATCATGTTATGCTTGTGAGAGATGTTATAGTCAACGGGTCTGAATCTTTCAGATCCGTATGTACTTCGCAAATTTGTATGTCATCTTGTAGATGCAACTACTACGCTACATTTGGAGCTATTCCAAATAACTGTTCTACTATACGAATCCAGTTTACTACTAAGAATAATCTGGATTAGTGTCAAAGTTTGCATCGGCGTAACCCTTTACGACGAACTCTTTTACCACCTCCATAATCGAGAAAATTCCTTATTCCACTAGTTACTAAGGATAACTTTGACATTTCAGGTGCGGTACATAGCATGGCATACCGTATAGAGCCTATGACAAAAGCATAGGGGACGACCTTCGTCCTTCCTCTTTCTTCTGCCGTGGTTGAGCTTTAAGTCTTAACTTCATACCTTACAACTCAGGCAAGAACTCCTTCTTTGACTGGTCCATCTTGAACACCTTCAAGATCATGTCAAGGTATGTGCTCATTTGAAAGTACCATTAAGAATTTTGATCTATCCTTATAGATCTTGACGCTCAATGTTCAAGTAGCTTAATCCAGGCTTTCCATTGAAAAATACTTTCCAAATAACCCTATATGCTTTCTAGAAATTCTACGTCATTTCTGATCAACAATATGTCAACATATATTTATCAGAAATTCTATAGTGCTCCCACTCACTTCTTTGGAAATACAAGTTTCTCATAAACTTTGTATACACCCAAAATCTTTGATCATCTCATCAAAGCATACATTCCAACTCCGAGATGCTTACTCCAGTCCCTAGAAGGATTGCTGGAGCTTTGCATACTTATTAGCATCTTTCAGGATTGACAAAACCTTCCGGTTTGTATCACATACAACCTTTCCTCAAGAAAATCGTCGAGGAAACAATGTTTTGACATCCTATCTGCAAGATTTCATAAATAATGCAGTAATCTCTAATATAATTCCAACAGACTCTTAGCATTGCTACGAGTGAGAAAGTCTCATCGTAGTCAACTCCTTGAACTTGTCGGAAAACATCTTAACAACAAGTCGTGCTTTCTTAATGGTGACATTTACCATCATTGTTCGTCTTCCTTTTAAAATCCATCTGCACTCAATAGCCTTACGACCATCGAGTTGTTCTGCCAAAGTCTACACTTTGTTTTCATACATGGATCCTCTCTCGGATTTTATGGCCTCGAGCCATTTATCGGAATCCAGGCCCACCATCGCTTCTCCATAGCTCGTAGGTTCATTGTTGTCTAGCAACATGACTTCCAAGACAGGATTACGTACCACTCTGAAGTAGTACGCATCCTTGTCATCCCACGAGGTTTGGGAGTGACTTGATCCGAAGTCTCATGATCAATATCATAAGCTTCCACTTCAATTGGTGTAGGTGCCACAGGAACAACTCTTTCTGCCCTGCTATACACTAGTTGAAGTGACGGTTCAATAACCTCATCAAGTCTCCACCATCCTCCCACTCAATTCTTTCGAGAGAAACTTTTCCTCGAGAAAGGACCCGATTCTAGAAACAATCCCTTATTGCTTTTGGATCTGAGACAGGAGATATACCCAACTGTTTTGGGTGTCCTATGAAGATGCATTTATCCGCTTTGGGTTCGAGCTTATCAGCCTGAAACTTTTTCACATAAGCGTCGCAGCCCCAAACTTCTAAGAAATGACAGCTTAGATTTCTCTAAACCATAGTTCATACGGTGTCATCTCATCGGAATTACGTGGTGCCCTATTTAAAGTGAATGTGGTTGTCTTTAATGCCTACCCCATAAACTATCGTGGTAATTCGATAAGAGACATCATGGTATGCATCATATCCAATAGGGTGCAGTTATGATGTTCGGACACACCATCACACTATGGTGTTCCAGGCTGTATTAGTTGTGAAACAATTTCCACAATGTCTTAATTCTGTGCCAAACTCGTAATTTAGATATTCATCTCTATGATCATATCATGGATATTTTATCCTCTTGTCACGACGATCTTTCAACTTCACCCTGAAATTACTTGAACCTTTCAATAATTCAGACTCGTGATTCATCAAGTAAATATACTCAACATCTACTCAAATCATCTGTGAAGTAAGAACATAACGATATCCACTACACGCCTCAGCACTCATTGGACTGCACACATCAAAATGTATTACTTCCAACAAGTTGCTTTCTAGTTCCATTTTACTGAAAACGAGGCTTTCAGTCATCTTGCCCATGTGGTATGATTTGCATGTCTCAAGTGATTCAAAATCAAGTGAGTCCAAACGATCCATCTGTATAGAGTTTCTTCATGCATATCTACCAACAAACATGGTTCGCATGTCTCAATCCTTTCAAAAATGAGTGAGTCCAAAGATCCATCAACATGGAGCTTCTTCATGCGTTTTATACCGATATGACTTAAGTGGCAGTGCCACAAGTAGGTGGTACTATCATTACTATCTTATATCTTTTGGCATGAACATGTGTATCACTATGATCGAGATTCAATGAACCATTCATTTTAGGTGCAAGACCATTGAAGGTATTATTCAAATAAACAGAGTAACCGTTATTTTCCTTAAATGAATAACCGTATTGCAATAGACATAATCCAATCATGTCTATGCTCAACGCAAACACCAATCTCGATGGTAGAGGGAGCGTGCGATGCTTGATCATATCAACATTGGAAACACTTCCAACACATATCGTCAGCTCACCTTTAGCTAGTCTCCGTTTATTCCGTAGCTTTTATTTCGAGTTACTAACACTTAGCAACCGAACCGGTATCTAATACCCTGGTGCTACTAGGAGTACTAGTAAAGTACACATCAACACAATGTATATCCAATATACTTCTATCGACCTTGCCAGCCTTCTCATCTACCAAGTATCTAGGGTAATTCTGCTCCAGTGGCTGTTCCCCTTATTACAGAAGCACTTAGTCTCCGGTTTGGGTTCAACCTTGGGTTTCTTCACTAGAGCAGCAGCTGAATTGCCGTTTCATGAAGTATCCCTTCGTGTCCTTGCCCTTCTTGAAACTAGTGGTTTCACCAACCATCAACAATTGATGCTCCTTCTTGATTTCTACTTTTGTGGTGTCAAACATCGCGAATATCTCAAGGATCATCATATATGTCCCTGATATATTATAGTTCATCACGAAGCTCAAGCAGCTTGGTGGTAATGACTTCGGAGAACCATCACTATTTCATCTGGAAGATCAACTCCCACTCGATTCAAGCGATTGTTGTACTCAGACAATCTGAGCACAAGTTCAACAATTGAGCTTTTCTCCCTTAGTTTGCAGGCTAAGAAAATCGTCGGAGGTCTTATACCTCTTGACGTGGGCACGAGCCTGAAATCCCAATTTCAGCCCTCGAAACATCTCATATGTTTCGCGACGTTTCAAAACATCTTCGGTGCCTCAACTCTAAGCCGTTTAACTGAACTATCACGTAGTTATCAAAATGTGTATGTCAGATGTTCGCAACATCCATAACAGACAACGTTCGAGGTTCAGCACACTGAGCGGTGCATTAAGGACATAAGCCTTCTATGAAGCAATGAGGACAATCCTCAGTTTACGGACCTAGTCCGCATAATTGCTACTATCAACTTTCAACTAAATTTTCTCTAGGAACATATCTAAACAGTAGAACTGAAGCGCGAGCTACGACATAATTTGCGAAGACCTTTTGACTATGTTCAGGATAATTAAGTTCATCTTATGAACCCCCACTCAGATAGACATCTCTCTAGTCATCTAAGTGATTACATGATCCGAGTCAACTAGGCCGTGTCCGATCATCACGTGAGACGGACTAGTCAACATCGGTGAACATCTTCATGTTGATCGTATCTACCATACGACTCATGCTCGACCTTTCGGTCTTCTGTGTTCCGAGGCCATGTCTGTACATGCTAGGCTCGTCAAGTCAACCTAAGTGTTTGCATGTGTAAATCTGTCTTACACCCGTTGTATGTGAACGTTAGAATCTATCACACCCGATCATCACATGGTGCTTCGAAACAACGAACTGTCGCAACGGTGCACAGTTAGGGGGAACACCTTCTTGAAATTTTAGTGAGGGATCATCTTATTTACTACCGTCGTTCTAAGCAAATAAGATGTATAAACATGATAAACATCACATGCAATCAAATAGTGACATGATATGGCCAATATCATTTTGCTCCTTTTGATCTCCATCTTCGGGGCTCCATGATCATCGTTGTCACCGGCATGACACCATGATCTCCATCATCATGATCTCCATCATCGTGTCTATCTGACTCATGACAGTCTTCATGATCATCATCGTCACCGGCATGACACCATGATCTCCATCATCATGATCTCCATCATCGTGTCTTCTTGAAGTTGTCACGTCATCTATTACTTCTACTACTATGGCTAACGGTTAGCAATAAAGTAAAGTAATTACATGACGTTTATGTTGACACGCAGGTCATAAATAAATTAAGACAACTCCTATGGCTCCTGCCGGTTGTCATACTCATCGACATGCAAGTCGTGATTCCTATTACAAGAACATGATCAATCTCATACATCACATATATCATTCATCACATCCTTTTGGCCATATCACATCACATAGCATACCCTGCAAAAACAAGTTAGACGTCCTCTAATTGTTGTTTGCATGTTTTACGTGGCTGCTATGGGTTTCTAGCAAGAACGTTTCTTACCTACGCAAAAACCACAACGTGATATGCCAATTGCTATTTACCCTTCATAAGGACCCTTTTCATCGAATCCGATCCGACTAAAGTGGGAGAGACAGACACCCGCTAGCCACCTTATGCAACTAGTGCATGTCAGTCGGTGGAACCAGTCTCACGTAAGAGTACGTGTAAGGTCGGTCCGGGCCGCTTCATCCCACAATGCCACCGAATCAGATTGGACTAGTAACGGTAAGCATATTGAACAAAATCAACGCCCACAACTACTTTGTGTTCTACTCGTGCATAGAAACTACGCATAGACCTAGCTCATGATGCCACTGTTGGGGAACGTAGCAGAAATTCAAAATTTTCTACGCATCACCAAGATCAATCTATGGAGTCATCTAGCAACGAGGGAGGAGTGGATCTACATACCCTTGTAGATCGCGCGGAAGCGTTCAAGAGAACGGGGTTGATGGAGTCGTACTCGTCGTGATCCAAATCACCGATGATCCTAGCGCCGAACGGACGGCACCTCCGCGTTCAACACACGTACGGAGCAGCGACGTCTCCTCCTTCTTGATCCAGCAAGGGGGGGAGAGGTTGATGGAGATCCAGCAGCACGACGGCGTGGTGGTGGAAGTAGCGGGATTCCAACAGGGCTTCGCCAAGCGCTGCGGGAGGAGGGAGATGTGTCATGGGAGGGAGAGGGAGGCGCCAGGGCTTAGGTTGATTGCCCTCCCTTTCCCCCACTATATATAGGGCCAAGGGAGAGGGGGGGGGCGCAGCCTTGGCCCTTCCTCCAAGGAAGGGTGCGGCCAGGGAGGAGTCCCTCCTCCCCAAGGCACCTCGGAGGTGCCTTCCCCCTTTAGGACTCTTCCTCTCCCTTGATTCTTGGCGCATGGGCCTCTTGGGGCTGGTGCCCTTGGCCCATATAGGCCAAGGCGCACCCCCTACAGCCCATGTGGCCCCCCGGGGCAGGTGGCCCCACCCGGTGGACCCCCGGGACCCTTCCGGTGGTCCCGGTACAATACCGGTGACCCCGAAACTTGTCCCGATGGCCGAAATAGCACTTCCTATATATAATTCTTTACCTCCGGACCATTCCGGAACTCCTCGTGACGTCCGGGATCTCATCCGGGACTCCGAACAACTTTCGGGTTACCGCATACTAATATCTCTATAACCCTAGCGTCACCGAACCTTAAGTGTGTAGACCCTACGGGTTCGGAGACATGCAGACATGACCGAGATGACTCTCCGGTCAATAACCAACAGCGGGATCTGGATACCCATGTTGGCTCCCACATGTTCCACGATGATCTCATCGGATGAACCACGATGTCAAGGACTTAATCAATCCCGTATACAATTCCCTTTGTCTATCGGTACGATACTTGCCGAGATTCGATCGTCGGTATCCCGATACCTTGTTCAATCTCGTTACCGGCAAGTCTCTTTACTCGTTCCGTAACACATCATCCCGTGATCAACTCCTTGATCACATTGTGCACATTATGATGATGTCCTACCGAGTGGGCCCAGAGATACCTCTCCGTTTACACGGAGTGACAAATCCCAGTCTCGATTCGTGCCAACCCAACAGACACTTTCGGAGATACCTGTAGTGTACCTTTATAGCCACCCAGTTACGTTGTGACGTTTGGCACACCCAAAGCACTCCTACGGTATCCGGGAGTTGCACAATCTCATGGTCTAAGGAAATGATACTTGACATTAGAAAAGCTTCAGCATACGAACTATACGATCTAGTGCTATGGCTTAGGATTGGGTCTTTGTCCATCACATCATTCTCCTAATGATGTGATCCCGTTATCAACGACATCCAATGTCCATGGTCAGGAAACCGTAACCATCTATTGATCAACGAGCTAGTCAACTAGAGGCTTACTAGGGACACGGTGTTGTCTATGTATCCACACATGTATCTGAGTTTCCTATCAATACAATTCTAGCGTGGATAATAAACGATTATCATGAACAAGGAAATATAATAATAATCAATTTATTATTGCCTCTAGGGCATATTTCCAACAGGTAATTAAGTGGAAAAGTGCCCCTTTGAGAGTCAAAAGTGTGTACTATAATCTCCACTTTGTCCTATGGAATATTGATGGGAATTAAATTTTCTTTGAGGTAGTCCACGTTGAGACCAGTTGAACTAGCAAAATAACTTAGCAAAGATTTGAGGCAAAATAGTTGTTTAGGGTCAGCCTGCATGACCAGTAGAGTGTCATCTGCATATTGCACAATAGGAAAATCTGGGTAGGATGATACTTGTAATGGTGGCAATAAGACCCAGGTTCATGGCTTTATATAAAATGGATTGAAGCATATCAACAGCCAAAACAAAGAGCATTGGGGATAGAGGGTCACCCTGTTGCCCCCCTGTTTTGCAATAGAACTTTTACCATGCAATCCATTTAACATAATTGATAATGAGGCAACATTGAACAACATAGAGACCCATCCAATCCATTTATGTCCAAAACCTTTTGCTTTCAAAATGTCGAGAATTGCTTGGTGTTCTATGGTGTCAAAAGCTTTCTCAAAATATAATTTTAGCACCACCACCTCCTCATTGGATTTCCGACATTGATGTAGGTACTCAAAGGCCCATCCTAAGCAGTCATGTATTGATCTCTCCTTTAAAAACCCATACTGATTAATGTGGACCATTTGAAGAATGAATTTTTGGAGCCTATTTTTCCAGAATTTGGTTATAATTTTCAAGGAGCAGTTTAACAAGGAAATGTGACTGAAATCATTGGGGTCAGATAGGTGTTGCCACTTTTGGAATAAGGGTGATGAAGGAAATGTTGATGCTTTCCAGAGAAACAATACCATTATAAAATTCCTGGATCAACCTGAGCACGTCAACTTTAATAATATCCATGCACTCTTTAAATAATTCATTATTGAACCCATCTGGACCTGGTGATCTGTCATTTGGGAGTTCTTTAATGACCTCAGAAGTCACTACCTCTGAAAATGGCTCCTCTAGTTTCTCAAATACAGCAGGATCAATGTCATTACCCAACTAGTAAGATGCACGTGTGTTGCACGGAATACCAAGATGCAATTATATGATTAGTTTATTTTACAAGCATATGCTGGGATTGACCCATGCGGGAATAGTCTGATGTGTAACAAATAGCCGATTTTGAAAAACCGCGCTCTCTTTCACCTTGTGCATGTCGTGTACCACCAACAATCATAGATAGCTTCTATGAGATGCATCCCAAATTCCAAATTATTAACAATCATAGAAGGCTACTTTTGTGTGACTTAGTAACAATTATTGCCTCACAACTAAATTTGTTGAGATGCATCCCAAATTCCAAATATAGATGATGATTACTAATTCCAAAAGGATAAATATATGACCTATGAATGCAATTTTTACGATCATTGACAATGAGGTTCTCTGCCAATAGCACAATCCACACTGTATAAATAATCCAAAATCCCTACACACTGAACCCGTACCCTCTTTTGAAAGGCTCCAAAAGAGTTCATCAACAGATTTACAATAGAACATTTGCAATAACATGCATCCATTTTCACTTTAGAATAAGAATGAAATTAACGCAATCGGTATGATGTAAATACCCAATTTTTTGGCATAACAACATCAAATAGATGGAAAATCACGTGTTGAAATCATGAGAAAGCTAAACAAGAATGCACTTCTTATTATCCATCCTTCTCGGACCAGACAACATATGGATATTACAGTGTTGCCTCTCATTTCTACATGTCGTGCCAATTAGCACTTCTAGGCAGAAATCTTCTACAAGTGTATGCACTGGAGAAAATCCGGAGAATGTCCTCCTTGCTCCACTGTTCTCACAAAACTGCACAAATATGTGTATATTTTTGGAAAAAATGATTATTTCAATTTGCATCCAAACCACAACAATACCTAGGGACAAAATTGAATTGTACAACTGTTAACTCTAACTGACTTTTTTTTGGCACACATCGCATTTTCACGTATTGATACAAATTCAGACTCAATTTGTAGACTGAAAATAATTTTTGGTGCAGCTTTTGACTATTCACGTATGGACAAACGAATTTACAAGGAGGAAAACCACAATTACTTTTGCTCATATAGTTACAGGATTGCAAGGCGTATATTATCTCTCAGGCTGTTGTCGATGTCAAGATCATGTTAGCAAAAAGCATCCCTAAGATAAGGTCCCGACATTATAGAGATATGTGAACATAGTCTGAAATCGAGTACTGAATAACAATGCTTTATTTTTGCAATTTGAGCCAGTATTCAGTTATTTTGGCTAGAAATAACAACCTGTGAATTGTAGCTGAACGACTTGTGATACATCTCCAACATATCTATAATTTTTGATTGTTTCATGCTATTATAATATCAATCTTGGATGGTTTATATGCAATTATATATCATTTTATGGGACTGACCTATTAACCTAGTGCCCAATGTTAGTTGCTATTTTTGTTTTTTTGGCTTTTTAGGAAATCAATATCAAACAAAGTCCAAACGGAGAAAAACTTTGGATTAATTTTTCTGAACCAGAAGGGACCCTAGAAGGATTGGGAGAAGACATGAAGAGTCACGAGGGAGCGACAAGCTCGGGAGGCACACGTAGGGGGGTAGGCACGCCCCCTGAGCTTGTGGGCCCCTCATAGCACCTCTTGACCTAGTTCTGCCTCTATAAATTCTCAAATATTACCCTAACATCAACGAGCAACCCGAAATACTTTTTCCGCTGTTGCAAGCTTCTGTTCTCGAGAGATCCCATCTGGAGATAGCGGCGGAGGCACCGCCCAGCGACCCTGGGCACTTGCCCGGGCTCGCTTGTCCTGGACAGTAGCGACCGACCCAAATTCAAAAGGGCAAAACACGTTCCGTGGGTTGGTTTACCCAGGGAAAAAATGGGCCTTCGATTCTCACAGCAGCCCAATACAGCAATCTGCACTCTGCAACCCAAGCCGCTACAGAAGACACGCGAGCGTGCCCGAGATCGATCGCTCAAAGATCTCCCTATCTATTCATTTTCTCACAGGCGGCGAGCGCCTGGTAGCTGGCGCTACAGCCTTAGACAGCTAGACGCACGGCCAGTGGCGATCGGACGCGAGGCGCCCAGGCAGTGTACTGGTTCAGTCGTTCCTCATTCCCCTCCTTCTTCTCATACGCTTCGGCTTCGTTCGGTAAGAATCTAACTAACTAAAAATCCTCCATCAGAATTAGGGTTAGCAAGCTAGCGATCCCTCATATCTGAATAATTGGTGGCTATGGAATGAATTGTTCATTTGTTCTTGCGGAATTAATTGGAAGGAGAGCTTGTTGCGCCAGCTCACATTACTGAATATCTTGAAGTAGAACAGTATAAGGGAAGATAAAATATATTACAGATTATGCTGCGCTTATTTTTAGGTCAGGACCTCCTAACGTTTTGATCCTCATATGATTTTTCTCAACATACCATGTATAAGTATTTATTTTCAAGCCAATTAATTTGTAGTAGAACTAACTAACTAGCAACTATTTTCAAGTAGTTCTGTACTATGAACCTGTCACTTGTTGTAGCTCATTTTCTTATTTACTTGTTTAACATGATGGAAATATGCCCTAGAATAATAAAATTATTATTATTTTATATTTCCTTATTCATGATAAAAGTTTATTATTCATGCTAGAATTAGGACAACGTAGGCAATTTGTATGTCAATCATGTGTAAAAATTTCAGCTAATTATCACGTTCCAGTGATTTATTGAATTTTCTGTACTGGACACAAAACTTTCTGTTTTTGTATAGAATCAAATCAACTATCATCCACACTATCCCAAAGACTTTACTTGGCACTTTATTGAAACAAAAGCTACAAAACATGATTACTACAGTATATTAATCATGTGGACACATAAAAACAATAGTTATAAATATTGGGTTGTCTCCCAACAAGCGATTTTCATTAATGCCTTTTTAGCTAGGCAAGAAGATTTCAATGATGCTCACGTAAAGATAAGAATTGAAACATAAAAGTAAGCATCATGAACCACATTGCGAGCACATTTAAGTCTAACCCATTTCCTATGCCTAGGGATTTTATGAGGAAACAATTTATGGGAACAAGAATCAACTAGCATAGGAAGGCAAAACAAGCATAGCTTCAAAACTTCCAGCACATAGAGAAGAAACGTGATATTATTGCAATAGGTAGAAGCATAAGTTTCTCTCTCATAATAATTTTCAGTAGCATTATGAATGAATTCAACAATATAACCATCACATAAAGCATTCTTTTCATAATCCATAAGCATAGAAATTTTATTACTCTCCACATAGGCAAATTTGTTCTCATTCATAATAGTGGGAGCACACTCAACAAAATAACTATCATGAGACACTTGATTAAAATCACGATGACAAGTTTCATGGTTATTAGTTTGTTTTATAACATATGTGTCATCATAATAATCATAAATAGGAGGCATACTTTCATCATAATAAATTTGCTCATCAAAACTTGGGGGACTAAAAATATCATCTTCATCAAACATAGCATCCCTAAGCTTGTGGCTTTGCATATCATTAGCATCATGTATATTCAAGGAATTCATACTAACAACATTGCAATCATGCTCATCATTCAAATATTTAGTGCCAAGCATTTTACTGACTTCTTCTTCTAACACTTGAGCACAATTTTCCTTTCCATCATTTTCACGAAAAACATTAAAAATATGAAGCATATGAGGCAACCTAAATTCCATTTTTGTACTTTTATTTTATAGACTAAACTAGTGATAAAACAAGAAACTAAAAGATTCAATTACAAGATCTAAAGATATACCTTCAAGTACTCACCTCCCCGGCAACGGCGCCAGAAAAGAGCTTGATGTCTACTACACAACATTCTTCTTGTAGACTCGTGTTGGGCCTTCAAGCGCAGAGTTTTGTAGGACAGTAGCAATTTTCCCTCAAGTGGATGACCTAAGGTTTATCAATCCGTGGGAGGCGTAGGATGAGGATGGTCTCTCTCAAACAACCCTGCAACCGAATAAAAAAGAGTCTCTTGTGTCCCCAACACACCCAATACAATAGTAAATTGTATAGGTGCACTGGTTCGGCGAAGATATGGTGATACAAGGGTAATATGGATGGTAGATATAGGTTTTTGAAATCTGAAAATATAAAAACAGGAAGGTAACTAATGATAAAAGTGAGCACGAACGGCATTGCAATGCTTGCAAACAAGGCCTAGGGTTCATACTTTCACTAGTGCAAGTTCTCTAGACAATGATAACATAATTGGATCATATAACAATCCCTCAACATGCAACAAAGAGTCACTCCAAAGTTCCTATCGCGAAGAATATAAGATGAAATTGCTTGTAGGGTATGAAACCACCTCAAAGGGCAGTAGGATCGAGGCATTGACAAGTGACTGCATGGTATGTGGTTCGGTCGTATCAACAAGGGGATCGCACATGTCGTCAGCTAGGCAAAGAGAAACAAGAGCAGGGGTCTCTATAAACAACTTGAAAACTTCAAGTTCATACACCATGTAATCGCCATCGATGATGACCAATTTCTTGAGGGAGGAAGAGATGATCTTAGTATTGCTGGTGAGCAGGAAGGTACAATTTTCGAGTTCCACGTCCTCTAGAGCAAGGCGGGGGGAACTGATGTGGCTCGCAAGATCGTTCAGTTCCAACTGCAGGGTGAAAAGATGCAACTTTCTGAGCCGTCAGGGCCATGCATCTTGACCGCAATGGCGGAGCCAGCGGTTCCCGACGGGAAGGGAGTTTCCATGCAGCCGGAACTCTTCCAGGAGTGCAAACTCATGTCCGCGCAGGAGCTTGTCCGGGAAGTCGTTGTGAATAGCATCGCGTGTATACCGAAATCCACGGTCGATGTCGAGACATGGCACGATGCTCCATAGGTGCCTCCACCTCCGAGACAGCACGCACGTCCACACCATCTGCATGTTCTGGATTGCCGCCGCTGCCATGACTGGAGAAAGATATGATCGGGATTCCAGAGTGAGGAGAAAGATCGACGGGAGATACCCTAATGGGTTTACTGAACCTATAGCAGCAGTGGAATTGAAATAGGACCAATTGACTGTTTTTCAAATGTACATCTCCGTGTCGCTATGCTAATATTCTCCGAGAGATCAACCATCGACGTCACTCTTTCAGAGCAGCCAGTTTCATTCACAAGAAGCGGGAACACAATGGCGAGGCGCACGGCAGCGCCCTCTTTACCTACCGGGCGCCACGTGTGGCTTGCTATTTTGCCTGATGTAATCTGTATCCCTGCAAACTTTGATACTTAATAAAGGTTATAGATCCTCAAATAAAAAGTACAATAAACAAAAATAAAATCTGATATAGAAAAAGGAACAGGGAGCAATAAATTTATAACTTGCCATGCTCTAAACTATAAAAACTAGTCGTCAACCCGTGCACCCGCATGGGCTAGCACAATGTTTATTAAATGAGAAAGTTTATTTAAATTAGTCGTGTAGGAAAATAAAAAACATATTGTTTATGTGTTTGTAGTTAAATATGCATGTGAAATGTTATTTATTTATTAGACATAGATGGTAGGAGTTAGATACCTTCATCCAATTAGATTGTATATGTGTTCAATATTTTTTTACACGAAATCAAAATCCTATAAGATTCGTAAAATTTTGTGGACGACCAAATCTAATACAATCCATTTTCGTCGTCACTAAAAGAATGCATGGTTTCACACATATCCCATATATATGGAATAGTAAATATATGTAAGATAATATACATGTCCTATAACACCAGAGAAATGTATTAACTTTTCTGTACAAACTAAGAATAAATTAATAGTTCTGACACCTAGATGAGAGAGAACCAAAGTATTGCACTTTCCTACAAATATACCCACTTTTTAAATCCGAATTTGGGGCAGAATTTTCATTATATATGATGGAAAGAAACTATAAATTGAAAGAATGAAGAAACCACGGCTAGATGAACAAACAATTTAGCAGATCTTCTGACCCATGAAAAATGCATGACATGGTTGAAGTAGGTTTTGAGAAAATTAATCAACAACCTTGTATATGTACATATGAATCCTCTAGTGCATGTATAGCCTACAACCATCAAAGTCTTTGCCAACTGCAGGAAAGGTTGTAAACCTTCCTTTCCACCCACGCTGAGTGTCACAATTAATTATTTTTCCCTCAAGCCTGGCACAAATCCCGTAGTCTGTTCTTGGGAAAATGAAAATATATAAAAGTATTCTTGAAACAAATAACAATGTGCTTGCACCATATCCCTGTTATTATGGTCTAGGGTACAAATATAATTTAGAGACAACATATGAAATACGATATAAACTTTAGTACATCTGCACTGAGCTCAAGTGGTCCAAGTGTCCAACAGATTACTAACTAAATTGGTAGTTGCTAAACAGAAGTCCAAAACAATAGATTATTTAGATGCCTACTGAAAGTAAGGATTGAATATATTGAAACAACCTAATAAGGCACCGTAGAATTATTTGGACAGCTATTGAGAAATAAAGACCGACAATATTCAAATAAGCTATTAAGGCACAGAAGGAATTTTTGACAGCTATTGAAAAGTAAGGATTAAATTCCTTAAGTAACCTATTAATAAGGCTATTAAACTATCCAGGCAGTTACCAAGTAGTAGGAGCTAACAAATTTCGCTTCTAAGTAACTTTGTGTTAGCTATTTGGTCCTAATGCATCAGCATAATAGTGACGCAAGCAACACTATAAGTAGTGAACCGCTTAGTAAAATCACGCTATGTCCGATAGAAAAATGCAAGTCAATAGTCTTTATTATTTTTAGAACCTGCCAATCGAGCAGCTTCTGCTGTTAGGTTGCTTGCACAAACAAAATCGATGATTCAATGAGAAGCACCGGAGCAATACCGCGGGATGGAAAAAAGTAAAATTACCTGAATCTAACTCGCCATGTGCAGTCCCTTATATTATTACTTTTCTTGTGCATCAACAATCCTTCTTTTATGTGGGGTCGTACATTGGCAGAGAACAACAATTTATGGCCAGCATACATCCGTCAGTTGAACGTGCGAGATTATTGCTTGTGGTCTTGTCTACGGGTGATTGATGACACTTGGCAATTTAGTTGATTCCAGTAGTGGAAATAGCGTAAAACTTCTCTGAAGCCTCTGCTGGTGTTTGCTTAGTTCAGGTAATTAACGCTCAACGTTGTTGTCGGGATTGCAAGATGATGCGGGAGAAACTGTTGTCCACCGCTACAGAAGATTTAGACCTGCACTTTTTGCCAACTTTAGAGCCACGTTTGCAGCAGAAAGAAGGCATCAGCTCTGACTTTAACTGGAAAACATGGTAAAAACTATATAAAGTTTAATCTCTAACACAACATGAAAACAAACCTTCTTTCTGTGAACCTTGGTGAAGATCTTGGTAAATCCGCTTTGAAACGAATGAAATACTACATGTTTGTTGAATCTGGGATATGTCAGAGTAGCGTACTTTGCTTGATATTGTTCAAGATCCCACAACACATGGTTTTATGTTATTATTCCCTATTTTAGAAATTGGTCATGAGTAGTTCAGATAACCGGACATCTACAATACCAGTTTTCTTGATCGGATATACGGCATTGATCTAATTTTTGGCATATAAGAATAATGGGTTACTTGCCTGAACCATGTATTCATGGGGATATGTGTGTTGAGCGAAGAACTCCAGTAATGTAGGGGAGCTGAAGAACAGCGCCATAAGTCAGCCATAGCCATAGACTGTTGTTCGTCCACTCTAGAGCCTCGTCAACAATGGTAGTTGTGATATCTGATCTAAACAGCCATGGGTGCACATACTTTTCGACTACATCGTCCATAATGCAATGCAATGTGGTTAAGACATGGAAACTGAGATTGAAGGAACATCCTTCTCACCTGGAACAGCCAAGGGTCAAACGTGGTTGGGCCAGAGGAGATTCAATGGCTAGAGAGGAAAGGGATCTTGGAGAGGCCGGTTGGATCTGTTTTTGATGGATTATTGCTGCAGCGTGGAAAGTTTCTTGTTTTGATAACGTGGAAAGTGCTCAGGGGAAACGTGAGGGAGGAGAAGTGATACTGCGATGGATCGGTGGAGTCTTGGACTGCAAGGTAGACACTTTTTTCAGCCCGTGAAGAGTTTCTTTTCCAAAGCCCATGAAGAGTTCGGTAAGGACATGTGTACGTGGGACAAATGGTGTGGACTCTGAGAAGCTTCATCTTACGGCTGTAAATAGATAGCAGGGAGATCGTACGGATGATTTGATTAGTTTTCTGAGGATTAACGTGGAGACTCGTTTGGTGCCTCCGATTAGTAAATATAAGATATAAGATATAAGATTGCCATGCTATATTGTGTGAAACAGGGCAAAAATTATCAGCCGGCAAAACATATAAGAGTATCTCCACGCAACGCAAATGATTTTTACACCGCCGAATTAGCCTCTTTTTGCGCGCAGCAGAGCGCTGGCTCTAGCGCGCTGCAAAACATTGCGCGCGCGAGCAGCTCTAGCCGGCACTTACAAAACGGCGCGCACGAGCACCTGTACTACCATGCAGCACATACGAACAATATGAAAACAACATATACATAAAATTCAAATACCATAGTTCAACCTCAACACCACAAACTAGTCCATACGATACAAATAAAAGTAGATAAAAACGATACTATGGTGCAAATATACTAGAAACTACTCGTTGTCGTCCTCCTCCTCGGTGGTGTAGTCCGATGACAGAAACGCGTGGATCATTGCCGTCAAAAGTCGATGCCTGTCCTAGTTCGCAATGCTCTATCACGAATGCCTTACGCGCACACTTGTCCGCCTGTTCCGCAGATCGCAGCGCCTTCCTCTGCGCCCATAAGTCGATCTCGGTGGCGACATCCTCCGGGAAGCACTGGCGCCACTCCGCCATGGCATACTCGTCCACATCGGTGATGAGGAGGCGGCGCTCCTGCCTACGCTGGATGCGGCGGTCCTCGTCGGTGATTAGCCACAGCAGAGGCGCAAGGTCCTGCACTTGCTGGTGTGTCCGGGGTATCCCGAGAAGTTCATCTGCGAACGTTCCCGGTTGAGGCACCACACCTCTGCGTCGTATGTCATGGTTCTAAGTCTGACAATAGAATAAGGGGTATGAATGGAGAGGCAAGATCCTAGCTATGATGAGGTTGTACACGCAAGATTTACGAGTTCAGACCCTTCACGGAGGAAGTAACAACCCTACGTCTCGGTGCCCGGAGGCTTGGTCGATTGGATTATGCGTGAAGTTACAGGGGTGCGAACCCTTGTGCTAGTGGAGGGGGCTGGCTTATATAGAGTGTGCCAAGATCCCAGCTAGCCCATGTTACAAGGAGGTTCAATGTACATAAAGTTGGGGCGTTACTGGTAACGCTAACAATAAAGGCATATAAATGATCATCAATACTACGGGGTGAACGCCTGACCGTTGTCATCCTGAGTGACTTTAGATCTTCTGTACTCCGAGTGATTTATGATGTGGTCGAGTGAGTATACCCTGGTCGAATGGAATTGGGTTATCCGAGTGGAACGGTTGTTCGAGTGGGTTGCACTCTGAGGTGACTTCAGTCGGTAGGTGCTGTTGTGCTTTGAATGTCTTTCACCGTAGGACAGTGTCCTTGGTAAGGGTGTCTAGGTCAGGCCTATTACCCTACCCTAGGTACATGTCATCGTCATTAACCCCCGAATGGATCAGGGTCCGAGTGGGGAAGAGGTTGAAGATGATTCCGACCTGGTTTTTGTGCTTCGGAGGCATTTTACCTAGGTTGATGAATTACGCTGAAACTTCAACTTCATTTACAGTCGCCTTGATCCATTCAGATTTGGTCGAATGAAATCATACTGATATTCTTCGAGCGCTGGAGCGGTATGGAATCTTTGGTGCGATTGGTTGTACTGCCGTCCCCGGATCTCACGGGATTCGAAATTTGGGGAAGCGCGTGGGGCGGAGGGCACCACAATAAACGAGATGGATTAGGCAGGGGCGCCTCGATCTCCATGCCACCTTTTCACCACATGCCCTGCGCATGACTGTTGCGGGATTTGATAGGATCACTTGGGCCCACGAGTCAGCCACTCGGAGACGGGCCTATATAAGGCATTGCGGCCGGTGTATTCTGCACAGTGCTCACCACTCCCCTTCTTCCTCCTCTGTTTCTCCACCCATTCGCCTCCACTCTCGACGTCACCACCCCGTTCACGCGCAACCCGCAGCGATGGGGAAGGACAAGACGGTGGCTCTGGAGCGCGCGAAGAAGGTGACGGCGGCGGTGAAGGGCAAGAAGACGAGTCGGGGGGGGGGGGGGCATTGTCGAGGGCCGGCCTGCCGCCCGGCCGGATCTAGGGTGACTGGATCCGGTCCACGATCTCAAATGATGATCTAGAGGATCTAGCTGAAGGGGGTTTAATTGCCCACGGATCTTGGAGGCTGCCGGGCAACGAGACCGAGCCGCAGCCGCAGGAGGGTGAGTGCGTCCTCCTCGCGACCCATGTTGACCGCGGTTTCTCTCTGCCCCCTCATTCGTTTTTTCGGGGGTTTTCTGATTTTTTTCGGAGCTCAACTTCATCACTTTTTCCCCAACACCATCATATATCTCGCTGCATTTGTGTCTATGTGTGAGAACTTCCTGGGTTGTCGACTGCATTGGGGTCTCTTCAAACACATATTCACTTGTTGCTCCCAGTCTGTAAAAAAGGCTAATCCGAGTGATGAGAGGACGCACATGATCCAGATGTGCAGAGGTTTAGGGATTCAGATGAGGGGTAGGAGTACTTTTCCAGCTATGACTCTCCCTGACTCAGTTAGAGGGTGGCAGTCGACCTGGTTTTACTGTAAGGACCAACCGACTCCTGGCCAGTCGACAGGTCTTCCTCCCTTCTACATGGAGCGAGTCCAGCAGCCCTCCTCACTAAAAGTGACTTCAGTGGAGAAAGTAGAGGTGAACATGTTGGTAGAACGAGTAGTCAATTAGTCCGTGATGGCGTGACTGGCATGGATTTGCTGGAGGTGTTTCTCAGTCGACGCATCCAGCCACTCCAGGCCCGCGATCATCCCATGTGGATGTACTCGGGCATTGAGGACACCACTCGGATTCACCCAGAGGAAGTTACCGAGGAGACGGTGGAGCAATGGTTGCAGGGCATCACTGGAAACAAGGACAACCCCAGCGGGTCCAGGAGAATTCAACCACTCGACTCCTCCAACGTACCAGACAAGGTCTGACCTTCACTTCCGAGTGCTTTTTGTTCTGATGCATAACTGTCTTTGACTCTGACTGATACTTGATCGAATCTTTGCTTTGCAGATTTACACGAAGATGTATTCGATGCCCAACATAGAGCAAGACCAGGAGGGAGAGGAGAGCGGAGGTGACAGTGGCAACTGGCAATCTAATGAAGAAGACGAGGAGGAGAGCGAGGACTCAAGTAATGGTGAAGAAGTCAACTCTCCACCTTGCTCAGAAAGGCGTTCCAAGCAGAAGCATGACCCCGCAAGTGTTTGTGGCAAAGTGGTTGCGCCAAGTACACAGTCTTCGAAGCGCACTCAGACTTCCTCCCCTGTTCCGACTGAAAAGGCCCTGAAGCTGCCCAAGGTGGTGCCCTCAAAGCCTCGGAAAGCCTTGCCTAAGATAAAAGTGGACTTCCCTGTCGCTTCTGGGTAATTATTGAGCTTTATCTCTTTGCTTTTGCATAATTTGACCTTCAGCCGACTCACTTTCCTGCCTGACCAAGCGAATTCTGAAATTTGTAGTGCTGCTACTTCTAGGACTTCCAAGTACAAGGAAGGTGATGACGAGGAGATGGAATACGTGGCCACATCCAAAGAAGGTATGACTCCTGTTATCTTGCCTTTACTTTGTCAATCATGTTCACGGTCGACTGAACTTCTTGCGGTCGATTCTTTTGCTGCTTCGCAGAATGTTATTGAACTTCCAGACGACGATGAAGATGTGCCACAAAAGCCCATGGGAAGGAGGAGCAGGACCTTAGGCAGGAGGGTGCCAGCCGGCAAGACGCCCCAAACGACACCAGCGTTAGAACCAGTGGTCCAGCAGTCCGGAGACCTCAATCGAGCTTCTTTTACCTTTGCTGATCCTGTGTTGAGTGTATGCCCTTCGACATCGACTGCCCAAGTCCCTGTTTTTCCTGTGCAACTCCATGCCTCAGATCCCCAAGCTGCTGCAACTATTCCATCAACTTCACTCTTCGCTGCCCATCCTACCCCAGAGGACCCAATAAGTGCCGCTACGGAAGCTATACGCTAGGCGGGCCTTATGATGGAGCAAATGAAGGTGGTGCGTGATGCCAGCCAAGCTGCTTATGACGCCAGCTCAGCTCTCCAGGCTAATGTCTAGGTTAGTTGACTTCCGACTGATCTTTAGCTTGACGCTTGTTCTGTTAGGATATGCTACTTTACTATCCGTAAGATGTCTGTGGATGAGTGTTCTGGAACCATAATGTGCATCTATCAAGAGTCTGCATCTTGCATCTGTACACTCACTGGGTGGTTTCAACTTTTGCTAAGTAATTTTTCCACTTGAGTCGACCTTTCATGTCGAGTGTATCTTTGAATCAGTGGGGGTGCGCAGAGTGCACCCACTGGGTGTAGTCCCCGAGACCATCGTCGAATGTTTGATTCGGCAAAGGTCTTTATCAAAAATATCTCTTTACAGTTCTTCCACTCAGTTTAGACAGGTCGTGTCGAGTAGGAGCCGGGCCAGTGGGGGCACGCCCAGTGCACCCACTGGGTGTAGTCCCCGATACCGCGGTCGACTGCGGGCGGTCAGCGGTGGTCTGAGAACAAGCATTGCCACACTTCTTCTTGTTTTTTTGAACCACGTCGAGTGGAAAGCAGAACCAGTGGGGGCACGCCAAGTGCACCCACTGGGTGTAGTCCCCGAGACTACTATTGAATGTTTGATTCGACAGTAGTCTTAGAACTCTTTTGCGGTAATGACTTGAACTTGTATCTTTTTTGCTCGGAAGCAATTGATCTTTGTCTCAGTCGATTGACATGTCTTACTTATTGACTGCAGAAATCTTGTGACTTCGGGAGCTAGTTCGCTGATTTGCAGAAATAATAGATCCAAGTCGGTCTCGACCTGGCTCTAGCCAAGGAGAACTTGAAGAAGGCACATGATGAAGCAACTGCCATGGGAGGTAATGACTTGCCGACTTTTTGCTTTGTCATCTTTTCTTTCCATTCGTTGAACCAAGTGACACTACTCGAGCAGACATGCGTAGTGAAAATAGACAACTCCAAGCTCGTCTGAAGAATGTTATTTCTTTAGATAAAATGAAGCAGGCGCTGGAACAGAAGGACCTTGACCTTGCCGCAGCTCAGAAGACGGCGCGAGAAAAAATTGAACTTGCCGACAAGAAGTTGGCTTCAGTCGGCAAGTTAATTAGAAGAAGAAAACGCCAAACTGAGGACTGCCATTGGCGAGGCCAACAAGGAAGTTGAGCAACTGAAGAAGGACAAGGTGGCTTTGACTGACCGAGTTGGAGATCTCACTCGTTAGAGAGATTAATTGGAGGTTTATCTGGGAGGACTTGCCAAGAAGTTGTTCCTTATGCTTGAAGGTGTTTTTATTTGTCCGACTGATTTGCTGCTGTCGACTCATCATATAACTGTTGAATCATTGTTTTGTTGTGTGTTCAGAATTCTGTCAAAACTTCGAGGAAGAGACTGGGCGAATTGAAACGAGCTTGGACCCCATCAACTCCCCTGTCAAGGATGAAGCTGTCATGAACGTGCTCCGACTGGAGTCTCGCCTTGCCAGCGTTATGGACTACCTTGCGTGACTGAAGGTGGCCGTGTCACGGATTGACACAGCGCTCTGGCCAAGGGTGACATTTCAGAACGATCTCGAATCCCTGATGACTCGACTTAATGAGATCCCTGGTCGAGTGCAGGAATGGAAGAAGTCATCTGCTCAGTGTGGTGCTGATGTTGCTCTGTCTCTGGTTTGTGTCCACTACAAAGAAGCCAAGGAAGAGAAACTAGCAGCGCTCAAGGTTGCAAATACCAAGAAGCTTGACTTCCAATCCTTTATGGAAACCTTCATCGAAGCAGCCACTCGCATTGCAGATGGAATCGACTTGGATGAGTTCGTCGAGCCTGCCAGCCCTCCTCTCGCAGAGTGAACAAACTTTAAGCTCAGATCAAATTTTCCTCGGAATGCCGAGTGATTTTGTAACCGTTAAACTCCTTCGGGCCTGATGCCCGAGTACTTTTATCTGCGGTTCGGAACCTCGTGGGATTTATCTAGACTTGGATTTTCTTTGAATATGCTTGCCTTTGTCACCGAGTGGAACTTGTTTCTTCATTCGGAACAGACTTTTGTACATGTGATGCAGCTCTGAAGAGAAGGTCGTAGACGACCTGCACCTCGTCGTCCTTGTGGATCAAGATAGTGCGTACATTGTATTTGTGGCGCAGCTCAAAGGAGAGGGTCACAGACGACCTGCACCTCGTCGTCCTTGCGGATCAAGATGGAGCGTGTGGCTAAGTCTCCGAGGGAGAGGATTGCTCTTCACTTGGAGGTTTAAAAACTTAGGCGAGTACGACACTGCAACTAAGCCTCCAAGTGAGGGGATTGCTCATCACTCGGTAGGATTTTTTAAACTTAGGCGAGTACGGGTCTGTAGCTAAGCCCCCGAGTGAGAGGATTGCTCATCACTCGGTAGGATTTTTTAAACTTAGGCGAGTACGGGACTGTAGCTAAGCCTCCGAGTGAGAGGATTGCTCATCACTCGGTAGGATTTTTTAAACTTAGGCGAATCGGATTCGCGGCTAAGCCCTCGAGTGGGAGGCTTGCTCTTCACTCAGTAGGATTTTTAAAACTTAGGCAAGTACGAGACTGCAGCTAAGCCCCTGAGTGAGAGGATTGCTCATCACTCGGTAGGATTTTTTAAACTTAGGCAAGTATGGGACTGCAACTAAGCCTCCGAGTGAGAGGATTACTCATCACTCGGTAGGATTTTTAAGACTTAGGCGAATCGGATTCGCGGCTAAGCCCTCGAGTGAGAGGTTTGCTCTTCACTCGCTAAGATTTTTAAAACTTAGGCGAATCGGATTCGCGGCTAAGCCACCCATTGGTTTTTTTGAACACATGCATATATAAGAACAATCATTTAAGAGACTGTAAAACCGTGTCTTTGATAAACAAACTGAAAGGTACTTCTTATTACATCTCGTCAGACCGAATGTTTAAGTGTAAAAATGGTGGAGCAGCACTGCATTCCAAACGCGTGGCTCGTCTTTCTTGTGTTCCACATTGTAGAGGTGATATGCTCCGTTGTGGAGCACCTTGGTGATGATGAAGGGACCCTCCCAAGCAGGAGCAAGCTTGTGGGGCTGTTGCAGATCCACTCGGAGCACAAGGTCTCCTTCCTGGAATGCTCGACCTCTCACATTTTTGGCAAGGAATCAACAGAGATCTTGATGATAAATGGTCGACCGGATCAAGGCCATCTATATTTCTTCTTCAAGAAGATCAACATCATCTTGTTGAGCTTGTTCAGCTTCAGCTTCTGAGAAGAGTTCTACTCGGGGTGCATTGTGAAGCAAATCACTCGGCAGCACGGCTTCAGCCCCATAGACCATGAAGAAGGGAGTTCGGCCAGTTGACTGATTCGGTGTTGTTCTTAATCCCCAAAGGACTGATGGAAGCTCATTTAACCAAGCGCCTGCTGCATGTTTGAGGTCACGCATCAATCGGGGTTTCAGCCCTTGGAGGATCAAACCGTTTGCTTTTTCTGCCTGTCCATTAGACTGCGGGTGGGCGACTGAAGCGTAGTCAACCCGAGTGCCTTGGGAAGTGCAAAACGCTCTGAACTCATCAGAATCAAAGTTGGAGCCATTATCTGTGATAATGTTGTGAGGGACTCCATATCTGAATGTCAGCTCTGTGATGAAACTGATGGCAGTGCCTGAATCGAGATTCTTGATGGGTTTGGCTTCGATCCATTTAGTGAACTTGTCGACTTCTACAAGCAAATGAGTGAAACCACTTCTGCCGGTTCTCAGAGGCCCGACCATATCCAATCCCCAAACAGCAAATGGCCAGACGAGTGGAATGGTCTTCAAGGATGATGCAGGCTTCTGGGACATGTTGGAGTAGAACTGACAACCTTCACATTTGTCGACTATATCTTTTGCCATCTCATTAGCTCGCGGCCAATAAAATCCCGGTCGGTATGCTTTGGCCACGATGGTCCGAGAGGACGCATGGTGACCACAGGTCCCCGAGTGGATGTCATTAAGGATCATTCCACCTTCTTCAGGTGTAATGCATCGCTGGGCATCTCCGGTAACATTCTCTCCGAAAAGCCATCCACCTATCACGGTGAAGGCTTTGGATCGATGGACAATCTGATAGGCTTCATTTTTGTCTTCTGGAAGTTCTTTCCTAAGCAGGTACGCAATATATGGCACCGTCCAATCGGGGATGACGACCAAAACCTCCATGATTAGGTCGACCATGACTGGAATCTCGACTCAGTCAGATCGGCAGAGCTTTTTGGTCGCAGGGGCTCTTCTGTGAAAGGATCCTCTTGAACTGACGGTGTGTGAAGATGCTCTAGGAACACATTGCTGGGAATGGGCTCCCGCATAGAACCTATCTTCACCAGGTCATCAGTTGCTTGATTCTTCAGTCGGGGTATATGGTGGAGCTCTAACCCTTCAAACTTATTTTCTAACTTTCTTACCGCATTGCAATAGCCAGTCATGGCTGGGCTCCTAATATCCCACTCTTTCATCACTTGATTGACCACTAAGTCTGAGTCACCGTAAGCCATTAGGCGACGGACGCCGAGTGAAATGGCCATACGCAACCCATACAGAACTGCCTCATATTCAGCCTCATTATTGGAGGAATCAAAGTGAATCTGGAGAACGTAACTGAGCTTGTCGCCTCGGGGGGATACCAGTACTACCCCAGCACCAGAACCATTCAGCATCTTGGAACCATCAAAGAACATAGTCCAATGCTCCAAGTGAATTTGAGTCAGTTGTTGCTGCTCAACCCACTCGGCGAGGAAATCTGCTATTGCTTGGGACTTGATTGCTTTCTTTGCCTCAAACTTGATATCCAATGGAAGGAGTTCAATCGCCCATTTTGCCACTCGACCAGTTGCATCCCTGTTGTTCAGAATTTATGACAATGGAGCGTCGTTGATGACTGTAATCGAATGATTTGAGAAATAATGTGCAACCTTCTTTGTGGTCAAGTAAATTCCATAAACAAGCTTCTGATAATGCGGATATCTCTGCTTGGATGGAGTCAAGACTTTAGAAATATAATACACTGGGCGCTGAACCTTGTAGGCTTTACCTTATTCTTCCCGCTTGACCGTGAGTACTGTACTGACAACTTGTTTAGTGGCTGCAATATAAAGAAGTAAAGGCTCTTTTCTGATTGGGGCAGCGAGCAACGGCTGGGTGGAAAGTAGGACTTTGACCTCTGCAAACGCCGCGTCAGCTTCAGGAGTCCACTCGAACTTATCAGATTTCTTCATCAGTCGGTAAAGAGGCAATGCCTTTTCACCGAGATGAGAGATGAATCGACTCAAAGCGGCCAAACAACCAGTGAGCTTCTGAACGTCATGCACACGCACTGGGCGCTTCATTCAGAGGATTGCACCAACTTTCTCTGGGTTTGCATCGATCCCTCGTTCGGAAACAAGGAATCCGAGTAACTTTCCACCCGGGACTCCGAATGTGCACTTCGACGGATTAAGCTTGATATCATATCTCCTCAGATTGGCAAAGGTTTCAGCAAGGTCAGTCAGCAGGTCGGAACCTTTACGCAACTTAACCACGATGTCATCCATATATGCTTCCACATTCCGACTGATTTGAGTGAGCAGGCACTTTTGAATCATCCTCATAAATGTGGCACCAACATTCTTGAGACCGAATGTCATGGTAACATAGCAAAAGCACCCGTATGGGGTGATAAAAGCCGTTTTTATTTCGTCGGGTCCATACAGTCAGATCTGATGATACCCGGAATATGCATCCAGAAAAGACAAACGCTCACACCCCGCAGTTGAGTCGACAATCTGGTTTTCGCGGGGGAGAGGGAAATGATATTTTGGGCAGGCCCGACTGATATGCTTGAAATCAATGCACATGTGAAGTGAATCGTCCTTCTTGGGGACCATGACAACATTCGCGAGCCGCTCGGAGTGGTAAATCTCGCGTATGAACTCAGCTGACAGAAGCCGAGCCACCTCCTCGCCGATTGCCTTTCTGTTCTCCACGGCGGACCGACGGAGATGCTCTTTAATGGGTAATATATGGCATCGTCCAATCGGGGATGACGACCAAAACCTCCATGATCAGGTCGACCACGGCTGGAATCTCGACTTCAGTCGGATCGGCGGAGCTTTTTGGTTGCGGCAGCTCTTCTGTGAAAGGATCCTCTTGAACTGATGGTGTGTGAAGATGCTCTAGGAACACATTGCTGGGAATGGGCTCCCGCTTAGAACCTATCTTCGCCAGGTCATCAGCTGCTTGATTCTTCAGTCGAGGTATATGGTGGAGGTCTAACCCTTCAAACTTCTTTTCTAACTTTCTTACTGCATTGCAATATCTAGTCATGGCTGGGCTCCTGATGTCCCACTCTATCATCACTTGATTGACCACTAAGTCTGAGTCGCTATAAACCATTAGGCGACGGACGCCGAGTGAAATGGACATACACAACCCATACAGAACTAACTCATATTAAGCATCATTATTGGGGGAATCAAAGTGAATCTGGAGAACGTAACTGAGCTTGTCGCCTCGGGGGGATACCAGTACTACCCCAGCACCAGAACCATTCAGCATCTTGGAACCGTCAAAGAACATAGTCCAATGCTCCGAGTGAATCTGAGTCGGTTGTTGCTGCTCAACCCACTCGATGAGGAAATCGGCTATTGCTAGGGACTTGATTGCTTTTGCCTCAAATTTGATATCCAATGGAAGGAGCTCAATCGCCCATTTTGCCACTCGACTAGTTGCATCCCTGTTGTTCAGAATTTCTGACAATGGAGCATCACTGACGACTGTAATCAAATGATCTGAGAAATAATGTGCAACCTTCTTTGTGGTCAAGTAAATTCCATAAACAAGCTTCTGATAATGCAGATATCTCTGCTTGGATGGAGTCAAGACTTCAGAAATATAATATACTGGGCGCTGAACCTTGTAGGCTTTACCTTCTTCTTCCCACTCGACCGTGAGTACTGTACTGACAACTTGTCTAGTGGCTGCAATATAAAGCAGTAAAGGCTCTTTGCTGATTGGGGCAGCGAGCACCGGCTGGGTGGAAAGCAGGGCTTTGAGCTCTGCAAATGCCGCGTCAGCTTCATGAGTCCACTCGAACTTATCAGCTTTCTTCATCAGTCGGTAAAGAGGCAATGTGATGACCCACAAGTGTAGGGTATCTATCATAGCCTTTTCGATAAGTAAGAGTGTCGAACCCAACGAGGAGTAGAAGGAAATGATAAGCAATTTTCAGTAAGGTATTCTCTGCAAGCATTGAAATTATCGGTAACAAGTAGCTTTGTGATAAGGTAATTTGTAACGAGTAGCAAGTAATAAAAGTAAACAAGGTGCAGCCAGATGGCCTAATCCTTTTTGTAGCAAAGTACAAGCCTTGAAAAACTCTTATATGAAGGAAAGCGCTCCCGAGGACACATGGGTAATATCGTCAAGCTAGTTTTCATCACGTTCATATGATTCGCGTTCGGTACTTTGATAATTTGATATGTGGGTGGACCGGTGATTGGGTACTGCCCTTACTTGGACAAGCATCCCACTTATGATTAACCCCTATTGCAAGCATCCGCAACTACAATAGAAGTATTAAGGTAAACCTAACCATAGCATGAAACATATGGATCCAAATCAGCCCCTTACGAAGCAACACATAAACTAGGGTTTAAGCTTCTGTCACTCTAGCAACCCATCATCTACTCATTACTTCCCAATGCCTCCCTCTAGGCCCAAACAATGGTGAAGTCATGTAGTCGACGTTCACATGACACCACTAGAGGGATGACAACATACATCTCATCAAAATATCGAACGAATACCAAATTCACATGACTACTTATAGCAAGACTTCTCCCATGTCCTCGGGAACAAACGTAATTACTCACAAAGCATATTCATGTTCATAATCAGAGGGGTATTAATATGCATAATGGATCTGAACATATGATCTTCCACCAAGTGAACCAACTAGCATCAACTACAAGGAGTAATCAACACAACTAGCAACCCACAGGTACCAATCTAAGGTTTGGATACAAAGATTGGATACAAGAGATGAACTAGGGTTTGAGATGAGATGGTGCTGGTGAAGATGTTGATGGAGATTGACCCCCTCCCGATGAGAGGTTCGTTGGTGACGACGATGGTGATGATTTCCCCCTCCCGGAGGGAAGTTACCCTGGCAGAACAGCTCTGTCGGAGACCTAGATTGGTTCCGCCAAGGTTCTGCCTTGTGGCGGCGGAGTTTCTTCCCGAAAGCTTGCTTATGATTTTTGCTTTACGAAAGACTCCATATAGCCAAAGATGGGCATCAGAGGGCCACCAGGGGGCTCACGAGGCAGGGGGCACGCCCAGGGGGGTAGGGCGCGCCCCCACCCTCGTGGACGGTGGGTGGCCCCCCTCTGGTACTTCTTGCGCCCAATATTTTATATATATTCTGAAACATGCTCCCGTGAAGTTTCAGGACTTTTGGAGATGTGCCGAATAGGTCTCTATATTTGCTCCTTTTCCAGCCCATAATTCCAGCTGCCGACATTCCCCCTCTTCATGTAAACCTTGTAAAATAAGAGAGAATAGGCATAAGTATTGTGACATAATGTGTAATAACAACACATAATGCAATAAATATCGATATAAAAGCATGATGCAAAATGGACGTATCAACTCCCCCAAGCTTAGACCTCGCTTGTCCTCAAGCGAAAGCCGATATCGAAAAATATGTCCACATGTTTAGAGATAGTGGTGTCGATAAAAATAAAATACGGACATGAGGGCATCATGATCATTCTTAGAACAACAATATATATATATAGTCATATGATCTCTTATGCTAAAGTAACAATTCAATCACAATTTCAACTCTGAATCATAAACTTCATTGAAACTAACAAACTATAATCTCAGTCATTGAAGCAATTACAATTTATCATACCATAGGAAAGAGTCAATATAAGAGCTTTTCAGCATGTCCATGATGACCCACAAGTATAGGGGATCTATCGTAGTCCTTTCGATAAGTAAGAGTGTCAAAACCAACGAGGAGCAGAAGGAAATGATAAGCGGTTTTCAGCAAGATATTCTCTGCAAGAACTGAAATTATAGGTAATAGATAGTGTTGTGATAAGATAATTTGTAACGAGCAACAAGTAACAAAAGTAAATAAAGTGCAGCAAGGTGGCCCAATCCTTTTTGTAGCAAAGGACAAGCCTGGACAAACTCTTATATAGAAGAAAGCGCTCCCGAGGACACATGGGAATTATCGTCAAGCTAGTTTTCATCACGTTCATATGATTCGCGTTTGTTACTTTGATAATTTGATATGTGGGTGGACCGGTGCTTGGGTACTGTCCTTACTTGGAAAAGCATCCCACTTATGATTAACCCCTATTGCAAGCATCCGCAAATACAACAGAAGTATTAAGGTAAACCTAACCATAGCATGAAACATATGGATCCAAATCAGCCCCTTACGAAGCAACGCATAAACTAGGGTTTAAGCTTCTGTCACTCTAGCAACCCATCATCTACTTATTACTTCCCAATGCCTCCCTCTAGGCCCAAACAATGGTGAAGTGTCATGTAGTGGACGTTCACATGACACCACTAGAGGGATGACAACATACATCTCATCAAAATATCGAACGAATACCAAATTCACATGACTATTAATAGCAAGACTTCTCCCGTGTCCTCAGGAGCAAACGTAACCACTCACAAAGCATATTCATGTTCATAATCAGAGGGGTATTAATATGCATATAGGATCTGAACATATGATCTTCCACCAAATAAACCGACTAGCATCAACTACAAGGAGTAATAAACACTACTAGCAACCTACAGGTACAAATCCCAAACTTAGAGACAAGAATTGGATACAAGAGATGAACTAGGGTTTGAGAGGAGATGGTGCTGGTGAAGATGTTGATGGAGATTGGCCCCCTCCGATGAGAGGAGCGTTGGTGATGACGATGGCGATGATTTCCCCCTCCCGGAGGGAAGTGTCCCCGGCAGAACAGCTCCGCCAGAGCCCTAGATTGGTTCCGCCAAGGTTTCGCCTCGTGGCGGCGGAGTCTCGTCCCGAAAGCTAGCTTATGATTTTTTCTCAACGGAAGACTCCATATAGCAAAATATGGGCATCGGAGGGCCACCAGGGGGCCCACGAGGAAGGGGGGCGCGCCCAGGGGGTAGGGCGTGCCCCCCACCCTCGTGGCTGGTGAGTGGCCCCCTCTGGTACTTCTTGCGCTCAGTATTTTTTATATATTCTGGAAATAACTTCCGTGAAATTTCAGGACTTTTGGAGCTGTGCATAATATGTCTCTAATATTTGCTCCTTTTCCAGCCTAGAATCCCAGTTGCCAGCATTCACCCTCCTTATGTAAACCTTGTAAAATAAGAGAGAATAGGCATAAGTATTGTGACATAATGTGTAATAACATGCCATAATGCAATAAATATCGATATAAAAGCATGATGCAAAATGGACGTATCAACTCCCCCAAGCTTAGACCTCGGTTGTCCTCAAGCGAAAGCCGAAATCGAAAAATATGTCCACATGTTTAGAGATAGAGGTGTCGATAAAAATAAAATACGGACATGAGGGCATCATGATCATTCTTAGAACAGTAGCTTATATAATTATTGTCATATGATCTCTTATGCTAGAGTAACAATTCAATCACAATTTCAAGTATGAATCATAAACTTCATTGAAAACTAACAAACTATAATCTCAGTCATTGAAGCAATTGCAATTTATCATAACATAGGAAAGAGTCAATATAAGAGCTATTCTGCAAGTCCACATACTCAACTATCATATAGTCTTTCACAATTGCTAACACTCACACAATATTTATGGGTATGAAGTTTTAATTGGACACAGAGAAAGATAGGGGCTTATAGTTTTGCCTCCCAACGTTTTACCTCAAGGGTAATGTCAACAATAATTGTTCATGAAGACTCACATCCAATTAGCTATATATATCAAGATCTTTCCAACATATTGTGCTTGCCAAAGGATAAAATGTAAAAGGAAAGGTGAAGATCACCATGACTCTTATATAAGGTAGAAGACAAAAGTAAAAGATAGGCCCTTCGAAGAGGGAAGTAGAGGTTGTCATGCGCTTTTATAGTTGGATGCACAAAATCTTAATGCGAAAGAACGTCACTTTATATTGCCACTTGTGATATGGACCTTTATTATGCAGTCCGTCGCTTTTATTTCTTCCATATCACAAGATCGTATAAAGCTTATTTTCTCCCACACTAATAAGTCATACATATTTAGAGAGCAATTTTTATTGCTTGCACCGATGACAACTTACTTGAAGGATCTTACTCAATCCATAGGTAGATATGGTGGACTCTCATGGCAAAACTGGGTTTAGGGATATTTGGAAGCACAAGTAGTATCTCTACTTGGTGCAAAGAATTTGGCTAGCATGAGGAGAAAGGCAAGCTCAATCATGTTGGATGATCCATGACAATATAATTTATCTCATATGTAAGAAAACATAACCCATTATGTTGTCTTCCTTGTCCAACGTCAACTCTTTAGCATGTCATATTTTAATGAGTGCTCACAATCATAAAAGATGTCCAAGATAGTATATTTATATGTGAAGACCTCTCTTTCTTTATTACTTCCTATTAATTGCAATGATGACCAAAACTATGTTTGTCAACTCTCAACAACTTTTATTCATCATACTCTTTATATGTGAGCTCATTACTCTCCATAAGATCCATATGATCTCTTTTTATTCTTTCTTTTTCTTTTATTCGCTCAAGATCATAGCAAGATAATCAAGCCCTTGACTCAACACTAATCTTTATTATATAGCTCACGGACTCGATTAAATAGAGGGATCATAAAGCAAAACTCAAAACTAGATCATACTAAAACTTTATTCTACTAGATCAAGATATTATCAAAAGGCTCGAACTAAGAAAAATGGTTAAGATAAAAGTGATGGTGATACGATACCGGGGCACTCCCCCAAGCTTGGCAGTTGCCAAGGGGAGTGCCCATACCCGATGCTCAGTTCTTCTTTGTTGGTGAAGAAGGTGATGGTTTTGTTGATGGCGTAGGCTTCTTCCTTAATTTGCGCTTGAGGACAGAATTTTGCTCCCTTAGGTCATCGATCTCCTGCCCCAGGCTCAGTATTTTTTTGCATAGTTCCTGCTTGTTTTCCTGCAAGAGGCGAAAAGTGATAAACTCGATCTTAGGTTTCTTTACTCTATCCGTGAGGCTTGACTTTTTGAACTCCACATGCATGTCCCCAGGTTGAGGTAATGGGACTTCATCTTCTTCTGAGCTCGTCTCCTCCCTTCCCTTGGGTTCCTAGTCCTCTTCTTCTTACGTAGTGCAACCACAATGCTCCACATCCCCATAGACCTTAGGATCTACAAGGTAACACTACAAAAAAAGACACATCCGTGACATTTTGGGCCGAACGAATTTTTTTTCTGTCATACATATGACACTTCTATGACGATAATTGTGAAAAAACCTGGTATCATCATAGATGTGGTGGGCTCCTACTTCTATGACAAAAAATCATGACAAAAAATGGGCTTTTCGTCCTGGGCGGGCCGGAGACGCAGCTGCATGACATTCTTTGGGCCGTCCATGACGGAAAAAACCGTGGTATAAGCGAGGGCGAGGAAAATTTCAGGGAGTTCCCGGTTACGGTGGGAGGTCGGGGGCCGAGCGATGCGTGTTTCTCTCGTACACGTACGCGCGTGTGTGCGAGGCGTTGGCTCTAACTGAACTCGAGCGAGGCGTTGGGCTCTAACTGAACCCGAGCGATTGCACTGCAGGCTACGTGTTACTGAACCCAAGCGATCGATCAATGTCTGTTAACTGAACCCGATCGAGTGATTCCTTCGCTACTGCTGCTAACTGAAGCCGGTCGATGCTGCCTCTGGATGAACAGTGATCCCGATCGATCGAGCCGGTTGGGGCTGGATGAACAGGACCACCCCGTGGAGGGTAGGATGAACAGTAGACGGTGGAGGGCAGGATGAATAGTAGCCCGTGGAGGGGTGGTTGAACAGGAGCCCATGGAGAGGGCTGGTTGAACAGTAGCCGGTGGAGTAGCGCGCGGTGGTGGCTGGATGAACAGGAGCCCGTGGATGAACAGTCGCAGGTGGAGGCTGGAGGAGGTCGATGGTGGATGAACAGTAGCTCGTGGAGGCTGGAGGGGGTCGACGGTGGAGATGAACAGTATCCCGTGGATTCCCGTTTTGCGGTACGCCACACCCCTCCCTATGAACAGGACCCCCGTTTCGACGTAGCGCTCCAACACAAGTCCGTTTCGTCCGTTTTGCGGTACGCCACACCCCTCCCAATAATCAGGACCCCCGTTTCGACCGTAGGAGGTCCGTTTCCTCCGTTTTGCGGTACGCCAGACCTCCCGATCAACAGGACCCCGTTCCGAACGTAGGAGGTCCGTTTCCTCCATTGTGCGGTACGGCAGGCCTCGTTTCCATCGCCTGTTCCGTCCAAGCCTCCCGATGAACACGACCACACATTCCGTTCCGACCCAGCCGGTTGGCTCCCATGCGTTCCGTTGCCTCCCGATGAACACGACGCTTTCCGTTGCCTCCCCATGAACACGACACATTCCGTTGCCTCCCCATGAACACGACGCATTTTGTTGCCTCCCCATGAACACGACGACGACGCTGTTTCTCCATTCTGACCCAGCCATGTCAACGAGCCCTCGCCATACGTATGCGCGAGTAGGCATTCGAGACCCTGCCCGTATGTACACATACGTGGCCGTAATTTTCTTTCTTGCAGCCTGGCCGCCTCTACTACGACACGTGCATGCCTCTACATCCACCAGTATATATGTACGTACACGTTCGCGACCAGAATGACAACGCTACATATGCTTCGACCAGGTGGGTCCCGACTGTCAGGCACTTCCTTGCGTGCGAAGATGTAGCTGGTGGGTCCCAGCAGTCAGGGGGCGAAATACAGTGGCCCGTCCGGTGGGTCCCCACTGTCAGGTGGAGGAATAATTATTTTGCACGTAATAAGGAGGCACTTCCTTGCTTGCCGTGGACCCAGCTGTCAGCCTCTCCACGTACAGTCCATGTCCCGATGGAAGCCGTTCCTTGACCACGTTGACCACGCCGCGCCGAGAGCACCAGGGCGGTGGGCGACGGCGAGGCCTAGGAAGGGGACGACGTGGAGCCGGGGAAGACGCGGCAGTGGATGCCCACGCATAGAGAGTATGAGGGCACTGGTTCGCTGCGGTGTGAGGCTTGCCGTCGCCACAGAGTAACAGGGGGTGTGGGTGAGTAGAGGGATGGCCTGGCCAGCGGTGGGAGTAGTAGGGTGCGGTGAGGCCTCCGCCGCATCGCAACCGGCCACGGGAGGCAGGAGCACGAGGCACGACCAGCGCTGGTTTGGGCGGCTGAGCAAGAAGACCAGATGTTGAAGAAGCACTAAGGCCGTTGGATGGACATCGTACGGTCACTGGAGCTAGAATCGTCCATATTGACTAAGTTGACAAAGCCCTCCGTCCCAGTCAACTTAGCAGGCCCACAAGTCAGCCTGCCACTATACTGGGTCCCAGCTAACAGGGGGAGTATTCATTTTTTTATGCGTAATAAGGAGGCACTTCCTTGCGTGCGAAGATATAGCTGGTGGGTCCGAGCTTGTCAGCGGCGGTAACGTTTTGTCGCGAAATACAGAGGCCCTTTCGGTGGGTCCCTGATGTCAGGTGGAGGAATCATTATTTTGCGCGTAATAAGGAGGCATTTCCTTGCATGCGGCCGTGGACCCAGCTGTCGGCCTCTCCACGTACAGTCCACTTCAGATGCATGTCGGTCATTGACCATGTTGACCAGCCGCGCGAGAGCACCAGGGCGGTGGACGACGGCGAGGCCTAGGAAGGGAACGACACGGAGGCAGGGAAGACTGGCAGTTGTTTCCCACGCGAAGGGGAGTATGACTGTACGGGGGTTTACTGGTTCGTCTGCCGTCGCCGGTGAATAACAGCAGGTGTGGGTGAGTAGAGGGTTGGCTAGGCCAGCGATGGGAGTACGGTGGGGAGGTGAGGCCTGCGCGGCAGCACAGCCGACCGCGGGGAGGAGGGAGTAGGCAGTCCCGCCGGCGTTTGTTTGAGTGGCTGGAGCAGAAAGAGCAGAGATTGAAGAAGCATGACGGCCGTTGGATGGACATCCAACAGTCACTGCTTGTGCGTCAACCTTTTTTTAGGAAAGCCTCAAATCTGTGGAAAACAGCATACAACCCATCTGCCATTATTTCTAATAATTTTCAGCCCATTTGCTAATTCTTAAGGTTTTTTTGGAGCCCATATTCTTTTTGTTAGCATTACAGCCCAAATTGTGGCCACGGTTAAAAAATTATATGAAATTTTGCATATTTCGGTGCGGTCCGAAGTGTTTTTAATTCCGAAATTTCGACTCTCACATTCAAACTGATTTTAAAAATAAATGTATATCAATATAAAATCCAACAAATTCTCCACGCATAAAAATTAATGTAATTTAAAATCTTGAAATGAAAAAAAAGATATTTGCAACTAATTGCCGGTTTGACGTGTTTTAAAAATGTACAGCTCCATTTCTCATTACTGATGGGCCATTTTCTCGGCTAGCCGAATGAAAGCTCTCCTCGTCTTGAAAGATTTGCAGCCCAACTGGCCTGACAAAGCGACTTACTTGGCAAATCACAAAAAAACTGGCTGTGGCTGTGGACCCAGCTGTCAGCCTCTCCACGTACAGTACTCTTCCGATGGAAGTCGTTCCTTGACCACATTGACCACACCGCGCGGAGAGCACCACGGCGGTGGACGACGGCGAGCTAGGAAGGGGATGACGCGGAGCCAGGGAAGACGCGTCAGTGGAAGCCCGTGCGGAGAGGAGTATGAGGGTTCACTGGTTTGGCTGCGGTGTGAGGCTGCCGTCGCCGCAGGGCCTGGCCAGCGGTGGGAATAGTAGGGGGCGGTGAGGCCTCCGCGGCAGGCACAACCGACCACGGGAGGCAGGAGCATGCGGCACGACCGGCGCTGCTTTGGGCGGCTGGAGCAAGAAGACCAGGGGTTGAAGAAGCACTACGGCCGTTGGATGGACATCGTACGGTCACTGGAGCTAGAATCGTTCATATTGACTAAGTTGACAAAGCCCTCCGTCCCCGTCAACTTTGTTGGCCCACAAGTCATCCTGCCACTATGGTGGGTCCCAGCTAGCACGGGGGTATTCATTTTTTTGTGCGTAATAAGGAGGCACTTCCTTGCGTGTGAAGATATAGCTGGTGGGTCCGACATGTCAGCGGGGGAACTTTTTTTCGTGAAATACAGAGGCCATTCCGGTGGGTCCCAGCTGTCAGGTGGAGGAATCATTATTTTGCGCGTACAGTCCACGGCCGATGGATGTCGTTTGTTGACCAAGTTGACCAGGCCGCGCCGTGAGCACCATGGCGGTGGACGATGGCGCGGCCTAGGAAGGGAACGACACGGAGCCGGGGAAGACTCGGCAATGGTTGCCCACGCGGTGGGGAGTACGAGGGTTTACTGGTCCGGCTGCCGTCGCCGGAAAATAACAGGAGGTGTGGGTGAGTAGAGGAATGGCCTGGGCACCAATGAAGTAGGGTGGGGCGGTGCGGCCTGTGCGGTAGCACAGCCAGCCACGGGAGGCGGGATGAGGTAGTCCCATCGGAGCTGGTTTGGGCGCCTGGAGCAAGAAGATCAGATATTGAAGAAGCAGCACGGCCGTTGGATTAACATCCAATGGTCACTGCTGCTAGAATCGTTTGTGGACTAAGTTGACAAAGCCAAAGTACACGTCAACCTAGTAGACCCACAAGTCAGCCTCCAAATATGTTCCAAACAGCATACAGCCCGAAATTTCTAGCCAGATTCAAATTAATTTTAAATCTAAATATACCTTAATTTAAATTCAATGAAATTTTACCCGCACAAAAACAATTAAATTTAAAATATCAAAATCCGAAAGAAAACAGTATTTTGGAACTAATTGTCTGTTTGCTGTATTTTTTCATTTTACATCCCATTTATTATTATTTATAGCCCATTTCTTATTACTTATAGCCCATTTTCTGGGCAAAATGCATCCCTCCTTGTCTTGAAAGATTTCCGGCCCAGCAGGGCGTAGAAAAGCAAGTAGGCCTACGTTGGTTATTCTACACAAAACAAAATAGCTGGCTAGCAATTTTCAGAAAGGAAAAAAAGCAAACTGGGCTGGTCATGTGCTAAACATATGAAATAAAAGCCTGGGCTAGACGGGCCACGGGTCCCGCACAACCTAGTTGATACCCTTCTCCGTCCCGAAAAAACAAAATTACTGTGCGCGCTGCTGGGTCCCTACTGTCATCCTCACCATGTACAGTCATCTCCTTATTCCTCTCGGTTGTTGACTATGTTGACAACACCGGAGGGTGGCGCCGCGGCGAGCGAACCAAGGCGGAGGACGATGGTGAGGCCTCGGACGGGAACGAACAGGAGCCGGGGCAGATCACAGCCAGCCGTGGGAGGCGGGAGCAGGCGGTCCCGCGGGCGCTGGTTTGGCTTTGGCGGCTCGAGGAAGAAGAGACTGAAGAAACGCGACAGACGTTGAATGTCAATTCAACGGTCAAGGTTGGCACAATCGTTTTGTTGACTAAGCGGACACCAAGTAGCATACTTTTTTATATATAGGAAGAAAACTGCGAGGAAAATGCGTTCGTCTGCCGTCCTCCTCACAGGGAACATTCGCCACATAAGTGACTAGCACCCTTGGTTTTCAACCGAGAGGTCTTGGGTTCGAGTCCCAGGAACTCTCAATTTTGTCCTCCTTCCTTCCTCGCAAAAAAGGGAAAGAAAATCAAAGACTTGGGAAGGCGTACAGAACAAGCTAGTGTACCAGTAATGAGACGTTGCCGAGTTTTAGAAAAAAGAAAGACGTGCTCCTGTAGCTGGTTCGAATCCAAACCTAGACTATGACTATATATGGTGCTATGCTACTCTGCAAGTAATGAAACTGACATATCCAACGTTCGCTTCTCCTCTTCTCTACTTACTCTGCCTAGCATCAGAAGCTCTGGCCGCAGCAACCATGTCCGCTGGCTGCTCGTCCACCTGCTCTTCAGCAGGCAAAAAACCAGATATGCGCCAAGTCGCAACACGTACCATCGCCTGTGGGTCTCATCACACCCTCGCCGGCACGCGCACCGCAGCCGATTGCTCATCGTAATCCGTTGCCGTTGGTGTGGTGCCACTGCTGCAAATCATGCAGAGTCATCCGTCGCGTCTCAACCACAATCCGCAACTCTGGCCGAGTCTTCTACAAATGCCCGAATCATGGGGTAATAATATGTTTAAGTGTTGTTCTGCTGCTTTCAGTTGCTGATTTTTTTAATAGTTTCGTTGATGATCTACCAATTTGATTCGTGCAGAAAAGGGAAGATTTGTGTGATTTGTATTTCTGGGAAGTTGCTGATGTGGGGGAATGCAACTACACTGATTATTTGGTTAGCCGAGGAATCCCAATACTAGTAGGTTGGGGTGTTGGGCAAGTAACTGAAGGAACGACATAAGAGGAAGATGCAGAACAGAAGTTTAAAGATGCAGTTCCTCTGATCATGGCAAAGCAACAGCTGCTGAACGACCTTGACAACAATGAGGAGATGAAAGAGCTTGTGAAGATAATGGGCAAAATCGATGTGCTCTGTAGGATGATTGTCTCTTTATTTGCAGCGTATGTAGCACTCGTGATGTATTCAGTGGCTACGACATGAGCACTTTGCTGAAACTAGTAATGAATGAAACCTGTGTAGCAGGCTGGGCGTAGTGTTATGAACATCTAATGATTTTTATTAACGGAAATCAGGGGGTATCCCCTTTTGCTCATATAAATAAATAAATAGCAGAGGCCCTGTCGGGTCAGCTTTGTTCTCATTCGAAGACGTCGAGAAAATTGCAGTCCAATAGCAAACTATGTCATCAAATTCAAGTTTCACAGCCAAATATGAGTACAACTAAACAACAATGTCATCATGTTTTAGTTGTCATACAATCACCAAACACAAATCAGCATACATAACAAGTGATGTTCTCACAACAAAATACTAAACAACATGTTCATCAGGTTTCAGTTGTCATAGCAAACACAATTTCACATAGTAGATAAAAAAATGTCTTCTGACAGGCAAATACGACAAAAGCAATGTAATCATCATCCGCAGCAGCAGCGTCAACATCTTCGCCATGTGTATCAGTCTGAATCATAATTCCCCATGGTGTCATCTTCTTCTTCATCCTCAACGTCCTCGAACGTTGGCTTCTTCTTGATCAACTCTTGTATGTCCACATCACGACAGGCAATCTTTTCGCCGACGTCATTGACGTGATGGTTCTCAAAGATATTAGGAACATCTGTGTTATCTTGTACATCCGGAGCAGTGTAAGCATCATCTTGTTGTGCAACTTCATTAAACGAATTCCTCTGCTCAAACCTTTGCAATACTCTCCAGTCATTGTTACGTGCAAATGTGTCTTCCAAGAAAAATATCTGTGTTGCTTGATTTGCCAAAATAAAAGGCTCGCTGGTCTGGTACGCCGCCTTGACATTGCTGGATTTGAAATAATCATCAACTCTGGGTTTTGTGATCCTGGAAAACAGGTTATACCAATGACAGCACAACAGAACCACACACCGATGATCCTCGAAACTGGAGATATACTGCAACTGAATAATGTCTGTTATGTTAGCATACATTTCAGTTGTCTCTTTGTCATACGTATTCGTGCTCATAATGGGACTGTTTTGTGTCTTCCTGCCTTCATCTCGTGCAAGGGTGTTGTAGCGCACATCTCCAACAACGCAAGATTCATAATGTCTTACCCGAGTATCAGGACCCATTGCTAGTGAATAAAGGGCATCATCAACTGCCTGCCCATCCTCTTGCATCTTCTTAACCTATGGTTAGAAAATAGACAAGCTGATCATCTTATGTACTCAATATATTAAAAAAACTGACAGTGCACTTCAAAAGCTTACATGGTTCTTGAACCATTTTGCAAATCCTGCCATAAACAGTTTGTCAATGTTTCTTGGATTTTGCGGCAGTAACTCCTCTTGTAGATGCTACACAACATAGTGATCGCGTCAAACATCTAAATATATAAGAATGTGCTGCAAGTTTAGTAGATTATGATGTATAAGCTGCAGTACTGCACTTACTTGATATAAGGTAGTATCTCAGGACAGTTATTCAACACATACCAAACCATTTTGTCCAAATCTTTAGGTTTGTCCTCTTGTCGACTCTTCCCTATAACTCGAACAGAATAATCGAAAACATTGAGCCCGGGATTGTATTCACCCACCTCTTTGCTAAGCTGATCAGCTATTTCAATGTATTTTGAGCAGAATGTCAATGCTTCTATAGCAATGTAGGCCTCTGCAATGGAACCCTCGGGTCTAGCTCTGTTCCTAACATAGCCCTTGAAAGTGCCTAGCCGCCTTTCAATAGGGTACATCTAGCCATACTGTACTGGACCTCTAAGTAGTGCCTCATCAGGTAGATGACCAGCCAAATGCACCATCACATCAAAGAAGGCTAGAGGATATATCTTCTCAAGGTCGCATAGGATAGTTGGTATCTTGTCTCTAAGATGCTCCAAAGCATCTATCCTGATATTCCTACTGCAGAGTTCCCTGAAGAATTGTCCCAACTCTGCAACTGCTCTGTATAAGTCAGGGCGGCCCAATCCTCTAAGGATAACAGGTAAAACCCTTTGAAGTAGGACGTGGCACTCATGAGTTTTCAACCCTTGTACCTTGTTTCCATCTGCACTGACTCTCCTTTCAGGGTTGGAAGCAAATCCATGTGGGAATCTCACACGTGACAGGACCTCGCAGAATTCTTTTCTTTTTACCTTGTCCAAGACGTACACAACTGGTGCCATATCCCGTGGTTTACCTTCATCTTGCACCTGCAAATCCTTTCTGATACCCAGGTGTGTCAAATCAATCCTAGATTTTAAGGTATCTTTCGTCTTGCCTTCAACATTAAGAAGTGTGCCGATAATGCTGTCACATATATTTTTCTCGATGTGCATCACATCAAGATTATGCCTTAGATCCAAATCTTTACAATACTCCAAGTCCCACAAAGTGGACCAGCGGGTAAACAATAATCTCTCTTCTACCCTGCCACGCTTCCTTTTCCTGCTACCATTACCAGGATGGTTTCCTGGTGTAATATGCCTGACCTTCTCTAATTCCACTTGCAACTCATCGGCAGTGAGCCTCTTTGGCGCATCACGGTTTTCATGCTTTGCATTGAACACATGTCTTTGGTATTTTCTAGGATGCGACTTGTCCTTGGCAAGGAAACGGCAGTGTCCAATGTAACAGATCTTGCTAAGTATTGCGTATGACAGCGGATTCCTGTCACAGCGAACACATGCATTGAAACCATGTGTCGTTCGCCCTAACATAGTGCCCAAAGTAGGATAATCATGAATGCACCAAATTATAACAGCATGAAGAAAGAAATCAGTTGGTGGGCTGCTATATAGGTCTCGAGTGAGAACACCCTTCCATAGCTGTTGAAGTTCCTCCAAAAGAGGCTCCATGAACAAATCAAAATCCTTTCCAGGACTTTTTGGACCTGGGATGAGCAAGGCCATCATGTAGTTTGATTCTTTGGTGCATACATTTGGAGGCATGTTGTAAGGGATAACAAGCACTATCCACATGCTATATGTGGCGCTCTGGTGGCCAAATGGGTTAAATCCATCTGAAGCTAAGCCAATTCCAATGTTTCTCGGGTCAGCAGCAAACTCTTTGTGTTTATCATTGAAGATTTTCCACTCACTACCATGAGATGGATGGCTCATTACATTCTGATCTCTGTACTCCTGGTTCCTAGAATGCCACAACACATCCTCTCTTGTTTCAGCATCATGAAACAACCTCTGCAATCTTGGTGTAATTGGAAAATGTCTCAGAACATTATGAGGAATCCTCTTCACAGCATCGCCATCTTTCCATCTTGATGATTTGCATTTCGGGCATTCACTTAAGTTGGCATAATCCTTCCGGAACAGAACACAATTATTCTTACAAACATGGATCATATCATATCCAATTCCAACTGCACGAAGGAAATTCTTCATTTTACTGTAGGTGTGTGGCAGCTCAGACGCATCTGGGAAAGATTCGTGGAAAGCAGCCAACATCGCATCGAATGATTTGTTGGTCATCCGCTCAGATGTCTTCACCTGAAGAAAGGTGACCATAGCTGAGAATACTGACAGCTTATTTCCTGGGGTGATAGCAACGTTGCATTGTTCCAACATGCGGGCCCACCATTTTTCTTCTGCAGGTGACAGTTCACAGAATGCACGAGAATTTCGTAGCATTGTTTCAATGTTGGTCAAACTCACAGGCTCCGCCACCACCACCTCCTCCTCCTCTTCCACCTGAGCATCAGGAAGATCAAGATGGTGATCTGCTGCTTCCACGTAGTCAATAACATTGACGTTCACAGCTTCACGATGATGAACCCACCTAGTATATATGACCGACATCCCATACAAGTGTAGATGATTTTGCACAATTGACTGGGGTCTTGTAACTGAATTCATACAACTGCTACACGGGTAGAGCACATCTGATTTCGGACCACCGTACTCAGCTCTGATAAAGTTCATGAAGTTTTCAGCCCCCTCGACATATGCAGCAGAGAATCTTCGAGCAGAAGTTATCCAAGTCCTGTCCATCTGTTAGCCATACCAATTAGTTCTTCTACTAGATATTACAGGAAAAACATATATGCTTTTTTATGAAGTCCAGAAAAAAAATACCTAGGTTGATGTCTAAAGCTATGGCAAGATATTTGGACGAGCAGATCTAAGTAACAAAATATATGTAAAGCTAATTCAGCAAACAGATTTGAGTGCCAAATTATGGCAGGCTGTTTCAGCAGTCAATGACGCCGAGCACACAACCATCGAACTATCAAAGGCCATCGCAGCAACAAAGATTGAGTATAAAATGGTGTAGAGCTATTTTAGCTAACAGATTGGCTACTAGACCATGGCAATCTACGTCACAATAAATATATGGCAGGATATTTTAGCAACTAATCGGCCTTGGCATGCCATCTCAGCTAAGCAGATTGAGTGCAGAACAGGGCAAGGAAGCTTCTTAAGCAGAGCATATTGACAGTAAACTACTTCGGCAAACAGTGACATTAACAGCGTCTATCAGCTAACATTCAGTGCTACACCGACATGAACGGGGCCTCAGTCTAGAATGCGCGTACTATGGGAGAAGCTGACCGCCGTGCGTCTCCACATGAACGTCGCCAGCGGTGGCGGCACTGACCGCCGTGCGCCTCCACAAGAACATAGCCAGAGGTGGCGGCGTGGCTAGAGGACGACAGTCTACGAGAGCGTACTGTGGGAGCGAGAGGATCGCCGAACCGCGACGCCGACGTATCGGCGCGGCGGGGAGGGTGGCTTTGGCGGAGCGAATGGAGTGGAGGGGGACAGGGGGGATGGGGGTTTGGGGAATATTATTGGCTAGTTGGCCGAAGGGCGGTTGAATCAGATTTTGGGGGAATTTTTGGGTGTGGGGGGGGGAGGATTTCGCGCGGTGGGCGGGGGGAGTTTGGCGCATGGTTGGTTTCTCCAAGTGCAGTCCCACGTGTCTGTGAAGAGGCAAGCCGAAGCGCGTTTCGTTTGCGTGAGCCGTGTGCAGGACCGAACATGTGTGGGGTGCAATGCGACCGCGACAGGAGTGCTGTGAGTGTACCGCATTTTTTCCTTTTAAATTAGGTGCTTCGCCCCCTCAAAAAAAATCTGTTGCTTCGCGTGATCCATCGATACTACTACTAGTAATCCGGTAATCCCGACTAAAACGGCGCGCCCAGGTCTTCTCCCGCGCGATATGCTGGGAGGTTGGCTTAGTTGGGTTTTTTAGGACGAGTAATGCTACACCTACGTAATCCCACTTACGTAATTAATGTAATGTGAAACGTGTGAGCTGTTGATTGTAGATTGGGGGGAGGGAGGGGCCCACCACCATGAAAATCAGGGGAGGAGAGAGAGAGAGAGAGGCAATTTACATTAACCCTTTCGTAGGTTCCCGTAGATGTAGAAAGATGTGTCCGATCCTGCAATATAGGCCGTCCGATCTATATCTAACGGATAAGAAGGAAACTATGACAATTTACCCGCAGTCCTCTCCACATTTGCAGATAAGGCTTTCCCTCGTTCATCCTTTTCTCCCACAAGATCTTGATCTTCCGTGCAACGCACGGGCATCTTGCTAGCACTCGTACAATATGTATATTATTGTGAAAGTTCATATACACCGGCCGAGATTAATGCAAACACGGCAGATTTTCATTACATTTCGAACTTTTATAGGACAAAAACAATAAAAGAAACCCGACCCTAGACCTATTCTACGGCGGCGACCGACGTCCTCCATCTGCGATCTCCATGTACGGGGGCGGGGTTCAAGACCCGGGAAGTGAAGGTGCGGTCTCCAGCGAGGAAAAGTAGAACACGGGAGACGGACCGGCCAGTTGGCACACCATGCCTTGCCACCTCCCATGCCCTACTCATCCTTGGAGGAGTCCCCGACCTCGGTGGTGCCAGACGTTGGACGGCGGCAAGTAGGGCGCGTGGCTGACGGTGCTCCCGTCGTCGGCCACCAGCGTGGCCACCGCTTGTGCGGCGACTTGAGCGAGGGCGGCGACCTCGAGCTCCATCCCCGAAGACAAGCTCTCCCGCAGAGCATTCACGCTTGCGGTCATGGCGGATGTGGTTCCAGGTAGGAGGACAATGCACTATGGTGTGGAGGTTAGCTGGGCGTTGCCGCTTTAAGTAGCGCATTCTGGCAAGGCCAAGCGTCCGGGTGGGTCATTAAGTCGCTGGAGTTGGTTCCGCGGGCACCGAGCCACTTAATGACGACATAGGAACGGAAGACATGAATGCGGGCAGCTGGCGCCGGCTGGGAACGCACCGTGCGACGGTGCGAGGGACGAGGGTTTTGGTGTGCCAGGGTAGTTAGCTGCGGTCGTGGCAACGTTGGAGATGCCCTTTGCTCACATGCAATCCCCGCATGTCATTGAAAAAGCAAGACGACCCGGCATGGTCTCAGGTCCATAGGATGCAGTTGGCCACGCTACAGCACTCCGCGGACGCGTCACGGCGCCCCGTGCATCCTCGACGAGCCAGGTGTTGGGGTGTGTTTGGATTGTGGCCAAAGTGCACCTTGCCAAAATTTTGGTCATGACCAAAAGATTGGTCTTTGTTTGGATGGTTGCCTTTTTTTGGCATGCCAATGAACTCTAGCCAACTCTAGTTCATTTTTCTTGCCAATGTCGGCAAAATCATGGGCAATCAATACCTCGACCAAAATTTTGGTCATGACCCAAAGATTGGTCTTTGTTTGGATGGTTGCCATTTCTTTGGCATGCCAATGAACTCTAGCCAACTCAAGTTCATTTTTCTTGCTAATGTCGGCCAAATCATGGGCAACCAATACCTCAACCAAAATTTTGGCTACCCAATGCTTTGATGGGGCAACCTTGGGCACAAACCAAACATACCTTTGGTCGTGCCACAACACTAACACCACTCTCGGCAAACTGAAACCGACCGTGTCTAGCAACGATATGAGCGTGTCGCTCACCGCGGTCGCCGTGTCCAGAGGCGGTGCTGGAGCTGTGCCCCGTTGTTGGCCCCAATGACCCACATGAATGGTTGTCAGTGGCGAGGAGGTCGTGGGCCAGCTCCTCCATTGGACTAGTCTGCGCTAGATCGTCCCGACGGTTGTGCCCCACATGTCTGTTTCCCTGTTTTCCCGGCCATATTCGAGCGCAGTGCAACGCGTTGCGCATTAGGCCTTTCACTATGTAGGCCAAGCGAGACAACTTATTGTTTATTTGAGCCGTTCAAGTATAATCATGTGGCTTTTGCTTATTTCTCATTCCTCTCCAACCCTCTTCTCCATCGATCATGTCGCCCTCCAGTCGAGTCCATCCTCCCGCATGCCTCATTTAAACATTCCGCCGAGTATCATTCGCATGTACCCACCCTAGTCCTCTTTCAATAGATCTCCGGACCCCGAGATGAAATCGAGAGGGAACAAGTGGGGGCACGTGATACCTAAGGCGGATTCAAAATTTTGAACCGGTGATCATAGCATCCGAAAATCATATATAAAGGGTATTCAATGTTCGTTTCGTTTTTGAACGTACAATATAATCCCTCCTATCCTTTCTAGTTTACATATAAGTTTTGTGTGTAGTCAAAGTATATCTACTTTGATAAAAAAAGTATCAACATTCAACAACGCCCAATCAATATTGTTAGATTCGTACGTACTCCTAGATTTGTACTCGAGATGGTTTCCAATTTGACTATTGACAAGATTAATAGTACACGAGATGTATAATGTGAAAATTATATCATTGGAAACTCCTTTCACATACGAATTTGACCGTATGCTTTGTGTAAGTTGCATGTCATATATTATTACTCTAACATTTAGTCAAAGTTAGCCTCGAAAAACGCATTAGACCCTGTATGCTTTGTGTAAGTTGCATGTCATATATTATTACTATAACATTTGTGTAAGTTGCATGTCATATATTATTGCTCTAACGTTTGTTCAAAGTAGTATAGTGGAAGTGGATCCTCTGACGTAGGTATCCCTGCCTTACCCTCCCTTTCGGTCACTTACTGGCGGACCCCATGCTTGCTAGGCCCCGCACGTCAGTTACTCAATGGGTTCGGCCACGTCAGGGGATCCTCATCCATAGTATACTCCCTCTGTTTTTATTTACTCCGCATAAAATGGAGGGATGGTGGTATTAATAAATGACGCGGGCGGGGGAGGGGGAGGGACGTCGGTTTGCTCTCAACTGCGGTCCCACAAGCGAGCGAAAATGCAAGACGAAGCGCGTTCCATTTGGTGAGCGACGTGGAGGGTCCAGCGTGCCGGGCTCCAACGCGAACGCGACAAGAGCGATGTACAGTCAAAACCGATTGACCGGTCGTCACCAGAACCACTATTCACACCAGAACCTTCGCTACTCGGCCTACGCCATCCACTGCCCTAAAACCACACCAAATCTCCAGCCCATTTCCCCACCTTTCGATCCCCTAGCCCGCATCACGCGTCCCCTAGTTCGCCAGAAAGCCATGGTGTGCCGCAAGATCACTTACTACAAGATGCTGACGTCGGAGCACCGCGCAGAAATCGCGGCGGCGGTCGGCGCCACAGACCTCTGTTCCCAAGCTCGCTTTGCGGCGGGCCAATCCCCGAGTTCTCTGGAGCCAAGCTACGAGGAGGAGGAAGCCGATCCAATGTTCATGGCGGAGGTCGCGGCGCAGAAGGCCCTCGATGGGTATGAGACGATGGACATTGACTTCGTGCCGGCGTCTGAGTCCCCCATGGTGCAGGCAGACCAGCGGTTCAACATGGCGATACTAAAGGAGGACCGGGAGGAAGAGGCTCAACTCGACGCGGAGCGCGCGCATGCCGCTGCCATCTAGGCTCTCCTGCAGGCGGAACCGGATGTCATGGATGTGAACCGGGCGGCGGAGGCTCAACTTGAGGCGGAGCGCACGGATGCCGCTGCCATCGAGGCCCTCCTGCAGGCGGAACAGGATATCCTGGACTTGAACTGGGCGGCAGAGGCTCGACTCGACGCAGAGCGCGCGGATGCCGCTCTCATCGACGCCCTCCTGCAGGCGGAACCGGACATCCTGGACTTGAACCGGGCGGCGGAGGCTCGAATCGACGTGGAGCGCGCGGATGCCGCTGCCATCGAGGCCCTCATGCAGGCGGAACTGGACGTCCTCGACTTGAACCGGGCTGTGCTCTCATCCGTGCAGAGCGCCTGCACGCTCCGCTTGAACGAGTAGCTGGAGGCGGAGGACAACCACGGTGCGGAGACACACGTCGGCAGCGACGGCTGGTTCGCGCCGGCAGCCAAAGACGACGAGGTTGTCTCTTTCCGCGAGCAGTGATAGTTTTTCTTTATGTTATTGTTTTTATGGATCTTTTTCTGTGTAAAAACATATATTTGTTATGCAAGTCGCCTGACTTGAGTCAGTCTACCATTTCAGGCGGTTGGATGAATATCCTACGTCTCCTAACCCTTCTTTCCTTCTTCCTCACCTCTTCTTCTTCCCCAACAGACCACCGCACGGGCCGTACGGATACTCCCCAACATGCGGTTGGATAAACATACTCTATGAACGAAAATTATGTGTCAGCGATAGGATGGCTGAGTTTGGTGTGTTCACATGCGACAGCATGTGTCAGTGAGGGTGCGTTCCCTTGGTTGGCTTTACGGCGTGCAGGAGCGACTGTGTGAGGGTGCGGTGCGACCGCGGCGTGCAGGAGCGACCGTGTGAGGGTGTGGTGCGACCGCGATAGCCGTGCGCAAGTGTACCTCCTTCTCATTTTGAAAACTTTAGGCAAGCTTGGCAAAAATGTGTCGCGAAGTTTGGCAATGCAAGGCCTAGACCCAAACAGGATAAGTACGTACGTACTAGGAGTACTAGTGTTAAAAAAGAAAGGCTGGGTTTTCCTTTGGATTTAATCGATACAAATCCTCGTTTCACGTGTCAATTAATGCGTATTTTTTTCTCCAAAGACCAAAGAGTTAACTATTTTACTCCTCATCGCTTGATTAATGCAGTGCCATGCAAACCAACCTTCTCACTTCCGCATGCATGCAGGGGATATTAATGTCCTTGGTTGCTAACCCCATCAATTTTGCCTCGATTAGTGTTAGTGGCCCTTTGCAAATTGTAATTTTGATATACTGGCCTTGTGTACAAAAAAATGGAGGTAGTAACTATATTTGACTTCCTTCCCCATTGCGGTGACGTCGATGATATTTTTTTGGTGGTTTGGCGGAGTGCGTTCGACGGAGAACACCATTGAGGGAGACCACGGTAAGTCGTTCGCAAGTGCCGCCTGCAAGCCGAGATAACCGCCTTATTTGCATCCAGGAAGTCCTTTACTAGTACTACTATAACTAATGCGGTGAGATGGCTTCTCGAAGAAGACAATGGAGAAGCGGAGTCAGCGAAGAGTGAAATGATGGTTGCTTCGTCCGTGCTTTTGTGATTTGACGCCTCACTGCTTTGTGATTTGTGATAGAAGGGACAGGGGAGTAGACTCTGTGCTCTATACTGTACTACATGCGTCCAAGCATGGGAGAAAGAGGAGAGATGTTGCATTTTTCTATTCCTTCAATCAATCAATCACGAAACTTCGGTTCCATCTTTTTGGCTTTGGCAACACCGTCCACAATGGTTCCCACGATGCCAAAAGCTATTTTCACATTTAGCTACACATTGTGGATGCCCTTAACCGTACCACTTGGTTTTGCTCCTGTGTGCTATCTATACAAATCTCAATTATATTGATCTAAAAAATTATAAAATCGAGATTAGTAAAAAGGAGGTGATTTTGCCGCGCGGATGGCGGGGGAGGTTTCTTATTTGAGCAATGCTACATCCACGTAATGGTTTACGTAAAGTTACGAACTGATGTGATGTGGGACTATTTGATTGGATTAAAGGAGAGGATTAGGCCCACCCCACCTGAAAATCAGGGGGGGCATATATAGATTAGATGGAAAGTATATGTAGCAGCTACGTAGCCCTTTGTAAGTCTAGGATTAGGCTTCTTATTTTCGGAGGACGTTGTCCTGGCGGTTTGCTAACATGCGGTCCCACGTGTCAGTGCTTTACCAAGCGGATCCGCGTCCCACATGAGGCAGAACAACGACAGAAGCAACACGTGGTTAAGTTGAAGAAGGAGAAGCGAATTCAGCAACGAGTGAAATGATGGTTGCTTCGTCCCTCCAACTTAACTGCGGGAAAGGTGCAGCTTTGTGATTTGACGCCTCATTGCTCATTACTACGCCGGCGCCATGACTGGGGTGCTTCACCCCGGCTGCTCTGCATTGTATTCCGGTATGGCACGTGGACCCGGTAGCTTGATGTCCCACATGTCGGCGAAAGGGACTAGAAGATTTATGAAAGCGAGCGCTCCACTCTTACGACGGAGGAGTAGACGACACGACGGCCCAGTGAACTGTCACTTGTACTGTATAGTACTATAGTTTTGCTGTTTCGCATGATCCATCGATACAAACCCGATTAAACAGGAAAGGGCGGGATTTTTCCCGCGCGGTAGATGATACTGGCCATACATTTCAAAGGCAATTTTAATGTATGCAAACTGAATAATTATAAGTAACAATATGATATCTAGTAAAACTAAAAACACATATGATTTATTGTGTTAGAGTGTAGTAGTAGTGCTGTATTGCATAGTTGTTAGATGTAACATGCGAGAACGTGTAGAGATGTAGTTTTGGAGGGCCTATAGAGAGAAAAGCGTAATACGGTCACCGAACTTCAGAATAAGCTGATTACGGTCACTATATACGTTTTGTGGTGATTATACGGTCACTTGCTCACACCTCAGCATCGGATTGCACTCTGTTGACCGGCCAAATAGTCTGCGTGGCGCCATGTTGACTAGTTAAATTGACCACGTTTGTTGTGGGTCCCACCTGTTAGTTCGCATAGGCAAAAGGTTCGATAAACACAAATTTACGCAGGTGCGACAAGGCTCCAACCCGTGTGCGGGAATCACCTGGTTGTGTATGTGTCTGTCAAGGCCTGATGTGTGCGCATGCACGTGTAGGTTGAGCACTTGAGCGTGAGAGTGTGTGTTGGTCGTGTGGTGTACTGGTGTCTGCATGCATGCGTGCGTGTGTGCGTATGAGTGTCGCGTGCGTGCGTGTGAGTGTTGCGTGCGTGCATGGCTGCGTGTGTATGTGTGAGTGTTGCGTGCGTGCGTGGGTGCATGTGTTTGTATGAGTGTTGCGTGGATGTAGTTCGTGTGCATGCGTGTGTGTGTGTATAATCACCACACCAGCTCCTGTGTGTTAAAACAGACGACTCAGCATACCAATACAAGGCCACCTTGTCCACTGTGCCCGCGGTCATGACTTCAAACCACCGTCCAAATATTTTTTTGTCGTTTGTTTTCATTCTTACTAGCAAGATGCCCGTGCGTTGCATGTAACATCAAGATGCATTTGTATGACTTGTTTATCTTGTGAGAGAAAAGGATGAACGAGGGAAGGCCTTATTTGTAAATGTGGAGAGGTGTGTGGGTACCTTTTTGCAAAATTGTCATAGTTTCTTTCCTATCCGTCAGATATAAATCGGACGGCCTATATTGCAGGATGGCAGGCACACCATCATCACCAACTCTGTTTTTTATAAGAGTGTATTTTATGTATTTTTTAAGAGTGTAGATGTAGAGTAGATACAAGTCGACAGGTGGGCACGATGGTAGTGAGATAATGTGATGCAAGACTAGAGGTGGCACGTGGAGCGTTTAACTGGTCAACTAGTCATGTTAGGAGCAAATACAGAGTTGTACTGTGAGCCCGTGAATGCATAATAACCACTAAACATAAATGGTGACCGTAATGAGTGGATTCTGAAGTCTAATGTATGTATCATGCTTTCGCTTCAAATACAATGATCGTCATTGCATATATCGCGAGAGAAAGATGAAACATGCGTGAATTTTCTGGGGGCTTACTTTTAGAGGACCTGGAGATAGTTTTGTGTGCATACGTGAAAGGGGCGTACAGGGGGGGGGGTATGCGATGGAGAGAGAGATGCTCTTCGTTTCTCTTTATTATGACTAACTTTGTATATAGTATAAAAATATACAAATTCACAGTACAGAATAAATATCATTGTGGGCACCATGCAATGCAAATTAGCGTTCGTACTCCTCCATATAACTTTGTAATGTTGTATATATGTAGAAACTCTAAAATAATTTTTTGGTCACACTTTATTCAAAAGGAATGTTGTATGCGAAATAAACATGAAGAGAGGGCTTTTAGATCAATGGGGTACGTGATGTAACATGTGTGAATGTGTAGTTGATGCATTTGGCGGGGCCTAGAGAGGTATGTGTGTGTATTACGTATTCGAGAGAGGCATGGATAGAGGGGCCGACCGGGGGGGGCGGTGGGAGAGATAGCACGAGAAATGAGAGTGGTCTAGAGAGAGAGAGACGAATATGACGTCACGACAAGAGATTCCATTCCCTTGAGTGTGTATATGCAAGGGGGGAGGGAATAGAGGCACCAGGAGAAATTTTCTGTGTGTGTGGTGTTTGTGTTGGTATGTGTGGGTGTAAGAAGATAATGAGACGTGGTGGCAGAGGGTGTGTCACCGCGTGAGGTCCGGTGGGTCGAGGTGAGGCCCTTCGTTCTGTTCCGTCCTGCGCCACATTGGTCGGCCCGTGATGCATTTAGGAAGACCCATGGATGACTAGTCGTACAAGACAAAGATAGCAGAATTGTGAAGGACTCTGTGTCCACTGACAAAGCCGGCTAGGATTTGTAACCCTAGGTTCTCGGACTAAGGTAACCCCTTTATCTCTGATATTACTATTAATCCAACCTAACTTTAAGGGGCATCCTACAGAATGCTCTGCTAGAATCATACTCGTCGATTAGGAAGAGAGGTGAGACAATGCGTGAGAGACAGGCGTAAAGATAATGTGCGTACATGAGACACGTAGGCAGGTCCATGTATATAGAAAGGGTCGATGAGGATTGTGCGTGTGCATGTTTGCGAGAGGAAGAGTGCTTGTGATAAAGGTTAGTGAAAACAGTTGTAAATGGTTACGAGAGGGAGGGAGGGTTATATCTAGAGCATGTGTGCGAGAAAGACACCTCGGGAGAGAGTGTGTGAGCATGTGTGAGAGACCACCGATGGAGAGTGAAACTACACGTAAAAGACTGCTCTACACATTGATTAAAGATGTAAATTGTATCCAAATATTAGGATGGGATCATGATATTTGCAATTCGCGTAAGGAGCGGTCATTGATCCATCAGACATCTAAATTCTATCGAATTTGAGCATGTCTATGTTATTATTCGACACAATTGATCCAGATAGTTAGTATTTTGAACTCCACAATGCATCGCTTTAGCAATCGAATATAAACGTGAGTATAGTTCATATTGTGTGTGTAAAGCACATTATACATACGAAAGTTACACAATGGACATTATAAATAGCTACTACCTATGAACTAGCATACATTTGAATTCAACTTAAGGTGGTTTAAAAAAATCGAATTCAACATGAAGTCCATTCAATTATTTGAATTTGATATCATGGCATTTGTAAACCATACCTAAATTACGGGGGCACCAATCTTTGCTCTGATTTTGTACATAATAGCATATGTAGTCGTGTACAAAATAGATTCAAATTTAGCTCCTCCATTCCAAAATAATCGTAGTTATAGGATTTTCAAGTGTCAAAATTTCAAAAAGAAGTGGATAATTTAATGAGGTTTTCAAACATACAAGGTCAAATATAATGTTGTATATTTAGGTCAATCCTCATAGTTCAAGAGTACTCTAAACGTGAATGCTTGTGTTTTAAAATTTCAAATGAAGCGCCAAAAGAGCTTGTACTCGCCCGAAACCGCGTGAGACCAATGTTTGGTAGTACAAGGAAATTACTCTTCTAATAACTCCGACCCGTGAAACCTACCGGCCCGACGTCCAAAGGTCTAAACCGGGGTAGGTTTGTAGCTTCATCTAGATGCCACGCAACCGCATCCGAAAAACATTCATACACAATGGCCGCCTAAGCACACATGCGCGCGGCCGAAATCGCTCCCGCCCACTATTTGGGACACCTGGGATTACCATCCTACCCCCGACCCGCAGTAGGTCCGAAATTTAAGAGGGGGGCAAAGTTTGTACTTTCCCCAAATTTCAAACAAGCGCGTCCCATTTCTGTTCAAAAAAGCCAAAAGCAAGCGCGTCCCAGACCGAAACATGGTTCCCCCCACCCGTTCAATTCCCCATTCGTACTCCGTGGGCGCTAAAACTACCTCTCCACTAGCCGCGAAAACCCGGCGCCCTCCGTCCGCAACCCCATCCCACCCATCAACCGCCGCCCTCCTCTATCACGCCGGAGCCGATACCCCGACGTCGTCGTCCACCGCAACCTCAACCGCAACGCCCTCCACGGCTAGTAGTTGAAGCCGAGGCCGAGCCGTCCGTACCCGAGCCAGTTCAACCATGCCGTCCTGCGCCTCACCACTGCCGCTCCAACTTCGCCACCCTCCACCGCACCGGAGTTGTTCCTGCTACGCCGTCCTTCGCTGCCTCAGATCTGCTTCCCCTCCGCCGACATACGGCCACGGCAACACAGTCAACAATTTGGCCATGGGTTCGTCCAAGCCTGCACCCTCCAGAACATCGGTTTCCCCGGTAAAAAGAAGAAAATCGGCGCGACTTGTGGAGGTGACCACACCGGCAACCGAAAAAGGTACTCCTCTTCCCTTATTTGTGCAAATCTTACGTCTCTGCTTGCACGGTATTCATCCCACAGAAGACAACGGGGAGTGAAGATGCCACGGAGCCGACCTAGATTGGGTCAACGACTGCCACAAAAGGACGCCGCGGATGCACGCGCGAAAGTGAGTAGCCCCGCGGACAGGAAGCGTATCGACGTCGAGGGGGGCCTCCTGGAGCTAGGCGGAATCGTCGACGACGAAAATGAGCGCCGAGACGGATCTCGCGGCCCTCAGCCAATCCACCGCCAGAAACCATGATGACGGGAATCGGGAAAATCGCAACCTCACTGGAAAGTCGCTAAGACACCGGCCCCATGATGGGCGCCAACTGTCGTGGTTCTAAGTCCGACAATAGAATAGGGGGTATGAATGGAGAGGCAAGATCCTAGCTACGATGAGGTTGTACACGCAAGGTTTACGAGTTCAGGCCCTTCGCGGAGGAAGTAACAACCCTACGTCTCGGTGCTTGGAGGCTTGGTCGATTGGATTATGCGTGAAGTTACAGGGGTGCGAACCCTTGTGCCAGTGGAAGGGGTGGCTTATATAGAGTGCGCCAGGATCCTAGCCAGTCCATGTTACAAGGAGGTTCAATGTACATAAAGTTGGGGCGTTACTGGTAACGCTAACAATAAAGGCATATAAATGATCATCAATACTACAGGGTGAACGCCTGACCGTTGTCATCCTGAGTGACTTTAGATCTTCTGTACTCCGAGTGACTTCTGATGTGGTTGAGTGAGTATACCCTGGTCGAATGGAATTGGGTTATCCGAGTGGAACGGTTGGTCGAGTGGGTTTCACTCTGAGGTGTCTTCAGTCGGTAGGTGCTGTTGTGCTTTGAATGTCTTTCACCGTAGGACAGTGTCCTTGGGAAGGGTGTCTAGGTCAGGCCTATTACCATACCCTAGGTACATGTCATCGTCATCGTACGCGCAGGCGGCCTTGTGGGCGGTCTCGAATGTCTCGAGACCGAGACGTACATCACCGGAGCGGATCTTCGCGTAGAACACGCCGGAGGGGCGGGCGTGGACGCCGCGGAAGCCGGAGCTGCTCCGGGGGTGCGATGGCATGTCGGCGGCGGGGGAGAAGGTGTGGCGGCGTCGGGAGAATGGCAAGTTGGCGGCGGCAGGGCGCTGGAGGTGAGGAAGAAGTGGGCGGCGGGGAAGAAGGAGGCGTCGGAGTGGTAGTTGGCAGGCTCACGCGCGCGGGTTTTATAGAGCGCATCGGACGCCGCACACCAAATCTTCCACGCACTGGGCCGCGTTTTTCGCGCGCTCGCACAAGTTTTTCCCGCGCCGGATTCTCCCTCGCCAAACCGCCCCCTAGCGCTAAAACTTACTTTTTGCCCGCGCGCGCGATATCTAGCGCGCCTGTTGGAGATGCTCTAACAAGTGACATGGATGAGATGATATGGAACTAGTGCAAATTTATGAATTTATAAACATGATACATGGAAAATTTTAAACATTTTCTATAATATCCACATGAAAATAAATAAATCATGTTTTAGATGGCAAAATTCTCATTTTTTTGGTGTATATGACATGACTTGTTTTTGGAAAAGATTAATAGTTGGATGGAAAATTTTACATATTGTTTTTGTTTTTTAAATAAAAAGTTTATCTTCTACACATGGAAAAAAATTAGAATTTTCCTCCTGGTCACAATTCAAATTCATGACAAAATTTTGGTCTCCTTGTAGTACTCCCATGAACACAAATATGCCCATGAAAGCAAATAGGCTCATCAAACAAAAAATTAACATAGAAAAGTCTCATGAAAACAAAAATTTCCAAGGGATATTCAAAAACCAAAGTTGTCATGGTGTACAAGCAAAACAAATTAGAATGGTTTGTTTCAACAAATGTGCAATGTTCCAAAAATAATCAACCATGGGGCAAAAAATGAATTTTCCATGGTCCAAAATAAATAAAATTGTAAGGGTTCAAAAATTAAATTTTCATGGTTACATAAGATTAAATTTCCCATCTTGCAAAATTATATTTTTGCACGGCCCATAAAGTAAAATTTCGATGACCCATAAAAAGTAAATTTGCCAAAGTCACCCATGGTCCGCAAAGTAAATTTTGCATGACCCTTAAAGTAAATTTGCCATGTTGGATAAATATAGTGGCAAAAAATACGGTTGTCATTTGCCATGGTTTGGATAAGAATTGTTTTGAAATTTCCATGTGACCGTAAGAAAATAAATTCAAAATTGCCATGTGCTTCTGATGAAATTTGTAGAGTTGACATGAGCATTAAAATATGGTCTAACAATTGCCATGAGCAAGCTGTACGGGGCTGGTACAACATATCGCCATCGACAAGTGCCAAGTGGATGAACCTCCTTGTTTTGATCGGCTACCGGGTCGTCTTGTATGTTTTGCTTCGTCTAGATGTGAGGAGACATGGGAGGCTTGGCAGGCGCTCTTGCTGGCCCAGCATCCACACTAGTGCAGCTCAGAGTGAGTTGGCCCTGACCCATTGGAAGTGGTGTATACATGTGTGATTCCTTCCTATGTATGCTAAAAAGTCATATCTGACGCATGAAAAGTAGAAGAGAAATAGTTAGGGAGAGAATTGGAGAGACAGATGTGCAACATATATACTGTATGTATCGTATTTAATTGGGATATTAGAGAAATGAATCATGATTTGGTTATGAGCTTTTCTTGTCCATATTTTCGGAACTAATTATTGCTTCTTTTGCCTTGTTGTCTCTCAAATGTTTTCTCTTCCTGGTTGTGTCGGACGATATTGACGGTCGACTAGCAATCCCCTCTTGAAGGTGTTGCCTTCGAGTGTCGTAGATGATGGGCCCCGAGCGCGTGTGGGGCTGTACGAATATGCATTTTCTATGTCAGTAGGTTTATGGCATTGCAGATGATGCTGAATGTAGTCATTCAGGCTAGAGATGGAGCTTGACATTAAAACCATTGCTGCTTCTAATTTCTGAATGTAGCTAGAGACAGTGGATGTTTGAGTCAAGGCAAGAAAAATGTTCTAACCTTGTAACTGTACAGGCCGGCAACTGTCTCATTGACGGAAAATCAGTGACATACACTACCAGCAATAGATGAGAAATTGTTATCCCAAATTAAAATGTATATACATATGGACGATGGTATACAAGACACTCCCACTTCAACCAAAGAACCAATCTACACTAGTATAGAAGTAACGAGTCGGTGAAATCCAAACGACACAACCATCTGATAAAGCAAACCCAAGGATTAATGAATTTATTTTTGATGTCAATCCTCACTTAACATATAGTTCATTAGTTGAACATCCAGAACCATACCAGCTTTGGTGGACGGACAAGTTTTATCAAGATCATGCATCGTGTCGAAGTAGTTTCCCTTTATGCGGGTATGGTGATCTAGTTGTGTATGATGTGACTCCTATGCATATGCATGTGTATTCTATACTGTTGGGAATACCCTGGATGGAAAAGAGACAATTAACTTATCATTATGATGGTGAATTTTCTTTTGTACGAAAGGCTCGACTTATACCACTTGATTCATATACCCTGGAGCGATACATGCCAGATCGCCAAAGGCGTGATCATGCTCAGGAAGCAATTGATGTGAAGGTACTCAATGACCAAGAGGAAGCAGACGTGGACATTCAACATGCTGAATTTTTAGGCTCGACAGTTTCTGCGGATGCATATGCTGAGAAGATAGACTTGAAACCGAGGACGGTTGCGTTTCAAGGGGGAGAGGATGATATGGCCAACACTAGTTCGCTTTGTACCGTCGACAACCATGACATACAAGACGCTGGTCTGGTTCAAGTTAAGGCGGTTTCGCTCGTCACTGTTTGCGATAACGTGAGGCGTCTTGATCAGAAGAAAACAGATGTTGAATTAGAATCACAATTTGCTGTTGTGCCAAAATACACAATGCATGCTTGGATATTAGAAAAAGAAAAAAGAAAAATTCTAACACATACACGTTTTAGCAAGGCATACGTCAACTAGGTTGTGTCTTTTGGTTGCCACGTCCACATCAAGAGTATACATGGACAGATACCTTTTGATTGAGACTAACAGAAGAATCCTAATTGGTTACTAATTCTCATGATCAAGGCCATCGGAGATTTATGTGTACGTGAGCTGGTTTAAAGGTGGGATTTGCTCTCCTTGAGAAACAATGGATAGAGGCTGCCAGGAAATTATGTTTAATTACTTTAAGTAATTAAATTTTAATGATTACTTGCTAAGTTGAAGCTTGTGATCAGATTTACTTCCTTAGGTGTTGGTCGAGAGTTAGAGATAAATAAGTTTTTGTTTGGTCTGACTTATTTAGCAAGTTTGAGTCGGCCAGCTGTACTGGTATATATAGTTATGGTACCCTGTATGTAAAAGCAGGTTATATTTTGGAGTTTAGACAGCGTCGTGTACCGACCATGAAGCGGCCATCTTCGGGTGTCGCTGTTATTTATTCTCCATCAATTTTCTGTGTGGAAGTTACACTTGGCTCGAGGTCTGTCGTTTCCGACGGGTTGCGTGCTGGTTAAGACTACTTAGGCGGGAGGTTCTCCGTGTGTCGAGGGATTGTCCGTTGGTTGTCGTTACCCCATCTTTGGGTTACATGTATTGCTCGTGTAATTGGGAGATTTTATTAGCTGAATTCAGAGGAGTACATTGTATCGTGAAAGATAGGGCCAAATCAGTAGCACGCCAATGTTGTGCTTTCATCAGTTGGTATTTGGATCAAAGGTTGTCCATGGTAAACTAGTTTTCTTCCCCTAACGGTTGATATTTTTATTTATCATGAGAAAAGATTGTAGTTCGCAAAAAGGTGATGGCGATGAACAGGGATCCATTTTGTGCCTTGCCTTGGTACCATTGCTTTATGTGTGTGTGTGTCGAACCAGCTAGTTGTGCCATGTTAATGAATTGCTATTCCAGTATGAATTTGGCAAGTAAGACTATAATTGATGCTTTGAACTTACCGTTGATTGAACATGCAGAACCATATGAGCTTTGGTGGACGGACAAGTTTTATATTAAGATCATGCATCGTGTTGAAGTAGTTTCCTTTTATGCAGATATGGTGATTTGTCGTGTGTGATGTGATTCCTATGCATATGCATGTGTGTTCTATACTGTTGGGAAAACCCTGGATGGAAATGAGACAATTAACTTATCATTATTTTTTTTCGAAAAGGGGGGCACCCCGGCCTCTGCATCAGAACGATGCATACGGCTAACTTATTATTATAAATAAAAAGTTGTTGTTGTAACAAGGTCTGAAAGTCTCCAACAGAAAAAAAACGCTCACTCAGAGCCAAAAATGCTAGGAAAACAAACTAGCCAAGACAGGGACGCCACAACCGACCGGCTAAAGCAAGATAGGTAAATTAATTGTCTATCCTATTACATGACCGCCATCCAAACCGGTTGAAGATATCCCGAGCTACCATCTCCCAGCGGATAGACCCAGTAACCAAATGCTTCCTGGCCTCCATCGGAGTGAGTAGCGACCACGAACGGATTAATGTCGTGGCTCAGAAGGTAACCTGCACAAAATTAAATTGTGATATTCTGTTAAAAACCAAATCATTTCTGCAATTTCAGATAGTCCAGAGCAAAGCGCATACTCCCACACGAATATGTTTTACTACATCAGGCTGAATCCCATTAAGCCATGTCCCAAATAACATGTTAACAGAATTCGGTGGAATAATATTGAAACCAATGTGGACGGTACGCCAAAGAACTTTGGCCAGCAGGCAATCAAAAAACAGGTGTTTAATTGTCTCATCCCGATCACAGAAACTACACCTAGTAGATCATGTCCAATTACGCTTTGTCAGGTTGTCCTTAGTTAAAATGACTTGTTTGTGGACAAACCACATGAACACTTTTATTTTCAAAGGAACTTTGACAGCCCAAACATGCTTGGAGGTAGGAATGAAGCTCGAGTTGATAACATCAATATACATTGATTTAACTGTGTATACTCCAGACCTAGTTAGCTTCTAGCGTAATTCATCTGGTTGCTGGAAAAGCTGAACCTCCATCAGCCTCCTAGCTAGACGGAGCCATTCTTCCCAACGATTGCCCGCTAGCGACCGTCTAAACTGAATATTAAGGGGGATAGATTGAAATACCGTTGCAACGAAAACCTCACGACGTTGAACAATACGATATAAGGACGGGTATTGAATGGCCAAGGGTGTCTCTCCGAGCCAAGTATCCTCCCAGAACCGTGTACTAGTATCGTTGCCAATAATGAACTTTGCCCTATTAAACAGTGATTGTTTGACTTTCATGAGTCCTTTCCAGAAAGGCGAGTCAGTCGACCTAACCGTCAGTTGTGACAAAGTTTTGGTCTGAAGGTACTTGTTACGCAGTATTTGTGCCCATGTGGCATCAGTCTCTTGGGAGAGCTTCCACAGCCACTTACTAAGAAGGCATCTGTTCTTGACTTTGAGATTTTCAATACCAAGCCCCCCTTGGTCTTTCGGTCTACAGATGATATCCCATTTAGCTAGCCGGTACTTTCTTTTTAGCTCATCACACTGCCAGAAGAAACGCGATCGATAAAAGTCCAGTCTTTTCCTAACCCCAACTGGGACTTCAAAGAACGATAAAACAAACATAGGCATACTCGTGAGCACCGAATTAATCAAAATTAGTCGGCCTCCGTATGACATGAGCTTGCCCTTCCAGCAACTCAGTTTCTTTTCAAATCTATCTTCGATGCACTTCCATTCTCGATTTGTCAGCTTGCGGTGGTGGATTGGTATACCTAGGTAAGAAAAAGGTAGCGCCCCCAAATCACACCCAAACAATTGCCGATAAGCATCTTGTTCTTCCTTGGCTCTACCAAAGCAGAACAACTCACTCTTGTGAAAGTTAATCTTAAGCCCGGTCAATTGTTCGAAAAGGCATAACACCAGCTTCATATTTCTTGCCTTGGCCAAATCATGCTCCATAAAGATGATTGTATCCTCAGCGTACTGAAGAATGGATACACCTCCATCAACAAGATGATGTACTAAGCCACCTACTTGACCATTCTCCTTAGCCCTTCCTATCAAAAGTGCTAACATATCCACCAAGATGTTAAACAGGATAGGCGACATCGGATCTCCTTGTCTTAGGCATTTATGTGTCTGGAAATAATGACCAATATCGCCATTCACCTTAATTCCAACACTACCTTTTTGCGTAAACGATTTAACCTGGTGGCGCCAGGCTTCATCGAAACCTTTCATATGCAATGCCTGTTGAAGGAATGGCCATTTGACTTTATCGTACGCTTTCTCGAAATCCACCTTAAAAATCACTCCATCAAGTTTTTTAGAGTGGATTTCATGGAGCGTTTCATGAAGGACAACCACCCCTTCGAGGATGTTTCTATTCGGCATGAAAGCAGTTTGGGACTGTTGCACCACAGAATGCGCAATCTGTGTAAGCCTATTAGTCCCGACCTTGGTGAAGATTTTGAAACTAACATTAAGAAGGCAGATCGGCCTGAACTGCTCTATTCTCACAGCATCCGTTTTCTTAGGAAGCAATGTGATAGTTCCAAAATTCAAGTGAAATAAATGAAGCTGTCCAGAGAACAGATCATGGAACATAGGTAACAAATCCCCCTTAATAATGTGCCAGCACTTTTTGTAAAACTCAGTCGGGAAACCATCCGGTCTGGGAGCCTTATTGTTTTTCATATATGCAATAGCATCAAACACCTCCTTCTCTGAAAACGGGGCAACCAAAATATCATTATCGACAGCCGATAATTGAGGTACATCCTCAATCCTGGACTCATCGAGGGACACATAGCTATCCTCGGGAGGTCCAAATAACTGCTTGTAATAATCGGTTATATAGGTTTTTAGGTTGTCCTGTCCTAAAATGGTGCCTTCGTCTTGCTTAAGCTGAAAGATTCTCTTCTTTCTATGTTTGCCATTAGCAACTAAGTGAAAGAATTGGGTGTTCGCATCCCCCTGGACAACTTTGCGGACCTTAGCCCGTAATGCCCACTTCAATTCTTCTTCGCGGAGAAGCTCTTTCAGCCTCTTCTCCGCCTCGGTTTTAACCTGGAGCTCGGCTGGCTGCAACATCGTGGATTCAGCCTTTATATCAAGGGCCTGAATAAGGGAAAGGAGCCTGTCCTTTTCAATTTTATACACCCCACTAAGGTGTTTAGCCCATCCCCTCAAGAAACTTCTCAAATGCCTAATCTTATTCTGCCAACGCTCGACCGAAGTCCTACCTCCTGCACCCTTAATCCATTCCCTGGCAATCAGGTCCAAGAAACCTTCGCGCTCAAACCAGGCCATCTCGAAAGAAAAGGTATTTTTGTTTCCCATGTGATTCGGTTCTCCCGAGTCCAGAAACAAAGGAGTGTGATCGGATATTCCACGCAAGAGGGCTTGTACCGTTACGAGAGGGTACTTCTGTTCCCACTCAACGCTCGCGAGAACTCGATCAAGTTTTTCATACATCGGGTTTGGCATAGCATTAGCCCAGGTAAACTTTCTACCAAAAAGTTCTATCTCCCTCAGATCCAAACTTTCAATAATGGTATTGAACATAAACGGCGCCTGCCGTCAAAATTATCGTTGTTCTTCTCCTCTCTCCTCCTAATGATATTAAAGTCACCCCCAACTAACATTGGAAGCTGCTCAGACCCACAGATTCAAACAAGGTCTGCCAAAAACTCCGGTTTTAGCTCAGGTTGTGCGGCACCATATACCGCCACCAAAGCCCAGTTGAAACCATCAGTTTTAGACCTAACTCGAAACTTGACCGCAAAGTCACCCATCAGTACGCTGCGGACTTCTAGCGAGTCACATCTCACACCAAGCAAGATCCCTCCCGATCTTCCTCGCGGAGTAAGGCAATGCCAATCAAAATCAACACCGCCCACAAGAGAGGCAAGAAACTGGGGCGCAAAGTTCCCACGACCCGTTTCTGAGAGAGTAATAAAATCTAAACGATGCTCTAAAGATGCGTCAGCAAGAAACCTTCTTTTAGCCAAGTCTTTGAGACCTCTGCTATTCCAAAAGATTCCTTTCATCTTTCATCCTGAATTTTTTTGGTAGTCCGAATCCTAGCACTCCGACGAACCGCAGAAGTGGGATAAATCTTCCGCTTCCACGGGCGTTTGGGTCTACTTGGATCCTCCATCCAGTCCTCATAACCGGGCACAGTGGGGCTAGCGATATCCGCCTCTAGGGTTGCATCCTCTTCCTCGGAGTGAGGATAAGAAGGTGCAAGATCCGCACAAAGATTATCAAGCACTCTAACCCCTAACTCATCAATCTCTGCATCGTTCATGGGTTTTACCGCAGCTAGGTTTCGAATAGTCTCTAATGCACGTTCCGCCTCCAAATATAGGAGATCATTGACCGAATTAGATATCTCTCTATCATTACTCCCCAGTGAAACTCCTAGTTGGTTTGCATTATGAATAATCTCCTCATCTGAATAATGTAAAATTGAATTAGATACGTTAACAGACATACCTGTAGTGACTTCAATGTCACGAAGCTTGGCCGCCCGCATAGCGCACCTCTGCTGCATGTCGTCAACCTCCGGGAGATCCTGGAGCCGGCGACTCATCCGCCGGCCCTCAGAAACTGGATCTGAAATCCCTCCGAATGCGATCACGTCCTGGCGAGAGGGCCTACAGACATCAAGGCCTCCTGCCCTGACGGTAGGTCCCGCCGATATCTGCCCTGAAGTGGCGCCTTGGCGCTCAAGCGCGCCGGGGGAGAGGAGTTTGCGGGCCGCCTGCCCGAACTCCCCACCCGTCCCGACCCTCTGGCTGGGGGGCGTCATAGGCGCCCCAGTCGGTGCGGCCACCAAGGCGGCCTGAGGAGAAGAAGGAGCCGCCGCCACCTGGCCATAGTCCCCTCCCAGAGGCTCAACCACCGCCGTCGGAGAGGCCTCAGTCAGGGTGGGCTCAAGCGCGCCGGGGGAGAGAAGTATGTGGGCCTCCTGCCCAAACTCCCCACCCATCCCGACCCTTTGGCTGGGCGTCCCGGTCTGTGCGGCCACCAAGGCGACCTAAGGGGAGGAGGGAGCCGCAGTGACCTGACCATAGCCCCCTCCCCAAGGCGCGGCCGAGTCTCCCCGAGAGCAAGCCACCTCCGTGACCAGGAGCACCGGCTCCTGAGCATCGGCAGAAAATAGCGGAGGGAGCGTATATTCCAGCTCATCATCGTCCTCCACCCGGTCACTCCAAAGTCTAGGAGGTGCAGAAGCTGGCTCAAACGACCCAAATCTCAGCGTGTTCATCGGCACTGAGGGAGAGGATGCTGTCTCGTGCACGGTTGTCTGAGCTGGCCTCGAACCGTTGGACATCTCACGTCCAGCATCAGCCCCGGGCGCCTCCTTGGCCGTAGACCCATCGTCTCCCTCGTGCATGTCTGTATCAGTCCCATTGATGACGTCAGCGAAAAGCGCGACATCCTCAAACTCAATCTCAAGTGGGAACATTTCGCCCCGATATGTCCACATAACCACATCAGGCACAAACTCTATATCCCGCACATTTACCAGCAAACGAGCCACCCCGTGAGCTTGGGTAAAGGCCGTATCCACTCGCTCAGTCTTCCCTACCAAAATACCCAAGCTAGCAACCACCTCTGCGTCCTGCATCGGCTTCGAGGGAGCTCCAGAGAAACGTAACCATACCCGAGTAAGAGGCTTGCCCTTTGGCTCAACCTTCTTCCACTCGTGGAACTCCAGAATACACTCTGTGCCAGGCACACGGCACAGCCCGAAACTCAAGAGTCTCTGCAAGTCCTAAACAGATGGGAAGTCAACCTTATACATATTGCCCTCAATACTGACAAGCTCCCACTGGTAGTCACCTGGAACTAGCTCCTTAAGCCTCTGCACAATCTGAGACTCGGATACATCACATTTGGTCACTTTTACAATTCCAGTAGTCATGCAGGGAGTCTCCTCTGGGATCTCACGCGCACTAGGGGACTCAAAGAACATCAGCTCAGCACAATACACACCATAAATAGAGATAGTGGGCATCCGATCACGCAAGATAGGACACTCCCCCGTACCATGTGCCGGCTTGCCGCAAGTATCACAAAGCTCAGTTACGCAATCCGCAATAAAGTGGTCCTTCCCACCACAACGATAGCAAACCATCTTCTCCTTCTTGCGAGCCCATTTGGATGCTTTATCTAACTCTGCTTTGTCTGTATTATCAACCGACCCCGAAGCTGTGGCAACAACCGTTGCCAGCTCTGTGACCACCTCCATGGCGTGATCTGACAAATCTGCCGTGTGAGCATGATTGGGCGTCTCAGTGGTGTCCGTCTGCTCAACGACGGCCGGCGGAGGAGGATGACGTTGCCGGTACCGGCCACCTCGGCCACCTCGACCACGATGACCACGGTAGCCAGCATGCTGCCGGTGGTTAGGACCTGATGCCCCTTCAACAAAGCCTCCCGGGGGGCCATAAAAAGGTCTGTCCGCTGATCCATTGCTTTGCCAAGCATGCCCACATCCACCACCTGTGGACGATGAACCTCGGTGTATACCTTCACCATAAACATCATGTCCGTCATCACCCCATTGACCCCGCGGCGGTCCGTTTGCTCCACCGTTGGCTGGTCCCCGGGGCACACCCACTCCTCCAGTTCCCGACTGAGGCGGCGGTGCCTGAGCATGCACCGAGCCAGGCCGTTTCTGCGGCGGCCGCGTAACGAGGTGCGGCGGTGGAGCAGCACCTACAGCCGGTGTAGGCGGCGGCCTCGGACATTATGTTGGTGAATTTTCTTTTGTACGAAAGGCTCGACTTATACTACTTGACTCATATACCCTGGAGCGATACATGGCATATCACCAAAGGCGTGATCATGCTCAGGAAGAAATTGATGTGAAGGTACTCAATGACCAAGAGGAAGAAGACGTGGACATTCAACATGCTAAATTTTTGGCCTCGACAGTTTCTGCGGATGGATATGTTGAGAAGATAGACTTGAAACCGAGGACAGTTTCGTTTCAAGGGGGAGAGAATGATGTGGACAACACTAGTTCTATTCGTACCGTCGACAACCATGACATGCAAGACGTTGGTCTGCTTCAAATTAAGGCAGTTTCGCTCGTCACTGTTTGCGATAACGTGAGGCGTCTTGATAAGGAGAAAATGAAGATTGAATTAGAATCAAAATTTGCTGCTGTGCCAAAATACACAATGCATGCTTGGATATTAGAAAAAAAAAAAATAATTCCAACACATACACGTTCGATCAAGGCATGCGTCAACTAAGTTGTTTCTTTTGGTTGCCACGTCCACATCAAGAGTATACATGGACAAGATACCTTTTGATTGAGACTAACAGAAGAATCCTAATTAGTTACTACTTCTCATGATCAAGGCCATCGGAGATTTATGTGTACGTGAGCTGGTTTAAATGGTGGGATTTGCTCTCCTTGAGAAACATTGGATGGGGGCTGCCAGGAAATTATGTTTAATTACTTTAAGTAATTAAATTTTAATGATTACATGCTAAGTTAAAGCTTGTGATCAGATTTACTTCCTTAGGTGTAGGTCGAGAGTTAGAGATAAAGAAGTTTTTGTTTGGTCGACTTATTAGGCAAGTTTAAGTCGGCTAGCTGTACTGTTATATATAGTCATGGCACCCTCTTTGTAAAAGTAGGTTATATTTTGGAGTTTAGACAGCGTCGTGTATCGACCAGGAAGCGGCCGTCTTCGAGTGTCGTTGTTATTTATCTTGTATAAATTTTCAGTCTGGAAGTTACACTTGGTTCGAGGTTTGTCGTTTCCGACGGGTTGCATGCTGGTTACGTCTACTTCGGCGGGAGGTTCTTTGTGTGTCGAGGGATTGTCCGTTAGTTGTCGTTACCCCATCTTCCGATTACATGTACTGCTCACGTAATTGGGAGATTTTATCATCTGAATTCAGAGGAGTACATTGTATCATGAAAGATCGGGCCAAATCAGTAGCACGACGAGGTTGTGCTTTCATCAGTTGGTATTTGGAGCAAAGGTTGTCCACAGTAAAATTGTTTTCTTCCACTTACAAGTGATATTTTTATTTATCATAAGGAAAGATTGTAGTTCGCAAAAGGTGATGGCGATGGAGAAGGATCCATTGCGTGCCTTGCCTTGGTACCAATGCTTTGTGCGTGTGCGTGTCGGACCAGCTAGTTGTGCCATGTTAATGAATTTCTATTCCAGTATGAATTTGGTGAGTAAGACTGTAGTTGATGCTTGGAACTTGCCGTTGATTGAAGTTGGTGGACGGACAAGTTTTATCAAGATCATGCATCGCGTCGAAGTAGTTTCCCTTTATGCGGATATGGTGATCTAGTCGTGTATGATGTGATTCCTATGCATATGCATGTGTGTTCTATACTGTTGGGAAAACCCTCGACGGACAGGAGACAATTAACTTATCATTATGATGGTGAATTTTCTTTTGTACGAAAGGCTTGACTTATACTACTTAACTCATATACCCTGCAACAATATATGGCAGATCGCCAAAGGCGTGATCATGCTCGGGAAGCAATTGATGTGAAAGTACTCAATGACCAAGAGGAAGCAGACGTGGACATTCAATATGCTGAATTTTTGGCCTCGACAGTTTCTGCGGATGCTTATGCTGAGAAGATAGACATGAAATCGAGGATGGTTTCATTTCAAGGGGGAGAGGATGATATGGACAACACTAGTTCTATTTGTACTGTCGACAACCATGACTTATAAGACGTTGGTCTGGTTCAAGTTAAGGCAGTTTCGCTCGTGATAACGTGAGGCGTCTTGATTAGGAGAAAATGAAGGTTGAATTAGAATCAAAATTTGCTGCTGTGGCAAAATACACAATGCATGCTTGGATATTAGAAAAAGAAATAAAATAATTCCAACACATACACATTTGATCAAGGCATGCGTCAACTAGGTTGTTTTTTTTTGAGGAAAAGGAAATCTCATTAAAACCCTTAAGCTGGGTTACATCAGAGTCAATTACATGCATCAAACCCTGTAGCACATCAGCTAGAATACAAAAATCACCATTCACTCTAGCAAAGGCAGCTAGCTCATGTGCGTCCACATTGCATTCTCTGTAGATTTTGGATACTGTGCATGATTTAAACTCTCTGAACATTTCCTTCACTTTCACATAGCAGGCCCACCAACTGGCTCTATTAGTGTTGCAATCATTCACAGCAGTTACTACAGCAGAACAATCTGATTCAAAAATCACATTGTTCAAAGCTAATCTGTGTGCCTGGGTGAGGCCAAACAACAAGGCCTGAGCTTCAGCTTCCTCAGCTTCAGTACATCCATGAAAGCAGCAGCCTGCTGAGAAGACCACCACACCCGAACTATCTCTGCCAATAGCTCCGAGCGCAGCTAAACCAGAAGCTGGGATGAAAGAAGCATCGACGTTAACTTTTATGTGATTTCCAGAAGGCTTTGCCCATCTAATAGCATGGCGAGGATGACTCGTATGCTGCATTTGAATTTCATGCATTTTATGCTTCCCTTTGGCATCATTTGCAATCAGATTTGGGGCTGATAAACACTCCCAATAGCTTTTCAAGAAACTCACTGAATCCCAAACAGTAGCCTTGCCTTTGTTATGAATTACGTCATCTCTTAGGTGCCATGCCCTCCACAGCACAAGCATACACTTCTCCTTCATCTCGCCAGGGCATAAGCTCAAGTTTTGCAATAGCCAGTCAGGGGAGAAAAGCAAGAGCGACTTAACTTCAGGTAGTTTCCAAATTTTACACATTTCCTCTCAAAGTGCTCTCTGTTTTGTGCATGTTACAGTAGCATGGTGAGCATTTTCAACAGCACTTCCACAAATATTGCAGGTACCATCCAGCTCAAGTGTCCTCTTATGCTTATTTTCCTTTGGTTGTTTCTTTTGGTTGTGACGTCCACAACAAGAGTATACATGGACATGATACTTTTTGATTGAGACTAACGGAAGAATCCTTATTGGTTACTACTTCTCATTATCAAGGCCGCCGGAGATTTATGTGTACGTGAGCAGGTTTAAATGGTGGGATTTGCTGCCCTTGAGAAACATTGGATCGGGGCGGCCAGCCAGGAAATCGTGTTTAATTACTTTAAGTATTTAAATTCTAATGATTACTTGCTAAGTTAAAGCTTGGGATCAGATTTACTTTCTTAGGTGTTGGTCGAGACTTAGAGATAAAGAAGTTTTTGTTTGGTCGGCTTATTAGGCAAGTTTGAGTCGGCTAGCTGTACTGGTATATATAGTCATGGTACCCTCTTTGTAAAAGCATGTTATATTTTGGAATTTGGACAACGTCGTGTTTCGATCATGAAGCGGCTGTCTTCGGGTGCCGCTGTTATTTATTTTGTAGAAATTTTCTGTGTGAAAGTTACACTTCGCTCGAGGTGTGTCGTTTCCGACGGGTTGCGTGCTGGTTACGTCTACTTTGACGGCAGGTTCTTCATGCGTCGAGGGATTGTCCATTGGTTGTCGTTACCCCATCTTCAGATTATGTGTACTGCTCGTGTAATTGGGGGATTTTATCAACTGAATTCAGAAGAGTTCATCGTACCGTGAAAGATAAGGCCAAATCAGTAGCACGACGAGGTTGTGCTTTCATCAGTCACTATTTAGAGCAAAGGTTATTCACGGTAAAATTGTTTTTTCCAGTTACCATTGGTATTTTTGGCCTCGGCAGTTTATGTAGATGCATATGCTGGGGAGATAGACTTGAAACCGAGGACGGTTTCGTTTCAAGGGGGAGAGGATGATATGGCCAACACTAGTTCTATTTGTACCGTCCACCACCATGACGTACACGAGGTTGGTCTGGTTTAAGTTGAGGCAGTTTCGCTCGTCACTGTTTGTGATAACGTGAGACGTTTTGATCAGGAGAAAATGAAGGTTGAATTAGAACCACAATTTTCTTCAGTATCAAAATACACAATGCATGCTTGGATATTAGAGAAGGAAGAAAATAATTCCAACACATACATGTTTCATCAAGGCATGCGTCAACTTGGTTGTATCTTCTGGTTGCCACGTACACAACAAGACTATACATGGATGTGATACCTTTTGATTGAGACTAACGGAAGTATCCTAGTCGGTTACTACTTCTTACGATCAAGGCCGCCGGAGATATATGTATACGTGAGCAGGTTTAAATGGTGGCATTTGCTGTCCTTGAGAAACATTGGATGGGGCTGCCAGGAAATTGTGTTTAATTACTTTAAGTATATAAATTGTAACTAGCAAAAGCGCCCGTGCGTTGCAACGGAAGAGAAAACATAACACACGCTCTTAACTCAACAACCATCATTCAAGACCACAATAGGTCCATCTCCTTTATTTTTGCGAGCCATCATATTTGTGTTGCCGCTTATCCTTCTTCTCACCCTCGCCAGCGATGGCCTCGGTGTTCACACAAAACAACAAAAATGTGTGTTGAATATGGTTAATCCTAAGGCGTCTCTCTCTCCCTCTCTCCTCCCTCTTCCTCTCTCTGTCTCTCTCTCTGTCGCTCGCTCGCTTTCTGTCACTCTCACGATGAGAAATCTGTTGTTTTTCCCCTGCAACATTTTTCAGAGGTATGGACATGTAGTTATCGATGTTTTCTTTTCCGTATATGGTTATTTTTGGGTGTGTATTTGCAATCCGGATCGCCGCCGGTATGAAAAAAAAACCGACTCCTGCGCTATAAATTATAAGTTTGCTTCCATAACAATATTTTAAAAATATTTAACAGGTAAAATTAACATCATATTTAGATTCCACACATTTTTCTAATAAAATTTCATATATAATATGTTAAAATCGAAGTTACGGTTTAAAAGATACAGATAATTTAGAAAATCATTTTGTTTGACTCAAATATATTTCAAAATAATACTTAAAAATACTTAACAGGTAAAAATAATCTCATATTCATATTCTACATATTTTTCTAATCAAATTTCATATATAACATGTTTAAATCGGAGTTACGGTTTAAAAGATATGGATGATTTTAAAAAGCATTTGTTTGACTTAAATATGATCTGCGGATGAATTATCTGAAACATCAGGTTTTTTTTTCGAAAAATGTAAAATAACGGTTCGGCTGTGACTTAAATCCGGACGGCGGGTTGATTTCAAGAAAAGACAGGGACTTTTGTGTAAAATACGAAAATAACGATTCGTTTTAACTTAAAACAGGACTGCGGGTTGAATTCTCTGAAATAGAGGGACTTTTCCGAAAAATGCCATGACGGACGAAAGAACCCAATTTGCTTTATTATTAGGTAAAGATGATTACTTGCTAAGTTAAAGCTTGTGATCAGATTTACTTCCTTAGGTGTTGGTCGAGAGTTAGAGATAAACAAATTTTTGTTTGGTCTAACTTATTAGGCAAGTTCGAGTCGGCTAGTTGTACTGGTATATATAGTAATGGTAAGCTCTTTGTAGAAGGATGTTATATTTTTTTGAGTTTAGACAACGTCGTGTATCGACCATGAAGCGGTCGTCTTCGGGTGTCGCTCTTATTTATTTTGTATAAATTTTCTGTGTGAAAGTTACACTTCGCTCGTGGTCTGTCGTTTCCGATGGGGTGCGTGCTTGTTACGTCTACTTCAATAGGAGGTTCTTCGTGGGTCGAGAGATTGTCCATTGGTTTTCATTATCCCATCTTCTGGTTACCTATACAACTCGGGTAATTGGGATATTTTACCAGCTAAATTCAGAGGAGGTCAATGTATCTTGAAAGATCGGGACAAATCAATAGCACGACGAGGTTGTGCTTACATCAGTTGGTATTCAGAACAAAGCTTGTTCACGGTAAAGTTATTTTCTTCCAGTTACGATAGATATCTTTATTTATCATGAGAAAAGATTGTAGTTCGCAAATGGAGATGGCGATGGAGAAGGATCCATTGCGTGCCTTGCCTTGGTACCAATGCTTTATGCGTGTGCATGTCGGAGTTTTATCAAGATCATGCATCGCGTCGAAGTAGTTTCCCTTTATGTGGATATGATGATCTAGTTGTGTGTGATGTGCTTCCTATGCATATGCATGTGTGTTCTATATTGTTGGAAAAATCATGGACGGACAGGAGACAATTAACTTATCATTATGATGGTGAATTTTCTTTTGTACAAAAGGGTCGACTTCCCTCGAGGTCTGTCGTTTCTCATGAGTTGCGTGCTGGTTACGTCTACTTGGGCGGGAGGTTCTTGTGTCGAGGGATTGTCCATTGGTTCTCGTTACCCCATCTTTGGGTTATGTGTACTGCTCGCGTAATTGGGAGATTTTATCAGCTGAATTCGGAGGAGTTCATTGTATCGTGAAAGATCGGGCCAAATTAGTAGCATGATGAGGTTGTGCTTTCATTAGATGGGGACCATAGGAGACTTTGGTCGGCTGGTTCAGCCCAACATCTGCGGCGGCTCTTGATGTCATTACTCCTTCATGGGCTCCAGCGGCGGTGATGGTGTGGAGGTTGGCAGAAGCGGCGTTGGATATACCGTGTCTACAATAGTGGATCTTGGCGGCATGGTGCAGCCGAGTCTCGGCGACATATGCGTCTGAATGGACGAGCGCCAGGTATAGCGCTGTTCGTCGCCGTGGTGGCATCGACAGATGGCCGACCTGGTAAGGATGATGCATGATCTCTTTTCTGGACATGGGTCAGCGGTTCGATGGGTGGTCGGCTTCTAAAACATGTGTGTGTGGTGTACGCGTTAGATTTGCTGCACCGAGTGTAGGCTCCTTATATGTCATGCGGGCAGATCGGTGGTGACCTTAGTTCTAAATGGTGGGAGAGAGGGCACTCCATATTGTCGAGTTGTTAGGTGTAAGTGGTGGCTTCGGATGACTTGATGTATATTCTTGTCAGATCTTTGTTGAATAATTAATAAAGATGACTGTATGCATCGACTGATGGAGAGGCCGGGGATTTAAATCACCTTTCTGAGTAAAAAATGTCACTAATAGAAGGCAATTTTCGGGAACCTCCATAGGTTGGCGTGCGCTCCGCGTTCAGCTATCAGTGTTGGCCATCTTGACCTTTTTCACGGAATATTTGGGACTCAGACTGGCCATAGTGGGAGTAACTTCAAGAGTAACATCGATTCCAACTTAGCAAATTTGCCTATGTGACAACGAGTTAATATGTAGATGAGTAAATTGAGTAACTTAGCTAGTTACTGTAACATCACATATCCCAAGACAGTACGAGTCTATAACCTAATAAATGAAGCCTTGCACGACATCACACATATGTTACTACCCATTATAGAGGTACTACCTCCGTCCTAGTTTATTGGTCCCTATTGTATTCTTTGCCGAATTTTGACCATAAATTTAACAACAAAAAAGTTCATGCATGTCATACAAAAATATATCATTAAGAACTATGTTCAGATACGAATCGAATGATATAATTTTTGTTTGACATGCACTAACATTCTGCCAGTCAAATCTTTGATCAAAATTTAGTACAAATTATTAAAGGAGCCAATAAAACAGGACAGAGGTAGTAGTAACATAGCCTAGAATAGCGTGTATGTTATGGCTAGTCTCATTCATAGGAGCAGACTTTGCCATCCAGATCCAAGAAGGATGGTGCGCACGCCTATAAATACCTATCTACTCCAGCTAGGAGTTCGATCTAACACAACTCATATCCATATCCAGCCCAACAAATGGCGCCTCTCAAGGTGACTGCTGCCGTCTGTGTCGTGCTGGTCCTGATGATCCAGCTACAGGTGCCAACGGTCGCGCAGGACATACCATGCGACGAGTGCGAGCCGGGATGCGGCCAGGCTTGCAATGCGCAGCGCCCCTACTTCTGCAACAGCTTTTGCAACATCTTTCCCACCCTGTGCAACTACTGCTTCCTCATCCAATCCGACTTGTGCGTGCCCGGGTGCACAAACCTCTGCAGGATCTACTGCGTGTGATCGACCATGCAGGAACACATCGACATGAGTGGATTCCAGAGTGTCGATGAGCATGCCTGCGTTGCCATTGTTATATTTGCTGCTCTATGTGCAATAAGTCAATGCCGGTCAGGCTGCATGCATGTATTGCATGCGAGTGCCTTGACTTAGCATTTGATACTGTGTTTAATTTGCTACTATTCCCTTCACTACAGCATATTACATATTACTATTGTGCATCCAATGCATTTATATTGTACGCCCACCATTTGGTTATGAATAAGACTCGTTTGGAATATCACATATCTACCAAAGCAAAGTTCAGGTTGCACCTACTTGTGTATAGTTTATCTGCAAAGGTCAAATGTTCTCTTGTTTGGAAGAAACAAAAAGAAGAATTTTTCATATAAGGATAACACGAATCTTGACACAAACCGAATGGTTTAGATAGAGGGTATGCTAGTATGGGGTACTAAAAATCCACACTCGAAGTATTCCTATATGCATATCATATAATTATCGTTTCGACCAAGTGTTTGGTTGTATATGTAAATCGCGTAACTCCCACGATAACCCACGTAGCCCATTTAAAGATAAAGAAGAGAATTATTCTACGATCTTTACTTGTGTTGTAGGTAAGTTACCTTTTTAGTATATATGATTCCTATTAAATCTATTAGGCTATGTAATTGTTAGAGTACCTCTATGGATTCACTCCTCTCAAACATCAATTTGGGCTACAAGAATTTATACTGGGGAATTGCTCATAGAAGTCCAAGAAACCGAGGTGGAAGAGGGGTGGAAGAAATGTAGGAGAAGCCAGAGGAGCCGCCAGTGACGTGATCCTACGCGGATTCCTTCTTCGTTGCTTCCTCACCGATACTTGTAGCTCGTAGCAGCCTGTGATGCTCAGCCCAAGTATATGTATGGGCTAGGGGAGGTCCCTGACATCCCCCTCCTTGAAATGCACCTTGACCACAAGCCGACGCACCGAAGACCACCCGGTAAACATATATATGGGCTAGTAATTCATGCAGTATGTGCGGCTTCTACTAACGCACTATGTGTTGAACATCGACCAACACTCTTTTCACTCCTAAACAATCCGTGAAACCATTAATTATGTGTTATGAGTGACATATATATGTTTATTGTTATAATGCACTTGTTATTTTTTTTTTATAACTACTACTTTTTACTGGTAAGACATCATTGTAATGTGGTGTCTGTATGTGTTGTATGTGGATCAATGTTAAAATTAGAATTTATGTATCCTATTACTAAACAGTAAGACTCAGCTAGCTAGGAGCCCCCACAGTGTTTTGACGCTCTCGGCCGTCGGATGACTCAAACGTACGATCTAGATCAGCTTTTGGTCATCCCGACGTCGCTCAGGCGCTCCAGGCACCGTTTCGCGGGCTGCTGCTCCATAGAACGAGCTCCGTCGAAAGCCCATTCGCATAATAGGCCAGGTCGGCCCTAACCCTCCAGACGCTCTTCTTATTGTTCATCGTCCGCGATGCGCCGCCACCGTCCTCCCGGACTCCGTCCCATAGGCCAGCTTCTGCAGCGCATCTGCCTTGGCGAGTCCGCGTCAGTGCCATCCTATCGACCTTCTGTGTGCGACAGCCGACAGCCTCTATCCGTTCTCCTCGTTCCCTCTCCCGTAGCCGCCGTCGCTGAGGTCTCGCCACATCGCCACTCAATCGACGCAGGTGAGCACCATGGAGTTCTTAGCAGTCACGGGGTACAGTTCAGGAGGAGATCCTTTATGGGGTGCAACCTATCCTCGATCAGACGTACCCATCTGGTGGCCGCGGCATACCAGGATAACCGTATGGTGATATGTTCATGTGTCTTCGTGGGTTCCTGGAAAAAGCTCTCTGTACCACTGAATAATTTGCTACAGTACTGCATTCAGTTCCTTCCCCTCTTCTTTGTCTTCAGATATTGAAGCAAGAAACAAAAACAGTCCACAAATTAACTGCTTGTTCCAACGTAGTTTCATTTGCTTCTACAGGGGGGAGAGCATTTTCCTGTTGAATGAATCCTACAATTTCCTTATCTGGTCTGGAGGGTTGATTCAACTTATAAAGTACGGGGATGCCCTACGAAGCTAGAGAGCCAGTGATCCAAGTGAAGGTGTATGTCAATGTTTCTTCTCTTCTCATTAATGTTAGATGGAGAAATATAGATGGAGCAGTTTTGGTTTTCAATAAATATGATCCACCAGCTATACCAAGGTACTCCAATTTGAACCATTCAAAATATAGTAAATGTTTTAACTAGCTGAATTTTCTCAGATTTTTAACATTATTTTGTATAACATTCACGGGCGCGGCAACGCGCGCCTTCATGTTCTAGTGCATTTTGATGATGTGATGAAGGCGCAATATGCTGCAATAGCATCAATTTGGCATCAATTAAAGCCACGGGCGCCGCCAGTGACGTGATCCTACGCGGATTCCTTCTTCATTGCTTCCTCCCCGATATACGAATGTTCCAAGGCCTCGCCGGCCCTTGGTAAAAGTGGCATGTGCGAATGTTCCAAGGCCTCGTTGGCCCGTGATATGAAACGTCCGGACTTGTCAGCACCGGGTTCATAGTAAAGTCTCAAAAATGTGTTTGGCCTCGTCGGTCGCGAACAAAACGGGTCCAGCCTCGTCGGTCAAGACATGAGATATCTCCGGCCTTGTTAGTCGTGGAACAGTAAATGACCCCCTCGCCTTGTCGGCCAAGGAGAAGTATGTCTAGCCTCGTCGGCCTAGACTTGCGAGGGTTCCGACCTCATCGGTCACGGAAGAGATGGATCGTGTGATGAGACTTTGCAACGGGCGCCCAGCCGTGAGGGCCATGAACGAAGTATCAAGATTTACATGCCAGGCGTGTCCATCATATTAAGTAGCCACGTTGTTCAAGAATCATGAAAACATGTTCAGATCTGAATATTTGATGTCCACCAGTTGCTAAATGAATTAGCCTGCCATACTGACTCTGCTATGTGCGCAAACAATTAGAGTGACTTCTATTACCCCAAATGGGCTGCAGTTTGTACAGCACACATACTGATTAATCTTTTATGAGCCTTTAAAATTTTAGGCCGAAACTATGAGTGGTTTAGCCGTGAGAAATTAAAAAGTGTTGTTTAGTCTATAATATCCGCCTCATACTATTTCGCTTTAGTCTATAATATCCGCCTCGTACTATTTCGCTGACTTGTTAATTTCTGCAATTTACATCAAACTTTGCACAAGGTATACCATGCATGTCAACTGCATGCTGTTATCAATTTTCCAAGGTCAAACTTGCTTATACTCAGACTGCACCATCTAGTGGTGTAGAGCACTTGCATTCACACAGATGTTTCTTCCATAATAGTACTTGCTTGTGACTTGTACCATTGGATGCATGGGCGCATGGCCATATTAACGTGTGGCCACTGCTGATGAAAGGCTCATCCATGATGGACCGTATGCGCATGAGCACCCTGGCGGCCGTACATGTACGGCAGCCTGCTTGTGGCGTTGCGTCCGTGCTCATGTTTGTCTTGGCCTAGCAGCATGTCTATGTATATGTGTGTCCTCTGGTCGGGCCATTGTATACTCCATCCGTCCTTTAAAAAGTGTATTTTCAACTTTATTAGAGAGTCAAACTATCTCAAACTTAGACACGTCTGGGTAGGAGTTTGTGTGTTGTTATGGGCAATTTGAAACTGCAGAAATGATTTGGCTTTTAACAGAACAACAACTATTCATTTTTGTAGGTTTTATTCCGAGCTACTGCGCTGATCCGTATGTGGTCCTTACTCACTCCGACGGAGGCCAGGGAACGTTTGGTTACTGGATCTGTCCGGTGGGAGATGGTAGCGCGGGATATCTTCAACCGGTTTGGATGACGGTCATGTAATAGGACAGGCGATTAGTTTACCTATCTTTGTTATGCCAGCCGGTTGTGGCTTTTGGGACTTTTTTTTTTGGCATTGTGGCTCTTGGTGAGCTAGCCATTTATTTGTTTCCAGACTTTCAGACCTTATTGAACATCCTTTTTTATATATAATTGTGGCCGTATGCATCGTTCTGATGCAGAGGCCGGGGAGTCCCCCTTTTCGAAAAAAAATTCTCAAACTTTGATCGAATTTGTGCAAAAATATATCAGTATTTGTGAAACCAAATAGGTATATAATGAAAATATATTTTATCACGAATCTAATGATACTAATTTGATGGCATAAATGTTGATGTATTGTTGTATAAATACAGTCAAACATGAAAATGTTTGACTTTCTAAAAAAGTTGAAAGTACACTCTTCAAAGGACGGAGGGAGTATACTGGCCTGTACTAATTTTGGTCACACAACACCTACACCTGTATTTAGCTCACTGTAAATTGATCAATTCTAGCTCGTAGACGTGCCTGTGTACAATAACCATGAATCATGAATACACCTGTACCTGTGTATAATAATCATGAATGTTGAATCTCGCCTTAATTACCTAAGGTTGCATGGAGACGTGCAGCTAACCGGAAATCGACGCCTCGTTGTCGACGGAAACGCCTCCTCCACTGAAGCATCACCGGAAATCTTAAAAAATAAGTCCAAAAATAATGTGAGCACCAGAACTTAGCTTGGTGGGTTTGGGATACCACTGTCCCTCTAACCATCCAACCACAAGTTGGTGCGCCGAAGCCTTGCTAAAGGCATGTAAGGCATGTAGGCGTGGAGAAGATTTTCCTCTGATTCTAAGAAAATAGTTAGAAAAAACATTATGAAAATACTTCCCATACTCATAGATACTTCGGTGCGACAAAATCTCGTCAAATACCCAGCTGAAGAAGGTGCTGACGACGTAGCCATTGGCAATACCATAGTGGTTAGAACCGACGTAGTATTCATGGTTGGCATAGCCTTGTGTAAAGACAGCAGTGACAACGATAACGCCCAACCTTCCTTCAAAATGTTCTTGATTGGAAGATGAAATCAAATGGCCGGCTCCCTAGCGTCGGTGCTAAAACTAACAATTCTCGGGTAGGGGGTCTCGAACTGGTAGCGTCGGCACGATGGTAACAGGAGGAAACATGGACACAGTTTTACTCAGGTTTGGGCCCTCTCTCACATGTAATACCCTACTCCTGCTCTTTAATATTTTGTGGATGGGGTGGAAAGTGGAGAGAGATCTACCTCGAAGTTATACGAATGTGTTCTAATCTCTAAAAACCTTTCCTCTACAGACTAAACCCCTCAGCTTATATAGGCACCGTGTGTATCTAAGTTTTACATATGGTCGGTTACAATCTAGGGATAACATGCCGAACAATTAAACACGCCTTGAAGTGTATTCCATATTTAGTATGCCGAGAGTCAGGGCATATATGGCCTCCGTGGTGTGCACCCTTTAATCCAGGACACCATCAGTAGCCCCTAAACATGTCTTCAAGTGGAGGACCCAGGCTTCTATCTTCAGAACAACTTCAATCTTATAGTCATCGGTTTCGTAGGTGAGTTCTATCTTCCACATCGGCTCCTTAATTCGAGGACATATCAATCCAAGTCTTTTTTATGTTCTTCATAATCAATCTTCTCTTCAAAAAGCACCAGGCAAAATGTGTAGATCGCCTACTCCATCAAATAAGTGGTATTTTTAACAAAGCCCTCATCTGGGTAGTTTTTGCTTTTACTGACCCGACACTAGTAGAAAACGGGCCATTAGTCTCGGCTCCAGAGGCCCTCTAGTCCCGGTTCTGTAACCAGGACAAAACGATCGGGACTAAAACCCAGAACTTTTAGTCCCGGTTGGCTTACGAACCGGGACTAAAGGGGCTCCACATGGCCGCTGTGGGGTGCCCACGCAGGAGGACCTTTAGTCCCGGTTGGTAAACCGGGACTAAAAGGTCGCCACACGTCAGCAACCCCTAGGCGCTAGGGTTTTTTTGAAGGGGGTGGGTGTTTAGGGGTTTTGGATGGTTTAGGGGTTTCATATTGTGTTAGCTAGCTACTACATATATATAAAGAGAAGTGACCGCTCTTTCTCCGTGCTTGGTGGACGCTAGCTAGTACATATAGAGAGAATTCAACGGTATAGTAAGCAAATGAAGGAAACCATTAATTACGCAAGATCGTCATGAACATATATAGAGAGAAGTGACCCCTCTTTCTCCGTGCTTAGTCGAACAACAAGTTTACATATATCTATCCGATGCTACTACATATATACAATATAACATCCCTTACATCATCAAGCACCAAACTCCCATTGAATTTCCGTATGGTATTCTCTCTTTTCATGTATGACGTGGTCAAGAAAGAATCCCGCTTGAATTGATCGTATGCGATCATGTGGTAGGAGTTCATCCCGCATCTGCCAGACCTAATTTAAAGAAGGGGGTCAATACATATATATGAATGAAACTCAACACAATTGATGGTAATAAAATACAATTGTGAATATTGTTTACGTATGTCAAATTGTTTGTCAGAGAAGCCCCGCCCAGAGGTCGAGTGGCGAATGAACTCGCAAAGGTAGTATCCACATAAATTATTCCGGCCTGCCTGCCATAAGCACTTTATGAGAATAGAGTTCAATCAAACTGACAATCAAGCATGATAACGGTATTGATGAAACCAGAATCAATGAGAGATGTGAGGAACTAGCTAGTACTACTTAATTTGGTGTGTGTAAATCGCAGCTCGTTCTTCAGGCTCGGAACCATTCCTGTGAACTCTTTCCAAACCCTGCCAGGCAAAGAAAATGATTACTTGATATCAGGAAATGAACGAAAGTAGCCGATATGGTGCAATGATGATTGAACTTACTTCTGGAGCATTGCACTCATGTCGCATAATCCTTGGGATCTTTACGTCTCGAGTCTAAGAAAGTTACTACTCCCACGTCAAGCTTAATGGATTGCAGCCTCGCGTAAGCAAAACCGAATATGCACAAGATAGTAACACTCACTTGAAGTTGTAAGGAAAGCGTATTTCCCTTTTGTTTTGATGTCGAAGGAACGCTTTTAGCAAGTTTTCCTCGATATCTTTGGCTCTATTTTGTACCGTTCATTCATTTACGGTATTTGCGCTAATGAACCCAATGTCATAGATTCGTCCTCTGTTGCATTCAACGATCCCTGCATAATATAGTGAGGATAATTATATATAAATGCAATGAACGAGATGAGCTAGAGACTTAATTGCAGAAATAATACTTACAGACAGTAGCAATTCATGAGTTGTTTGTTGAGGGCATGTTGATTGAATAACTGAAATAATTCCACAAATTCAATAGGCATCAGGTCGACTCCAATGAAGTCGTCCTCATCTTTAATTCTCACCATCATACTATCGGTGCCATCCTTCCTGCAGATGTCCAAGTACCACCCATGCAATCTTCGCATCATCGTTGTTAGATGAGGGGCTTGATCAGCTTTAACGAGAGGCTTCCCGTGCTCGTATCTAAAGATCTCTACTACCTCAGTCATTTCAAACTGTACATCATCGCCCACGTAATCACCAAGATTGGTACCGGGCAGTAGCCCCAGATAATTAGCGATATCGCTAGATACCTTGAGTGGGGGAACGATTGATTCTCCTGTTCGCTGAGCTAGGGTTTTCCCACTTCTTCATCTTACATCACTGGAGGTACTTCCCGACCGCCGCGCTTCGTCATATGTCCTTTCAATACATCGGTCATAGTTGGATTGCGGCGGAGGCGGTGGTGGTCGCTTAAGGGCATCCAGAGTGCGCTTCACTTTCACCGGATCTATTGTTTCCTTCGAAGACGGACGTTCCCGTTCAAAATGGGCCTGCACTTCAGCATCCACGATGACCTTGGTTTCCTCGCCAGTCCTCTCATATGGTAACTTTGGAGGAGTCCGAACGCACCGGAGACAGCTGATGCGGAGGAGGATTCTGCTGAGGGGCCTCATCCGTTAGAGTCCGCTGAGGCGACGGAGAAGGCTGACGCGCTGGAGACGACTCATGCATCGGAGATAGCAGAGATGGACTGTGAGGAGGAGTCCGCCGAGGATCCAGCTGAGTCTGCTGAGGCGGCGTCCAGTTTGGAAGCTTGATGTGCTCCTTTCTCCATAGACATGTACTCCTTAAGTCATTTTCCAGAAACATGTCCCCTTCACCTGTAGGGTATTAATGCTCCAGCCCCACAAAACCCTCCATTATTTCATCCACCCCGACAATAGCAAAGCCATGTGGAATCAAACGGCTATGTAAAGTTCTCTCAGCTCGAGGAGGTAAAACAGAGCCGACCGCCACCTTCACTGTTAGGTTATGGCATTTCTCCATTAGCACACAATGTTCATTCTCCGTGATACTATCCACGGGGTAGCGAGGAGCCTTGATATCAGGCTGAATGACCTCCGTGGAAACCACACTGCTTCGCTGCTGAGATGGTGGGGTAGCTTCGGGGGCAGCGTCGAACGAAGGATCTTCGTGCCGCTGAGATGGTTGGCTAGTACCTCGCTATCTCTCAAGTTCCTCTAGTTTCGCTAATCTTTCACTGATCTTCTGCATTTCGCTTGCTTCCTCTTTCTTCTTTCTCTGTCGGCTTCTATAACTACCACTGCCAGGAAACCCATGCACCCACCGAGCGGAGCCTAATGTGCCTCGTGTTCGTCCAGGGTGTTCAGGATTCCCGAGGGCCTTGGACAGCTCGTCCTCCTCTCTGTCGGGAACAAACCTCCCTTCTGGCGCTTCCTGGATTGCTTCCTCAAGCTTTTTCATGGGTGTTTCAAGTTGATCTTTCGTCCAAACACACTTCCCTGATTCTGGGTTCAAAGTTCCCCAACCCCAAAGAACCAACTCCTTGCCCGATCTGGTCAGTGCAATGTCGTTGGTTGGACCCTTTAGCAAGCAGGTCTTGCTCAGCTTTGTCCCACGTAGGTCGGGCTTTGCTGTAGCCACCTGACCCCGTAAGATGGTGATACTTCTTCTTTGCAGCATTTTTCTTATTTATAAGTGACCTTTGCTGACCCTTCTCCAGTTCCTTATAGGTCACAAATGTGGGCCAGTGATCTTTTATCTTCTCATATTGACCGGTGAATTCTGGAGTCTTGTCTTTGTCAACAATTTTTTTCTTCAAATCTTTCTTCCAGTTCTTGAATAGTTCTGCCATCTTCTTAAGAGCAAACACCTTGACCTTCGGGCGAATAATTGGCTTATTCAGATCCTCCTCTGGCAGTAGGCCGAAATTTGTCATCAGCGAGCTCCAAAGATCATCTTTCTGTCTATCCTGGACATAAGAAACTTCTGGGTCCTTCTTCTTATTCCATTCTTGGATGCTGATTGGGACGTTGTCCCTAACAACAACTCCACACTGATGTACAAATGTGTCCGTGGTCCGGTTGGGAGCAATCGGTTGGCCATCTCGAGCAATTTCTTCGATCGTGAACCTTTCATCCTCGCCCAATCTTTTCTTCGGGCCTCGTCTCCTTACCAAAGTTTGGCTCGATCCGAAGGGCTATAAAAGAAGAAATAAGCGTCAATATATGTACATAAAAAAACAATTAATGCATCTAGTTAGCAGAGACTTAATTTTTATATATATACCTCGCCGGACTTTGCTATAGTTAAGGCTCCTTCCTCCGTTGGATCACCAGATCTGTCATGATCTCCTTCCTCCTCCATTGGATCACCGGAGCCGTCATGATCTCCTTCCTCCTCCATTGGATCATCGGTGAAGTTGAGATACGATAAGGTGATATCACCTCTGTCGCGGATTATATCCCCCAACAACTCTTCTTTTTCTAAGTCTCTGTCCATAGTTTCTGCAAACATTATAACATGTCAATATAGAACCATGAGAGATGGATAGTGGCAAACATAGACTTAATCACAACAAAGGAATGATATGCATATATATGAGCAATGGATAAGTGGCAAACATCATGAGAGGTTCACAAGTTTTATAACAGTCAGCTCCACACGTCGATCGAGGACTCCTCCCCCCTCATGTCTGATGAGCCATCCTATCTTTCGAGAGAGGATACTTTGCATACAGCCTCTCTCATGGTTGCCGAGGATACTTGCGGACCCCCCATCATGTCAAAGTTATCAGGGATATGTTGAATTCTGAGAGAGTTAGGGGTGTTCTAACGCGGCACTACATGATGTAGGTGAAGGGGGATAACATCCGGGAATGTTTTTCTGAAGTCTGCATTTTCAGAAATATGAACCGGAGGGGGACACTTTCCAGGTTCTCTATGCTAGCTGCTTGTGACAGACGGACGGAGAGCATATTTGGATTCGTCATATTTTCTGATCGATTTTCATATATAAATTATTTTCATCGGAGTTGCAGTTAATTTGCAACGAATTTCTAAAGTTTTACCAATATCCTATGAACAAAAACAAATCATCATATGAATATATAGGCCGATATATCACTTTTCGGGCTCTACCTACATAAACTTAACATATCATTTGGTAAATATCATTTTTTCGACATAACATCCGATATGGACCAAAATATTGACCGATATTGCCGATATCTTGCCCGATATGTCAATCGATATAGAACGATACATAGATGACAATAACTCTTTATTAGAAAGCAGTGAAATAAGATTATGCATTAATAACTTCATTATATATAAAAATACTAGACTTGTTTTTTCTGATATATCTACATATCGTCCGATATATCACCCGATATCCGACATTCGATATGTCGAAGCCAAACCGATATGAGCCTGATATACATACATACATACATATCAATATTTTCCATCCATTCATACATACATACATATACATCTACATTATATACACACTAAGAATCTATGTATACATCAACATATACATACATAGTTAATAAACAAAAAATAAACAAAACAAATGGACAGCGAGCCAGGGTGGCGGCGCCTCACAGCAGGGGCGGCGACGGCGACGACGGGGGCGGCGACGAGGAGCGAGAGCGCGCGGGCTCGGGGGCGGCGGCGATGACGAGGGGGGCGAGGAGCGAGAGCGTGTGGGCTCGGGGGCGGCGATGACGACGGCGTCGGGGCAGGGCACAGCAAGGGAAGCGGCGGACGGTGTCGGGGCAGCCTGGCGGAGTCGAGGTGGTCGTCGCATTGAGGAGATCGAACTGGAGGAAGGAGAATGGAGAGGCTGGGCAAAATTTCCTAACTGTTGGCTTATATACCCAATCCTTTAGTCCTGGTTGGTGGCTCAAATCGGGACGAAAGGCCCCCTTTCGTCCCGATTCGAGCTACCAACTGGGATTAAAGCCCTTTGCTACCGCATCCACAAGTTTAGTCCCACCTCGCTAGTTGAGAAAGGCTCAGAGTGGTTTATAAGCGCTGCTGCCGCTACCCGCTCGAGCTCCTCTCAACTGCAGGCAGTACATGCCTATTTGACGCCATGTTGGGCCTGGTTGCACCGCGAGCCTGCATCCTGGCCCATTTCTAGGGTTTCTAGTCATATGCAGGCCGTGGTGGCAAGTAGGTGGGCCTTTTTTGCATTTGTAATGTTTTTAAAATTTTAATGTTATTTTTTGCATATGTTATTTGTAGTTATACAATTTTAGTTGCGTAAATTTTATATAATTTTAGTTACATAAAGTTTATATAATTTTAGTTGCATAACTTTTATTTTTTATAGTGTCTTTTTAGTTTTATAAAATCTTTATAGTTTTCTATTAAAGTTTGTAACAAAAAATACTCTATGAAAATTCTTTGTACTATTAAAGTTTTTAACAAATAAGTACTTTGATATTATTTTTAATATTATTTTGATTCTTTTTGAGTTGATTCTTTTTGCTGTTGAAGAATATTATATAAAATTGATTCTTTTTAGTTCATTCTTTTTGCTTTTAGAGTTTTATAAAAACTTTTTAGTTTATTCTTTTTGCTGTTAGAGTTTTATAATAGCTTTTTTATTCATTCTTTTTGCTATTAGTTCATTCTTTGAGCTAAACGACCCAGAAATTGAAAAGCAGTACAAATGAACTCTGAAAAGGTTGAAAGTTGGCATGGTCTCATCATTTTACCCACGTAGCATGTGCTAAAAAGTTGAGAGGGTTATGGCAAAAACTGGATGGACTTCGTGTACAAAATGGACAATTTCTTTCGAAGTATCAAGGTTTCGGATGAAAACTCATCTGTTCCAAAGGCATTTAAACTTTTTAAAACTTTATTTTAACTCCAGACTTTTTGTGCGTTCAACATGGGACGAAATCACTATTCTGACCCTTTGAACAAACTTTGTCACAAAATGAACTCGACGTGAAAGTATTTCACGATCTGACCCTTTTAGCAACGCATAGCCCGCGGCGTTTCTGCTCAAAGAAGAAACGCCGAGATAGCTAGCGTTTCTGATCAAAGAAGAAACGCCGAGGTAGCTAGCGTTGCGGACCAGGTAAGAAACGCCGAAGGCGCTGGCGTTTCTGGCCATCATAGAAACGCCAAAGAACCATGGCGTTGCTGCCCTTTTTCATGTGCAACCTAATTAATAAGTCTAATTAATTATGACCAAAGAGGGCAGCAACGCCATGGTCATTGGCGTTTCCATGATGGGCTGCAACGCCAGCGCCTTCGGCGTTTCTTACCTAGTCCGCAACGCTAGCTACCTCGGCGTTTCTTCTTTGGTCAGACACGCTAGCTACCTCGGCGTTTCTATATTGGACAGAAACGCCGCGGGCTATGGCATTGCTAAAAGGGTCAGATCGTGAAATACTTTGACGTCGAGTTCATTTTGTGACAAAGTTTGTTTAAAGGGTCAGAATAGTGATTTCGTCCTTCAACATGCACCATTCAAAGCCACATCATCAGTTTTCAACCATTTCTGACTTCATTTGCTATTTTTCATGTATTTACTGATTTATTTTAGCTAAATGACCTTGAAATTGAAAAGAAGTACAAATAAACTCTGAAAATGTTAAAAGTCAACATGGTATCATCAATTCACCCACGTAGCATGTGCCAAAAAGTTAAGAGAGTTACGGCAAAAACTGGATGCACTTCATATGCAAAATGGATAATCTCATTCGAAGTCAGGGTTGCGGACGAAAAATCATGCGTTACGAAGTCATTTTTTTATTATTTCAACTCCAGAATTTTTGTGCGTTCAACATGCACCATTCAAAGTCACACCATCAATTTTCAACCCTTTCTGAGTTCATTTGCTATTTTTCATGCATTCACTGATTTGTTCTAGCTAAATGACCCTAAAATTGAAAAGCAGTACAAATAAACTCTCAAAAGGGTGAAAGTTGGCATGGTATCATAATTTCACCCACGTACATGTGCTAAAAAGTTCAGAGGGTTATGCCAAAAACTGGATGCACTTCGTATACAAAATGTACAATCTCTTTCGAAGTATCAGGGTTCGGACGAAAACTGATCTGTTATAAAGGCATTTATTTTTTAACTTATTTCAACTCCAGACTTTTCGTGCGTTCAACATGCACCATTTAGACCCACATCATCAATTTTCAACTCTTTCTGACTTCATTTCCTATTTTTCATGCATTTACTGATTTGTTTTATCTAAATGAACCTGAAATTGAAAAGCAGTACAAATGAACTCTGAAAAGGTTGGAACTTGCCATGTGCCAAAAAGTTGAGAAAGTTACGGCAAAAAATGGATGCACTTCGTGTACAAAATGGACAATCTCTTTCTAAGTATCAGGGTTTTGAATGAAAACTCATCTGGTTTAAATGGTGGGATTTGTTCTCCTTGAGCAACATTGGATGGGGGCTGCCAGGAAATTGTATTTAATTACAACTTGTGATCAGATTTACTTCCTTAGGTGTTGGTCGAGAGTTAGAGATAAAGAAATTTTTGTTTGGTCGACTTATTAAGGAAGTTTGAGTCGGCATCGTGTACCCTCTTTGTAAAAGAAAGTTATATTTTGGAGTTTAGACAGCATCGTGTACCGGATGAAGCGGTCGACTTTGGGTGTCGCTGTTATTTATTTTCTATTAATTTTCTATGTGGAAATTACACTTGGCTCTAGGTCTGTCGTTTTCGACGGGTTGCGTGCTGGTTAAGTCTACTTAGGCGGGAGGTTCTCCATGTGTCGAGGGATTGTCCGTTGGTTGTCGTTACCCCATCTTTGGGTTACATGTACTACTCCCGTAATTGGGAGATTTTATTAGCTGAATTCAGAGGAGTGCATTATATCATGAAAGATCAGGCCAAATCAGTAGCACGGCAAAGTTGTGCTTTCATCAGTTGGTATTTGGACCAAAGGTTATCCACGGTAAAATAGTTTTCTTCCCCTAACGATTGATATTTTTATTTATCATGAGGAAAGATTGTAGTTCGCAAAAAGGTGATGTCGATGAAGAAGGGATCCATTGCGTGCCTTGCCTTGCTACTATTGCTTTACATGTGCGTGTCGGACCAGCTAGTTGTGCCATGTTAATGAATTGCCATTCCAGTATGAATTTGGTGAGTAAGACTATAATTGATGCTTTGAACTTTCCGTTGATTGAACATCCAGAATCATACGAGCTTTGGTGGACTGACAAATTTTATTAAGATCATGCATCGTGTCGAAGTAGCTTTCCTTTATGCAGATACGGTGATTTGTCGTGTGTGATGTGATTCCTATGCATATGCATGTGTGTTCTATACTGTTGGGAAAACCCCGGACGGACAGGAGAAAATTAACTTATCATTATGCTGTTGAATTTTCTTTTGTACGAAAGGCTCGACTTATATTACTTGACTCATATACCCTGGAGCGATACATGGCAGATCGCCAAAGGCATGATCATGCTCAGGAAGCAATTGATGTGAATGTACTCAATGACCAAGAGGAAGCAGACGTGGACATTCAACATGCTGAATTTTTGGCCTCGACAGTTTCTGCGGATGCATGTGCTGAGAATATAGACTTGAAACCGAGGACGGTTTCGTTTTAAGGGGGAGAGGATGATATGGACAACACTAGTTCTATTCGTACCGTCGACAACCATGACATACAAGACGTTGGTCTGCTTCAAATTAAGGCAATTTCGCTCGTCACTGTTTGTGATAACGTGAGGCATCTTGATAAGGAGAAAATGAAGGTTGAATTAGAATCAAAATTTGTTGTTGTGCCAAAATACACAATGCATGCTTGGATATTAGAAAAAGAAAGAAAATAATTTCAACACATACACGTTTGATCAAGGCATGCGTCAACTAGGTTGTTTCTTTGGTTGCCATGCCCACATCAAGAGTATACATGGACAAGATACCTTTTGATTGAGACTAACAGAAGAATCCTAATTCGTTACTACTTCTCATGATCAAGGCCATCGGGGATTTATGTGTACGTGAGCTGGTTTAAATGGTGGGATTTGATCTCCTTGAGAAACATTAGATGGGGGCTGCCAGGAAATTATGTTTTATTACTTTAAGTAAGTAAATTTAAATGATTACTTGCTAAGTTAAAGCTTGTGATCAGATTTACTTCCTTAGGTGTTGGTCGAGAGTTAGAGATAAAAAAGTTTTTGTTGGTCGACTTATTACACTAGTAGAAAAAGGGTCAAACGTGAAGCACATTAGTGCCGGTTTGAATTAGAGCCGGCACTAATGTGTACATTAGTGCCGGTTCGTGGCGGCGATCAATAGCACCGGTTCGTGGCGAACCTTTAGTACCGGTTCATGCCACGAACCGGTACTAAAGAGGCTGCATCAGCCTGCGGTCAGGCTATGGCCCCACCATCACCATTTAGTGCCGGTTCTTACCACGAACCGGTACTAATGAGTTTATGGCAAGCTGTTTTTAGTCCCACCTCGCCAAGAGAGAGGCAGTATGAGCGGTTTATAAGCCGTGAGTGCACAGACAATGATGAAGAGTTGCAATGCTCACCTACATGTTGATTAGCTTCAAGCCTTGCGGAATAGCATAGATTGCACTGAGCTATGTGCAGTGCAGTCTACACTATTCCGAATGGCTTGAAGCAAATTAACCAGCATTGCACCTCTTTTTTATTTTTAATAACTTATTTAAACTCCGGACTTCTTTTGTGTTCAGTATGCAGCATTTAAAGCGACGTCATCAATTTCCAACATGTTCTGACATCATTTGTTGTTTTTCGGTCATTTACCTAATTGTTTAGAGAGCTAAATGACCGTGAAATTGAAAATCACTACAAAATGAATCCTGAAAATGTTGAAACTTGGCATGGTATCATCATATCACTCGCATAGCATGCGCGAAAGAGTAGAGAGGGTCACGGCAAAAACTGGACGCACTTCGTGTACAAACTGGACAAACTCTTTCCGAGTATCAGGGTTTCGGAGTCCGGAGTGGGTACTAATGTGCATCCCACCAATCAGGAAGAATCACACGGATCGTGTGTTTCTTTCTAGCTCTTGCGAGTCGTTGGATCAAGGGTGTGTTTCTTCCTAGCTCATGTGAGTCGTTGGATCGAAACTACCACAATCACTTTGTGAGCCAGACGACCCTATATATAGCTAGCCCACCTCTCGCCTTCCCTGCATAAGTCTTTCAGTTCATCGACTACATACATCTACCAGTTCATCGACTGCATACATCTACCAGTTCATCGACTGAATACAAATCATTCGGATTCGCCATCATACGTCCAACCGTGCATTTGATATGCATATATATGCATCACGAGCCACGGTTGGGCTGTATGATGGCGATACCGATTGGTTTGTTCTAGATCCGACATAAAAGGTTTGATACAACTTCTTTTTTGTGACATAAGAGCTATCTCTCCTCCTACCTATTTTAGTTACACAACTACCTATTTGTGCCAAATTTTCACTTTTGCTGTTGCTCTTGCATCATAAGCATCCATGTTAACTGGACTTACAAGTAATGCAATTTAACCAAACTATCTTGTGATCTTCGCCAAGAGAGAGGCAGTATGAGCGGTTTATAAGCCGTGAGTGCACAGACAATGACGAAGAGTTGCAATGCTCACCTACATGTTGATTAGCTTCAAGCCTTGCGGAATAGCATAGATTGCACTGAGCTATGTGCAGTGCAGTCTACACTATTCCGAATGGCTTGAAGCAAATTAACCAGCATTGCACCTCTTTTTTATTTTTAATAACTTATTTAAACTCCGGACTTCTTTTGTGTTCAGTATGCAGCATTTAAAGCGGCGTCATCAATTTCCGAACATGTTCTGACATCATTTGTTGTTTTTCGGTCATTTACCTAATTGTTTAGAGAGCTAAATGACCGTGAAATTGAAAATCACTACAAAATGAATCCTGAAAATGTTGAAACTTGGCATGGTATCATCATATCACCCGCATAGCATGCGCGAAAGAGTAGAGAGGGTCACGGCAAAAACTGGACGCACTTCGTGTACAAATTGGACAAACTCTTTCCGAGTATCAGGGTTTCGGACTATACAAAAATAAATAATGCAGAAAATAAAAAAACCATACAAAAAAATTACTCAAAAATAAATAGAAGAAAATAAATAATGCAGAAAAGAAAAAACTATATAAAAACTACTCAAAAATAAATAAAAGAAAATAAGTAATGCAGAAAAGAAAAAACTATATAGCAAATTTGTTGGCACACTGCCCTGTGGGTCTACCAGACCTAGGGTGTGCAAATGCAGGCCCAGGAGGGCCAGCAGACCCACAGGGCAGCGTGCCCTAATTAATTAGGCCCAGAAGCCTGCTATATAGAGGAGTTCGAAGAGGTAGCCGCGGTTGGGTTTATAAACCAGTGCGGCTGCCCTTCGCCGGGCGAGGTGGGACTAAACTTTGGGGTGGCAGCGCAAGGCCTTTAGTACCGGTTGGTGGCTCCAACCGGTACTAAAGGCCCCCCCTTTAGTACCGGTTGGTGCCCAACCGGTACTAAAGGCCTGCTCTTCCCGCCTCTTTGCCTGGCCAAAGTAGGCCTTTAGTCGGTTGGTGGCTCCAACCGGTACTAAAGGCTCACCCTATATATACAGCACTTACGAAATTTCAGTTACATCTCCCCACTTCTTTCGTCAACCTCTCGCGCGCCGCTCCCGTCGTCGCCGCCCGTCGCCCGTCGTCGTCGTCGTCGTCCCCGCCGCCGCCCCGAACGCCGCGCGCCGCCGTCCGTCGTCGTCCCGCGACGCGGTCCCGTCGTCGTCCCGCGCCGCCGTCCGTACGTATCTCGCTCTCTCCTCGCGCGTACCCGGCCGCCGCGCCGCGCGCCGTCCGCCCCGAACGCCGCGCGCCGCCGTCCGTCCCCGCCGCCGCCCCGAACGCCGGCGCCCCCGCCCGTACGCCGCGCCCCCGCTCGTACGTACGGGGCGGCGCGCATGCACACACACCATGCATATACCACACACGCATACACACACATACACACATACGTACACACATATACGTATACACACACATACACACACATTTTTTTTTTCTTATTTTCTGTTTTTCAGAAAAGTTAATTAGATGATCGAATGTTAGATTAATGTCGAATGTTAGATGAATTAGCTAGATAGAAAAATTGTCGAACTAGAGATTAGAACTAGTGAATAATTAATAACTTTTATTTTTAGTAAGAAAATTTAGGTATATGAGAGAAAGTTTATTTTTAGTAAGAAAATTTAGGTATATGAGATTTGAACTAGTTCAATAATAATAATAACTAGTTTATTTTTAGTAAGAAAATTTAGGTATATGAGATTTGAACTAGTTCAATAATTAATATAACTAGTTTATTTTTAGTAAGAAAATTTAGGTATATGAGATTTGAACTAGTTCAATAATTAATATAACTAGTTTATTTTTAGTAAGAAAATTTAGGTATATGAGATTTGAACTAGTTCAATAATTAATATAACTAGTTTATTTTTAGTAAGAAAATTTAGGTATATGAGATTTGAACTAGTTCAATAATTAATATAACTAGTTTATTTTTAGTAAGAAAATTTAGGTATCTGAGATTTGATGATCTAATTAAAATATTATTTGTTAATGAGTTTTTCTGTTTATTTAATTTTTTATATATTTTGAGTTTATATAAATGTTAGATTAATGTCGAATGTTAGATGAATTAGATAGAAAAGTTAAATATATAGTAATGTCAATTGAATATATAGTTAGATATATTAATGTCAAATGTTAGATGAATATATATTTGGCTAGATATAGGTGTTTAATGTTTCACCTATATGAACATAGGAAATGTCATCTGACGACGAAAAAGATTTTATTTTGTGCGAACACTGTGAAGACCAGCGCGGCCTGTGCGACCAAAATTTCCTTGTTGATGGTAGGCGCTTCAGCATCAAGCTGGATGAGACATTCGAAGTTGATACAGTAAGTCACTTTGTCAATTATTATTTGAATGCAAAACTTATGCTTCATTTGCTTCAACTTATAATTTTAAATTTTCACTATTCTACTAGCGCATCCCCTGCCATGCAAGAATTTTTGTCTTGGATAAGATAGGTTTTAGTGCTATAGATGATATGGAGGTAAAGAGAGTTTACTTGAAGACGGAGCATGGGTATACTTTCAACGTCAAATTATATAATGGAGACACATACACCCATTTTGAATGCAAAACTTGGCAAGCACTATGCAAGGCTTATGCATTTGAGCCTGATATGGTTATCACCTTTGATATTCGTCCGGAAGATGATATTGAAGGTAATATAGACATCTGGGTCGATGTGCAAACGCCTCCAGTTCTACCATTTGGTGAGTTTTTCTCAACCATGCATGCATATGTTTATGTCTTTCATACAGTTTATTCAAAAATAGTTGACAACTAATTTGTATTGTCAGCTTATTTCGGTTCAAGCAAACATGTCCGGCGCTTGGTAGACAGGACCTACTACTGCCCCGGGGCTCAACTAAACTGCGAGGAGATAAGTCATTATGTTTCATGGCTTGAGGATCTTAATACTGTCAAGACAAATTTTTCCTAAACTTAGAAATGTTAGTACTCAAAACGTGCGACCAATGGTGATCGTATTGAACTACGGTCACATCTATAATCAAAAGATGGTAAGATTTTAAATATTTGTCCTTAATTAGTGCATCTTTTGCATACATTATTTTTGAAGCTAAACTTTCATTGCTTAGTATATTAATTACTATACGATGTTGTTCAACAGGGACTTCCGATGACAGTTGTGCCTCAGTGGATCGAGACAAAAGGTCGCATGTCAATGGTTAGCTTACGACCAAGATTTCCTACATTGCACATGAGTGCATTCAGGATTTCTGAAAGCGAAGAATGCTTAATAGTGAAAGATTGGAGCAAAATTGTTAACGATCGCAGAGAAGTACTAGGGGGCAGTAAGGTGAAGCGCAACCCAAGATTAGGAGACAGATTCATCTGCATGCTCCAATTACTTTAGTTGAATCTGATCCTTTTCTATGGCTATGAATCTGAAACTATTGTGGCACATCTTACTAAATTAAATGATATAGCTACCCTGTTCACTAATGATGAGAAAACTCGCTATTATTATATCCTTAAATTATTTCCGTTCTCATTAAAGGGTGATGCTAAGATATGGTTTAATTCTCTTGATCCTGGTTGTGTGCATTGTCCCCAGGATATGATTTATTACTTCTCTGCTAAATATTTCCCCGCTCATAAGAAACAAGCTGCTTTAAAGGAAATATACAACTTTGTGCAAATTAAAGAAGAGAGTCTCCCACAAGCTTGGGGGAGGCTTCTCCAATTACTTAATGCTTTGCCTGATCATCCTCTTAAGAAAAATGAAATACTTGATATCTTTTATAATGGACTAACCGATGCTTCCAGAGACCACCTGGATAGTTGTGCTGGTTGTGTTTTCAGGGAAAGAACACCAGATGAAGCTGAAATTCTATTGAATAATATGTTGACTAATGAAAATAATTGGACACTTCCTGATCCAATCCCTGATCAATTCCTGAACCAACTCCTAAGCCAACTCCGAAGAAAAGGGGTATTCTATTTCTCAGTCCTGAAGATATGCAAGAGGCAAAGAAATCTATGAAAGAAAAAGGATTAAAGCTGAAGATGTTAAGAATTTACCTCCTATTGAAGAAATACATGGTCTTAATTTACCTGTTGAAGAAATACATGGTCTTGATAACCCGACACAGGTAGTAAAGGTAAATTCTCTCTATAGATATGATAAAGCTTGAAATCCCATTTACTAAGTTTGCTAGCCAATGCTTAGATGAGTTTGATAACTTTATGGTTAAGCAAGAAGATTTTAATGCTTATGTTACAGACAATTGAAACATAATGCTTATATGAGTGAACACTTGAGTGATTATTGTTGGGGAACGTTGCAGAAAACAAAGATTTTCCTACGGTTTCACCAAGATCCATCTATGAGTTCATCTAGCAACGAGTGATCGGATTGCATCTACATACCTTTGTAGATCACGCGCGGAAGCGTTCAACGAACGGGGATGAGGAAGTCGTACTCGACGTGATCCAAATCACCGGAGATCCTAGCGCCGAACGGACGGCACCTCCGCGTTCAACACACGTACGGTCAGCGTGACGTCTCCTCCTTCTTGATCCAGCAAGGGGGAAGGAGAGGCTGAGGAAGATGGCTCCAGCAGCAGCACGACGGCGTGGTGGTGGTGGAGCAGCAGTACTCCGGCAGGGCTTCGCCAAGCTCGTGACGGAGGAGGAGATGTGTTGGGGAGGGGAGGGGCTGCGCCTTGGATGTGCTCTGCAGCCCTCCCCTCACCCCTCTATTTATAGGGGAAGGGGGAAGGGGGCCAGCCCCCTCTAGATGAGATCTAGAGGGGGGGCGGCGGCCAAGGGGAGGGGGGCTTGCCCCCCAAGCAAGGGGGCGCCCCCCTTTAGGGTTTCCCCCAACCCTAGGCGCATGGGCCCTAGGGGGAGTGGCACCCCAGCCCACTTTGGGCTGGATCCCTTCCTCATACAGCCCATAAGGCCCTCCGGGAGAGGTGGCCCCTCCCGGTGGACCCCCGGAACCCCTCCGATGGCCCCGGTACAATACCGATATGCCCCCGAACCTTTCCGGTGACCGTATGACAACTTCCCATATATAATTCTTTACCTCCGGATTATTCCGGAACTCCTCGTGACGTCCAAGATCTCATCCGGGACTCCGAACAATTTCGGATTACTGCATACTCATATCTATACAACCCTAGCGTCACCGAACCTTAAGTGTGTAGACCCTACGGGTTCGGGAGACAAGCAGACATGACCAAGACGACTCTCTGGTCAATAACCAACAGCGGGATCTGGATACCCATGTTGGCTCCCACATGCTCCTCGATGATCTCATCGGATGAACCACGATGTCGAGGACCTAATCAATCCCGTACTCAATTCCCTTTGTCAATCGGTACGTTACTTGCCCGAGACTCGATCGTCGGTATCCCAATACCTTGTTCAGTCTCGTTACCGGCAAGTCACTTTACTCGTACCGTAATGCATGATCCCGTGATCACCCACTTGATCACATTGAGCTCATTATGATGATGCATTATCGAGTGGGCCCAGAGATACCTCTCCGTCATACGGAGTGACAAATCCCAGTCTCGATTCGTGCCAACCCAACAGACACTTTCGGAGATACCTGTAATGTACCTTTATAGTCACCCAGTTACGTTGTGACGTTTGGCACACCCAAGGCACTCCTACGGTATCCGGGAGTTGCACAATCTCATGGTCTAAGGAAATGATACTTGACATCCATAAAAGCTACAGCAAACGAACTACACGATCTTTGTGCTATGCTTAGGTTTGGGTCTTGTCCATCACATCATTCTCCTAATGATATGATCCCGTTATCAATGACATCCCCATGTCCATAGCCAGGAAACCATGACTATCTGTTGATCAATGAGCTAGTCAACTAGAGGCTCACTAGGGACACATTATGGTCTATGTATTCACACATGTATTACGATTTCCGAACAATACAATTATAGCATGAATAATAGACAATTATCATGAACAAGGAAATATAATAATCATTTTATTATTTCCTCTAGGGCATATTTCCAACAATTATATGGCTAATGTTAAAGGTGAACTAAAACTTATTAGTAAACATGCTGCTATGGTTACCACTCAAGTAGAACAAGTACTTAAAGCTCAGAATGATTTGCTCAATGAATTAAATATTAAGAAAAATGATAATGTTGTTAGAGTTATGACTAGAGGTGGTAAAATGACTCAGGAACCTTTGTATCCTGAGGGCCATCCTAAGAGAATTGAGCAAGATTCTCAGAGAAATAATGTAGATACACCTAGTCCTTCTAAGAAGAAGAAAAAGAAAAATGATAGGACTTTGCATGCTTCTAGTGAACCTGTTGATGACACACCTGAGAATTCCAATGATATTTCTATTTCTGATGCTGAAACACAGTCTGGTAATGAACATGAACCTAGTGATAATGTTAATGACGATGTTCATGTTGATGCTCAACCTAGCAATAATAATGATGTAGAAACTGAACCTGTTGTTGATCTTGATAACCCACAATCAAAGAATCAATGTTATGATAAGAGAGACTTTGTTGCTAGGAAGCACGGTAAGGAAACAGAACCATGGGTTCAGAAACCCATGCCTTTTCCTCCCAAACCATCCAAGAAAAAGGATGATGAGGATTTTGAGCGCTTTGCTGAAATGATTAGACCTATCTTCTTGTGTATGCGTTTGACTGATATGCTTAAAATGAATCTTTATGCTAAGTACATGAAAGATATTGTTACTAATAAAAGAAAGATACCGGAAGCTGAAATTTCCACCATGCTTGCTAATTATACTTTTAAGGGTGGAATGCCTAAGAAACTAGGAGATCCCGGAGTACCAACTATACCATGCTCCATTAAAAGAAACTATGTTAAAACTGCTTTATGTGATCTTGGAGCCGGTGTTAGTGTTATGCCTCTCTCTTTATATCGTAGACTTGATTTGAATAAGTTGACACCTACTGAAATATCTTTGCAAATGGCTGATAAATCAACTGATATACCTGTCGGTATTTGTGAGGATGTGCTTGCTGTGGTTGCAAACGTTACTATTTTAACGGGCTTTGTTATCCTTGATATTCCCGAGGACGATAGTATGTCTATTATTCTTGGAAGAACCTTTTTGAATACTGCATGGGCTATTATTGATTGCACCAAAGGCAATGTCACCTTTCATGTTAATGGCAATGAGCATATGGTACACTTTCTGAGGAAACAACCTCAAGTTCATAATATAAACTCTATTGGAAAAATTTCATCGATTATTTTTGGAGGTTTTGAATTTCCTCTTCCTACTGTCAAGAAGAAATATGATATTCTTATTGTTGGGGATGTGCATATCCCCATTGAGGTAACCTAGTGTTATTCGAAAATTCTCCGGTTCCATGTTATTCAGAATGAGTTTGTTAACAAGACCTGATCAACCTTATTCGTGGATTCCTTTTGATGAGCATGAGATGGATGAATTTAGAAAACACAACTCTTTGTACCCTCTTTTTACTTTCTATTATTTATATTAAATAAAGCAAAAATAATAAATTCTATCTGTTTTCTGAGTTATCCATGCAATAAAAAATACCCCAAAAATAAAAGTTCTCCAAATGCCCTGAAATTTAAATATGTTTTTTTGGAATATTTGAGAATATCTGGCACTGAGAACACAGCAGGGGGAGCAAGCACCTGGCCACGAGGGTGGAGGGCGCGCCCTACCCCTGGGCGCGCCCCCTGCCTCGTGGGCCCGCGGTGGCCCCCCTCCACTTATTCCAGCTACCACACACTCCTTCCTCCCACAAACATCACTAGCCAGCTCAAACCCGAGTCCAAGCTCATCTTGCTGCCATTTTTTATCTCCTTGCTCAAAGCTCCATTCAAAAAACTGCTTTGGCGGATTGTTCCTTGGTATGTGACTCCTCTAATGGTCCAATTAGTTTTTGTTCTAGTGCTTTATTCATTGCATATTTTTGCTGCTTAGGTGACCCTATTCTTGATCTTGCATATCAAATTTATATGGTCAAAAGTAGTTTTGATGCATGATATTGCCTCTAGGTACTTGTAGGAGTAGTTGCTATCAATTTTGTTGAGTTTGGGTCACTTTTATTTTGGAAGCTACTAAAAATTTCAGAAATTTTTAGAAAAAGATGAAGAGATTTTTGAGGGCCTCATCGAGCCGAAGTTCGAAGGATAAGCAAAGTGAGGAGGATAAGAGGACCAAATATAATCTTCCTCGCACCACGGAGGTTCGGCCATGTGAATGGCCTTGTGATGATTTCTTGAGAGCAGCCGGGATTTATGATGATTTCTATGAATTGGCTGAGAATGCAGGCCTCACCGCCTTCCTCCACGACCAACGCGAACAGTATCTCTTACTCACCAATATCTTTGTGCAAAACTTTCATTTCCATGCTAGGAGCTCACCACCTACGGTGGAATTTTATTTATATGATCAACACAAGAAATTGCTGCCTCCTGTTTATCTAGATTATAACAGTATGGTAGCACATGATTTTATTGTTAAGAATAGGGAAAAGGCGCTTAAGTACAAATTAATATTTGGTAAAAGTCATCATGAGACTATTACCTTGCCTGCTCCTTCCTCGTTTGATTTATCTGCAGGCAAGTACCTTGTTCCGTTGGAGGCCATTCACGCCTACCGGAACCCTACATCAGCTAAAGAGCCAGAGCCGTAACCACAATTTGATCCTCCACGACAGTCTGATTACCAGTGGGATCCGGAGGTGACTGCCAACCAGTGGCAATCCGAGGCTTCTTCACAGTACGGCCCCAGCTACAACTTTGGATATCCGCCAGGCCAGCCGTGGCCATACACCAACTTAGGTCAAAAGCCTAAGCTTGGGGGAGTACGCATTTCTCACCGACATTACATTCATGTTCACACACTCATTGCTAGTTGTTGATGCTCATACTTTTTCATTGTATCATCCATGCTAGTTTATTTTCCTTTTTTATGTTTCTTCTTGTGTGTTTAATAAACCTTAAGAAAAACAAAAAAAATAGTTGTAAGCTTTTAATTAGTTTACTTTCCATGCTTGTAGTAGTAATTTAAAAGAAACTCCAAAAAGATTTCTCGTTCTTCTTTTGCTTGTTGGGAGCTTTCCCGTGTAAATAGTTTTATTTCTTTTCTTGTTCTTTGGGGGTCGAGAGGAGAAGACCATAATTAAAATGTTAAAGTGGCTCTTATATGCATTATTTTGATCTGACAAAGAGCCCATATTACCTTGTCTTCTCTCTTGAATTGAATGCTTGCAGATTCCAGCTTAGTCCAATGCACGTGCACTATTATTATTATCCACACTATTCGGTCGTGCAAGTGAAAGGCAATAATGATGATTATATGATGAACTTATTGAGATGAGAAAAGCTGGTATGAACTCGACCTCTCTTGTTTTTGTAATATGATTAGTTCATCGTTCTTGATTCAGCCTATTATGAATAAACATGTTTGCAATGACAATTAGAGATTATAGTTGCTTATGCCATGCTTAATTAGCTAGGAGCTTACAATGGTTTACCTTGCGTGCCAACATGCTATTAAAATGGTTGTGATGTGGTATGATAGGGTGGTATCCTGTTTTGAACGATTCGAGTGGCTTGACTTGGCACATGTTCACGCATGTAGTTGAAACAAAATCAACATAGACTCTACGATATTTATGTTCATGGTGCATTATATCCTACTCATGCTTGAATTTGGTGTTGATTAATTTTAATGCATGTTCATGACTGTTGTCGCTCTCTAGCTGGTCGCTTCCCAGTCTTTTGCTAGCCTTCACCTGTACTAAGCGGGAATACTGCTTGTGCATCCAATTCCATAAACCCCAAAGTTGTTCCATATGAGCCCACCATACCTACCTATATACGGTATCTACCTGCCGTTCCAAGTAAATTTGCATGTGCCAAACTCTAAACCTTCAAATAAACATTCTGTTTTGTACGATTGAATAGCTCATGTATCAACTAGGGTTGTCCGTATCTTCCATGTTAGGCGGGTTATTCTCAAGAGGAGTGGACTCCGCTCCTCACTGACGAGAAAATGGCTGGTCCGGGATGCCCAGTCCCATGCCTTATGCAAATCAAATCAAAATAACTGCAAACAAAAGTCCCCGACTGTTGTTAGTTGGAGGCACTCGTTGTTTCGAGTAAGCCATGGATTGATGCTTGTTGGTGGAGGGGAGTATAAACTTTACCATTCTGTTTGGGAACCACCTATAATGTGTATAGCATGGAAGATATCGCCATCTCTCGGTTGTTATGTTGACAATGAAAGTATACCGCTCAAAATATTATTCATATCTATTTCAAAACCGAGCTATGGCACCTCTACAAATCCCTGCTTCCCTCTGCGAAGGGCCTATCCATTTACTTTTATGTTGAGTCATCATCCTCTTAATAAAAAGCACGAGTTGGAGAGCACTGCTGTCATTTGCATCCATTACTGTTAGTTTACATTGAGTATGACTTGACTGGATCTCTTTTACCATGAATTACAATATCTAGTCAATCCTTGATCTTTAAAGGTGCTCTGCATTTATGTTTTGTGGTCTCAGAAAGGGCTAGCGAGATACCATCTTGTCATATCATATCATGATTGTTTTGAGAAAGTGTTGTCATCCGAGATTTATTATTATTGCTCGCTAGTTGATTATACCATTGATATGAGTAAACATGAGACCTAAATGTTATCGTGAATATGGTTTGTTCATAATCTTTGTTGAAAACTTGAATGGTGGCTCTACATATTTACAACAACAAGAGCAAATAGAGTTTGTAAAAGTTTTTCTTTATCACTTCCAGTTTATCAACTGAATTGCTTGAGGACAAGCAAAGGTTTAAGCTTGGGGGAGTTGATACGTCTCCGTCGTATCTACCTTTCCAAACACTTTTGCCCTTGTTTTGGACTCTAACTTGCATGATTTGAATGGAACTAACCCGGACTGACACTGTTTTCAGCAGAATTGCCATGGTGTTATTTTTGCGCAGAAATAAAAGTTCTCGGAATGACCTGAAAATCATCGGAGATTTTTTTTGGAATATATAAAAAATACTGGAAGGAAGATCCACGTCAGGGGGCCTCCACCTTTCCACGAGGGTGGGGGCGCGCCCTACCCCCCTGGGCGCGCCCCCTACCTCATGGGCCCCCTGATGCTCCACCGACCTCAACCTTGACTCCATATATTCATTTTTGGGGAGAAAAAAACCAGGGAGAAGGATTCATCACGTTTTACGATACGGAGCCACCGCCAAGTCCTAAACTCTCTCGGGAGGGCTGATCTGGAGTCCGTTCGGGGCTCTGGAGAGGGGAATCCATCGCCATCGTCATCATCAACCATCCTCCATCACCAATTTCATGATGCTCACCGCCGTGCATGAGTAATTCCATCGTAGGCTTGCTGGACGGTGATGGGTTGGATAGATTTATCATGTAATAGAGTTAGTTTTGTTAGGGTTTGATCCCTAGTATCCACTATGTTCTGAGATTGATGTTGCTATGACTTTGCTATGCTTAATGCTTGTCACTAGGGCCCGAGTGCCATGATTTCAGATCTGAACCTATTATGTTTTCATCAATATATGAGAGTTCTTGATCCTATCTTGCAAGTCTATAGTCACCTATTATGTGTTTATGATCGTTAACCCGAAGTGACAATAATCAGGATACTTACGGTGATGACCGTAGTTTGAGGAGTTCATGTATTCACTATGAGTTAATGCTTTGGTCTGATACTCTATTAAAAGGAGGCCTTTATATCCCTTAGTTTCCAATAGGACCCCACTACCACGGGAGGGTAGGACAAAAGATGTCATGCAAGTTCTTTTCCATAAGCACGTATGACTATATTCGGAATACATGCCTACATTACATTGATGAACTGCAAGCTAGTTCTGTGTCACCCTAGGTTATGACTGTTACATGATGAACCAGCATCCGCATAATTCTCTATCACCGATCCATTGCCTACGAGCTTTCCATATATTGTTCTCTCGTTATTATTTTTCCGTACTTATTGTTATCATCACTACAAAACACCAAAAATATTACTTTTGCTACTGTTACTTTTACTACCGTTACCAATACTATCATATTACTTTGCTACTAAATACTTTGCTGCAGATATTAAATTTGCAGGTGCAGTTGAATTGACAACTCAGCTGCTAATACTTGAGAATATTCTTTGGCTCCCCTTGTGTCGAATCAATAAATTTGGGTTGAATAATCTACCCTCAAAAACTGTTGCGATCCCCTATACTTGTGGGTTCTCACTTTACTATCCGTAAGATGTCCGTGGATGAGTGTTCTAGAACCATAATGTGCATCTATCAAGAGTCTGCATCTTGCATCTGTACACCCACTGGGTGTTTTCAACTTTTGCTGAGTAATTTTTCCACTTGAGTTGACCATGTCGTGTCGAGTCTATCTTTGAATCAGTGGGGGCGCGCAGAGTGCACTCATTGGGTGTAGTCCCCGAGACCGTCGTCGAATGTTTGATTCGACGGAGGTCTTTATCAAAAATATCTCTTTACAGTTCTTCCACTCGGTTTAGACAGGTCGTGTCGAGTAGGAGTCAGACCAGTGGGGGCACGCCCTGTGCACCCACTGGGTGTAGTCCCCGAGACCGCGGTTGACTGCGGACAGTCGGCGGTGGTCTGAGAACATGCATTGCCACATTTCTTCTTGTTCTTTGAACCACGTCGAGTTGAAAGCAGAACTAGTGGGGGCTCGCCAAGTGCACCTATTGGGTGTAGTCCTCGAGACTACTATTGAATGTTTGATTCAACAGTAGTCTTAGAACTCTTTTGCGGTAATGACTTGAACTTTGTATCTTTTTCGCTCGAAAGCAATTGATCTTTGTCTCAGTCAATTGACATGTATTACTTATTGACTACAGAAATCTTGTGACTTCGGGAGCCAGTTCGTTGATTTGCAGAAACAATAGATCCAACTCGGTCTCGACCTGGCTCTAGCCAAGGGGAACTTGAAGAAGGCACAGGATGACGCAACTGCCATGGGAGGTAATGACTTGCCGACTTTTTGCTTTGTCATCTTTTCTTTCCATTCGTTTACGAGTGACACTACTCGAGCAGATGTGCATAGTGAAAATAGGCAACTCCAAGCTCGTCTGAAGAATGTTATTTCTTTAGAGAAAATGAAGTAGGCACTGGAACAGAAGGACCTTGACTTTGTTGCAGCTCAGAAGATGCGCGACAAAAAACCGAACTTGCCGATAAGAAGTTGGCTTCAGTCGGCAAGTTAGAAGAAGAAAACGCCAAACTGAAGACTGCCATTGGCGAGGCCAACAAGGAAGTTGAGCAGCTGAAGAAGGACAAGGTGGCTTTGACTGACCGAGTTGGAGATCTCACTCGGAAGAGAGATGAACTGGAGGTTTATCTAGGAGGACTCGCCAAGAAGTTGTTCCTTATGCTTGAAGGTGTTTTTCTTTGTACGACTGATTTGCTACTGTCGACTCATCATATAACTGTTGACTCATTGTTTTATTGTGTGTGCAAAATTCTGTGAAAACTTCGAGGAAGAGACTGGGAGAATTGAAACGAGCTTGGACCCCATCAACTCCCCTGTCAAGGATGAAGCTGCCATGAACGTGCTACGACTGGAGTCTCGCCTTGCCAGCGTTATGGACTACCTTGCGCGACTGAAGGTGGCCGTGTCGCAGATTGACCCAGCGCTCTGGCCAAGGGTGACATTTCAGAACGATCTCAAATCCCCGATGACTCGACTTAATGAGATCCCTAGTCGAGTGCAAGAATGGAAGAAGTCGTCTGCTCGGTGTGGTGCTGACGTTGCTCTATCTCTCGTTCGTGTCCACTGCAAAGAAGCCAAGGAAGAGAAACTAGAAGCGCTCAAGGTTGCCAATACTAAGAAGCTTGACTTCCAATCCTTTATGGAAACCTTCATCAAAGCAGCCACTCGCATTGCAGATGGAATCGCCTTGGATGAGTTCGTCGAGCCTGCCAGCCCTCCTCTCGCGGAGTGAACAAACTTTAAGCTCAGATTAAATTTGCCTCGGAATGCCGAGTGATTTTGTAACCGTTAAACTCCTTCGGGCCTAACGCCCAAGTACTTTTATCCGCGGTTCGGAACCTCGTGGGAATTATCTACACATGGATTTTCTTTGAATATGCTTGCCGTTGTGTCCGAGTGGAACTTGTTTCTTCATTCGGAACAGACTTTTGTACATGTGATGAGCTCTGAAGAGAAGGTCGCAGACGACCTGCACCTCGTCGTCCTTGCGGATAGAGATAGAGCGTACATTGTATTTGTGGCGCAGCTCCGAGGAGAGGGTCGCAGATGACCTGCACCTTGCTGGTCCTTGCGGATCGAGATGGAGCGTGTGGCTAAGTCTCCGAGGGAGAGGATTGCTCTTCACTCGGAGGTTTAAACACTTAGGCGAGTAGGAGACTGCAGCTAAGCCTCTGAGTGAGAGGATTGCTCAACACTCGATAGGATTTTTTTAACTTAGGCGAGTACGGGACTGCAGTTAAGCCCCCGAGTGAGAGGATTGCTCATCACTCGGTAGGATTTTTAAAACTTAGGCGAGTACGAGACTGTAGCTAAGCCCCCGAGAGAGAGGATTTCTCATCAATCGGTAGGATTTTTTAAACTTAGGCGAGTACGGGACTGCAGCTAAGCCCCCGAGTGAGAGGGTTTCTCATCACTCGGTAGGATTTTAAAAACTTAGGCGAGTACAAGACTACAGCTAAGCCCCCGAGTGAGAGGATTGCTCATCACTAGGTAGGATTTTTTAAACTTAGGCGAGTACGGGACTACAGCTAAGCCTCCGAGTGAGAGGATTGCTCTTCACTCAGTAGGATTTTTAAACTCAGGCAAGTACGAGACTGCAGCTAAGCCCCCGAGTGAGAGGATTGCTCATCACTCGGTAGGATTTTTTAAACTTAGGCAAGTACGGGACTGTAGCTAAGCCTCCGAGTGAGAGGATTGCTCATCACTCGGTAGGATTTTTAAAACTTAGGCGAATCAGATTCGCGGTTAAGCCCTCGAGTGAGAGGCTTTCTCTTCACTCGGTTGGATTTTTAAAACTTAGGCGAGTACGAGACTGCAGCTAAGCCCCCGAGTCGACCGATTCGGTGTTGTTCTTAATCCCCAAAGGACTGATGGAAGCTCATTTACCCAAGCGCCTGCTGCATGTTTGAGGTCACACATCAATCAGGGTTTCAGCCCTTGGAGGATCAAACCATTTGCTTTTTCTGCCTGTCCATTTGACTGCGGGTGGGCGACTAAAGCGTAGTCAACTCGAGTGCCTTGGGAAGCGCAAAACACTCTGAACTCATCAGAATCAAAGTTGGAGCCATTATCTGTGATAATGTTGTGAGGGGCTCCTTATCTGAATGCCAGCTCTCTGATGAAACTGATGGTAGTGCCTGAATCGAGATTCTTGATGGGTTTGGCTTCGATCCATTTAGTGAACTTGTCGACTGCTACAAGCAAATGAGTGAAACCACTTCTGCCGGTTCTCAGATGACCGACCATATCCAATCGCCAAATAGCAAATGGCCAGACGAGTGGAATAGTCTTCAAGGATGATGCAGGCTTGTGGGACATGTTGGAGTAGAACTGACGACCTTCACATTTGTCAACTATATCTTTTGCCATCTCATTAGCTCGCGACCAATAAAATCCCGCCCGGTATGCTTTGGCCATGATGGTCCGAGAGGACGCATGGTGACCATAGGTCCCCGAGTGGATGTCATTGAGGATCATTCGACCTTCTTCAGGTGTAATGCATCGCTGGGCAATTCCAGTAACACTCTCTCTGAAAAGCCATCCACCTATCATGGTGAAAGCTTTGGATCGACGGGCAATCTGACGGGCTTCATTTTCATCTTCTGGAAGTTCTTTCCTAAGCAGGTACGCAATATATGGCACCGTCCAATTGGGGATGATCACCAAAACCTCCATGATCAGGTCGGCCACGGCTGGAATCTCGACTTCAGTCGGATCGGCAGAGCTTTTTGGTTGCAGGGGCTCTTCTGTGAAAGGATCCTCTTGAACTGACGGTGTGTGAAGATGCTCTTCTGTGAAAGGAGAAAGCTTGTGGGGCCATTGCTGGTCGACTCAAAGCACAAGGTCTCCTTCCTGGAATGCTCGATCTCTCACGTTTCTGACATGGAAAAAATGGAGGTCTTGCTGATAAATGGTCGACCAGATCAAGGCCATCTCTCTTTCATCTTCCAGAAGATCAACAGCATCTTGTCGAGCTTATTCTACTTTAGCTTCTGAGAAGAGTTCTACTCAGGGTGCATTGTGAAGCAAATCACTCGGCAGCACGGCTTCAGCCCCATAGACCATGAAGACGGGAGTTCGGCCAGTCAACCGATTCGGTGTTGTTCTTAATCCCCAAAGGACTGATGGAAGCTCATTTACCCAAGCGTCTACTGCATGTTTGAGGTCACACATCAATCGGGGTTTCAGCCTTTGGAGGATCAAACCATTTGCTTTTTCTGCTTGTCCATTCCACTGCGGGTGGGCGACTGAAGCGTTATCAACCCGAGTGCCTTGGGAAGCGCAAAATGCTCTGAACTCATAAGAATCAAAGTTGGAGCCATTATCCGTGACAATGTTGTGAGGGACTCCATATCTGAATGTCAGTTCTATGATGAAACTCATGGTAGTGCCTGAATCGAGATTCTTGATGGGTTTGGCTTTGATCCATTTAGTGAACTTGTCGACTGCTACAAGCAAATGAGTGAAACCACTTCTGCCGGTTCTCAGAGGCCCGACCATATCCAATCCCCAAACAGCAAGTGGCCAAATGAGTGGAATGGTCTTCAAGGATGATGTAGGCTTGCGGGACATGTTGGAGTAGAACTGACAACCTTCACATTTGTCGACTATATCTTTTGCCATCTCATTAGCTCGCGACCAATAAAATCCCGCTCGGTATGCTTTGGCCATGATGGTCCGAGAGGATGCATGGTGACCACAGGTCCCCGAGTGGATGTCATTGAGGATCATTCGACCTTCTTCAGGTGTAATGCATCGCTGGGCAACTCCAGTAACACTCTCTCTGAAAAGCCGTCCACCTATCACGGTGAAAGCTTTGGATCGACGGACAATCTGACGGGCTTCATTTTCGTCTTCTAGAAGTTCTTTCCTGAGCAGGTACGCAATATATGGCACCGTCCAATCGGGGATGACGACCAAAACCTCCATGATCAGGTCGACCACGGCTGGAATCTCGACTTCAGTCGGATCGGCAGAGCTTTTTGGTTGCAGTGGCTCTTCTGTGAAAGGATCATCTTGAACTGACGGTGTGTGAAGATGCTCTAGGAACACATTGCTGGGAATGGGCTCCCGCTTAGAACCTATCTTCGCCAGGTTATCAGCTGCTTGATTCTTCAGTCGGGGTATATGGTGGAGCTCTAACCCTTCAAACTTCTTTTCTAACTTTCTTACCGCATTGCAATAGCCAGTCATGGTTGGGCTCCTGATGTCCCACTCTTTCATCACTTGATTGACCACTAAGTCTGAGTTGCCGTAAACCATTAGGCGACGGACATCGAGTGAAATGGCCACACGCAACCCATATAGAACTACCTCATATTCAGCCAAATTATTGGAGGAATCAAAGTGATCTGGAGAACGCAACTGAGCTTGTCGCCTCAGGGGGATACCAGTACTACCCCAGCACCAGAACCATTCAGCATCTTGGAACCGTCAAAGAACATAGTCCAATGCTCCGAGTGAATCTGAGTCGGTTGTTGCTGCTCAACCCACTCGACGAGGAAATATGCTATTGCTAGGGAATTGATTTCTTTCTTTGCCCCAAACTTGATATCCAATGGAAGGAGTTCAATCGCCCATTTTGCCACTCGACCAGTTGCATCCCTGTTGTTCAGAATTTCTGACAATGGAGCGTCGCTGACGACTGTAATCAAATGATCTGAGAAATAATGTGCAACCTTCTTCGTGGTCAAGTAAATTCCATAAACAACCTTCTGATAATGCGGATATCTCTGGTTGGATGGAGTCAAGACTTCAGAAATATAATACATTGGGCCCTGAACCTTGTAGGATTTACCTTCTTCTTCCCACTCGACCGTGAGTACTGTACTGACAACTTGTCCAGTGGCTGCAATATAAAGCGGTAAAGGCTCTTTGCTGATTGTGACAGCGAGCACCGGCTGGGTGGAAAGCAGTGCTTTGAGCTCTGCAAACACTGCGTCAGCTTCAGGTGTCCACTCGAACTTATCAGATTTCTTCATCAGTCGGTAAAGAGGCAATGTGATGACCCACAAGTGTAGGGGATCTATCATAGCCTTTTCGATAAGTAAGAGCGTCGAACCCAACGAGGAGCAGAACAAAATGATAAGCAGTTTTCAGTAAGATATTCTCTGCAGGCATTGAAATTATCGGTAACAGATAGTTTTGTGATAAGGTAATTTGTAACGAGTAGAAACTAATAAAAGTAAACAAGGTGCAGCAAGATGGCCCAATCCTTGTTGTAGCAAAGGACAAGCCTGGAAAAATCTTATATGAAGGAAAGCGCTCCCGAGGACACATGGGAATTATCGTCAAGCTAGTTTTCATCACGTTCATATGATTCGCGCTCGGTACTTTGATAATTTGATATGTGGGTGGACCGGTGCTTGGGTACTGCCCTTACTTGGACAAGTATACCACTTATGATTAACCCCTATTGCAAGAATCCTCAACTACAACAGAAGTATTAAGGTAAACCTAACCATAGCATGAAACATATGGATCCAAATCAGCCCCTTACGAAGCAACGCACAAACTAGGGTTTACGCTTCTGTCACTCTAGCAACCCATCATCTACTTATTACTTCCCAATTCCTCCCTCTAGGCCCAAACGATGGTGAAGTGTCATGTATTCGACGTTCACATGACACCATAGAGGGATGACAACATACATCTCATCAAAATATCAAACGAATACTAAATTCACACGACTACTTATAACAAGACTTCTCCCATGTCCTCAAAAACAAACGTAATTACTCACAAAGCATATTCATGTTCATAATCAGAGGGATATTAATATGCATAATGGATCTGAACATATGATCTTCCACCAAGTAAACCAACTAGCATCAACTACAAGGAGTAATGAACACTACTAGCAACCCATGGGTACCAATCTGAGGTTTGGATACAAAGATTGGATATAAGAGATGATCTAGGGTTTGAGATGAGATGGTGCTGGTGAAGATGTTGATGGAGATTGACCCCCTCCCGATGAGAGGTTCGTTGGTGATGACGATGGTGACGATTTCCCCCTCCCGGAGGGAAGTTTCCCCGGCAGAACAGCTCTGCCGGAGCCCTAGATTGGTTCCGCCAAGGTTCCGCCTCGTGGCGGCGGAGTTTCTTCCCGAAAGCTTGCTTTTGATTTTTTTTCTTTACGAAAGACTCCATATAGCTAAAGATGGGCATCGGAGGGCCACCAGGGGGGCCACGAGGCAGGGGGCGCGCACAGGGGGGTAGGGTGCCCCCCACCCTCATGGACGGTGGGTGGCCCCCCTCTGGTACTTCTTGCGCCCAATATTTTTTATATATTCTGAAACATGCTCCCGTGAAGTTTCAGGATTTTTGGAGATGTGCAGAATAGGTCTCTAATATTTGCTCCTTTTCCAGCCCAGAATTCCAGCTGCCGGCATTCCCCATCTTCATGTAAACCTTGTAAAATAAGAGAGAATAGGCATAAGTATTGTGACATAATGTGTAATAACAGCCCATAATGCAATAAATATCGATATAAAAGCATGATGCAAAATGGACGATCAACTACCCCAAGCTTAAACCTCGCTTGTCCTCAAGCGAAAGCCGATATTGAAAAATATGTCCACATGTTTAGAGATAGAGGTGTCGATAAAAATAAAATACGGACATGAGGGCATCAAGATCATTCTTAGAACAACAATATATATATATATACATATATATATATATTGTTATATGATCTCTTATGCTAAAGTAACAATTCAATCACAATTTCAAGTATGAATCATAAACTTCATTGAAAAATAACAAACTATAATCTCAGTCATTGAAGCAATTGCAATTTATCATACCATAGGAAAGAGTCAATATAAGAGCTTTTCAGCAAGTCAACATACTCAACTATCATTTAGTCTTTCACAATTGCTAACACTCACGCAATATTTATGGGTATGAAGTTTTAATCGGACACAAAGAAAGATAGGGGCTTATAGTTTTGCCTCCCAACTTTATACCTCAAGGGTAATGTCAACAGTAATAGCTCATGCAAACCCACATCCAATTAGCCATATATATCAGGATCTTTCCAACACATTGTGCTTGCCAAAGAATAAAATGTAAAAAGGAAAGGTGAAGATCACCATGACTCTTATATAAGATAGAAGATAAAAGTAAAAGATAGGTCCTTCACAGAGGGCAGCAGAGGTTGTCATGCGCTTTTATGGTTGGATGAACAAAATCTTAATGCAAAAGAACGTCACTTTATATTGCCACTTGTGATATGGACCTTTATTATGCAGTCCATCGTTTTTATTTCTTCCACATCACAAGATAGTGTAAATCTTATTTTCTCCACATTAATAAGTCATACATATTTAGAGAGCAATTCTTATTGCATGCACCGATGACAACTTACTTGAAGGTTCTTACTCAATCCATAGGTAGGTATGGTGGACTCTCATGGCAAAAACGGTTTTAGGGATATTTGGAAGCACAAGTAGTATCTCTACTTGGTGCAAAGAAATTGGCTAGCATGAGAGGGAAAGGCAAGCTCAACATGTTGGATGATCCATGACAATATAATTTATGTCAGATGTAAGAAAACATAACCCATTACGTTGTCTTCCTTGTCCAACGTCAACTCTTTAGCATGTCTTATTTTAATGAGTGCTCAAAATCATAAAAGATGTCCAAGATAGTATATTTATATGTGAAAACCTCTCTTTCTTTGTTACTTCCTATTAATTGCAACGATGACCAAAACTATGTTTGTCAACTCTCAACAAATTTTATTCATCATACTCTTTATATGTGAGCTCATTACTCTCCATAAGATCCACATGATCTCTTTATTTCTTTTTATATCTTCTCTTTTATTTTATTCCCTCAAGATCATAGCAAAATAATAAAGCCCTTGACTCAACACTAATATTTATTATATATATAGTTCACAGACTCGATTACATAGAAGGATCATAAAGCAAAACTCACAACTAGATCATACTAAAACTTTATTCTACGAGATCAAGATATAACCAAAAGGATCGAACTAAGAAAAACGGTAAAGGTAAAAGTGATGGTGATACGATACCGGGGCACTCCCCCAAGCTTGGGAGTTGCTAAGGGGAGTGCCCATACCCATGTGTTTATGTCTGCCTCTTCGTAGGTGGTGCTGTGATATTCTTGGCGATGATGCCCCTCAAGATACGATTCTCTTCTTCAAGCTTATTGACTTGCTGCTTGTGGCTCATTATTTCTTTTCGGAGCATGCCCGTGACGGCTAGAGCTCCTTTCACCCATGGATGTTGCATAGCTGCAGGATAACAAGTAACACTCTTTTTCATATTTTCATAAGAAAGAAATCTGACATTGGAAGGGATAACCGAGTTTGGTATGGCTAAGCTCTGTAGTTCCCCCATCGAGAATCCAAGTCGGAAACAAGAAGTAACTTCTTGGTCCTCTTCCATGGCATCTATCCATTTCAAGTCGGCCTCCATCTCTTCTTCCGTTGATGGCCCAAAGTGGTCAGCATCACTATTTGCTCTTGGTCCTGGTGTCGGATGAGACACCCGACTCTCTCTGACTGAATCTTGAGAAGACATCTTGCTCCGAATCTGCAGTAGAAACAGATCGAAATAAGAACATGAGATATTTGCGTGATACGGTGGTCAAAACCTTCGGGAAATTATATAATGAATTTTTACCGACCAAAAGAAGTATCGTGCAAGAGAACGGAGTCCGGAGAGCGCACGAGGTGCCCACGAGGCAGGGGGGCGCGCCCAGGGGGTAGGGCGCGCCCTCCACCCTCATGGAAGCCTCGTGTCCTTTCTGGTCTACTTCTTATTTTCCTATTTTCTGAAATATTCCAAAATGGAGAAAAATTCCCCTTAGAACTGTTTTGGAGTCGGTTTACTTACCGTACCACGTACCTATTCCTTTTCGGAGTCTGAAACATCCCGGAAACTGTCTCTTATGTATTCCTCCGGGGTTACGGTTTCAGTAACATTAGTTTCAACATTTATAGGATTACCTGAGATATAATGTTTGATTCTTTGACCGTTCACCACCCTCGGATTTGTTCCTTCGAAGTTGTTGATATTTATGGCACCGGAACGATAGACCTCCTCGATAACGTAAGGACCTTCCCATTTAGAAAGAAGTTTTCCTCCAAAAAATTTTAAACGACGGTTGTATCGCAATACATAATCACCTACATTAAAATCACGCTTTTGTATCCTTTTGTCATGCCATCTTTTAACTTTTTCTTTAACAATTTGGCATTTTCATAAGCCTGGGTTCTCCATTCATCAAGTGAGCTAATGTCAAATAACCTCTTCTCACCGGCAAGTTTGAAATCATAATTGAGCTCTTTGATGGCCCAATATGCCTTATGTTCTAATTCGAGAGGTAAGTGGCATGCTTTTCCGTAAACCATTTTATACGGAGACATACCCATAGGATTTTTATATGCAGTTCTATAAGCCCATAATGCATCATCAAGTTTCTTGGACCAATTCTTTCTAGATCTATTAACAGTCCGATATGGAGATGCAATTCTATGATTAACATCATACTTAGCAAGCATTTTACGAAAGGCACCATGAATAAAATGTGAACCACCATCAGTCATTGAATATCTAGGGACTCCAAACCTAAGAAAAATAACTTCTTTAAGCATCTTAATAGAGGTGTTATGATCAGCACTACTAGTTGGAATAGCTTCTACCCACTTAGTAACATAATCAACAACAACTAAAATGTGTGTATACCCATTAGGGGAAGGAAAAGGTCCCATATAATCAAAGCCCCAAACATCAAATGGTTCAATAACGAGTGAATAATTCATAGGCATTTCTTGACGTCTACTAATATTACCAATTATTTGACATTCATCACAAGATAAGACGAACTTACGGGCATCCTTGAAGAGAGTAGGCCAATAAAAACCGGATTGCAATACCTTATGTGCAGTTCTATCTCCGGCATGGTGTCCTCCATAAGCTTCAGAGTGACACTTGCGTAGGATCTGTTCCTATTCGTCTAATAATACCATCTACTCCTTCTTTATAAAGGTGTGGGTCATCCCAGAAGTAATGTCTTAAATCATAGAAAAACTTTTTTCTTTTGCTGGTATGTGAAACTAGGTGGTATAAATTTAGCAACAATGTAATTGGCATAATCAGCATACGATGGAGTAGTACGAGAAGCATTTATGACAGCTAATTGTCCATCAGGAAAGCTATCATCAATAGGTAGTGGGTCATCAAGAACATTCTCTAACCTAGACAAGTTGTCTGCAACGGATTCCCAGCTCCCTTTCTATCAATAATATGCAAATCAAATTCTTGTAGCAGGAGAACCCATCTAATAAGTCTAGGTTTAGCATCTTTCTTTTCCATAAGATATTTAATAGCACCATGATCAGTGTTAATAGTTACTTTAGAATCAACAAAATAAGGTCTGAACTTATCACAAGCAAATACAACTGCTAAAAATTCTTTTTCAGTAGTAGCATAATTTCTTTGAGCATTGTCTAGAGTTTTACTAGCATATTGAATAACATTTAATTTCTTATCAACTCTTTGTCCTAGAACAGCCCCTACAGCATAATCACTAGCATCACACATAATTTCAAATGGTAAATTCCAATCAGGAGGCTGAACAATAGGTGCAGAAACCAAAGCTTTCTTAAGTATTTCAAATGTTTCTACACAATCATCATCTGTCACATCCCTAGTTCTAGTATGCTCTGAGCTAGCTAGTCATGTGTTGCATCATTTTAAATTCTCATGAATTTGAATTGGGGACTGTTGAAACCCTAGCACAGATGAATCCAACTAGGTTCAAATAAAAAAATATCATTTTCAAGGATCCCAAAATTCCTTTGGAAAAGTTCATCATTTTTGAATTGGTCTACAACCTCTGCCAAAAATGGTGCACATTTTCCTAGGTCACTTTGGATTTTTGAATGAATTCATAAAGTATTTGAATTTGTCCATTTAATTGCTATAAATAATTAAAATGCCCAAATAATTCTGAAAGTGGTTGAGGGCTATTGGAAATATTTTCAAAAGTGCCCACAATTATTTTCAGGGTTTTTGAAAATGCCTTAGGATTTTATTTAAGTCAAAAACAATTACAGAAAAATAGAAAAGAGAACAGAAAAATAAAACAGAACACAAACTTACCTGGCCTTACCTGAGAGACCCAGCAGCAGCCAGCCCACCAGAGCCCAGCTGCCAGTCGTCGTCCTCCTTGCGCCAGAAGGACGCGGGCGCATGCCCGCCACGCGTGGCCACACGCCGGCCACCTCCAGGCTGCCTTCCTGTGCGACGACCCCACTGGAGGTGCCACACTCCCCCCAGGCCCTCTCACTCCTCCCCCATGCTCATCCCCTCCCCTATCCCTCTCGCGTGCACCCACCCGAGCGCAGCCGTCGCCGCCGCTCGTTGCTGTCGTGCCCTAAGCCTCCCCTCACCTCTCCGACATGCCCAGGGGCTCCGCCACCGTCGCCTATGCCCCCCTGTTGACTCACGCGACTCCAAACGCCGCCGAACGCCGTCTTCACCTTCGTCTTCAGCCTCGGGCACCCGAGCCTGTCTCCGGTCAATTCGGCGCCGCCAGGACCTCCCCGAGCTCGCTGACCCCCTCTTCGGCACCGCTATGAGCTCCTATGCCCCTCGCCCCTCTCCCCGTTGATGCGCTCGTCCTCTAGTCGTGTTTTCCACCTCGGCCGAAGCTCGCTGCCGCCGTCCATGGCGCCGCCGCGGCCACAGCTGCTGCCACCCGCGTCCGAGCTCATCAGCGCGCTCAGCGCACCCATAGGAGCATGATGCACTCACCATATCCTCCCCTAGTGCTCCGTAGCCCCGTTTCCATCGATGGCCAAACCACGGCCGCCGCAAACCTCGTCGCTGGTGTCGATTCCGGCGACCATCTGGTCCAGCTCCACCACCCACACACGCGGCTCAGCCCCAGCTCTCCATAGCACCCAACCACGCCCCAAACCGTGGTCTGTAGCGCGATCCCGACGCGCTCCGCCGCGTCTGGACTCACCGGTGGCTAAACGCCGGCGACCGCTGACCCGTTGACCGGCGTGGGTTAACCCCACTACCCAGTTTGACCTCCCCCTCTCTCTCACTGACTTGCGGCCCCGCCCGACTAATTACCCTAGTTAGCACTAATTAACTAGTTAGGTTAGTTACTACAGTCACTGACTAGTGGGCCCTGCCCAGTTAGTTAGGGCTAACAAACTTAGTTAGTTGACTGGGTCACTACTAGTGGGTCCCACTGGTCAGGTTTCACCTGGTCGACGCCTGTTGACTGCCGTCGTTACCCTGACGCAGTGCTGACGCAATAATGTAATTTCTGGATTAAAAACAATTATGGAAATTCCTGAAATTGCTTTGAACTTCCAAAAATCATAGAAATTCAACCGTAGCTCAGAATGAAATAAATTATATATGGAAAATTATCAGAAAAATCCAATCTATCCATCTGTACCATTTTTCATGCATGTTATAACAACTTAAAGCCACTGTTTAGGACAAATCAAATGAATGGTATTTAAATAACCACATGTGGAGTTTGAATTTGAACTTTGGGTTCAAACCAACTTCATTTAATTGTGTTGCTAGTTGCATTAGCTCAATCAACAACATATTGCCATGTAATTATCATGCATCATGTTGTGCATTGCATTTATTGTGTTCCTTCTCTGTTGCCGGTGGTTGTCCCCTCTCGATAGACGTTGTACCGACGCTGTGATCGTTGACACTGATGAAGACCCAATGATATCTTCAGAAGTGCCAGGCAAGCAAAACCCCCTTGTTCATTCCGATACAATCCCACTCTCTCGCTCCTGCTCTCATTTACTGCATTAGGACAACAACGATTCAACTATTACATGTTGCGGTAGTTGAACCCCTTTCCTCTGCATGACCTGTCATTTCCACAGTAAATAGATGAAACCCACTAGCATGAGTAGGAGTTGTTTGAGCCCTGATGTGCCTATTCATTCATGCTTGTTTGTCATGCCTGCTATTGCATAGAGTTGTGTCGGGTCTAATTCATCGGGAATGAATTGGAATGGTGATGAACATGTCCTACTGTTTGTGAGCTAAGTGTGTGAACACGATTTGGTAAAGGTAGCGGTGAGAGGCCATGTAGGAGTACATGGTGGGTTGTCTCATTGAAACCGTTCTTAGGAACTGAGTTCTGTGTCCGTGATCCATGACCAGCTACTACCACTCATTGGGATCCTTAATTGACCCTCTCGGCTTCTTAATCACCCTAGTACTCTGTCCAGGAGTTGCAACTAGTTTCTGGTGTTTGTAGGTTATGTGTTGGCGGCCGTGCGTAGCGCTGACCCTAGGGGTGGGCTATGATGCGGTAGATACACCGTGGCACGGTGTACCGGGCGCCCGTTTGGTGTCTCGGGAACCCTGTTCACATCGTTCGGGGCCGTATGTGGAAACCTCGGCCGGACTCCCTGTGGATGGAACCTGGATAGGCGATAAACCTGGACTAGAGACTTGAGTGGTTAGGTAGGCCGTGGCTGACACCCTCGTTGGGCTTCCCTTGAAGGTTGCTGAGTACATGTCGTGTAAACAACGGTAAGTGGTGGGAGCATGTGTGAAGAAGTACACCCCCTGCAGGCTTATCATTATCTATTCGAATAGCCGGATTCCTCGGATATGGAAATTTGGACCCCTTGCATAGTTCATAGACAAGTGAAAGTGGATACTCTAAAATGCGCAAGATAAGCGTGAGTGCTATGGATGGCGTTCTCGTAGGGAGACGGGAGCGGATCCATAGTGGTGTATTGATATGGTGAATATGTGGACTCGTGTGCGCCACCTCAAAGGAGTTACTTGCAGTCGTAGTTTAAGATAGACACCGAGTCAAAGCTGGCTTGCTGCAGTTAAACTCCACCCCCCCTTTGTTGATACTGATGCATATGTAGCTAGTTTTGATGTAAGCCTTGCTGAGTACTTTTGTACTCATGTTTGCTTAATTTATGTTTTGCAGAGAGACTTCAGTCTCGCTAGTAGTTTCGCATGGACTTAGATGTTTAGCTTGATACCTCAGCTACGATCTTGTCCCCTCGGCAGGATCTGGTAGATAGTCAGGCTTCTTAGCCTTTTCCATTTGTAGATGTCTGTACTCAGACATGTTAAGCTTCCGCATGTGCTTTGATTTGTATGCTATGATTGTTGGGTCATGAGACCCATGTTTGTAATATCTCGCTCCTCGGAGCCTAATGAATAAATACTTTGAGTCGTAGAGTTATGTTGTGATGCCATGTTGTATTTACACATATCGAGCATATTGTGTGTATGATTGAAATGCTTGGTATGTGTGGGATCCGACAATCTAGTTGTTTATCCTTGGTAGCCTCTCTTATGGGGAAATGTAGTCTACTGCTTCCATGAGCCATAGTAGTCCACTACAGCCCGGTTCACCGGAGTCCTGCTAGCCCAGCACTACTGCTCAGGACACTTGACTGGCCGGCATGTGTTTCACTTCGTTCCTATGTCTGTCCCTTCGGGGAAATGTCACACGGTGACTTCCGGAGTCCTGCCTAGCCTGCTACAGCCCGGGTTCCCTGGAGTCCTGTTAGCCCAGTGCTACAGCCCGGATTCACTCGCTGATGACCGGCATGCTCGATCTGATTCATGTATGCCTGTCTCCATAGGTCTGTGCCACTTTGGGTTCACGACTAGCCATGTCGGCCCGGGTTCTCTGTCATATGGATGCTAGCGACACTATCATATACGTGAGCCAAAAGGCGCAAACGGTCCCGGGCCATGGTAAGGCGACACCCGTGGGGATACCGTGTGTGAGGCCGCAATGTGATATGAGGTGTTACCGGCTAGATCGATGTGACTTGGAATCAGGGTCCTGACATCATCAAAGACAAAAGGAACATCTTTTTGTAAGAGATTAGTCAGAGGCCGGGAAATTTTAGAGAAGTCCTTAATGTACCTCCTATAGAATTCGGCATGACCAAGGAGACCTCATATACCTTTGATGTCCTTGGGACACGACATCTTTTCAATAGCATCAACTTTAGCTTTGTCAACTTCAATACCTCTTTTAGAAATTTTATGCCCCAAGACAACACCTTCATTAACCATAAAGTGGCACTTCTACCAATTCAAGACAAGGATAGTTTCTTCACATCTCTGCAAAACTCGATCAGGGTTGCTCAAGCAATCATCAAAAGAGGATCCATAAACAGAGAAATCATCCATGAAAACTTCAGAAATCTTTTCACAAAAGTCAGAGAATATAGCCATCATGCATCTTTGAAAGGTAGCACGTGCATTACATAAACCAAAAGGCATACGTCTATAAGCGAAGGTACCGAAAGGACAAGTAAAAGTAGTCTTTTATTGATCATCAGCTGACACAGGTATTTGAGAGAAACCAGAGTAACCATCTAGAAAGCAAAAATGTGTATGTTTGGATAATCTTTCTAGCATTTGGTCAATGAAAGGAAAAGGGTAATGATCTTTTTTAGTAGCTTTATTTAATTTTCGGAAATCAACTACCATCGTATAACCTGTAATAATTCTTTGCGGAATCAATTCATCTTTATCATTAGGAACGACAATAATACTTCCCTTCTTAGGGACACAATGGACATGGCTCACCCACTGACTATCAGCAACGGGATAAATTATACCTGCTTCAAGTAGCTTTAATATTTCCTTTCTTACCACTTCTTTCATCTTAGGATTTAGTCGTCGTTGGTGATCAGTAACTCGTTTGGCGTCTTTCTCCAAATATATTTTGTGTTGACATAGAGTGGGACTAATGCCCTTAAGATCATCAAGAGTATATCCAATAGCAGCACGTTGCTTTTTCAGAGTTTTCAATAATTTCTCTTCTTCATGCTCTGAAAGGTTAGCACTAATAATAACAGGATATATCTTCTTTTCATCTAAATAAGCATATTTAAGAATATCAGGCAATGGTTTAAGCTCAAACACGGGATCACCCTTGGGTGGAGGAGGATCCCCTAGGATTTCAACAGGCAAGTTGTGTTTCAAAATAGGTCCATGTTTAAAGAATACTTCATCTATTTCCCTTCTTTCATTCATATACATATCATTTTCATGGTCTAGCAAATATTGTTCTAAACGATCATTAGGAGGCACGACAATATAAGCAAGACCAATAATTTCATCTTTATTAGGCAATTCCTCATCACGGGGTTGTCTACTAAATTTAGCAAAATTAAACTCATGAGACATATCCCCTAAACCAATAGAAACAATATCCTTATTGCAGTCTATCTTAGCATTAACAGTATTCAAGAAGGGTCGACCAAATATAATGGGACAAAAGTCATCTTGTGGGGAACCGAGAACAAGAAAATCAGCATGGTATTTAACTTTCCCACACAAGACTTCAACATCTCTAACAATCCCAACTGGTGAAATAGTATCTCTATTGGCAAGTTTAATTGTGACATCAATCTCTTCTATCTCAGCAGGTGCAATATCATGCATAATTTCTTTGTATAAGGAATGAGGTATTGCACTTGCACTAGCACCCATATCACATAAGCCATGATAGCAACGATCTCCTATTTTAACGGAAATAACAGGCATGCATACAATAGGTCTATGTTTATTTTTAGCATCAGGTCTAGCAATTCTAGCAGCTTCATTGCAGAAGTAAATAACATGCCCATCAATATTATCGGCCAAGAGATCTTCAACCATAGCAATTTTAGGTTCAAATTTAATTTGCTCAGGGGGTTTGGGTGTCTTAATATTACTTTTTTTAACCATAGTTGAAGCTTTATCATGATCCTTTATTCTAAAAGGGAAATGTGGTTTCTCAATATAAGCAGCAGGAACAACGGGATCATCATAAGTGATAGTATTTTCTTCAACTTTAATAAGTGCAACTACTTTTACTTCAATGGTAGGATTATATTTAAACCACTTCTCCTTAGGGAGATCAACATGAGTAGAAAACGATTCACGGAAAGAAGCTACTATCTCAGAGTCAAGTCCATATTTAGTGCTAAATTCGCGGAAAGCATCGGTATCCATAAAAGATTTAACACAATCAAACTTAGGTGTTATACCTGACTCCTTACCTTCGTCGAGGTCCCAATTTTCAGATTTGTGTTTAATTCTTTCCAATAAATCCCATTTGAATTCAATAGTCTTCATCATAAAAGATCCAGTACAAGAAGTATCGAGCATGGAGCGATTACTGAGAGAAAGCCGAGCATAAATTTTTTGAATAATCATTTCTTTTGAGAGCTCATGATTGGGGCATGAATATAACATTGACTTAAGACTCCCCCAAGCTTGAGCGATGCTTTCTCCTTCGCGAGGCCAGAAATTATATATATAATTACGATCACGATGAACAAGATGCATAGGATAAAACTTCTGATGAAATTCCAATTTCAATCGCTTGTAGTCCCATGATCCCATATCATCACATAGCCTATACCATGTCAAAGACTCTCCCTTCAAAGATAAAGGGAAGACCTTCTTCTTGATAACATCATCGGGCATACCTGCAAGCTTAAATAATCCACAAACTTCATCCACATAGATTAAGTGTAAATCGGGATGCAATGTTCCATCCCCTGCAAAAGGATTAGCTAGCAGTTTCTCTATCATACCCGAAGGAATTTCAAAGTAAACATTTTCGGTAGGTTCTGTAGGTTGAGGAGCAACTCTTTGCTCTACTGGTCGGGGTGAAGATAGCCCGAACAAGCCCCTCAAAGGATTATGTTCCATAGTAAGAAGTGACAGTAAATTTCAGCACACCATATAAAATTTTCCTTACCAAATTCCACCTACCAACGGCGCCAGAAAAGAATCTTGATGACCCACAAGTGTAGGGGATCTATCGTAGCCTTTTCGATAAGTAAGAGTGTCGAACCCAATGAGGAGCAGAAGGAAATGATAAGCAGTTTTCAGTAAGGTATTCTCTGCAAGCACTGAAATTATCGGTAACAAATAGTTTTGTGATAAGGTAATTTGTAACGAGTAGCAAGTAATAAAAATAAACAAGGTGCAGCAAGATGGCCCAATCCTTTTTGTAGCAAAGGACAAGCCTGGACAAACTCTTATATGAAGGAAAGCGCTCTCGAGGACACATGGGAATTATCGTCAAGCTAGTTTTCATCACGTTCATATGATTCGCGTTCGGTACTTTGATAATTTGATACGTGGGTGGACCGGTGCTTGGGTACTGCCCTTACTTGGACAAGCATCCCACTTATGATTAACCCCTATTGCAAGCATCCGCAACTACAACAGAAGTATTAAGGTAAACATAACCATAGCATGAAACATATGGATCCAAATCAGCCCCTTACGAAGCAACGCATAAACTAGGGTTTAAGCTTCTGTCACTCTAGCAACCCATCATCTACTTATTACTTCCCAATGCCTCCCTCTAGGACCAAACAATGGTGAATTTTCATGTAGTCGACATTCACATGACACCACTAGAGGGATGACAAAATACATCTCATCAAAATATCGAACGAATACCAAATTCACATGACTACTAATAGCAAGACTTCTCCCATGTCCTCAGGAACAAACGTAACTACTCACAAAGCATATTCATGTTCATAATCAGAGGGGTATTAATATGCATAATGGATCTGAACATATGATCTTCCATCAAGTAAACCAACTAGAATCAACTACAAGGAGTAATCAACACTACTAGCAACCCACAGGTACCAATCTGAGGTTTGGATACAAAGATTGGATACAAGAGATGAACTAGGGTTTGAGATGAGATGGTGCTGCTGAAGATGTTGATGGAGATTGACCCCCTGCTAATGAGAGGATCGTTGCTGATGACGATGGTGAGGATTTCCCCCTCCCAGAGGGAAGTTTCCCTGGCAGAATAGGTCTGCCGGAGCCCTAGATTGGTTCCGCCAAGGTTCCGCCTCGTGGCGGTGGAGTTTCTTCCCGAAAGCTTGCTTATGATTTTTTTTTCTTGACGAAAGACTCCATATAGCCAAAGATGGGCATCGGAGGGCCACCAGGGGGCCCACGAGGCAGGGGGGCGCACCTAGGGGGTAGGGCGCCCCCCACCCTCGTGGACGGTGGGTGGCCCCCCTCTGGTACTTCTTGCGCCCAATTTTTCTTATATATTCTGAAACGTGCTCCCGTGAAGTTTCAGGACTTTTGGAGATGTGCAGAATAGGTCTCTAATATTTGCTCATTTTCCAGCCTAGAATTTCAGCTGCCGGCATTCCCCCCCTTCATGTAAACCTTGTAAAAAAGAGAGAATAGGCATAAGTATTGTGACATAATGTGTAATAACAGCCCATAATGCAATAAATATCGACATAAGAGCATGATGCAAAATGAACGTATCACAATGCCTTTTCACCGAGACGAGAGATGAATCGACTCAAAGCGGCCAAACAAACAGTGAGCTTCTGAACGTCATGCACATGCACAGGGCGCTTCATTCGGAGGATTGCACCAACTTTCTCTGGGTTTGCATCGATCACTCGTCCGGAAACGAGGAAACCGAGTAACTTTCCACCCGGGACTCCGAATGTGCACTTCGACAGATTAAGCTTGATATCATATCTCCTCAGATTGGCAAAGGTTTCAGTAAGGTCAGTCAGCAGGTCAGAACCTTTACGCGACTTAACCACGGTGTCATCCATATATTCTTCTACATTCCGACTGATTTGAGTGAGTAGGCACTTCTGAATCATCCTCATAAATGTGGCACCAGCATTCTTGAGACCGAATGTCATGGTAACATAGCAAAAGCACCCGAATGGGGTGATAAAAGCCGTTTTTATTTTGTCGGGTCCATACAGTCGGATCTGATGATACCCGGAATATGCATCCAGAAAAGATAAATGCTCACACCCCGCAGTTGAGTCAACAATCTGGTCAATACGGGGGAGAGGGAAATGATCTTTCGGGCAGGCCCGATTGATATGCTTGAAATCAATGCACATGCGAAGTGAATCGTCCTTCTTGGGGACCGTGACAACATTAGCGAGACACTCGTAGTGGTAAATCTCGCGGATGAACTCACCCGCCAGAAGCCGAGCCACCTCTTCACCGATTGCCTTTCTCCTCTCCACGGCGGACCGGCGGAGATGCTCTTTAACGGGTTTTGCTTTTGGATCGACGCGCAAACGGTGCTCAGCTAGTCCCCTGGGTACACCTGGCATGTCAGATGGCTTCCATGCGAAGATGTCCCAGTTCTCACGGAGGAACTCGATGAGCGCTTCTTCCTATTCGCTGTCGAGTGTCATTGAAATATGAGTCAGAGTAGCACTAGGGTCGGTCCTGTGAATGTGAATTGGCTTCGTTTCACCACACGACTGAAATGCAGAATCTAAGGCAGGCTTCTTAGCTCACAACAAATCACTCGGATCTGCATTCTTCTGGTATTCTTGCATTTCTACTGCTGCCATTTTTTCATCAGCAATCTTTGAGCCCTTCTAGAGGCACTCTTCTGCTCTCTGCCGATTACCAGTAACTGTGATCACGCCTCTGGGGCTAGGCATATTCAACTTAAGGTATACGTAACATGGTCGAGCCATGAAACGAGCATATGCAGGTCTGCCCAGCATAGCATGATAGGCGCTTTGAAAATCCATAACTTCAAATGTCAACTTTTCCTTACGGTAATTCTTCGACTCACCGAAAACCACGTCAAGAGTTATGTGGCCGAGTGAGTCAGCTTTCTTTCCAGGGATGACATTGTGGAACCTCATGTTGCTGTCACTAAGCTTGGACATCGGAATGCCCATCCCTCTCAGGGTCTCAGTGTAGAGAATATTCAGACCACTGCCACCATCCATCAACACTTTGGTAAGTCGAGTGCCTCCAACAACTGGGTCGACTACCAATGCTTGCCGCCCTGGAGTGGCAACGTGTGCTAGGTGATCGGACTGGTCGAATGTAATAGCAGTTTGTGACCACTTCAAATATGTCGTTGTTGCCGGAGCAACCATGTTCACTTCTCTGTTTATAACCTTCAGTCGACTTTTTCTCTCGACGTCAGCAAAAATCACCAAAGTGGAGTTAACATTGGGGAAACCCTCATCCTCCTCTTTGTCTTCATCCTTATCAGATTCATTCTCTTTCTCACTGGGTTGTTTTTCTCGGAACTGTAAGGAGTCGAAATTGTCGAGTGGTATGCTTGGGGTAAATCAGATTTCCCTCTTCATCCTTCTTGGTGTAGATATGACAAGGCAAATATAGCACATCATTTCCTAGTTGATCTTTTACCTTCTTGGGGGTCCAGGGCCCCTTAGGTTTTCCCTTGAATTTTCCTTGGATCACAACTGCAATCTCACCGGGCCCTGCGGGTTCAACTTTGTGTTTCTGCTTCCGATTGGAATTACCTCCTCCGGTGTCATGGCCAACTGGTTTCCTCTTGCCACTGCGGAGTCGGTCTTCTTCCTCACCGTTTGCGTACCGAGTGGCTATTTCCATCATTCGGGTCAGAGTCATATCTCCTGTTCGACCGAATTTCAGGTTTAGCTCCCTGTACCGAGCGCCATCCTTGAAGGCACAAACTGCTTGGTGATGAGACACATTTTCCACTGTGTGATGCAAAGTGGTCCACCTCTGGATGTAATCCCTCAAAGTTTCATTCGGTTTCTGTACGCAATGCTGTAATTCTGCCAACCTTGCAGGTCGTTTGCATGTGCCCTCAAATGTCCTGACAAACACTCGAGCCAACTCTTCCCAACTCAATATACTTCCTGGAGTCAACTGATTCAGCCATGCTCTGGCCGAACCCTCTAACATCAAAGGAAGATGCTTCATTGCCACCTAATCATTACCACCACCGATCTGTACAGCCACTCGGTAATCCTCGAGCCAAGTGTCAGGCTTCGATTCACCAGTAAACTTGCTTACTCCTGTTGCCAACCTGAAGTTGGGGGAGAATCTCAGCAGCTCTGATGGCTCTGCAGAAACACTCTGGCCCGGAGACATGAACTCTGCTGCCAGTCGGACGATCTCTGTCGAGTCCTTCTCTATGTGCTCTATTCCTATTGACCAGATCTTGAACGAGGATTGACCTCGCATCAAACCCTGGCTCTCTTGGGTCGACTGGGACCCTTCGCTCACCGCTGCGCGAGTGCCTGTCATCATATTGCCGGGGCACATATGATCCGCTCCTCGGAGGGGGCGTAGGAACTCGACGGAGATCATCGCGGCCGAGTCGGTGATCATACTACTCGTAATTCCAACCCAAATACTGCTCTTAGCGATGCCCACGTCCCTCACGCCGCAGGGGCGATCTTGGGCTATGAGCCGACTGAACTGTGTCAGCTACCACAGGTCTGCTATGGATCCTATTGCGAGACTGAGAAACAGTTGTGTTTTGTTCTCCTGCTGCCCCGGGCAGTGCCCTGATCTGCATCAAACCTCTTCCAGCCTCTGATTGAGACGGCTGGATTGACTTCGCTATTCGGGCCGCACCTGTAAGATTCTGAATCGGAATGCGATATACCTGAGGTTCAGGCGGGAACAACTTTTGCTGTCGACTGGATTCGGGAATCTGCTGGTGCAAATTTATGAATTTATAAACATGATACATGGAAAATTTTAAACATTTTCTGTAATATCCACATGAAAAAAAAATCATGTTTTAGATGGCAAAATTCTCATTTTTGGTGTATATGACATGACTTGTTTTTGGAAAAGATTAATAGTTGGATGAAAAATCTTACATATTGTTTTTGTTTTTTTAATAAAAATTTTATCTTCTATGCATGCAAAAAAAATAGAATTTTCCTCCTGGTCACAATTCAAATTCATGACAAAATTTTGGTCTCCTTGTAGTACTCCCATGAACACAAATATGCTCATCAAAGCAAATAGGCTCATCAAACAAAAAATTAACATAGAAAAGTCTCATGAAAACAAAAATTTCCAAGGGATATTCAAAAACCAAAGTTGTCATGGTGTACAAGCAAAACAAATTAGAATGGTTTGTTTCAACAAATGTGCAATGTTCCAAAAATAATCAACCACGGGGCAAAAAATGAATTTTCCATGGTCCAAAATAAATACAATTGTAAGGGTTCAAAAATTAAATTTTCATGGTTACATAAGATTAAATTTCCCATCTTTATATTTTTGCACGGCCCATAAAGTAAAATTTCGATGACCCATAAAAACTAAATTTGCCAAAGTCACCCATGGTCCGCAAAGTAAATTTTGCATGACCCTTAAAGTAAATTTGCCATGTTGGATAAATATAGTGGCAAAAAATATGGTTGTCATTTGCCATGGTTTGGATAAGAATTGTTTTGAAATTTCCATGTGACCGTAAGAAAATAAATTCAAAATTGCCATGTGCTTCTGATGAAATTTGTAGAATTGACATGAGCATTAAAATATGGTCTAACAATTGCCATGAGCAAGCTGTACGGGGCTGGTACAACATATCGCCGTCGACAAGTGCCAAGTGGATGAACCTCCTTGTTGTGATCGGCTACCGGGTCGTCTTGTATGTTTTGCTTCGCCTAGATGTGAGGAGACATGGGAGGCTTGGCAGGCGCTCTTGCTGGCCCAGCATCCACACTAGTGCAGCTCAGAGTGAGTTGGCCCTGACCCATTGGAAGTGCTGTATACATGTGTGATTCCTTCCTAGGTATGCTAAAAAAGTCATATCTGACGCATGAAAAGTAGAAGAGAAATAGTTATGGAGAGAATTGGAGAGACAGATGTGCAACATATATACTGTATGTATCGTGGTTAATTGGGATATTAGACAAATGAATCATGATTTGGTTATGAGCTTTTCTTGTCCATTTTTTCGGCACTAATTATTGCTCCTTTTGCCTTGTTGTCTCTCAAATGTTTTCTCTTCCTGGTTGTGTCGGATGATATTGACGGTCGACTAGCAATCCCCTCTTGAAGGTGTTGCCTTCGAGTGTCGTAGATGATGGGCCCCAAGCACGTGTGGGGCTGTGCGAATGTGCATTTTCTATGTCAGTAGGTTTATGGCATTGCAGATGATGCTGAATGTAGTCATTCAGGCTAGAGATGGAGCTTGACATTAAAACCATTGTTGCTTCTAATTTCTGAATGTAGCTAGAGACAGTGGATGTTTGAGTCAAGGCAAGAAAAAGGTTCTAACCTTGTAACTGTACAGGCCGGCAACTGTCTCATTGAGGCCTAGTTTGGTAGCAAGGCCAACAAAACCAGGGCAGCATACCCCAGTCGGGGGATTTTCTCCGGATAGATGAGATCCCCTTCCATCACCTGGGAGATTTCCCTAATCAGTGTCACCTCATTTGGTGGCCAGAGGACGGGGCGCCACGCGCCAGATCGCTAGGTGTAAGTCGATCGTGGGAAAGAGAGCGGAGGCGTGGGTTTCCTGCCCGATCTCTCAAGTCGTGGATTGATCTCCCTGGATCGGGCCAGAAAATCCCCAGGCGATGAGCAACCAAATGACCCGTTGGTTTTCCTCGGGCTGATTCGTCACGTGGGTGACGAGCCCTGGATTTTACCGGGATACCGGGGGGATCCCACGTAACCAAATGAGGCCTGACGGAAAATCAGTGACATACACTACGAGCAATAGATGAGAAATTGTTATCCCAAATTAAAAATATATATACATATGAACGATGGTATACAAGACACTTCCACTTGAACCAAGTAACCAATCTACACTCTAGTATAGAAGAAACGAGTCGGTGAACTCCAAACGAGCCAACCATCCGATAAATCAAATCCAAGGATTCATGAATTTATTTTTGATGTCAATCCTCACTTAACATATACTTTATTAATTGAACATCTAGAACCAGACCAGCTTTGGTGCACAGACAAGTTTTATCAAGATCATGCAGCGTGTCGAAGTAGTTTCCCTTTGTGCGGGTATGGTGATCTAATCGTGTATGATGTGATTCCTATGCATATGCATGTGTATTCTATACTGTTGGGAAAACCCTGGACGGACAAGAGATAATTAACATATCATTATGATGGTGAATTTTCTTTTGTACGAAAGGCTCGACTTATACCACTTGATTCATATACCCTGGAGCGATACATGCCAGATTGCCAAAGGCGTGATCATGCTCAGGAAGCAATTGATGTGAAGGTACTCAATGACCAAGAGGAAGCAGACGTGGACATTCAACATGCTGAATTTTTAGCCTCGACAGTTTCTGCGGATGCATATGCTGAGAAGATAGACTTGAAACCGAGGACGGTTGCGTTTCAAGGGGGAGAGGATGATATGGCCCCCCCCCCCCCCCCCCCCAACATAAATCAGCAATTGCACCAGTATAGAAGTAATGAGTCTGGTTCAAGTTAAGGCAGTTTTGCTAGTCACTGTTTGCGATAACGTGAGGCGTCTTGATCAGAAGAAAACGGAGGTTGAATTAGAATCACAATTTGCTCTTGTGCCAAAATACACAATGCATGCTTGGATATTAGAGAAAGAAAAAAGAAATATTCTAACACATACACGTTTGAGCAAGGCATACATCAACTAGGTTGTTTCTTTTGGTTGCCACGTCCACATCAAGAGTATACATGGACAAGATACCTTTTGATTGAGACTAACAGAAGAATCCTAATTGGTTACTAATTCTCATGATCAAGACCATCGGAGATTTATGTGTACGTGAGCTGGTTTAAATGGTGGGATTTGCTCTCCTTGAGAAACAATGGATAGGGGCTGCCAGGAAATTATGTTTAATTACTTTAAGTAATTAAATTTAATGATTACTTCCTCCGTTCCTAAATATTTGTCTTTCTAGACATTTCAAACAGACTACCACATACGGATGTATGTAGACATATTTTAGAGTATAGATTCATTCATTTTGCTCCGTATATAGTCACTTGTTGAAATATCTAGAAAGACAAATATTTAGGAACAGAGGGAGTACTTGCTAAGTTAAAGCTTGTGCTCAGATTTACTTCGTTAGGTGTTGGTCGAGAGTTAGAGATAAAGAAGTTTTTGTTTGGTCTGACTTATTAAGCAAGTTTGAGTCGGCTAGCTGTACTAGTATATATAGTTATGGTACCCTGTATGTAAAAGCAGGTTATATTTTGGAGTTTAGATAGCGTCGTGTACCGACCATGAAGCAGCCATCTTCGGGTGTCACTGTTATTTATTCTGTATAAATTTTCGGTGTGGAAGTTACACTTGGCTCGAGGTCTGTCATTTCTGACGGGTTGCGTGCTGGTTAAGACTACTTAGGCAGGAGGTTCTCCCTGTGTCGAGGGATTGTCCGTTGGTTGTCGTTACCCCATCTTTGGGTTACATGTAATGCTCGCGTAATTGGGAGATTTTATTAGCTGAAATTCAGAGGAGTACATTGTAACGTGAAAAGATAAGGCCAAATCAGTAGCACGACAATGTTGTGCTTTCATCGGTTGGTAATTTGGATCAAAGGTGTCCACGGTAAACTAGTTTTCTTCCCCTAACGAATTGATATTTTTATTTATCATGAGGAAAGATGTAGTTCGCAAAAAGGTTGATGGCGATGTGAAGAGGATCCATTGCGTGCCTTGCTTGGTACATTGCTTTGTGTGTGTGTGTCGGACCAGCTAGTTGTGCCATGTTAATGAATTGCCATTCCAGTATGAATTTGGTGAGTAAGACTATAATTGATGCTTTGAACTTTTCGTTGATTGAACATCCAGAATCATACAAGCTTTGGTGGACTGACAAATTTTATTAAGATCATGCATCGTGTCGAAGTAGTTTTCCTTTATGCAGATACGGTGATTTGTCGTGTGTGATGTGATTCCTATGCATATGCATGTGTGTTCTATACTGTTGGGAAACCCCAGACGGACAGGAGAAAATTAACTTATCATTATGTTGTTGAATTTTCTTTTGTACGAAAGGCTCGACTTATATTACTTGACTCATATACCTTGGAGCGATACATGGCAGATCGCCAAAGGCATGATCATGCTCAGGAAGCAATTGATGTGAATGTACTCAATGACCAAGAGGAAGCAGACGTGGACAATCAACATGCTGAATTTTTGGCTTCGACAGTTTCTGCGGATGCATGTGCTGAGAATATAGACTTGAAACCGAGGACGGTTTCGTTTTAAGGGGGAGAGGATGATATGGACAACACTAGTTCTATTCGTACCGTCGACAACCATGACATACAAGACGTTGGTCTGCTTCAAATTAAGGCAATTTCGCTCGTCACTGTTTGTGATAACGTGAGGCATCTTGATAAGGAGAAAATGAAGGTTGAATTAGAATCAAAATTTATTGTTGTGCCAAAATACACAATGCATGCTTGGATATTAGAAAAAGAAAGAAAATAATTTCAACACATACACGTTTGATCAAGGCATGCGTCAACTAGGTTGTTTCTTTGGTTGCCATGCCCACATCAAGAGTATACATGGACAAGATACCTTTTGATTGAGACTAACAGAAGAATCCTAATTGGTTACTACTTCTCATGATCAAGGCCATCGGGGATTTATGTGTACGTGAGCTGGTTTAAATGGTGGGATTTGATCTCCTTGAGAAACATTAGATGGGGGCTGCCAGGAAATTATGTTTTATTACTTTAAGTAAGTAAATTTAAATGATTACTTGCTAAGTTAAAGCTTGTGATCAGATTTACTTCCTTAGGTGTTGGTCGAGAGTTAGAGATAAAAAAGTTTTTGTTTGGAAGACTTATTAGGCAAGTTTGAGTCGGCTAGCTGTACTGTTATATATAATCATGGTACCCTCTTTGTAAAAGCTGGTTGTATTTTAGAGTTTAAACAGCGTCGTGTATCGACCAGGAAGCGGCCGTCTTCGGGTGTCGCTGTTATTTATCTTTTATAAATTTTCGGTGTGGAAGTTACACTTGGCTCAAGGTCCTTCGTTTCCGACGGGTTGTGTGCTTGTTATGTCTATTTCGGCGGGAGGTTCTTCGTGTGTCGAGGGATTGTCGTTGGTTGTTGTTACCACATCTTCCGATTACATCTACTGCTTGCGTAACTGGGAGATTTTATTAGCTGAATTCAGAGGAGTACATTGTATCATGAGAGATCGGGCCAAATCAGTAGCACGACGAGGTTGTGCTTTCATCAATTGGTATTTGTACCAAAGGTTGTCCACGGTAAAATTGTTTTCTTCCACTTACAAGTGATATTTTTATTTATCATAAGGAAAGATTGTAGTTCGCAAAAGGTTGATGGCGATGGAGAAGGATCATTGCGTGGCTTGCCTTGGTACTAATGCTTTATGCGTGTGAGTGTCGGACTAGCTAGTTGTGCCATGTTAATGAATTGCCATTCCAGTATGAATTTGGTGAGCAAGAGTGTAGTTGATTCTTTGAACTTGCCGCTGATTGAACATCCAGAACCATACGAGCTTTGGTGGACGGACAAGTTTTATCAAGATCATGCATCGCGTCGAAGTAGTTTCCCTTTATGCAGATATGGTGATCTAGTCATGTATGATTATTCATATGCATATGCATGTGTGTTCTATACTGTTGGGAAAACCCTGGACGGGCAGCAGGCAATTAACTTATCATTATGATGGTGAATTTTCTTTTGTACGAAAGGCTCGACTTATACTACTTGACTCATATACCCCGGAGCAATATATGGCAGATTTGACCTTCAACCGTCTCACTTTCCTGCCTGACCGAGGGAATTCTGAAATTTGTAGTGCTGCTACTTCTGGGACTTCCAAGTACAAGTAAGGTGATGACGAGGAGATGGAAGACGTGGCCACATCCAAAGCAGGTATGACTCCTATTATCTTGCCTTGACTTTGTCAATCATGTCCACGGTCGACTGAACTTCTTGCGGTCGATTCATTTGCAGCTTCGCAGAATATTATTGAACTTCCAGGCGACGATGAAGATGTGCCACAGAAGCCCATGGGAAGGAGGAGCAGGACCTTAGGTAGGAGGGCGCCGGCCGGCAAGACGCCCCAAACGACGCCAGCGTTAGAACCAGTGGTCCAGCAGTCTGGAGACCTCAATCGAGCTTCTGTTACCTTTGCTGATCTTGTGTCGAGTGTACGCCCTTCGGCGTCGACTGCCCAAGTCCTTGTTTCACCTGTGCAACTCCATGCCTCAGATCCCCAAGCTGCTGCAACTGTTCCATCAACTTCACTCTTCACTGCCCATCCTACCCCAGAGGACCCAATAGGTGCCTCTAAGGAAGCTATACGCTAGGCGGGCCTTATGATGGAGCAAATGAGGTGGTGCATGATGCCAGCCAAGCTGCTTATGACGCCATCTCAGCTCTCCAGGCTAATGTCCAAGTTAGTTGACTTCCGACTGATCTTTAGCTTGACGCTTGTTCTGTTAGGATATGCTACTTGAAAACTACTGCTTTATGATATGTCTCCGTCGTATCTACCTTTCCAAACACTTTTGCACTTGTTTTGGACTCTAACTTGCATGATTTGAATGGAACTAACCCGGACTGACGCTGTTTTTAGCAGAATTGCCATGGTGTTATTTTTGTGCAGAAATAAAAGTTCTCGGAATGACCTGAAAATCAGTGGAGAATTATTTTGGAATATATAAAAAATTCTGGAAGGAAGATCCACGTCAGGGGGGCCTCCACCTATCGACGAGGGTGTGGGGCGCGCCCTACCCCCCTGGGCGCGCCCCCCTACCTCGTGGGACTCCATATATTCACTTTCGGGGAGAAAGAAACCAGGGAGAAGGATTCATCGCGTTTTACGATACGGAGCCGCCGCCAAGCCCTAAACTCTCCCGGGAGGGCTGATCTGGAGTTCGTTCGGGGCTCCGGAGAGGGGAATCTGTCGCTATCGTCATCATCAACCATCCTCCATCACCAATTTCATGATGCTCACCGCCGTGCGTGAGTAATTCCATCGTAGGCTTGCTGGACGGTGATGGGTTGGATGAGATTTATCATGTAATCCAGTTAGTTTTGTTAGGGTTTGATCCCTAGTATCACTATGTTCTGAGATTGATGTTGCTATGACTTTGCTATGCTTAATGCTTGTCACTAGGGCCCGAGTGCCATGATTTCAGATCTGAACCTATTATGTTTTCATCATTATATGAGAGTTCTTGATCCTATCTTACAAGTCTATAGTCACCTATTATGTGTTATGATCCGTTAACCCCGAAGTGACAATAATCGGGATACTTACCGGTGATGACCGTAGTTTGAGGAGTTCATATATTCACTATGTGTTAATGCTTTGGTCTGGTACTCTATTAAAAAGAGGCCTTAATATCCCTTAGTTTCCAATAGGACCCCGTTGCCATGGGAGGGTAGGACAAAAAATGTCATGCAAGTTCTTTTCCATAAGCACGTATGACTATATTCGGAATACATGCCTACATTACATTGATGAACTGGAGCTAGTTCTGTTTCACCCTAGGTTATGACAGTTACATGATGAACCACATCCGGCATGACGAGCTTTCCATATATTGTTATCATCACTACAAAACGTCAAAATATTACTTTTGCTACCGTTACCTTTTCCTACCGTTACCACTACTATCATATTACTTTGCTACTAAATACTTTGCTGCAGATATTAAGTTTCCAGGTGTGGTTGAATTGACAACTCAGCTACTAATACTTGAGAATATTCTTTGGCTCCCCTTGTGTTGAATCAATAAATTTGGGTTGAATACTCTACCCTCGAAAACTGTTGCGATCCCCTATACTTGTGGGTTATCAAGACTATTTTCTGGCGCCGTTGCCGGGGAGCATAGCTCTATTCTTTGAGTCACTTAGGATTTATATATGCTTATCATTATGAAGAACTTGAAAGATCCAAGAACCAAGATTTATCCCTCAACTACGAGGGGAGGTAAGGAACTGCCATCTAGCTATGCACTTGATTCACCTTCTGTTTTGAGTAAGCTTGCGACACCTAAACCTGCTCCCGCTATTAATTCTGATATGTCGCATGTTATTGATGATGCCACTTCTTCTATGCATGATACTTATGATGAAACTACTTCTATGCTTGATACTACTGTGCCACTTGGTGAATTTCTTGATGAACAACTTGCTAGGGCTAGAGAGAATGAAGTTATTGAAACTGATAATATCGATGAAAGTGATGATGAAGATTCTCACCCTAGATATGAATTACCTGTTGTGCCTGAGGGCTATGTTATGGATGAAGAAACTGCTAGAGACTTTCTTGCTTGGAATGATAGGAGTGATCTTAAGAAATTATTAGCTAAGCTGAAACAAAAAACACTGGATGCTAGAATGAAATATGATCCTGCTTATGCTACTTCACCTAACTTTGTTACTGATAAGGATTATGATTTCTCTGTTGATCCTAAGATAATTACTTTAGTTGAATCTGATCCTTTCTATGGCTATGAATCTGAAAGTATTGTGGCACATCTTACTAAATTAAATGATATAGCTACCCTGTTCACTAATGATGAGAAAACTCGCTATTATTATATCCTTAAATTATTTCCGTTCTCATTAAAGGGTGATGCTAAGATATGGTTTAATTCTCTTGATCCTGGTTGTGTGCATAGTCCCCAGGATATGATTTATTACTTCTCTGCTGAATATTTCCCCGCTCATAAGAAACAAGCTGCTTTAAGGGAAATATATAATTTTGTTGCAAATTGAAAGAAGAGAGTCTCCCACAAGCTTGGGGGAGGCTTCTCCAATTACTTAATGCTTTGCCTGATCATCCTCTAAAGAAAAATGAAATACTTGATATCTTTTATAATGGACTAACCGATGCTTCCAGAGACCACCTGGATAGGTGTGATGATTGTGTTTTCAGGGAAAGAACACCAGATGAAGCTGAAATTCTATTGAATAATATGTTGACTAATGAAAATAATTGGACACTTCCTGATCCAATCCCTGATCCAATTCCTGAACCAACTCCTGAGCCAACTCCGAAGAAAAGGGGTATTCTATTTCTCAGTCCTGAAGATATGGAAGAGGCAAAGAAATCTATGAAAGAAAAAGGCATTAAAGCTGAAGATTTTAAAAATTTACCTCCTATTGAATAAATACATGTTCTTAATTTACATCCTGTTGAAGAAATACATGGTCTTGATAACCCGACACATGTAGTAAAGGTAAATTCTCTCTATAGATATGATAAAGCTGAAATCCCATTTACTAAGTTTGCTAGCCAATGCTTAGATGAGTTTGATAACTTTATGGTTAAGCAAGAAGATTTTAATGCTTATGTTGCTAGACAATTGAAACATAATGCTTATATGAGTGAACACTTGAGTGATTATTGTTGGGGAACGTTGCAGAAAACAAAAATTTTCCTACGGTTTCACCAAGATCCATCTATGAGTTCATCTAGAAACGAGTGATCGGATTGCATCTACATACCTTTGTAGATCACGCGCGGAAGCGTTCAAAGAACGGGGATGAGGAAGTCGTACTCGACGTGATCCAAATCACCGGAGATCCTAGCACCGAACGGATGGCACCTCCGCGTTCAGCACACGTACAGTCAGCGTGACGTCTCCTCCTTCTTGATCCGGCAAGGGGGAAGGAGAGGTTGAGGAAGATGGCAACAACAGCAACACGACGGCGTGGTGGTGGTGGAGCAGCAATACTCCGGCAGGGCTTCGCCAAGCTCGTGACGGAGGAGGAGATGTGTTGGGGAGGAGAGGGGCTGCGCCTTGGATGTGCTCTGCAGCCCTCCCCTCACCCCTCTATTTATAGGGGAAGGGGGAAGGGGGCCGGCCCCCTCTAGATGAGATCTAGAGGGGGGGCGGCGGCCAAGGGGAGGTGGGCTTGCCCCCCAAGCAAGGGGGCGCCCCCCTTTAGGGTTTCCCCCATCCCTAGGCGCATGGGCCCTAGGGGAGTGGCGCCCCAGCCCACTTTGGGCTGGATACCTTCCTCATATAGCCCATAAGGCCCTCCGGGAGAGGTGGCCCCTCCCGGTGGACCCCTGGAACCCCTCCGGTGGCCCCGGTACAATACCGATATGCCCCCGAACCTTTCCGGTGACCGTATGACAACTTCCCATATATAATTCTTTACCTTTGGATTATTTCGGAACTCCTCGTGACGTCCACGATCTCATCCGGGACTCCGAACAACTTCCGGATTACTGCATACTCATATCTATACAACCCTAGCGTCACCGAACCTTAAGTGTGTAGACCCTACGGGTTCGGGAGACAAGCAGGCATGACCGAGACAACTCTCTGGTCAATAACCAACAGCAGGATCTAGATACCCATGTTGGCTCCCACATGCTCCTCGATGATCTCATCGGATGAACCACGATGTCGAGGACCTAATCAATCCCGTACTCAATTCCCTTTGTCAATCGGTATGTTACTTGCCCGAGACTCGATCTGCGGTATCCCAATACCTTGTTCAGTCTCGTTACCGGCAAGTCACTTTACTCGTACCGTAATGCATGATCCCGTGATCAACCACTTGATCACATTGAGCTCATTATGATGATGCATTACCGAGTGGGCCCAGAGATACCTCTCCGTCATACGGAGTGACAAATCCCAGTCTCGATTCGTGCCAACCCAACAGACACTTTCGGAGATACCTGTAATGTACCTTCATAGTCACCCAGTTACGTTGTGACGTTTGGCACACCCAAGGCACTCCTACGGTGTCCGGGAGTTGCACAATCTCATGGTCTAAGGAAATGATACTTGACATCCATAAAAGCTACAACAAACGAACTACACGATCTTTGTGCTATGCTTAGGTTTGGGTCTTGTCCATCACATCATTCTCCTAATGATGTGATCCCGTTATCAATGACATCCCCATGTCCATAGCCAGGAAACCATGACTATCTGTTGATCAATGAGCTAGTCAACTAGAGGCTCACTAGGGACACATTATGGTCTATGTATTCACACATGTATTACGATTTCCGGACAATACAATTATAGCATGAATAATAGACAATTATCATGAACAAGGAAATATAATAATCATTTTATTATTGCCTCTAGGGCATATTTCCAACAGTCTCCCACTTGTACTAGAGTCAATCATCTAGTTACATTGTGATGAATTGAACACCCATGGAATTCTGGTGTTGATCATGTTTTGCTCTAGGGAGAGGTTTAGTGAATGGATCTGCTACATTCCGGTCCGTATGTACTTTACAAATCTCTATGTCTCCATTTTAAACACTTTCACGAATGGAGTTGAAGCGACGCTTGATATGCCTGGTCTTCCTGTGAAACCTGGGCTCCTTGGCAAGGGCAATAGCTCCAGTGTTGTCACAGAAGAGAGTCATCGGGCCCGACGCATTGGGTATGACTCCTAGGTCGGTAATGAACTCCTTCACCCAGACTGCTTCGTGTGCTGCCTCCGAGGCTGCCATGTACTCCGCTTCACATGTAGATCCCGCCACAACGCTTTGCTTGCAACTGCACCAGCTTACTGCCCCACCATTCAAGATATACACGTATCCGGTTTGTGACTTAGAGTCATCCAGATCTGTGTCGAAGCTAGCATCGACGTAACCCTTTATGACAAGCTCTTCGTCGCCTCCATAAACGAGAAATATTTCCTTAGTCCTTTTCAGGTACTTCAGGATATTTTTGACCGCTGTCCAGTGTTCCATGCCGGGATTACTTTGGTACCTTCCTACCAAACTCATGGCAAGGTTTACATCAGGTCTGGTACACAGCATAGCATACATGATAGACCTTATGGCCGAGGCATAGGGGACGACACTCATCTTTTCTCTATCTTCTGCCGTGGTCGGGCATTGAGCCAAGCTCAATCTCGTACCTTGCAATACAGGCAGGAACCCCTTCTTTGACTAATCCATTTTGAACTTCTTCAATATCTTGTCAAGGTACGTACTCTGTGAAAGACCAATGAGGCGTCTCGATCTATCTCTATAGATCTTGATGCCTAATATATAAGCAGCTTCTCCAAGGTCCTTCATTGAAAAACACTTGTTCAAATAGGCCTTTATGCTTTCCAAGAATTCTATATCATTTCCCATCAACAGTATGTCATCCACATACAATATGAGAAATGCTACAGAGCTCCCACTCACTTTCTTGTAAATGCAGGCTTCTCCATAAGTCTGCATAAACCCAAACGCTTTGATCATCTCATCAAAGCGAATGTTCCAACTCCGAGATGCTTGCACCAGCCCATAAATCGAGCGTTGGAGCTTGCACACCTTGTCAGCATTCTGAGGATCGACAAAACCTTCCGGCTGCATCATATACAGTTCTTCCTTAAGATAACCGTTAAGGAATGCCGTTTTGACATCCTTTTGCCATATCTCATAATCATAGTATGTGGCAATTGCTAACATGATTCGGACGGACTTCAGCTTTGCTACAGGAGAGAATGTCTCATCGTAGTCAACCCCTTGAACTTGTCGATAACCCTTAGCGACAAGCCTAGCTTTATACATGGTCACATTACCATCTGCGTCTGTCTTCTTCTTAAAGATCCATTTATTTTCTATGGCTCGCCGATCATCGGACAAGTCAGTCAAAGTCCATACTTCGTTTTCATACATGGATCCTATCTCGGATTTCATGGCTTCCAGCCATTTGTCGGAATCCGGGCCCGCCATCGCTTCTTCATAGTTCGAAGGTTCACCGTTGTCTAACAACATGATTTCCAAGACAGGGTTGCCGTACCACTCTGGTGCGGAACGTGTCCTTGTGGACCTTCGAAGTTCAGTAGGAGCTTGATCAGAAGTATCTTGATCATCATCATTAACTTCCTCTCTAATTGGTGCAGGCACCACAGGAACATTTTCCTGAGTTGCGCCACTTTCCGGTTCAAGAGGCAATACTTCATCAAGTTCTACTTTCCTCCCACTTACTTCTTTTGAGAGAAACTCTTTCTCTAGAAAGGATCCATTCTTGGCAACAAAGATCTTGCCTTCGGATCTGAGGTAGAAGGTATACCCAATAGTTTCTTTAGGGTATCCTATGAAGACGCATTTTTCCGACTTGGGTTCGAGCTTTTCAGGTTGAAGTTTCTTGACATAAGCATCGCATCCCCAAACTTTTAGAAACGACAGCTTAGGCTTCTTCCCAAACCATAATTCATACGGTGTCGTCTCAACGGATTTCGACGGAGCCCTATTTAAAGTGAATGCGGCAGTCTCTAAAGCAGAGCCCCAAAATGACAGCGGTATATCGGTAAGAGACATCATAGATCGCACCATATCTAATAGAGTGCAATTACGACGTTCGGACACACCATTACGCTAAGGTGTTCCAGGCGGCGTGAGTTGTGAAACTATTCCACATTTTCTTAAGTGTGTACCAAATTCGTGACTCAAGTATTCTCCTCCACGATCTGATCGCAAAAACTTGATTTTTCTGTCACGTTGATTCTCAACCTCACTCTGAAATTCCTTGAACTTTTCAAAGGTTTCAGACTTGTGTTTCATTAAGTAGATATACCCATATCTACTCAAGTCATCAGTGAGGGTGAGAACATAACGATAGCCACCACGAGCCTCAACACTCATTGGACCGCACACATCAGTATGTATGATTTCCAATAGGTTGGTTGCTCGCTCCATTGTTCCTGAGAATGGAGTCTTGGTCATCTTACCCATGAGGCATGGTTCACACGTGTCAAATGATTCGTAATCAAGAGACTCTAAAAGTCCATCTGTATGGAGCTTCTTCATGCGTTTGACACCTATGTGACCAAGGCGGCAGTGCCACAAGTATGTGGGACTATCATTATCAACCTCACATCTTTTGGCATTCACACTATGAATATGTGTAGCATTACGCTCGAGATTCATTAAGAATAAACCATTCACCATAGGAGCATGACCATAAAACATATCTCTCATATAAATAGAACAACCATTATTCTCGGATTTAAATGAGTAGCCATCTCATATTAAACGAGATCCTGATACAATGTTCATGCTCAAACTTGGCACTAAATAACAATTATTGAGGTTCAAAACTAATCCCGTAGGTAAATGTAGAGGTAGCGTGCCGACGGCAATCACATCGACCTTGGAATCATTCCCGACGCGCATCGTCACCTCGTCCTTCGCCAATCTCCGCTTATTCCGCAGCTCCTGCTTTGAGTTACAAATGTGAGCAACTGCACCGGTATCAAATACCCAGGACCCAGTCCGTATAGTTGCTGCCATCGTCTTTCAGCTTGGTTTTCTCTAGGAACGCATTGAAGTTGAGGACAACGTTGGCCATTTGATCTACAAGACATATTGTAAAGATTTTAGACTAAGTTCATGATAATTAAGTTCATCTAATCAAATTATTCAATGAACTCCCACTTAGATAGACATCCCTCCAGTCATCTAAGTATAACATGATCCGAGTTAACTGGGCCGTGTCCGATCATCACGTGAGACGGACTAGTCAACATCGGTGAACATCTTCATGTTGATCGTATCTTCTACACGACTCATGCTCGACCTTTCGGTCTTCTGTGTTCCGAGGCCATGTCTGTACATGCTAGGCTCGTCAAGTCAACCTAAGTGTTTCGCGTGTGTAAATCTGTCTTACACCCATTATATGTGAATGTTGGAATCTATCACACCCGATCATCACGTGGTGCTTCGAAACAACGAACTGTCGCAATGGTGCACAGTTAGGGGGAAAACTTTCTTGAAATTATTATGAGGGATCATCTTATTTACTACCGCCGTTGTAAGTAAACAAGATGCAAAAACATGATAAACATCACATGCAATCAAATAATAATAGTGACATGATATGGCCAATATCACATAGCTCCTTTGATCTCCATCTTGGGGCTCCATGATCATCTTGTCACCGGCATGACACCATGATCTCCATCATCGTGTCTCCATGAAGTTGCTCGCCAACTATTACTTCTACTACTATGGCTAACGCGTTTAGCAATAAAGTAAAGTAATTTACATGGCGTTTCTCAATGACACGCAGGTCATACAAAAAATAAAGACAACTCCTATGGCTCCCTGCCGGTTGTCATACTCATCGACATGCAAGTCGTGATTCCTATTACAAGAACATGATCTCATACATCACATATATATCATTCATCATTCATCACAACTTTGGCCATATCACATCACAAAGCACTTGCTGCAAAAACAAGTTAGACGTCCTCTAATTGTTGTTGCAAGTTTTACGTGGCTGCAAAAGGGTTCTAGCAAGAACGTTTTCTTACCTACGTAAAGCCACAACGTGATTTGTCAACTTCTATTTACCCTTCATAAGGACCCTTTTCATCGAATCCGCTCCAACTAAAGTGGGAGAGACAGACACCCGCTAGCCACCTTATGCAACTAGTGCATAGTCGGTGGAACCAGTCTCACGTAAGCGTACGTGTAAGGTTGGTCCGGGCCGCTTCATCCCACAATACCGCTGAAGCAAGATAAGACTAGTAGCGGCAAGAAAGTTGACAACATCTACGCCCACAACAAATTGTGTTCTACTCGTGCAAGAGAACTACGCATAGACCTAGCTCATGATGCCACTGTTGGGGAACGTTGCAGAAAACAAAAAATTTTCCTACGGTTTCACCAAGATCCATCTATGAGTTCATCTAGCAACGAGTGATCGGATTGCATCTACATACCTTTGTAGATCACGCGCGGAAGCGTTCAAAGAACGGGGATGAGGAAGTCGTACTCGACGTGATCCAAATCACCGGAGATCCTAGCGCCGAACGGACGGCACCTCCGCGTTCAACACACGTACGGTCAGCGTGACGTCTCCTCCTTCTTGATCCAGCAAGGGGGAAGGAGAGGTTGAGGAAGATGGCTCCAGCAGCAGCACGACGGCGTGGTGGTGGTGGAGCAGCAGTACTCCGGCAGGGCTTCGCCAAGCTCGTGACGGAGGAGGAGATATGTTGGGGAGGGGAGGGGCTGCGCCTTGGATGCATGATCCCGTGATCACCCACTTGATCACATTGAGCTCATTATGATGATGCATTATCGAGTGGGCCCAGAGATACCTCTCCGTCATAGGGAGTGACAAATCCCAGTCTCGATTCGTGCCAACCCAACAGACACTTTCGGAGATACCTGTAATGTACCTTTATAGTCACCCAGTTACGTTGTGACGTTTGGCACACCGAAGGCACTCCTACGGTGTCCGGGAGTTACACAATCTCATGGTCTAAGGAAATGATACTTGACATCCATAAAAGCTACAACAAACGAACTACACGATCTTTGTGCTATGCTTAGGTTTGGGTCTTGTCCATCACATCATTCTCCTAATGATGTGATCCCGTTATCAATGACATCCCAATGTCCATAGTCAGGAAACCATGACTATCTTTTGATCAACGAGCTAGTCAACTAGAGGCTCACTAGGGACGTGTTGTGGTCTATGTATTCACACATGTATTACGATTTCCGGATAACACAATTATAGCATGAACAATAGACAATTATCATGAACAAAGAAATATAATAATAACCATTTTATTATTGCCTCTAGGGCATATTTCCAACAATTATATGGCTAATGTTAAAGGTGAACTAAAACTTATTAGTAAACATGCTTCTATGGTTACCACTCAAGTAGAACAAGTACTTAAAGCTCAGAATGATTTGCTCAATGAATTAAATAGTAAGAAAAATGATAATGTTTTAGAGTTATGACTAGAGGTGGTAAAATGACTCAGGAACCTTTGTATCCTGAGGGCCATCCTAAGAGAATTGAGCAAGATTCTCAGAGAAATAATGTTAGATGCACCTAGTCCTTCTAAGAAGAAAAAGAAAAATGATAGGACTTTGCATGCTTCTAGTGAACCTGTTGATACACACCTGAGAATCCCAATGATATTTCTATTTCTGATGCTGAAACACAATCTGGTAATGAACATGAACCTAGTGATAATGTTAATGACGATGTTCATGTTGATGCTCAACCTAGCAATAATAATGATGTAGAAACTGAACCTGTTGTTGATCTTGATAACCCACAATCAAAGAATCAATGTTATGATAAGAGAGACTTTGTTGCTAGGAAGCACGGTAAGGAAACAGAACCATGGGTTCAGAAACCCATGCCTTTTCCTCCCAAACCATCCAAGAAAAAGGATGATGAGGATTTTGAGCGCTTTGCTGAAATGATTAGACCTATCTTCTTGTGTATGCGTTTGACTGATATGCTTAAAATGAATCTTTATGCTAAGTACATGAAAGATATTGTTACTTATAAAAGAAAGATACCGGAAGCTGAAATTTCCACCATGCTTGCTAATTATACTTTTAAGGGTGGAATGCCTAAGAAACTAGGAGATCCCAGAGTACCAACTATACCATGCTCCATTAAAAGAAACTATGTTAAAACTGCTTTATGTGATCTTGGAGCCGGTGTTAGTGTTATGCCTCTCTCTTTATATGTAGACTTGATTTGAATAAGTTGACACCTACTGAAATATCTTTGCAAATGGCTGATAAATCAACTGATATACCTGTCAGTATTTGTGAGGATGCTTGTTGTTGGTTGCAAACGTTACTATTTTAACGGGCTTTGTTATCCTTGATATTCCCGAGGACGATAGTATGTCTATTATTCTTGGAAGAACCTTTTTGAATACTGCAGGGGCTGATTATTGATTGCACCAAAGGCAATGTACCTTTCATGTTAATGGCAATGAGCATATGGTACACTTTCTCGAGGAAACAACCTCAAGTTCATAATACTAAACTTCTATTGGGAAAAATTTCATCGATTATTTTGGAGGTTTTGAATTTCCTCTTCCTACTGTCAAGAAGAAATATGATATTCTTATGTTGGGGATGTGCATATCCCCGTTGAGGTACTAGTGTTATTCGAATTCTCCGGTTCCATGTTATTCGAATGAGTTTGTTAACAAGACTTGATCAACCTTGTTAGTGGATTCCTTTTGATGACATGAGATGGATGAATTTAGAAAACACAACTCTTTGTACCCTCTTTTTACTTTCTATTATTTATATTAAATAAAGCAAAAATAGTAATTTCTGTCTGTTTTCTGAATTATCCATGCAATAAAAAATACCCCAAAAATAAAAGTTCTCCAAATGCCCTGAAATTAAATATGATTTTTTCTGGAATATTTGAGAATATCTGGCACTGAGAACACAGCAGGGGGAGCAAGCACCTGGCCACGAGGGTGGAGGGCGCGCCCTACCCCCTGGGCGCGCCCCCTGCCTCGTGGGCCTGGTGGCTCCCCTCCACTTATTCCAGCTACCACACACTCCTTCCTCCCACAAACATCACTAGCCAGCTCAAACCCGAGTCCAAGCTCATCTTGCTGCCATTTTTTATCTCCTTGCTCAAAGCTCCATTCAAAAAACTGCTTTGGGGGATTGTTCCTTGGTATGTGACTCCTCTAATGGTCCAATTAGTTTTTGTTCTAGTGCTTTATTCATTGCATATTTTTGCTGCTTAGGTGACCCTATTCTTGATCTTGCATATCAAATTTATATGGTCAAAAGTAGTTTTGATGCATGATATTGCCTCTAGGCACTTGTAGGAGTAGTTGCTATCAATTTTGTTGAGTTTGGGTCACTTTTATTTTGGAAGCTACTAAAAATTTCAGAAATTTTTAGAAAAATATGAAGAGATTTTTGAGGGCCTCATCGAGCCGAAGCTCGAAGGATAAGCAAAGTGAGGAGAATAAGAGGCCCAAATATAATCTTCCTCGCACCACGAAGGTTCGGCCATGTGAATGGCCTTGTGATGATTTCTTGAGAGCAGCCGGGATTTATGATGATTTCTATGAATTGGCTGAGAATGCAGGCCTCACCGCCTTCCTCCACGACCAACGCGAACAGTATCTCTTACTCACCAATACCTTTGTGCAAAACTTTCATTTCCATGCTAGGAGCTCACCACCTACGATGGAATTTTATTTATATGATCAACATAAGGAGATGTCACTTCGTGATTTTTGTCAGGTTTGTTTGATCCCTTTTGAGGGCAGCGTAGAGGAACCACATCATGACGATGTGGATGGGTTTATTGATACCATTACTGTAGGGGAAACGAGGAAGGTTTTCGATGCACGAATTACTAGCATACACTTTCCTGTTCTACGTTACTTTGCTATATTTGCTAGTAGATGCTTAATTGGGCGAGGAAACTGTGGAAACCCGACTGCCCCTAACATTGTTATTTTGTGCCATGCCTTATTTCGTGATGACACATTCAGTATGGGTGCTATTATTGCAAAGCGGTTAAATCTTAACCGTACTAAGGGCCCCGTCCTTGGAGGCACCTTCGCCTCACGCCTCACTGCACATTTTAACATACCTATTAGGCATTATGAGAAGGAAGAGAAATTGCTGCCTCCTGTTTATCTAGATTATAAGAGTATGGTAGCACATGATTTTATTGTTAAGAATAGGGAAAAGGCGCTTAAGTACAAATTAATATTTGGTAAAAGTCATCATGAGACTATTACCTTGCCTGCTCCTTCCTCATTTGATTTATCTGCATGCAAGTACCTTGTTCCGTTGGAGGCCATTCACGCATACCGGAACCCTACATCAGCTAAAGAGCCAGAGCCGGAACCACAATTTGATCCTCCACGACAGTCTGATTACCAGTGGGATCCGGAGTTGATTGCCAACCAGTGGCAATCCGAGGCTTCTTCACAGTACGGCTCCAGCTACAACTTTGGATATCCGCCAGGCCAGCCATGGCCATACACCAACTTAGGTCAAAAGCCTAAGCTTGGGGGAGTATGCATTTCTCACCGACATTACATTCATGTTCACACACTCATTGCTAGTTGTTGATGCTCATACTTTTTCATTGTATCATCCATGCTAGTTTATTTTCCTTTTTTATGTTTCTTCTTGTGTGTTTAATAAACCTTAAGAAAAACAAAAAAATTAGTTGTAAGCTTTTAATTAGTTTACTTTCCATGCTTGTAGTAGTAATTTAAAAGAAACTCCAAAAAGATTTCTCGTTCTTCTTTTGCTTGTTGGGAGCTTTCCCGTGTAAATAGTTTTATTTCTTTTCTTATTCTTTGGGGGTCGAGAGGAGAAGACCATAATTAAAATGTTAAAGTGGCTCTTATATGCATTATCGTTGATCTGACAAAGAGCCCATATTACCTTGTCTTCTCTCTTGAATTCAATGCTTGCAGATTCCAGCTTAGTTCAATGCAGGTGCACTATTATTATTATCCACACTATTCGGTCGTGCAAGTGAAAGGAAATAATGATGATTATATAATGAACTTATTGAGATGAGAAAATATGGTATGAACTCGACCTCTCTTGTTTTTGTAAATATGATTAGTTCATCGTTCTTGATTCAGCCTATTATGAATAAACATGTTTGCAATGACAATTAGAGATTATAGTTGCTTATGCCATGCTTAATTAGCTAGGAGCTTACAATGGTTTACCTTGCGTGCCAACATGCTATTAAAATGGTTGTGATGTGGTATGATAGGGTGGTATCCTGTTTTGAACGATTCGAGTGGCTTGACTTGGCACATGTTCACGCATGTAGTTGAAACAAAATCAACATAGCCTCTACGATATTTATGTTCATGGTGCATTATATCCTACTCATGCTTGAATTTGGTGTTGATTAATTTTAATGCATGTTCATGACTGTTGTCGCTCTCTAGCTGGTCGCTTCCCAGTCTTTTGCTAGCCTTCACCTGTACTAAGCGGGAATACTGCTTGTGCATCCAATTCCATAAACCCCAAAGTTGTTCCATATGAGCCCACCATACCTACCTATATACGGTATCTACCTGCCGTTCCAAGTAAATTTGCATGTGCCAAACTCTAAACCTTCAAATAAACATTCTGTTTTGTATGATCGAATAGCTCATGTATCAACTAGGGTTGTCCGTATCTTCCATGTTAGGCGGGTTATTCTCAAGAGGAGTGGACTCCGCTCCTCACTCACGAGAAAATGGCTGGTCCGGGATGCCCAGTCCCATGCCTTATGCAAATCAAATCAAAATAACTGCAAACAAAACTCCCCGACTGTTGTTAGTTGGAGGCACTCGTTGTTTCGAGTAAGCCATGGATTGATGCTTGTTGGTGGAGGGGAGTATAAACTTTACCATTCTGTTTGGGAACCACCTATAATGTGTATAGCATGGAAGATATCGCCATCTCTCGGTTGTTATGTTGACAATGAAAGTATACCGCTCAAAATATTATTCATATCTATTTCAAAACCGAGCTATGGCACCTCTACAAATCCCTGCTTCCCTCTGCGAAGGGCCTATCCATTTACTTTTATGTTGAGTCATCATCCTCTTAATAAAAAGCACGAGTTGGAGAGCACCGCTGTCATTTGCATCCATTACTGTTAGTTTACATTGAGTATGACTTGACTGGATCTCTTTTACCATGAATTACAATATCTAGTCAATCCTTGATCTTTAAAGGTGCTCTGCATTTATGTTTTGTGGTCTCAGAAAGGGCTAGCGAGATACCATCTTGTCATATCATATCATGATTGTTTTGAGAAAGTGTTGTCATCCGAGATTTATTATTATTGCTCGCTAGTTGATTATACCATTGATATGAGTAAACATGAGACCTAAATGTTATTGTGAATATGGTTTGTTCATAATCTTTGCTGAAAACTTGAATGGTGGCTCTACATATTTACAACAACAAGAGCAAATAGAGTTTGTAAAAGTTTTTCTTTATCACTTCCAGTTTATCAACTGAATTGCTTGAGGACAAGCAAAGGTTTAAGCTTGGGGGAGTTGATACGTCTCCGTCGTATCTACCTTTCCAAACACTTTTGCCCTTGTTTTGGACTCTAACTTGCATGATTTGAATGGAACTAACCCGGACTGACGCTGTTTTCAGCAGAATTGCCATGGTGTTATTTTTGCGCAGAAATAAAAGTTCTCGGAATGACCTGAAAATCATCGGAGATTTTTTTGGAATATATAAAAAATACTGGAAGGAAGATCCACGTCAGGGGGCCTCCACCTTTCCACGAGGGTGGGGGCGCGCCCTACCCCCCTGGGCGCGCCCCCTACCTCATGGGCCCCCTGATGCTCCACCGACCTCAACCTTGACTCCATATATTCATTTTTGGGGAGAAAAAAACCAGGGAGAAGGATTCATCGCGTTTTACGATACGGAGCCACCGCCAAGTCCTAAACTCTCTCGAGAGGGCTGATCTGGAGTCCGTTCGGGGCTCCGGAGAGGGGAATCCATCGCCATCGTCATCATCAACCATCCTCCATCACCAATTTCATGATGCTCACCGCCGTGCATGAGTAATTCCATCGTAGGCTTGCTGGACGGTGATGGGTTGGATGAGATTTATCATGTAATAGAGTTAGTTTTGTTAGGGTTTGATCCCTAGTATCCACTATGTTCTGAGATTGATGTTGCTATGACTTTGCTATGCTTAATGCTTGTCACTAGGGCCCGAGTGCCATGATTTCAGATCTGAACCTATTATGTTTTCATCAATATATGAGAGTTCTTGATCCTATCTTGCAAGTCTATAGTCACCTATTATGTGTTTTATGATCCGTTAACCCCGAAGTGACAATAATCAGGATACTTACTGGTGATGACCGTAGTTTGAGGAGTTCATGTATTCACTATGTGTTAATGCTTTGGTCTGATACTCTATTAAAAGGAGGCCTTTATATCCCTTAGTTTCCAATAGGACCCCACTACCACGGGAGGGTAGGACAAAAGATGTCATGCAAGTTCTTTTCCATAAGCACGTATGACTATATTCGGAATACATGCCTACATTACATTGATGAACTGCAGCTAGTTCTGTGTCACCCTAGGTTATGACTGTTACATGATGAACCGCATCCGGCATAATTCTCTATCACCGATCCATTGCCTACGAGCTTTCCATATATTGTTCTCTGCTTATTTATTTTTCCGTTACTATTGTTATCATCACTACAAAACACCAAAAATATTACTTTTGCTACTGTTACCTTTTACTACCGTTACCAATACTATCATATTACTTTGCTACTAAATACTTTGCTGCAGATATTAAATTTGCAGGTGCAGTTGAATTGACAACTCAGCTGCTAATACTTGAGAATATTCTTTGGCTCCCCTTGTGTCGAATCAATAAATTTGGGTTGAATAATCTACCCTCAAAAACTGTTGCGATCCCCTATACTTGTGGGTTCTCACTTTACTATCCGTAAGATGTCCGTGGATGAGTGTTCTAGAACCATAATGTGCATCTATCAAGAGTCTGCATCTTGCATCTGTACACCCACTGGGTGTTTTCAACTTTTGCTGAGTAATTTTTCCACTTGAGTTGACCATGTCGTGTCGAGTCTATCTTTGAATCAGTGGGGGCGCGCAGAGTGCACTCATTGGGTGTAGTCCCCGAGACCGTCGTCGAATGTTTGATTCGACGGAGGTCTTTATCAAAAATATCTCTTTACAGTTCTTCCACTCGGTTTAGACAGGTCGTGTCGAGTAGGAGTCAGACCAGTGGGGGCACGCCCTGTGCACCCACTGGGTGTAGTCCCCGAGACCGCGGTTGACTGCGGACAGTCGGCGGTGGTCTGAGAACATGCATTGCCACATTTCTTCTTGTTCTTTGAACCACGTCGAGTTGAAAGCAGAACTAGTGGGGGCTCGCCAAGTGCACCTATTGGGTGTAGTCCTCGAGACTACTATTGAATGTTTGATTCGACAGTAGTCTTAGAACTCTTTTGCGGTAATGACTTGAACTTGTATCTTTTTCGCTCGAAAGCAATTGATCTTTGTCTCAGTCAATTGACATGTATTACTTATTGACTACAGAAATCTTGTGACTTCGGGAGCCAGTTCGTTGATTTGCAGAAACAATAGATCCAACTCGGTCTCGACCTGGCTCTAGCCAAGGGGAACTTGAAGAAGGCACAGGATGACGCAACTGCCATGGGAGGTAATGACTTGCCGACTTTTTGCTTTGTCATCTTTTCTTTCCATTCGTTTAACCGAGTGACACTACTCGAGCAGATGTGCATAGTGAAAATAGGCAACTCCAAGCTCGTCTGAAGAATGTTATTTCTTTAGAGAAAATGAAGTAGGCACTGGAACAGAAGGACCTTGACTTTGTTGCAGCTCAGAAGATGGCGCGACAAAAAACCGAACTTGCCGACAAGAAGTTGGCTTCAGTCGGCAAGTTAGAAGAAGAAAACGCCAAACTGAAGACTGCCATTGGCGAGGCCAACAAGGAAGTTGAGCAGCTGAAGAAGGACAAGGTGGCTTTGACTGACCGAGTTGGAGATCTCACTCGGAAGAGAGATGAACTGGAGGTTTATCTAGGAGGACTCGCCAAGAAGTTGTTCCTTATGCTTGAAGGTGTTTTTCTTTGTACGACTGATTTGCTACTGTCGACTCATCATATAACTGTTGACTCATTGTTTTATTGTGTGTGCAAAATTCTGTGAAAACTTCGAGGAAGAGACTGGGAGAATTGAAACGAGCTTGGACCCCATCAACTCCCCTGTCAAGGATGAAGCTGCCATGAACGTGCTACGACTGGAGTCTCGCCTTGCCAGCGTTATGGACTACCTTGCGCGACTGAAGGTGGCCGTGTCGCAGATTGACCCAGCGCTCTGGCCAAGGGTGACATTTCAGAACGATCTCAAATCCCCGATGACTCGACTTAATGAGATCCCTAGTCGAGTGCAAGAATGGAAGAAGTCGTCTGCTCGGTGTGGTGCTGACGTTGCTCTATCTCTCGTTCGTGTCCACTGCAAAGAAGCCAAGGAAGAGAAACTAGTAGCGCTCAAGGTTGCCAATACTAAGAAGCTTGACTTCCAATCCTTTATGGAAACCTTCATCAAAGCAGCCACTCGCATTGCAGATGGAATCGCCTTGGATGAGTTCGTCGAGCCTGCCAGCCCTCCTCTCGCGGAGTGAACAAACTTTAAGCTCAGATTAAATTTGCCTCGGAATGCCGAGTGATTTTGTAACCGTTAAACTCCTTCGGGCCTAACGCCCAAGTACTTTTATCCGCGGTTCGGAACCTCGTGGGAATTATCTACACATGGATTTTCTTTGAATATGCTTGCCGTTGTCTCTGAGTGGAACTTGTTTCTTCATTCGGAGCAGACTTTTGTACATGTGATGAGCTCTGAAGAGAAGGTCGCAGACGACCTGCACCTCGTCGTCCTTGCGGATAGAGATAGAGCGTACATTGTATTTGTGGCGCAGCTCCGAGGAGAGGGTCGCAGATGACCTGCACCTTGCTGTCCTTGCGGATCGAGATGGAGCGTGTGGCTAAGTCTCCGAGGGAGAGGATTGCTCTTCACTCGGAGGTTTAAACACTTAGGCGAGTAGGAGACTGCAGCTAAGCCTCTGAGTGAGAGGATTGCTCAACACTCGATAGGATTTTTTTAACTTAGGCGAGTACGGGACTGCAGTTAAGCCCCCGAGTGAGAGGATTGCTCATCACTCGGTAGGATTTTTAAAACTTAGGCGAGTACGAGACTGTAGCTAAGCCCCCGAGAGAGAGGATT